>NC_060140.1:329421706-330053372 GCF_021461385.2 Schistocerca piceifrons
CAGGACGTTAAACCCAATCTTCCTTCCTTCCTTCCAGCGAAAAGTCTGCTTTCAATTCCAACCTCATGTGTGACTCTGGCTCTGAGCACTATGGGACTTAACAGCTATGGTCATCAGTCCCCTAGAACTTAGAACTACTTAAAACTAACTAACCTAAGGACATCACACAACACCCAGTCATCACGAGGCAGAGAAAATCCCTGACCCCGCCGGGAATCGAACACGGGAACCCGGTCGTGGGAAGCGAGAACGCTACCGCACGACCACTAGCTGCGGACGAACCTCATGTGTGACATATTTCCTTCTATAGTACTGTCTGTATTCAACTGAGATCATGACAATCAGTGGGCACTTCCTATTACAACAATCCCTATGTCAGATCTGCAAAGCCCTTATAATATTAATTTTATTTGTCACTTTTTTGTCGCTAATTTTATCGCAATAAATCACAGTGATTGTGTTTAGTGTCTCATTTAGAAGTCATAAGTTTCTCCAGCCATTATTTTGAGGGCACCTAATATTATTGCGACACCTGGTAGGCTTACCCTGCAGTTCTGAAGCCAAGCTTCCTTGCAATACTCACAAATACAGGGTGACAATTATTGAACTATATGAAATAAAATCGGCATAACTTCCGAACGGTTTGCGTTAAGACGTTCAAAGCTGCGCGGATCGCCGCGGGGCATAATAGAAATTAGTATGCGCGTGCATGGGTTGGTTTAGCGACGAAGCCCACCTTCATTTGAATGGTTCGTCGATAATCAAAATTGGCGCATTTGGGAAACTGAGAATTCGCGTTTTGCGATCAAGAAGTCTCTTCACCCTCAACGAATGATTGTGTGGTGTGCAATATCCGGTCACAGAATAATCGGTGCGATATTCCTTGATGGCACGGGACTGCCCAACAGTTCGTGAAGGTTTTGGTAAATAATTTCATCCCCATTATCCAAAGTAGCCCAGAAATCGATAAGGCGTGGTTCATGCAAGACTGCGCTCGACCGCATCGAAGCAGGTGAGTGTTTGATGTCCTGGAGGAGCACTCTATGGACCGCATTCTGGCTCCGTAGTACCCAGGAGCAACTTGCATGGGCCTCTATTGGTCGCCATATTCTCCGGATCTGAACACATGCGACTCATCTTCTGTGGGGCTGTATTAAAGACAAGGACGTGCAGCAATAACCCCAAAACCATTGTAGAGCTGAAAACAGCCATTCAGGAGGTCATCGACAGCATCGATTCTCCGACACTACACCAGGTCATGCAGTATTTCGCTTTTCGTTTGCACCACATCATCGCCAATGATGGGAATCATATCTAACATGTCAGAACCAAAATCGGAATATCCATAGTGACGTTTACATGTTGAATAAAGTGTGCATACACCGTAGTTTGTAATTAATTTTTTCATATAGTCCAATAACAGTTATCCTGTATATGTAATGTAGACATGCAACAGAATTTGTTGTCCTTCTGGGTTCGCTGCAGAGACACGACCAATTGGGGAGGCCACGTCGCTAAATGAAGCAGGGCGTGGCAGAGGGTGGGTGCAGCCTGTCACTGACGTGTAGGGATGAGATTATGCTAGAGCGCTTATCCGCTTTTGTGCTGGATGAACCCAGTGCTTCCCGTGCTTCTCCCCGCCCCCCCCCCCCCCCGGCCCACACTCCGTCCCTGCGACAGCGACCCAATTGGCCTCCACCACCTCCTCCTCCTCCCCCTCCTCCCCCTCCACCGCTGCCTGACTCAGAGGCGCCGGCGCCGCCGGCCCGGCACGCCGCTATGAATAGCTGCGCCGACAATTGACGATTGTACCCGGCGCGGCGTGGCTAGGCGAGGCGTTCCAGCTCCACCGACTGCTGCAGCCCACACGCTATTCCTGGTGCACTTGGCTCGGCGCTCGACGTTTTCCATCACTGGACATCAGCACGGACAAATGAGGCTTGGGGATGAATTTATGCCTACTATCTTCTCCAACGACAGTTCTGTCAAGGAAATTGGTTAACCCTTTATACTCACGTGAAACGATAAATTTTCCTAAGGAGTGAAAGGCATAAGCTTCGTAGCATCGTCATTGATTTCATTTACACTGAGGTGCCACGTCATGGGATGCCTCTTAATATCGTGTCGCACTTCCTTTTGCCCTGTGTAGTGCAGCAATCCGACGTGGCCTGGACTCAACAAGTCGTTAGACGTTCCCTGCAGAAGTATTGAGCCATGCTGCGTCTATAGCCTTCCAAAATTGCGAAAGTGTTGCCAGTGGAGGATTTTGTGCATGAATTTACCTCTGGATTATGCCCCATAAATGTTCGGTAGGGTTCATGTCGGGCGATCTAGGTGGTCAAACCATTCACTCTACCTGTCCAGAATGTTCTTCAAACCAGTTTCAAACAATTGTAGCTCGCTGGCATGGCACATTATCATCGACAAAAATTCCATCATTCGTTGGGAACATGAATTTGATGAATGGATGCAAATGGTCTCCAAATATACGAACATAACCATTTCCAGTCAATGATCGGTTCAGTTGGACCAGGGACCCCGTAAATTCCATCTAAATGTAGCTCACGCCACCTTTTTTACAGTGCCTTGTTGACAAGTTGGATCCGTGGCTCCGTGGGGTTTGAGCCACATTCAAACACTACCACCAGCTCTTAACAACTTAAATCGGGACTCTTCAGACCAGGCCCCGGTTTTCCAGTCTTCTACTGTCCAACCGATATTGTCGGGAGCCCAGGAAAGGCGCTGCAGACGATTTCTCGCTGTTAGCAAAGGCACTCGCATCGGTCGCCCGCTGCCACAGCACATTAACGCCAGATTTCGCCACACTATCCTAACGGATACGTTGGCCGTACGTCTCACGTGGATTTATGCAATTATACCAGGCAGTGTTGCTTGTCTGTTAGCACTGACAACTCTGCTCTCGTTAAGTGAAGGCCGTCGGCCACTGCATTATTCGTGGTGAGAGGTAATGCCTGAAATTCGGTGTTTTCGGCTCATTCTTCCATTGTTATTTTTCGGAATATTGAATACCCTAACGATTTCCGAAACGGAATGTCCCATGCGCTTAGCTCCAACCACCATTCCGCGTTCAAAGTCTGTTACTACTCGTCGTGCGGCCATAATCACGTCTGTCACCTTCTCACGTGAATCTCACGTGGGCCGTACATGGCGCCGAGCATCCGCGAAGTATGGCAGACTAGGCGACTAGTGTGACGTCACCAGTTCACTGCGGGCCATGATACTCATTCTATATCTGTGTAAAATCAAAATGAAGTTTGCAAAATCGATTATTTTCCCTAACCTCACATGTTCTCCTGCAAAGCAACGTTTTCTGCTCGCGAAAATCTACGAATAACACTCAAGATATCTGACAGCTTAAAAATGGAGGCCTTGAGATCATATTCTGCCGCGAGAAGTTCAAAGAGCTTCACGACCAGTCGCTGTACAGCCGCGGACAAACGAGGATGTTTATCATGGGGGAGGGCCTTTGAAGATAATTACTTCATATATCAAAGACACTGCGACGCGAAAAGGCGACCGCGCGTTATCGTGACCGATGGGGATCAATTAGTCTCGGTCGGTATTTCGGGAACCGACGCCGGGCGTCGAAAGCGCGCCCGTCCGCTCTGGCTAAGTTTAGCGGCGCCCTAGGGCACTCGCCGGGACGTTGACGGCCACACGGAGGCCTGAGGATGTGTCGCAAAGCGGGAAACGCCACAGCTGGCGGAGTGTTAGTACTGATGCAAAACACGGCACGATACTTAACGTGACAGTATTTTTGATCGCACATGAGTTCATATTACTATTAGATGCGTTTACTAAAGATGTTACTTTATGGGGAGGATATAGCAAGTATGAATGAAGGATTCAATGACGATAAAATCACGAGAGAACGAAACTGAAAAAAAGCTGTTCTGCCATATTTCTTTAATGAACTCTTTGTATGCATATAGAGTGTAGCGGGTATGAGTGCAGATATTTTTATATGTGATACCTTAATATGTACACATATCATTGTGTTGGTTGTTTTTTCTCTGTGTCGAACAGCTTCCCAGAAACACGTCACAAAGCGTACGACCAGATGTTTTCTGTATGATAGTAACTGCCCCACGAATTGAGCTACACTCTTTATTATATGCTAACCGTTTTGCGTCCACGTCTCCACACTCCAACACCTGGCCTGCTGCACAAAGCGAATATAACCGTTAATGACTTGCTTTTGCGCACATACCTGGAAGTATTAGCCAACCTAAAAGCATACTACTTGTAACAGTTATAATTATTCGTCTGCAAACGACGTAAATGCTGCTGTATTGTCTTTCAGTACATCGTCCTTAGTCACCAATAGAAATATCTTTGCTTATACACAACCGTTTCACCGTGCATATTTGCTATTAGTTCACTAGTGTAAATCAGTATGTTTGTGTGTGTGTCTGTGTGTTTAATTCGTGTAATTACTATTTTCCATTATTATTATTTTTAATTTTTTTTTCGGTAGATCGTAAACAGCGGCAGTGAAAGTTACTTAGTGCATGTTAGTTAAGATAATAGTGAAACCAGAAATAGTAAATGAAATATATTGCAAACACACACACACACACACACACACACACACACACACACACACTTCCACGCAGAATTAGTTAATGATAAGTATAACCATAACATTCCGGTCGCAAAATTTCGAAGCAAGCAACTGTTCTACATTGAGTTCTATATGGTTTCAGATGACAAGCTGTGAAACAAAACAATGCAATTACTGATATAAAAACCCAGGAAATCCACAACACATGGTAAAAAGATAAATAAACAAACCTTTGTCTGTTTTTCAATTATGTGAGAACTGTCTTAAAAACTCGAATTTATACGTTAACAAGTAGTAAAGAGCAGTTTTCCTCTTTTACAGAAAGGTACTAAAAAATCCACTGATGATGCCGAAACTGTAGTGAAATATGTCCCGGAAATGGAAATAAAAATCGAATTTTGCTCAAGGCTGACCCTCTCCAAAAATAAATCTATTTGTAAGTAAACACAGACAGAAGAGCTTCAACCTCAACATAAGCTGTATATTTTCCTACCATTACGGTGCCATTTCAGAGCGTGATTTCCGCCACAGAAAAGAATCTGGTGGATTGATTGTCTCATTAGAGATAGGGCACTCGGTCTGTTGGATAACAGTTGTTAAGAAAATCGGTCGTGGTCTATTAAAGGACTCGTCTGGGCATTCGTATAAAGTAATTTAGGGAAACTATTGAAAATTAAAGCACGGATCTATTACCTCTCCATCTCACTTAAATATCTAGTACATACCCTTGCGTCAGTGAATGTGATGTGTAATAGTTGTTTATTCATCCGTGTGTCACTTTTACAAGGGTACTGGACATGGCCGGCCGCTGTAGCCGACCGGTTCTAGGCGCTTCAGTCCGGAAGCTGCTGCTGCTGCTGCGGTCGCAGATTCGAATCCTGCCTCGGGCATGGATGTGTGTGATGTCCTTAGGTTAGTTAGGTTTAAGAAGTTCTAAATCGAGGGGCCTGATGACCTCAGATGTTAAGTCCCATAGTGCTTAGAGCCATTTTTACTGGACATGTTACGGTATACAAATTCAGAACAAACAAAAAACGTAATTGACGTATACAGCTATTTAAAAACTTGCAGGTTTAATGTGACATGGATGCGACAAGCTGTTGACTGTGGCCTCAAAGTAAGAATCACCCCCGCATTTACATGTACTAATTTAGAAAAACCGCGGAAAACCTACATGAGACAGTCTGTTTAAAACAGCACTACCACATTCGGTTTAACCCTAGCGTGCAACGTTGTCTGGTTTATACACACTTGCAACGAAGTTAGTTTAGTATGCAAAAATGTTAGTGCTAAACTGTTCATTCGTTCCTCAGTATCAAGCACATTACACACCACATAATATTATTTCACAGTATAAAATGCGGGCGCAACACTCTTCATTAATTTCTTACCACCAGTCACTGCCCACACTGCACAAACACTATCGACTGAGAACGGGACCATGAAGATAATATCAAATCAAACACCTTTCAGCCGTCTGTTTTTTTTTTGCGGGGGGGGGGGGGGGGGGGGGCGGCGGCTACCAGCTTCGGCGATTTATTACGCCATCTTCAGGCACCCCGAAGGACATGTAAGAAGATTCCGATCTCGGTTCCAGTCAAAATAGGGCCTGCATTCAAAGACTATTTCTGCTTAATACAGCGATCACTTCAAACATAGCCTGTGAGTCAGTAAATGATGTTTTAAGTTGTCGCTGTACCAATCAGAAAGTTACAGACACCAGTGTTTCAATGCTGGCTCCATTTTGACCGTAACCAAAGTTGGAACCTTCCTCCACGTCGGCCACTGGGCTTGATGATGGCGTGATAAATCGCAGAAACTGGCAGCCCAATAAAATAATAGTTTGGAAATTAGACGGCTGAAAGGTGTTTGATTTGACATTCTGTACTGAACATCTGAGTCCCGCAACCATCTCTGATTCGGTATTGAACAGTCCCGCAACCATATCTGCGAAGATATAAAGATAATGTTTGGTTTCTATTTTTTATACAACTTTCCGTTTCCTCGTTTGAAAAATTGAGTCAGCATCGCTACACAAGGTATCCTAGGAGGCTTGGTCAATATTCAGGGACATGACAGGAACGACCATTCAAACCAAAAAGTCCAGTAAACATGGGATCTAAAATGCATAGCTTAAGAGCTATGAACGCTTCATCTTCGTTACTGTGAAACCCATACTTTCTACTGAAAAAGTGCTCATAGCACTTAAGGTACGCATTTTTGAGCCCTTGTTTACTAGACAGTTTTTTCTTGTTTTGGTCGATACTGTCTCCGACAAAAATATGGAAAGCAAACAGCTTGCTGAAGAAGAGATTTGTTTCGCAGTATCGAAGATGATAAAGTGCTCGCAGCTCTTAAGGTATGCATTTCAGACCCATGTATACTAGATTTTTCACTTCGAATGATCGTTCGTGTCGTATCCCTGAATACTGACAAATCCCTCTTGAAGATACCGTATAATGAGTGTTGTGCTGAGCACCGAAGGAGGAAAACGTGTTACTCTTGTTCATTTTAGTGGGTTGGTGTACGGTTTTCCAGGAAAGAGAAAAGTACATTACAATGTGAATGTGTGTTTTGAAATCAGGGAGGTACTTTATTGTTTCTTGCATTACATTGTTTATCAAACCCAGACTCTATTTTAAACAAGTAATCTTTCACTATTCAGAGAGGTACATTTCAACAGCTTTTCTAAGTAAGTTTGTTTTAGTAATCTCTTTACAATTGTCGAACAGTTCATTGTAAAATTCTATTATTTGGTACGAAACGCTGTCTTCAGTTCTGTGCCGTTCTTCATTGATAAATGTAAGTTTAGTATACAAATTGTTCCATGGTCATCGACAGAGTTGGATAAGCGTTAGTTTGTGTATTCACATCCCCAATGATTTGAGCAGATCTTTCCATTGAGGCCGAGTCGAGTATAGCGTCAGTCTTTTACGGGATAATGGAGGAAAAGAGACAGAAAATACGCACTAGGATCTCAACAGTTCCTTTTAAAAAGCGCGAAACGGACCTACGAGCTTAATGTCGTGGCAGTTTTACATCAGGAAATTTGAGCAAACTGATGCGATTTGGACATGCACTCAAGCATCTGCTCTTTCCTCGGCCGTCAAATAGTGGGTGTGAATATTTCTAGTACCATCGATAACCGAATCGACACCTCCAAGTCGAGCGTTGAAGTGTGGTAGCGATCTCGATTATGAAGCGTGGAAACTGAGCATGACTTGATTGGTAAATAATCAGGGTCGAGTACCGTATTCTATCCAATCTGTAGCTACTCTCTTTCTGAAGTGCTGTTACTTCATTCCTAGAAATCCTGTCCCTCTATGCAGTCATTATTCCTACCACCGTGTTGATAAATGTGGGGGTTCGCACCAATTTAGTCATTCAACATAAAAATTCATAAATTATTTCCGTATTTCTCAATGTTTCTTGTACAATATCCTCGTAGTAATGCCCGTTGTTCAGACGTACCCATAACATGCGTTAAAATATTGTATGAAAGTAAAGACTTATGGACACATTCGGAGACTAGAGAAAACCGCCAAGGGTTGATCTCGTGTTTGGCTCCAGTCCAGCATTTCGTTTGCTCGGAAACAGTCCCGGCACGTGCCTCATATCTATGCAAACGACTGATGTCTTACCGTCCGCTGCTACCACTAGGATTAGAGCTGCAGCCTGTAACCGTTTGTTGTCGTCGCCGTTACCTAACCAGGATTTATTTCTCGCTAAAAGTGTTCAAAGGTTGCAGAAACTTATTTGCTACATATTTTTCCCGCTGTAAGTAATTACTTTCTGGCACTGTACACACACTCGCTCCACCTTCGTACACAGCTCTTAAATTCACTTCGGTGAAAGCCAGTTGGCCGCCATCCAACTCAGCTTTTCACTGCTCTTTTTAACAGATTCTCTTTGGGAAGTTTCTCCTCTGAGGTTGGACAAGTTGACAGAAATGTATGTATGCTGTTTCCCACTACTGAGAAAGAGGTGTGGAATACATCGCATGGGTTGCAAATATTGTAATGGAACAGCAGTAGATTACATTCGACACCGAAACGACTTCCCTTTTGAGAGATGCTCGGACCTGATCCTTTCTCTTCAGTTTATAGCTCTTCCAGTATGTATTTGCAAAGCATATATATAGCAGAGTGAATGTTTATGTGTATGTAATGGATCTCCTCCCAAACCTCTGGACCGATTTCAGCCAAATTCGGTACAGAAACAGAAAACCTTAAGAGTATTATCACTGTGGTGTTTATAACCTCCTGGCTCTAATAGGAGTGGAAATACGGGAAAAACGCGTTTGCCCCGGTCTCAAGCGTACAGGCTGCCCTGCGCAACAGGCACATTGGATAGGAAGAGAATCGGCTGCCTGATCGGCCATTTTTACAGGGAACACCACACGTTAGTGGCAAAGAGATGGTTTTCCAGCCTCCAATATGTAGACTGCTGTTATTATTATTATTATTATTATTATTTATTATTATTATTATAGTTGAAGTATTGGTAGTGCTGTTTGACAGTGTTACCACACCAGAATTGTTTCTGACATACATAGAAGTATGTTTGGTTGAAATAAGCCAGTTTTTTTTATCCTTCATGTTTTCATATCGTTCATATCTACGGTGGACTTAGTTAAGCATCACTTGTACCCAGCGTTTCTTCTTGCATTCTCTTCATTTTCCTCTCAGTGTGCATCTCTCCAATTCTGCGGCGAGTTGCTTCGTGTCCACTTCGAGCACATTCGGTAGTTGAATCCATTTATTCAGTTTCTGGTACTCCCTTCTTCTTACTTTCTCCGTCTGGTGTGGTGCATATTTATGTCATACCCTCCTGTATTTCTTTCAGCCACTCCAGGATTCTCTTTAGCCGTTCTCTCCAGTATCCTTTCTTTGACGCGGTAAGAGATCAGGCTTCTTTTCTTAAAGGATAATTTGAGTTTCCAAATTTTCTCTCGCAATTCTTTGTTTCATTAAACAGAAGTAAAAAAAGGTTTTGTTTGTGTAGGACGCCGGTTCGATATACTGTGTTTAGATCATCAAACGAGCGTTATTGTAAGGCCTTCCCACCAGCTTTTTTATACTGAAGCATAATAAAATATTTCTACTTGCTTTTCTTGTGTATTTTCCCGCCTGTGGTAATGTTTACTAATGACAGGAAATGACTCAGCCACGATCTGATAATTATTTTTGTTTTTGACACTGGTCTGATACTCTTCCTGTCGTCACAATCGTGGGCGTTCGCTCCATGTATTTTGTCTGCATGTTATGTTTCTGAAACAGACACTGCTGGCTAGTCCCCCATTTTCTTCATGACTGTGGAAAACCGCGTAAATACCACAGCCAAGCAGGCCAGTGTACAAGACCAACGGTCGCAAACCTACACCTCTATTTGATGGAGTGTACGTCCCCGCCTCACAGACCAGCGCGATGTACGTTAAGGCTATATTAGTAGTTCAGCGAGATGTTTTGTTGTACAGTAAATAGTTCCAGAGGTAGGAGACAGTGATGGAACTTAAACGGCAACTATTTAAAGTAAAGTAATAACATGTCGTGGATCTGGAGCCAGGGGTACGGCTAGTTCAGCGTCGCCACGAAAGGACGTGCTTCGGCGCCTCTTCTCCCGTATAAATGCTTTCACCAGCCGCTGTTACGCAAACGGAAATACGCGCGCCCATAAAACTCGAAGAAAATGTTTCTTCGGACTCTGATAGTTGTTTTTATGGCTGGCTTCGTACCTCGCCCTAATCCGAGATCACACTTCATCGCCCTACTCAGTGACACGCGCGATCCGGTTTCGATTTTCAGGCAGATAAACAAGCGCACCCTGGAATCGATAGAAAGGAAGCCGCGATCGCGCGATCTCGTGAAAACGCATCACTCCTTCTTAGTCCACCCGGAACTGTTGTTAGCTGATCTTACAATGAAGGCTTTTGCAACTGGTTGTCTTAGCTGCTGGTGAATCTTCCGGGTAGTACGGTAGTCGCCTGTGAAACTTTCTTGTCCCTAATGTTTCATCGAGTCGGCAAGAGTCAGCTGAACCACGAGCACCTCTTCAGATGTCCAGCACAGTTCTGGACAAAATGGTAGGAAATAAAAAGTTTCATGAGCCACGACACCATTACCTTGAAGTTTTCCAGCCAACTAGTGTCAGTTTCATATGCAGAGCACCCTGGGAGACTCTTGCTCTATGAGCAGCTGGTACCTGTTTGTCAGTCTTTCGAATGGCAAGCTTTTATCGTTTTATTGACATTTATTTTCAGTTTTTCAGTACATGTACTTCTCAACCTTAATAGTTAAATTCTTTGATGCTTCCTGACTTCCGTATCATAAAAAAAAAAAAAATGGTTCAAATGGCTCTGAGCACTATGGGACAGCTTCCAAGGCCATCAGTCCCCTAGAGCTTAGAACTACTTAAACCCAGCTAACCTAAGGACATCACATACATCCATACCCGAGGCAGGATTCGAACCTGCGACCGTAGCGGTCGCGCGGTTCCAGACTGTAGCGCCTAGAACCGCTCGGCCACCCTGGCCGGCTTTTCCGTATCATACTCGTCTAATCTGTTTTTCAGGATTGTTTGTGCACACTATAGCATGTTTCAATTAACTCGTAGCAAACAGCCTGGCACGGAGTTCAATGAATCAATTGAGCTTTTTATGGATAAACTAACTCCATACAAATTCACTGTTCTACAGGTTAAACCCTAAATGTGAATTCAATTGTATGAAAATTGCAGACATAACATTTTGACGTCCGAACCGTAAATCGAGATATTACAATATTTAACATATACAGTGCTCGAAAAAGTCATGAATGTCCTCTGCCTTTCCTTCCTTTGAAGATACACTCAAGTGAAGTAATGGACCGATATACTTGTGGAATATGGTGGCATCTGAACTCGATGAAAGCTTAAAATGGATCTGCTTCTTCATTTTCTGTAGTTAGAAAAGAACAGCATAATTCAGCGTGCCCCAAGTCTTTTTTCAGATGATACGTACAAATGCCGCACCCAAACTGCAACAAAAAATGAGAATTTCGAAAAAATGCATAATTACACAATGAGGTGACAAAAAGTCACGAGATAGTGATATGCACACGTACAGATTGCGTTAGTATCGGATGAACAAGGTGTAAAAGTGCAGTCCCTGCGAAGTTGTCATTTCTACTAAGGTGATTCAAGTAAAAAGGTGTAAGGACGAGAGTATGGCCGCATGATGTGATTTAACAGCCTTTGAACGCGGAATGGTAGTTGGAGGCAGACGCTTGAGACATTCCATTTAATTAATCGTTAGGGAATTCAATATTGCGAGATCCACTAAGTCGAGAATGTGCCGAGACTACCAAATTTCAGGAATTACCTCTCACCACGAACAACGCAGTGGCCGACAGGGTTAACTTAACAACCGAGAGCAGCAACGTTTGCGTAGAGTACTTACTGATAACAGACAAGCCAAACTGGGTGAAATAACCACAGAAATCAATGTGGGACGTACGACGAACGTATATATAAGGACAGTGGGGAGAAATTTGTAGTAAAAGGGCTGTGGCAGCAGACGACCAACGCGAGTGCCTTTGTTAACAGCACGACATCGCCTGCAGCGTCTCTCCAGGTCTCATGACAATATCAGCTGGACACGGCAGGCAAACCGTGAATTGGTCAGATAAGTCCCAGTTTCATTTGGTAAGAAATGATGGTAGGGTTCGAGAGTGGCACAAACTCCACGAAGCCAAGGGCCAAAGTAGTCAACAAATAATTTTGCTAGCTGGTGGTGGGCCCATCCTCTTGTTCAACTGAAATGACTGGAAATGTTTATTTGGGCTACTTGGAGATCATTTTCAGCCATTCATGGACTCCATATTCCCAAAAAAAAAAAAAACGATGGAATTTTTATGAATGACAATGCGACAAATCACCGGGCTACAATTTTTCGCGTTTGAAGAGCATTTTAGACAATTCAACCGAAAAATTTGGCCAACCTATCACTCATGAATCCAATCGAACATTTATGGGACAAAATAGAGTGATCAGTTTGTGTTCAAAATCCTGCTACGGCAACACTTTCTCAATTATGGACAACTGTAGAGGCAGTATGGCTCAATACTTTTGCACGGGGCATCCAATGACTTGTTGAGTCTATGCCACGTCGAGTTACTGCACTACGTTGCGCGAAAGGAGGTCCGACACAATATTAAGAGGTATGCCACGGATTCTGCCACCCCAGTGTACTAGAGCAGAAGTGGCGATGAATAAAATGCGTGAATAACTGACGCCACAAGCGCATAAAAATATGTAGTTTTGACAACATTTCTCGTGGAGAAAGGCGTTGGTCTGGCTAAAATCCTTTAGAAATGGATTAAAAACAGTCTTCACCGCAATAAAATATTTATTTTCAATGGTTACTGGACTTGATCAAAATGTATCCATCTTCAGGCAATTTGTACCATGTCGGAAGGCGGTGACGGCGAACAGAGTAGGTGTTGTGACTCCACGAGCAACTGTTCAGCATCGCCACCGCCTACCACAGTAGTATAAATTAGATAGAAGACAGTCACATTCTGAGTGAAACCGGTATCCACTGCAAATAAGTATTTTATTGCGGTCAAGACTGTTTATAATCCTTTTTTAAACTATACAAATATACCAGATTGCATTTTACAAGATGAATTAAGTGAGAGAAACCTTTGTGTAATGTAATGCAGGAATTGTTGTATGAAGGCTGAAAGGAATCGCGGGAACGAATTCCTCAGAACTGTTCATGTCGTTTTGAAAAGAATGCTGCTGAATTCGTGGTCCTATTTATTATTCAGACGTATGGGAGGCTCTCCATCTGTCTTCTGAAACAAAAATGCAATCGAAATATCTGTTCAGGAGTTTATGGTCATTGTCCGCTGAGATGCGTAAGTGATTCTTCTTATTGCCTTCCTTGTGCCGGCCGTTAAAATTGTTACAGCATGACGGTGACATGTGAAAAAAGCCAAATCGGCATGGAGTGTATTAAAGCTTGGATATGCAAATAATTAGCATTGTACCTGTAGAAATTCGGTAGCAACAGGATCATACAACAACATCACGTTATCTTGAGTCAAGAAATGGACTTGTTT
Source organism: Schistocerca piceifrons (assembly GCF_021461385.2). Classification (NCBI taxonomy): domain Eukaryota; kingdom Metazoa; phylum Arthropoda; class Insecta; order Orthoptera; family Acrididae; genus Schistocerca; species Schistocerca piceifrons. The sequence continues at coordinate 329,435,393 of NC_060140.1, forward strand.
GCAGGAAGAAAGGTGCACGATCCTGTCTCATTAATAAGACCAACAGCTATGTCGACGTCAACGTGAAATAGACACCGATTCAAGGCAGGTGGTAGCACTAGTAGTGGAGGGTATATGAGACGTGTCCGTCGGGTCGGGTCGGGCGGGGGGCGGGGGATGAGGGCATGATCATTAGCTTTCGGGGAAAGGGTGGATGCATTTCCAAAACTGCTAAGTTAGTGAACTTTTCACGTGCCACCATGGTTAACGTTTAACGTATACCATGCACGGCAAAATGGCGTTACCCTAAAGTAGGGCAGAGGCAACTGAGCTGCACCACAGGGCATAGATGACAGGGGTGGACATCGGCTGTCGAGGCGTGCCGGGTGCACTGATGTGAAACTGTTGAGTAACTGACCGCCCAGCTAAACCAAGGGCCTACAAATAATGACTCCTCATCGACCGTTTAGCGAACGTTTCTGCCTATGGACCTCGGGAGCAGGTGCATGGTTCATACACCGAAACTGACTGCTGGGGACGTTTGGGCTTTTCAGATGAATCACGTTTTGTGCTCCATCGGACAGATGGACATTGGCGTTTACGGCCCTGCAACTAACGTCGAGAAGCGCCAGGCCGAAGGGGGCAGCTTTATGGTCTGGGGAATGTTTTTGTGGTATTTCCTGTTTGATTTCGCCATTCTGGAACGCACAATGGATCAACACTAGCAGGCACATCTATCCTTGGTGACCATGTCCACCCCTACATGCACTTTTTGTTTCCCTCGGCACGATGGCATGTATGAGCAGAACAATGCATCGCCGGCCACGGTGGCCGAGCGGTTCTAGGCGCTTCAGTCTGGAACCGCGCGACTGCTGCTGTCGCAGGTTCGCATCCTACCTGGGGCATGGATGTGTGTGATGTCCTTACGTTAGTTAGGTTTAAGTAGTTCTAAGTTCTAGGGGACTGATGACCTCAGATGTTAAATCCCATAGTGCTCAGAGCCATTTGAACAATTTTTTTGAACAATGCATCATGCCACACAGCTTTCAGTGAACTTCTGTGGATCGAAGAACGTCGGGATGACTTTACCGTACTCCCTTGGCCACCAAACCTTCCTGGATCAAAACTCAGTCGAGTATGTATGGGGCTACCTCGATCGGGCTGTTAGCGCCATGGATCCTCAACCAAAAGAAAGTTGGCCAGGCACTGGAATCGGAATGGCTCCATGTCCCTGTCGGTATCTTCCAGAACCTCGTTATTTCTCTTCCTGCTCGTCTGCGCTGTAAGAGGTGGTTATTCAAGTTCTTGACAGGTGGTCACATTAACATGAATGGACCGTGTGTATCCTCGCGGACAGCGCGACGACGTTCCGAACACTACCAACTGTCGGCATGGCGACTATTGTTGCGGTTTCCCTGCTTCCACTGGAAAGAGAGAAAAAAGTATTTCAAATATAAATTACTGGAAAATACATCCAGTTTACGACATTTATCAGTCTCCGGCTCAGTGGCGCAAATGAAATGATTGGCGCCGGGGTGAAACGTCCAGTCCTCATCCTCTACTCCGTCCCCTCTAACCCACACCCTACCGGCATTACCCTGTCTTTTGCGTAACCTCCGTCGCTGATTGGCCCGTTTACTCGTTTGTTGAGATCAACACGACTATATCATAAAGCAAAAAGTACACATTACAATCATTCTTTTGTGCGACACAGTAGAAGTCAAGAGACAACATATAGTCCAAATTTTTTCACATTTATCCTATTAATGGCACAGAGCACTCTAAATTTGGCTACGGAAATTATTAGTAAATGTTCACATATACTTTTATCGTCTGACCCAGTTTCGATAGTTACTTCATTCCCAATATCCCCCGTAATATCTTAGTCGACGTCTGCAGTTTGTCGGTTTTGCTAACGTTCGCAGTGTGTCGTAGGAGTGTTCATCTCCTCAGATTTCCTATTGTAGTCATCTGTCGCAGCCCGTTTAGCCAATAAACATCACATGTGGAAACTGACTGATAATCTCTGTAGTCAACACAGTCCAGAGTCGCACTTTTTACTTTTTGGCTGCTTCATTGCCGATCTATGTAGATCCGTAAGAAACAAAATTATAAATGCAAAACATATTTAAATAAAAATACTTTCTGGTGAAGGACTAAAACAAGTATAAAGCCGACTTTTCTGCTTCTTTGCTGAGATCATCTTCAGAGCGACATTCTGGTATGTCATCGGAGAGTTCCAAGTCCATAAGTAGTTGCCCGTTGCACTCTAGTATGTGTTTGGCAGTCAGCAACAGTTCGCCAAGCATTCGGACGACCACCGGATTGAAGCGGCCGAAAACCGCTTGTCACCGGCCGTACGAGAGGCTCTGGAGCAGCGCAGGATGGCCCAAATGGAGCAGAGCGCCCTCTATGAGGAAGAGTAAGGACTAGTTTAGGGATCCGCAATAGCAGATTGAACGTAAGTTGCATAATATTATATTTATATGTAATCAAAACTTCAAACGCGTTTTTCTCGAAATGACTGCTTTTTATCGCGCGGTATGGTAACTTCAAATCTACTGAACCGATTCGCATCATTCTGTTTCCGACAAAGCTAACTAAATTTTCTAGGAGTTGTACCACTTTTATTCCACTCCATCAACTATAAATAATTTAACTTGGCCGACGAAGTCGAAAAATCGATGAAATAAACACTACTTTGTTCGAATGGCCGCCATTTTGTTCCCTAGGGTCCAAATAACTTAAGCGAGGTACAACTCCTAGAGAACCTTATATACTTCGCTAACGTCAACTCAATTTTGATTTCAGACGAGCCGGCTGACCTGTGATATACCGCGCGTGGAGGTCTACATCGAAATTTTGGCTCGTTCCGACGGCACTTCCGCCTTTGCTCTTCGACATTTCCGGTCGAAAAAATTCCAGTTTGTAGAGGAAATATCAATAAACATTTTGAGCAAATTTCACTTTGATACCTGTAACACATCGAGAGAAAAAAAATCTCAAATAACATGCTTTTTTCGGGCCAATGATGGTAAACCTCCCCTTAAGCGCATTAAAAGTTTTCGCAATTGTGAATTGGAATGACGTACCAGGACTCGAACCCCCGGATTTCCCGCTTATCGCGAACTGTCGCCTTACCATTACGTTACTCGATCACGACTCGCGGTCAGAATACAATTTCCATATGTCGTCAGCGACGTGTCTACAACCTGTACTCTTACATCTATTATGTATGTTCCTGTACAGGGAGGCATTTTACTGGAAAGCCGCTTGCCTCGTGTTGGCGGATAAGTACGATATTGCGGAGCGTGTGTGATTCCGAAATACGATGCAATGTCTCTTCGGACATGCATGCATGTCCAAAGGAACAAACACTACGGCGAGAATAGTCATTATGAAACACATTAAATTTATTCGCAATTGGGAATGTCCAAAGGAACATTGCCTCGTAATTCCGAATAACACAGGCATTGCAATAACGTATTTTACTGCCGACGCTGGACAAGCGACTTTCAAGTAAAACGTCTCGCCAGTACAGGAGTATACATAATGGTTATACGAGTGCAGTTCGTCGAAAGATTTCTGGGTCTGGCCATTAGTGGTGCTCGGATAGCCTACTTATATGACGACCATTCGCGATAAGCGGGAAATCTGGATTCGATTCCCGGTCCGGCACGAATTTTCACTGTCGCCATTCCATTATACGGCTGATGGTTGTCCATATTCGCAACTGCGAATACATTTAATGTGTTTCATGACAGCTATGGTCGCCACAGTGGCTGGTCCTTTGGACATGCAGGCATGAGGAGATACCGGGTGATCAAAAGGTCAGTATATATTTGAAAACTGAATAAATCACGGAATAATGTAGATAGAGAGGTACAAATTGACACACATGCTTGGAATGACATGGGGTTTTATTAGAACTAAAAAAATACAAAAGTTCAAAAAATGTCCGACAGATGGCGCTTCATCTGATCAGAATAGTAATAATTAGCATAACAAAGTAAGACAAAGCAAAGATGATGTTCTTTACTGGAAATGCTCAATATGTCCACAATCATTCCTCAACAATAGCTGTAGTCGAGGAATAATGTTGTGAACAGCACTGTAAAGCATGTCCGGAGTTATGGTGAGGCACTGGCGTCGGATGTTGTCTTTCAGCATCCCTAGAGATGTCGGTCGATCACGATACACTTGCGACTTCAGGTAACCCCAAAGCCAATAATACCACGGACTGAAGTATGGGGACCTGGGAGGCCAAGTATGACGAAAGTAGCGGCTGAGCACACGATCATCACCAAACGACGCGCGCAAGAGATCTTTCACGCGTCTAGTAATACATTGTTCTTTTTTGGTTCTAATAAAACCCCATGTCATTCAGGGCATGTGTGTCAATTTTTACCTCTCTATCTACATTATTCCGTGATTTATTCAGTTTTCAAATTTATACTGACTTTTTAATCATCCGGTACTTGACTGAAAAGTAGTGGCTCTCGTCACGAAAACTGACAACGGCCGGGAGAGCGCTGTGCTGACGACAAGCCCCTCCATATCGCATCCAGTGACGCCTATTGGCTGAGAATGACACGACGGTCGGCCGGTACCATTGGGCCTTCCCAGGTTTGTCCGGAAGGAGTTTAGTTTTAGTTGAAATAATTGCGCCCTCCGTAACTTGCGCCCAGGCTGCCGTAGCGTAATTGGGCCAGTGCTCCGGCTGCCACCTAGTGACACATCTGTGGCTGCAAATCGCTCGGCGGCGGCCACCCCCGCAGCACGTGGCGCCGGCCACGCGCTGTTTACCGCAGCGTCGCGGTATTTTGGCAGCCCTGCCTGCCTGCCTGCCTGGCCCGGCCTGCCGTTGCTGGCGCCCGACCCGACTCGCTGCGGACGCCAACTGCCGCTTCCACTTAACTCTGCCACAGTGGCTCGCACAACACGAGGAGCGCACCCTCTGCCACTATGTCTGCTTTCTCTAGCTAATACTCACGTACTAGTTCGCCAAGGACACCCCCTCCATCCTCGTTCCTACTCTATACTGAAACTTCGAACCCATACCAGCAGATGGCGATGGATGTCGTGGCCGTCCGCAAAGCTCCCTACTTCGTCACATGTGGCCAAATACTCTGTTTTTGTTGTGATCTTCAGTCCGAAGACTTGTCTCTCCATGCTACTGTATCCTGTGCGAGGCTCTTTATCTCCGAATAACTACTGCAACCTACATCTTCCTCAATCTGCTTTCTGTATTCCCAAATACTGGACGTATGTAGTCTGCGTGATTTGCGCGCTGTGACTTTACGCTGCCTGAAGACATGTGCACAGCTTCTAACTGTAATACTTGTCTCACAGCGTCAAACCTTCGATTTTATACCTGTTAATTAATGGAATGTGAGAGAATTTTAAATTTTTAAATTCATTCAATAATATTATGAAGAAGTGGATATCAAATTTGTGTTCCACTGGAAACAGTTTGATAGGCAACTTGCAAATGGGTCTTTTCACCATGGCCGCGCGTGATAGCCGCGTGGTCCCGCCGTCGGAGGTTCGAATCCTCCCTCGGACATGGGTGTGTGTGTTGTCCTTATCGTAAGTTCGTTTAATTTAGGTAGTTTGTAAGCTTAGGGACCGATGACCTCAGCAGTTTGGTCCCATAGGCTCTTACCGCAAATTTCCAAATTTGTTCACCATGAAGCGGGTCCTGTATAGATGCAGATACTTTTAAATGTGGTAACTTAATATGTACATTCTCAGTGAGTTAGTTGTTTTTCTTTGCGTCGAACGCTCTTCCCACAAAGCCATCACCTAATTTGCTATCTGATGTTTCCTGCGTAGTCATAACTGCACTATCATGCATTACGCCGGTAAATATAGACTACCCATTTTGCATCCACACTTCAACATATACCTACTGACCAAGGGATAATACACATTAATAGCTTCCTCTTGCCACGTGTACTTGGAAGTATTACTCAACCTAAAAACATATAATTGTAACTCCTAGCATTATTAGTTTCAAAATGACGTAAATACTGATGTAATGTTGTTCAGTTCACCATCCTGACTCAGAATAGGAATATCTGCACTCATACCCGTTACACTACGTATAAGAAGTGTTCAGATGAAAAGGTACGAAATCCCCTAATAACCAAATCAGTTGAAATTTGCATATGCCGCTTTCCGACAATGTAGTGAGTCATCTAGCCAATGAAACCAAGCGTCGCCACCTCCCACTACAGAACTCAAAGTTGTGTCCTCACCAGGCGAAGTGATGATCCGATGTCCGATGTCTAAGACTCATTGAATTCATCGAGCACAGAAAAACCATTAATAGTGAAGTGTACTGTGGTACACTCCGTAGCCTACACAAGCCCATCGAGAGCAAGTCTGTTCCACGATAACGAGCGTCCACACGTCTCAAAGGTTACACAAAGTGCCATGGTCAACTTCAGGTGGGAGAAGCATGAGTATCCGTCCTACTGCCCAGACATGGCACCTTGCGTCTGCCACGTGTTTGGTCCAGTAAAAAATACATCTCAAAGGGAAGCGCTTAAATTCAGGCGACGAATAGGAGGAGGAGGACTGGCTCCCGTCAGCCACAGGAATTCTTCGACTCGTGATACAGTGGGTAGTTGTGCTCTGACCTCTGGTGATTACTTTTGAAGAAAATGGTTCAAATGGCTCTGAGCACTATGGGACCTAAATTCTGAGGTCATCAGTCCCCTAGAACTTGGAACTACTTAAACCTAACTAACCTAAGGACATCACACATATCCACGCCCGAGGCAGAATTCGAACCTGCGACCGTAGCGGTCGCACGATTGTAGACTGTAGCACCTAGAACCGCTCGTACTATTTGAAGGAAGACTTCAATTACACCGAGGTAACAAAAGTTATGGGATGGCTCCCAACGTCTGTCGGACCTCCTTTTACCTGGCGTAATGAAGCATCTCGTCGTGGCATGGACTGAGCAAGTCAGTGGAAGTCTCCTGCAGAAATATGGAACCATGCTGCCTCTATAGCTGTCCATAACTGTGAAAGTGTTGCCGTTGAGGGATTTTGTGCACGAACTGTCCTTTCGATTACGTGCTATAAATGTTCGATGGGATTCATGTCGAGCGATGTGGATGGCCAAATCATTTGCTCGAGTTGACCATAATGTGCCTCAAACCAACCGTCAACAATCGTGGCCCTCTGAAATGGCGCACTGTCATCCATAAAAGTTTCATTGTTTTTTGGGCATATGAAATCCATGAATGGCTGCAAGTAGCTCAGATAACTATTTCCAGTAAATGACTCAGTCCACACCATTAAGGAGCTACCACCAGCTTACACGGAGCCTTGTTGACAGCCTGGGTCCATGGCTTCGTCGGATCTGTATCACGCTCGAACCCTATCATCAACTCTTAACTGAAAGTGGGACTCATATGACCAGACCATGGTTCTTCTAGTCGTTTAGGGTCCAACCTAAATCGTCAAAAGCCCAAGAGAGATGCTGCAGGCGATGTCGTGCTGTTAGCAAAGGCACTCGAATCGGTCGTCTGCTGCCATAGCCCATTAACGCCAAATTTTGCCGCCATGTGACGTTTATGCTCGTCTTAGTCCCACATTGATTTGTGCGGTTATTTCACACAGTGCTGCTTGTGTGTTAGTACTGACAACTCTGCGAAAACGGCGCTGCTCTCGGTCGTTAAGTGACTGCCGTCGGCCAGTGCGTGGTCCGTGATGAGAGGTAATGCCTGAAATTTGATATTCTCGGCACGCTCTTGACATTCTGCATATCGGAATATTGAATTCGCTTATGATATCCGAAACAGAATGTCCCATGCAAGTATCTAAAAGCTGAAACTACCATTCCGCTTTCAGAGTCTGTTAATACTCGTCGTGCGGCCAGAACAACGTCGAAAATTGTTTCGCATGGATCACCTGAGTACAAGTGACAGCTCCGCCAATGCAGTGCTCTTTTATACACTCCTGGCCATAAAAATTGCTACACCACGAAGATGACGTGCTACAGACGCGAAATTTAACCGACAGGAAGAGGATGCTGTGGTATGCAAATGATTAGCTTTTCACAGCACTCACACAAGGTTGGCGCCGGTGGCGACACCTACAACGTGCTGACGTGAGGAAAGTTTCCAACCGATTTCTCTTACACAAACAGCAGTTGACTGGCGTTGTCTGGTGAAACGTTCTTGTGACGCCTCGTGTAAGGAGGAGAAATGCGTACCATCACGATTCCGACTTTGATTAAGGTCGCATTGTAGCCTATCGCGATTGCGGTTTATCGTATCGCGACATTGCTGCTCGCGTTGGTCGAGATCCAATGACTGTTAGCAGAATATGGAATCGGTGGGTTCAGGAGGGTCATGCGGAACGCCGTGCTGGATCCCAACGGCCTCGTATCACTAGCAGTCGAGATGACAGGCATTTTATCCGCATGGCTGTAACGGATCGTGCAGCCACGTCTCGATCCCAGAGTCAACAGAAGGGGACATTTGTAAGACAACAACCATCTGCACGAACAGTTCGACGACGTTTGCAGCAACTTGGACTGTCAGGTCGGAGACCACGGCTTCGGTTACCCTTGACGCTGCATCACAGACAGGAGCGCCTGCAGTGGTGTACTCAACGACGAACCAGGGTGCACTAATGGTAAAACGTCATTTTTTCGGATGAATCCAGGTTCTCTTTACAGCATCATGATGGTCGCATCCGTGTTTGGCGACATCACGGTGAACCCCCATTGGAAGCGTGTATTCGTCATCGCCATACTGTCGTATTACCCGGCGCGATGGTATGGAGTGCCATTGGTTACTCGTCTCGATCACCTCTTGTTCGCATTGACGGCACTTTGAACAGTGGACGTTACATTTCAGATGTGTTACGACCCGTGGCTCTACCCTTCATTCGATCCCTGCGAAACCCCACATTTCAGCAGGATAATGCACGACCGAATGTTGAAGGTCCTGTACGGGCCTTTCTGGATACAAAAAATGTTCGACTGCTGCCCTGGTCAGCACATTCTCCAGATCTCTGACCAACTGAAAACGTCTGGTAAATGGTGGCCGAGCAACTGGCTCGTCACAATACGGCAGTCACTACTCTTGATGAACTGTGGTATCGTGTTGAAGCTGCATGGGCAGCTGTACCTGTACACGCCGTCCAAGCTCTGTTTGACTCAATGCCCAGGCGTATTGAGGGCGTTATTACGGCCAGAGGTGGTTGTTCTGGGTACTGATTTCTCAGGATGTATGCACCCAAATTGCGTGAAAATCCCATCACATATCAGTTACAGTATAATATATTTGTCCAATGAACACCCATTTATCATCTGCATTTCTTCTTGGTGTAACAATTTTACCTTGTGTACGCGATACTGCCGCATTCTGTGTATGTGCTTCTCGCCTTGTGTCACCTCAGTGTAGATCCGGACTGCCGTGCTGTGTGCCTGGCGATGCAGCAGCGCTGGGCCGAGGCCAGTGCACCGCGGCGGCAGCGACCTCGGCCGCAGGCGTCGCGGCGCCGCTCGTCGCCGGGCGGCGCCGCTTTTGAAGTGCGTGCCAGCGCGTGCGGAGCCTGCCAGCGCTGTGGCCGCCCCTCCCCCTCGCTCCCCGCGCCCTAAACCAATTACCGGCCACTGGTAAGAACGCACGCCGCGCCGCGCCGCGCCAGGCTGTGATTTATTGACCACAGCGCACGGTGGAGCTGGCAGCGTTGAAAGCCACGGCACGGTGAGCCGAGGCGCCGTGCAACCGGCGCTACTTTTTGTCCTGCGCGGATGGCGCGCTCGTATTTCATTGTTCCCGGGAGGAAATACTGTATTGTGCATCGTCGTTCGCGCCTCTGGACACTAGCGAGGCGGGAAACGATCCACACCGCCGAGTCCCGCTCTGTTAGTGCTTCATTGTTGAGGCTAGTCCAGCTGATGACAGGGGCAAGGGGTTATGCACAGCAAGATAGTGATTTATACGCTGTTCTCCGTACTCGTACTCTACAACTTCTGCCTTCCTTACTTCGTACCGCCATAGAAGCACAAATGACTATCGCCACACTGAACTTCACAAGTACCTCTAACAGTCGACTCATGTTTATTTATACACTGCCGGAAAAATATCTACTACATCCTTCTGAGATTCCCAATTCACTCAGGATTTATTGTTGGGACAGTGCCTCTGGAATATATGAAATGATTATATTTGCAGATCCCTAGCACAAGCGTATCTGAGGTACCAGGTGTCGACCCGCGGTAAAAAATATTTCAAATCTACGTCTACATCTACATTTATACTCCACAAGCCACCCAACGGTATGTCGCGGAGGGCACTTTACGTACCACTGTCATTACCTCCCTTTCCTGTTCCAGTCGCGTATGGTTCGCGGGAAGAACGACTGCTGGAAAGCCTCCGTGCGCGCTCGAATCTCTCTAATTTTACATTCGTAATCTCCTCGGGAGGTATAAATCGAGGGAGGCATCCAGAAATGCAACCTCTCGAAACCTGGACAGCAAGCTAAACCGCGATGCAGAGCGCCTCTCTTGCAGAGTTTGCCACTTGAGTTTGCTAAACATCACCGTAACATTATAACGCTTCCCAAATAACCCCGTGACGATACGCGCCGCTTTTCTTTGGATCTTCTCTATCTCCTCTGTCAACCCGACCTGGTACGGATCCCACACTGATGAGCAATACTCAAGTATGGGTCGAACGAGTGTTTTGTAAGCCACCTCCTTTGTTGATGGACTACATTTTGTAAGGACTCTCCCAATGAATCTCAACCTGGCACCCGCCTTACCTGTGGCTACACATGTGCATTCACATAGCCCCAGTGTTAATAACCCGTTCGCAGCAGCTCGTGTTGGCACGTCTGGCCTCACAAGCACTATGGGACTTAACATCCGAGGTCACCAGTCCCCTAGACTTAGAACTACTTAAAACTAACTAACCTAAGGACATCACACACATTCATGCCCGACGCAGGATTCGAACCCGCGATCGTATTAGCCGCGTGGTTCTGGACTGGAGCCCCTAGAACTGCTCGGTCACAGCGGCTGGCCCGCGGTGAAACACCCGTGTTAGTATGTGATGTAGGCTGCAATGCAGGCACTGACTCTGCCATCCAGTCGATCGTATAAATGGCGAATACTGTTCTGGGATACGTTATGCCACGTCTTCTCGAGATTTTTACGTAATTCTATAAGAGTTGTTGGTTTAAGAGCCGCTCGAGTCAATTCTCGTCCCGCGCACGGTTGGAGACAAGTCCGTAGATGGTGCTGGTCAGAGAAATTGTTACATGTCTTGCAGAGCACGTTTTCGTGGGCAGTGTGTGTATGAGCATTATCCTCTTAGAACAACGTATCACCTTACTGGTGCAAAAACGGCAGAAAAACAGGTCTAACAGCATTCTGCACGTTCCGTGCGCTGGTTAGCGTCATGTCCAGAAACACCAAAGGTGTATGAGAGTTGTAGCTTATCGCACCCCAGACCGTATAAAGTCTGGGGTGAGGCCAGTGTCTTGGACGAATGAACTCTATCAGATAGCGCTCACCAGGTCTACGTCGCATGCACAAACGACCATCACTTTCATCACTCAAGACCACGTCGTGCCATTGCATCTTCCAAATCGTCCTCTGACGGCACCAGCCGGGTTGTGCATGACGATGCTGATGCTACAGGTGTGCATACCCACAGTCACAGTTTTAATAACCGGTTCGCAACAGTTCGTGTTGGCACGTCTATTTTCACAGGCTCTTTTATGTGTGCTGTGGTAGCAGTACGAACGGCCACTCCTGCCCTTACAATACGACGATCCTAGGGGGCGCCTGTGCTGCGTGGACGTCCAGAACATCGTCTGGAGGTGTGGGGATGTTGACATGACCACTGATACAAGCAACAATGCAAAACCGACGCAGCACGTCCAACTTGAGTGGCAATTCTCCGAAAGGACCATCCCGCAACACGGGAGACCACTCCCTATTAAAGGGGAGATACAGATGGTGCTCTGGTAGCTATGCTACTAAACTCGTTGACGGACAAAGTTCAAATCATCAATACATCTACTATCCCCCACGTGGCATACGCCGTCATGGGATCGAGATCGACTCGTCTTTCAAGGTGTACTAATTCTTTTTCTGCATATTTCCGGCATTGTATTGATGAAAAGAATCGTATTCTTGAAGTATAGTTAATTATACAGGGTGCCACAGGTGTAAGTGCAGATATTGTGAGCATTCGTACCTTAATATGTTCCCACTTCAGTGTATTAATTGCTTTATCTCTGCATTGAAGTCTTCCCACAAACATCTCACATAATTGATTACCTGATGTTTTCTTCACAGTCGTAACTGCACTACTAGGCGAACTAGCATCATAAACTAACCATTTTGTGCCCACATGTCCACACGTCAACACTTGTCCTGTTGCCCAGGGGAAAATAAGCATTGCGCCTTGCTCTTGCCACATTCACTTGGAGGTACTAACCAATCTAAAAACATACTACACCCACTAGCTGTAATTATTAGTCTGCAAATGGAATAAATACTCATTTAATGTTGTTCAATACACTGCCCTCAGTCGCTAATAAAAATACCTCTAATACACCGTATATTCAAATACACAGGACAAAAGGTGCACGAATGCAGCACGCTCTGCTGATTATGAAGTCACAAAAGTCATTGATTTGACTCAGAAATCGTTTGGCTGTGTGTGAAAACAAGTACTACTATATTGCATTTCAAATATAGGTCAACACGCTATTAAGCAGGTGGTCAAAATGTTTTGGCTCATCAGTGTATACTAGTACCGCGTGGTTAAAGTGCAGCTGCCCATGGAGCGGGCTGTAATTAGCATATGGCAGCGAAACTTCGTAGATATGCTAATGCGTTAATGCGGAGCCGATTTACGCTGGACGAAAACTAGTTCCTATTTTGGTCATCAGGTACAAACCTGGCGTTGTGGATGCCAGAAAGACGTATAGGAATGTTTCCATGTGTAAGGGGGTATGAACGGGGCGTGGACAGTTAATGTCAAACAAGTGAGAAAGTCATAATGTTGATTTTATTATTACTAACAGCTGACACGGTTTGTTCAGTATGAGTACCGGAGACGTCGAAGATAAACTTTACAGCGCCAGATTGGAACTAATTTTTTTCCTGCGTACATTAATTTACACATTAAAGCATTAGTGTACTACGAAGTTTCGCTAACGTACGCTAATTACAGCCAACAATGTACGTCCATGAGTAGCTACACTGTAACCATAACCAGCCAGTAGACATACTTCCTTGCTGAAACTTTTTTTTTTTAAATTTTGTAGAGGGGCATTGAAAAACTCATAAGGATATTCATAAAACATTCGTGATACGGAAAAAAAAGTTATGAAACTGGCAGGAGGGTTTGAAAAGAATCTCAAGACCACCATTGTCAAGTGGTTCAAACCCCAGAGAAAGCCGTCGACTCTGAAGAATCGATGAAGCTAAACCATTGACACAAAAATGTTTTGAGATGAACGTGAAAAACTGAAGCAGGTTTGTGGGAAACTGAAACCGCCAGTAAAAAAAATTCTGTGAACATATTTTGACCATAACGTGTCTTATTTTTCCAACACGACTCATAAAGAAATAAGATAAAGTAGAGATACACAATATTCTAGCGTCAGAGGATGACTGTGAGCTCTATATGTCTTGCTTTCAAAGTCACCTTTCATTCGGGTGTGGCACTGTAATACCGCAACGCAACATTTGTTGATCCGAGCTCAAAGTGCTGCATATTTCGTTTTGGCGTCCCGCAGACTACTGTAAGCTGCTTTCTGTGTCTTCTACGAGTCACGATGACTGTCGTCGGAAAGCTGCCGTACCAGTTCTGCCCGTGACTCACACGGCTGTTACATGTAACGCGTACAGACCGGTTACGACATCAAGGGCCACCGGTGCGGTGGTGTGTGGTGCCACACATTTTTGCTACTCAGGGGCACAGGGCGTCCTTGACAAATATGACGGATTAAAACTGGGAAGCCTGACTGAAGTCACTTGGGAAGACGCGACACACAACCGCGAGGCTGGGTGAAAGATCGGCTGCTGCAGGTGTGGTCTGTTGGCCGGTAAAAGCAGCGACACGGTTTGCGGTCAATATTCGGGGCGCGCAGCTCTCCGGAGCAAGTAGCGGAAAGGTTGGCAGGGACTGTCTGAAACGGCTCACTGTTCACTTCTCGCTACTTTATGTCCACTAAATAAGCGACACAGCCCTTGATCTTTTCGGTGAAATAGTTCCATTCAAATTACGCTAACAATCAGATTGATTTCGCATAGTAAGACGTCGCCAAAAGTGCGTAGGAACTGTGTCTGCTGCTCAACCACTTGGATGTTTTCTAGCTGACTGCTACATATGCTCATAGAAAGAAAACGTATGTGTTAGATTCCTAAAAATGTGAACTTCCTGGACGGTTAGATGTTAATGTGAGCAAAAGACTCTTGCAGAGATGCACGACTCTTGCTATCTAGGAAGTAGAATAGATAAAGAAGGAATAGGCAAGTAAGGTATAGTAATAAGGACTGCACAGCGCAAGAGGGTTTTCTGTAAAAAGAATCAGTAAGGATATTTTTTTTTAATTTGTGGTAAAATCTCATTGGCGCAAAGTGTTGAGGTTATCGGTCCCTAAGCTTACACACTACTTAATCTAATTTAAACTAACTTACACTAAGGACAACACACACACCTATGCCCGAGGGAGGATTCGAACCTCCGACGAGGGGAGCCGCGAGAACCGTGACAAGGCGCCCCAGACCGCACGGCTACCCCGCGAGGCCAATCAGGTACGAACATCCAAAATTGTAAACCTTGACGAAAACAATATTCATGAAAAGCTATGTTTGCAGAACATACTTGCTTGGGTACTAAATATGTGGGACATGGGCAAAACATTAACGCAGGGAACAAACGCCTTTGAAATAAGAAAGTTTAAAATCAGATGGAGTGATTGAGCAAGGAATGAAGAAGTCATACAACGAGTCAAAGCGAAAAAAAATGCTGAATAAAGAACGTAATGAATCTCAGACATATAATGGTTGGGCTCATTCTACGGGATGAGGTGATACTGAAAATTGTGTGGTGTATAGTGGAAGGAAAGAAATGCAAGGGAAGGCCAAGATGTTAACACGAAGCCGCGCGGAATGACAGCGCGGTTAGAGGAACCATGTTTTCAATCGGGTACATACTCCCGCCGGAGGTTCGAGTCCTCCCTGTGGCATGGGTGTGTGAGTTGTCTTTAGCGTAAGTTAGTTTAAGTAGTGTGTAAGTCTAGGGACCTATGACCTCAGCAGTTTGGTCCCACAGGAATTCACACACATTTGTTAACACGAAAGAAATGGGATGTAACACCTTTGCAGAAATCAACGTTAGAGCCGAAGACCAAAATAATGGAAAAACTTGTCCAAACTAGTTACCTGAATTCTAGGAGGAAATTGCTCATAACGCATTGTAAATAATACACCGGTGTGTCTGCCAAGTAACATAGCTCGATGATATTTGGACCCTACATAGAAAGAATTGCTACAATACTTTCTTCAAAGACAATAATTACACGGAAGGTACCGTAATTTATGATGGCCTCCTTAACATTGCAAAATTCACGACATGGTTCTTAAAATGGTGCATCACCGAGGACGGTAATGAACGCTCTGCAAATTGCTCCTACGCTGGACACAAGGTTGGTAAGGGGTCAAATAACACTGACCGCAAAACTTTCTGTTTCAGACATATCGGGAACATAACTCTAAGATCCCTAGCTTACCAAAACTTCTCCAGACCATTTTTCCTTCCGTGATCATTCCTTCTCCTCTTCATACAAACATTATTAGAAGAAAGATTAAGGACAGGCAAACCTACGTTTCTAGCATTTTTAGACTTAGAGAAAGCTTTTGACAATGTTGACTGGAATACTCTCTTTCAAATTCTAAAGGTGGCAGGGGTAAAATACTGGGAGCGAAAGCCTATTTACAATTTGTACAAAAGCAGATGGCAGTTATAAGAGTCGAGGGGCATGAAAGGGAAGCAGTGGTTGGGAAGGGAGTGAGACAGAGTTGTAGCCTCTGCCCGATGCTATTCAATCTGTATATTGAGCAAGCAGTAAAGGAAACAAAAGAAAAGTTCGGAGTAGGTATTAAAATCCATGGAGAAGTAATAAAAACTTTGAGGTTCGCCGATGACATTGTAATTCTGTCAGAGATAGTAAAGGACTTGGAAGAGCAGTTGAACGGAATGGACAAGTGTCTTGAAACGAGGGTATAAGATGAACATCAACAAAAGCAAAACGAGGAAAATGGAATGTAGTCGAATTAAGTCGGGTGATGCTGAGGGAATTAGATTAGGAAATGAGACACTTAAAGTAGTGAAGGAGTTTTGCTATTTGGGGAGAAAAATAACTGATGATGGTCGAAGTAGGGAGGATATAAAATGTAGACTGGCAATGGCAAGGAAATCGTTTCTGCAGAAGAGAAATTTGTTAACATTGAGTATTGATTTAAGTGTCAGGAAGTCGTTTCTGAAAGTATTTCTATGGAGTGTAGCCATGTATGGAAGTGAAACGTGGACGATAAATAGCTTAGACAAGAAGAGAATAGAATCTTTCGAAATGTGGTGCTACAGAAGAATGCTGAAGATTAGATGGGTAGATCACATAACTAATGAAGAGGTATTGAATAGAATTGGGGAGAATAGGTGCTTGTGGCACAACCTGACTAGAAGAAGGGATCGGTTGGTAGGACATGTTCTGAGGCATCAAGGGATCGCCAATTTTGTACTGGAGGGCAGCGTGGAGGGTAAAAATCTCAGAGGGAGACCAAGAGATGAATACACTAAGCAGTATGTAGGCTGCAGTAGGTACTGGGAGATGAAGAAGCTTGCACAGGATAGAGCTGCATCAAACCAGTCTCAGGACTGAAGATCACAACAAGAACAACAACATCCTAAACACAAAAACTCATCCACTTTCTCCACAAATTCATTGTTGTTTTGTTCCATTTTCTTTCCAGTACGTACGTTGAACATAATTGTAGCCCAGTTGTATCCAACTTTCACAATTGCTTCACCCTGGCCCTGTCCAGGGTTTGACACGGTTTCCACAAACTTCCTTCGTTGGTGAAGTTCGTTTGTATTACAGGCGAGTAGTGAAATGTCACGAGCAAAACAAAGATGATTCTGGGATGTTTTATAAATACACCCATTTTGCTTCTGTCAGTTTACGGGCCTCAACATTTCCTGTAAAGTAGCTGGGAGTACTTTCAGTGATACAGAATCTTCTTGTCTAAATCCTCTTTCAAGTCAGAAATTTTCATTATCATGGAGAACTATCAAGGAAGCAATGGTATAGAATTCTTCGGTATACCGACGTAGCTTGTCCTGTTTCTCCAACACTGTTTGTAAAGACAGTATTTCTCTCTCTCTCTCTCTCTCTCTCTCTCTCTATCTATCTATCTATCTCTTCTCCTGCACACACCCCCACTTACACACACACACACACTGTAGTTGTCATCAAAGCATCCTTTTCTTATTTTCTGCAGTACTCAGGGTGGAAAGGGTCGAAAATGATTATAGTTAAGATGCTTGTCTTTGCTCGCAAAATCATTACCATTACATTGATCACGTGTTCCACTTACAATGGCGTTACAACCACCGTAAATTTTTTATTGAATCCCAAAGAGATGGCGCAGAGAAAGATTCAGAAGAGTTCCGAATCATCTATTCTGTCCAGGGTTTGACACGGTTTCCACAAATGCTGGTATGGTTCTTGCGTGGGTCACAGAAACTTTGTGTCCCACATCGTTCTAAATGAAAACAGTTATTCCACTTTTATACTACCACCACATTGATATAACGTTAAAATCGATTCTTCCTTTACTCCTGTTTGATTAGTCACCCGTGCAGCGTCTAGTGCTACAATGTTCATATGAACTTTTCCAGGGTCATAAAGTAGTTATAAGTAAATCAGACGCTACAGAGCAATTGAGATATATGTTTATGAGTAATATATATGACAAAACGGACGATTCGGAACTCTCTTCCGAATATTTCCCTGTGCCATCTCTCTGGGACTGAATAAAAACTTTACGGTGGTTGTAACGTCATTTTAAGTGGAACACGTGATCAGTGTAATAGCAATGATTTTGCAAGCAAAGAGAAGCATCGTAACTACAAGCATTTTCGGCCCATTCCAACCCGAGTACTGCAGAAAATAAGAAAAGGATGCTTTGATGGCAATTGCAGTTATGCCACACGAATCTCCGGGTGTTGCAGTCGATAATAACAAAAAATACTATCAAAAACCATCTGCCGAAGTCGAAGCATCGAGTACACGTTTTCTTAATTCGAGTTACCACTGGCACATGGCAAATCACGAAAATATTTACTGAAAAACTAACAGAAATTTAAAATAAAATTTGTTTTGTTCCTGCTCTTTGTTAAACCTGTTCCATCCTTGTCCACAAAGACATACATTAAATGTGTAGAATAGAAAGTATGAATCAACATACAAGGGTATAAATAGCGATGATGCGTGAACAATTTATGTATGAAACTCCATGAACATTATTATACCTTGTATTTTACAAAAGTCAGCGACGTAGCTCTAAAGCACTTCCGTTGAGTATAATCACTTAAAAAAGAACTACTTTTTAAAAACGTACATCTGTGGGCTGGTTTAAGTCTCTGATACATGTCCGTCATGCTCCTTTCTTCTGAAGGCGTCTACACTCCGAAAGCCACCTTATGGTGCATGGCTGAGAGTACTTTGGGTCCCTTGAATAAACGCGTTATTTAATTTGTAGACATCTTAGTTTTAGAAACGATACTGTGCCATTGGCGACGTTAAGGGAAGGACAGGTTTTCAACAGTCCAGATATAACGCTTTCTTCTGAAACGAAAAGATTACGTGACTAATTGTTTCTGTAATTACCCGGGAGCATTTATGTATCTTTTTTTACAGGTACAGCTTCGTAAGGTGCGTTATTAGCATAATTTCAGTACGAATACAACCAGCAATATCTAATGATCTATAAGTTGTACCTTTAAACTATACTTTGCATCACGGACGAGTTTACCACTGTATTTCGTAGTAGCTTATATCCCTTCATGAGAGTGAAACGTTTGAACAAATAGATTGTATTTTTGAGCCATGATAGTGAATGTCCGATGGGTTGTGAAATCGCCTGCTGTGTGTATGAAGCTGCTAAACAGGGGCTGAGCGCTAGCGGAGCGGGTGGACAGAGCACTGGCGCCAGCGAACCCTCCGCGCCTGACAAGCGCGCAGCCCGCCAAACAGAGGCGCTCACATGCCGGCCGCTAGGACAGGCTGCTGGCTGGTCGTTCGGACGGTTTGGCTGACGATCTCTCCTACTGTTTCACTAAAGTCAGATTATTTCTAGCTCCATGTGGACACGTACTGGATTTAAATTTAGCGACTTTAGGCAAGAATTCCTTGGAAACAGCAGAACGAATTTACAACAGTGTAAAAACGCTGATCTGGTAGAATGCAAAACACAGCTCACGAGACAAAAAATTAGTCACCGCAGTGAGCACGCAGAGATGAATCGTTAAGCCTTGATACATGCGCAGCAATCGATCATGTGCTCAACTGATTGTGCACTGCCTCTACGTGAGAATAAGGCAGTAGCGACCAGTGATACATTTATGTTTCAAGTGGACAATTTACATAAACATGGGTAAATTTAAGAACGCAACAGACCGGCAGATAGGGACAATCATGTCTGGTCGCGCCCACGGCCATAACATGTGTAAAGTTGCTGGATTTTTTGCTGGTTCACGGCGTACTGTTCAACGTATCTAATAGCAGTGGTGTAACACATGTGTCCTAGCAACACGAGGTGAGAATTGTGGTCGGAAAAGGATCCTAGCAGAGAGACAGGAGACGTGTTTCAAGACTTATGACTCAAAATCGCTCCCAAACCTGACAAGAATTACTGCAGGCAGTGAATGAAGATCCATCCCAAAAACTTTTTAGTGAGAGTATATTGCGATGGGAACTGCATGTAATAAACATAAGGAGGCGGCCACCTCGAAACAGGCTAATGCTCACACATGCACATAAAGACAACAACAGGAAAGTTCATCGGACTGGAAGTATCCGAATCCACGGGGTTATCAATTCAAGGGGCGGAACTACATAGTATTAAATGAGCCTTTTAATTATTTCTCTACACGTCACCAGTTTTTTGTCCAGTTAATCTCCATGTATTTTAATTTGATGCAACCTTAAGGCACTCCATATTTTAGATTGATGTGACTCTCTTATTACAAAAGCGACTGAGCTTGATTCCGTTATGAATTTTGTGTAGGTGTTTACATTTTCATATTCCGCATTCCGTTATTATTCCGAGAAAGACCTCACTTCGTATATGTAATGTGATCCAAACAAGACAGTGGATTCAATTTTATCCGTCTAAAATCTATTAAAAGTTTTCTTTCACACGATTACAGTCTTATTTTCATGAGCATCCGTCGGACAATAGTAACTTGTCTTAATAGTAAGACTGAGGATGTAAGCAGATATTATCATGACCGGTTTGACCATCTAAACAGAGCGAACTAGTTGCATGTACAGTGTGCCACGTGAGGCAATGCACTTTTACAGTTCAAATATACGCTGCGCATCTCGACTATGAAATGGTCGCCACAGAGATATTACAGGTAGCGTTCACCTCTATATCCTCACACGTCACATTATTTACTATATTTTGGCATTTAAAAGCCTGTTCTTTAGTTTGACTGCATGCTAAATATCAATATTCATGCAGCAACAGTTTGATAAGCTGTATCCAGCAGTATAAATGATTTTCGCCTGTTGACAGTGTGATACGACATGCTGATTAGAGGCATTTTGCTTCGGAATGGCAGGTCCGCAGCTGTATAATATTGAAGAAATTTGATAAACTTTTGCTCTGTCCGCCTCATATACACCAATATACAATTACTGTTACTGTGGTTATCGGTTTCGGACTGCCTCTGCAATTCTCAAATCATACACCTTGTAATTAACTGTAACAAGTTATCAACATGGTGCCAAAAGGCACGAACGATTTCATACAAGAAGTCAGATGTGAGCAACAAATACGCTCAGTGATATGGCAGCCTATGAATCAACTGTTTCACCTGAGCGGCCCAGTCAACTGCGATTTGTGTTAATTAGCATTACAAATACGAGTGTGACGCACGGCGAAATATGCTACGTTATCAGTATGTTGTTTCACACAATGCATGATTTTTCGCTGTTTTTATGCCCAGTAATGCTACGAAACTGAACGTGACATTCAGTAACACTTTTGCCATTGATGGCTACGTGAAAACTACGCGACTGGAAAGTCAAATTACCAGACGTCGAATGGGAGATACGAAAATAGCTCACCACTTACTCTGCATATACGTACTACGTTTCGGTAATAACCAGTAAGCGCGAGACGGACGAATTCAGAGATGCACAGCTAGGATATGAGAATCTGAGTACAGTCCATAAAAAAATGTAATAGGGAAATCAATGGTGAATATGTGGATGAAAGCTGGCATTGTCCTCACGAGACTTTGTTGAGTGGAGTGTTCGAGTAATATTGTGCAAAACGTCCACTGCCTCTATCATGCCACGAAAATGAGTTATGCAAGAGTGGATACATGCCGTGGCTTATATATGTCATTTTCCCTGATTCCACACGCACATAGAAAAAGATATTAGTTCAGTAATATGGGTGCGAAGTTATCCCCAGAACGCACTTGACGGTGACTCGCTAAGATTACTTCTTCTCATGTTCAGCTTCCCGCGGCGTAGGGATAGGAAACACCTCAAGGTGATGAGCTCCTACGTTTCATCACAGTACCAGTGGTCGCAACATGCCCGCTTTCTAAAGCAGGACATACGGCGATACGTGGAAGATACGACAGCAAAGTACAATGCTGGTGAAGGTACAAGGATTATGGAGCACACCAATAAGCGCACATTGTCGATCATGGGGCTCCACGACAGATGACTCCCATGTCTTTCCATGGTGACCCAACGACATCGTCAATTACGAATGCAGTGAGCACGGAGTCACCGAGATTGGACCCTGCATGAACGGAATGGTATCGTCTGTTCAGATGAATCACGTTCTTGTTACACCAGTTCGTTTACGCATACGCTGTCATCCAGCGAATAGCTTCTCGAACCATGCACCGCGCTACGGACGTGGGTTGGAAGGAGTGGGGGTGGGGGCGGAGGAGGGGAGGGAGCAATATTCTACATCTGCCTCTACACTCCGCAAGTCACCTTACGGTGTGTGACGGAGGACACTTCGTCTACCAGCGTCATTTGCCTCTTTACCTGTTCCAGTCGCGCATGGTTCGCGGGAAGAACGGTTGCTCCTAATCCTCCGTATAGACTGGGATCTGTCTGATTTTTCTTCATAGTCTTCTCGCGGGATGTACGCAGAAAGAAGCAATATAATGATTGCCTCTTCTAGGAATGTACGCTTACGGAACTTTAACAGTTGACCATAACGTGATGCAGAACGCTTCTCTTGCAGCGACTGCCACAGGAACTAGTTGAGCATGTCTGTGACGCTTTCGCGCTTACTAAATGAACGTGTAACGAAATGAGCTACTCTGTTTTGGATTTTCCCCATTTCCTCTATCGGTCCTATCTGGTACGGGTCCCACCGGATAATTGAAGGATGGGGAGGAAATCGCCCGTGCTCTTTCAAAAGAACCATCCCGGAATTTGCCTGAAGCGTTTTACGGAAATCACGGAAACCTAATTCAGGATGGCCGGACGTGGATTTGAACCGTCCTCTTCCCGATTGCGAGACCAGTGTGTTAACTTCTGCGCCACCTCACTCGGTTGCTGCTACAAGACAGGCAAACAAAATTAGGCTGCAAGAATAGTCACTCGGGCTTCCATAATTCCTGTGGTAGTAATCGACGGACTATGACAGCTGTGGAATACATCACTGGGGACCACCGGCATCCGCAAGTCTTTATTTCTCCCCTGACGGCATCTCAAGTCTCAGCAGGTAACCTGTTCATCTCCTAAGCCTGGAATCGCTCCATTGTGGTCTCAGTAGCACGACAGTGAAACTGAATTCCTGGTCACTAAATTTGCCTGATCTGAATCCGGCGGAACACATCTGGGACGCTGTCGGGTGCGACTTTCGCGATTGCCAACAGGTGGCCTATAATTTACGGAAATTGCGTGACATCTGGGTGCCGCTTGGCTTCACAATCATATCAAGAGATTATCGAATCTACGCCGTGCAGAATCGCTGATGTATTGCGTCCCACACGTGGACCAATACGCATTTGAGAGGGTGATTATGTTGCTTTGTCTGATCATTAGAGATTCTCACCATGCACTGAAATTGTCCGGCTCATACATGTTCAGCGTTGCTGGATGGTCCAATGTGTGTGTGTGTGTGTGTGTGTGTGTGTGTGTGTGTGTGTGTGTGTCCGGGAGGAGCTGTTAGCGGGAGGGTGTGCGCCGGCTGCCAGCAGCTATCTGGGGCGGGCGATCGCAGTCCGGACAAAGAGGCGAGTGTTGGCGGCGTTCAGGCCGCCTTCTCCCGGAACACAGACAGCCCGGCCCAGCCCGGCCCTGGGGGCTCCAGCAGGCGGACGGGATGTGCTCTGCTCCGCTCAGACACCAGCCACTTCGTCACTGCCAGAGCTAGGGATCACAACACACGACCGCACAGTGCGCCATCTCGCTTCAAAACCTGGACAGAATAGAACCAGAGGAAACTGGCCAGAAGCGTGTAGGACAGACGTACTGAGGGTCACGTACAAACTTAATTGTCTATATAGACGGTACATCCGTTCCGCGAATCGAGAATCTCGCCCAATTCTGCCTGTTATCAACATTGACACTGGCAAGGTATCAGTGTCCAGGGTTCCAAAATCTTCTAAAATGTTTTAACGTCAACGATACGTATAAATCTGACATAAAGTCGAACAGGTGGCAGCCGACCTTTACTACTCTGCGAATGTTTGCTTCACATACAACTTGAACCGCCATATCTACACCGAAGAGCCAAAGAAAGTGGTACACATGCCTAATATCGTGTAGGATCCCCGCGAGCACGCAGAAGTGCCGCAGCGCGGCGTGGCACGGACTAGACTAATGTCTGAAGTAGGGCTGGAGGGAACTGACACCATGAATCCTGCAAGCCTGTTCATAAATCCGTAAGAGTACGATGGGGTGGAGATCTCTTCTGAACAGCAGGTTGCAAGGCATTCCAGACATGCTCAATAATGTCCATGTCTGGGGAGTTTGGTAGCCAGCCGAAGTGTTTAAACTCAGAAGAGTGTTCCTGGATCCACTAAGTAGCAATACTCGACGTGTCCTGCTAGAATTACCCAAGTCCGTCGGAATGCACAGTGACCATGAATCGATATAAGTGATCAGACAGGATGCTTATGTACGTCGGGGGGGTGGGGGGGGGGGGGGGTGGGGCGTCCCATATCACTCCAACTGCACACTGCACACGCCCCACACCATTACAGACCCTCCATCAGCTTGAACAGTCTCCTGCTGACATGCAAAGTGCATGGATTCATGAGGTTGTCTTCATACCCGTACACGTCCATCCGCTTGATACAATTTGAAACGAGACTCGTCTGATCAGGCAACATGTTTCCAGTCGTACGGTACAATATTGGTGCTGATGGGCCCGCGCGAGGCGTAAGGCTTCGTGTCGTGCGGTCATCAAGAGATACACGAGTGGGCCTTCGGCTCCGAAAGCCCACTGCCATTTTCGGATCCACTCATCTCGATATTCCGGAAAGTAGTAACTAAAGATGATAAATAGCTACCACATGAGTCAAACGATCTCGTTTCCGAATCATCTTCCAGTGGACAACCCGACAGCGATCCTTCTGATGTGATAGCAACGCTAGCGACGAAAGTGACCACGATTTCAATTGAAAAATGCAAAACATCGAATATACTTCATACCTCAAGTTTTACACGAATACACTAAATCAATAACTTTCGTTCCGCCAAATTGGATTCGCCATTTTGAATGTTATGATTCCGACACTCATAATGAGCGAACCCAAAAATCTAAAAGGAACACAGTTTTGTAGCATTTTAGATCCATTTTTGCATTATGCCCTGGTTTCGGCTACTGCGGACCGCTACATATTCACAAATAGCATCGAAGCACGTATTGTAACGTGTCGTTCCCGAGTTTTATCGAGAAGAAGGTTCCGTGAAATAATTATGCGATGCACGCTCACTTACCAGATTTGCCAATAAATAATATGTAAGTTCCACAACATTTCTACGATGCAACTTTGCAATGTGTTTCGATGCTTGCTGTATTTATTGCAGCCATAATGCAACTAGCGACATTCACATGCCGCTGCCCCTGTCCATGTTTATCGGGGAAACGAGCAGAAATCACGCATCTGCGGAAAAGCTCTTACAGAACAATGCTCGAACAAAACAGTAATTCTGGAAAACAGATACGTAATGCATTCCGGTCAAAGAGAGATCAATACATGGAGATCAATGCGGCAGCCGCTGAGAACAGATTTCCCACAATTTGCTTAAAAGTGTGATTTGGTCTAAGCCTGTTACCATGGTTAGTGGCTTTCCCATCGTGCTACTTTTCTTTTATAGCGCTTTCTAAATTTGAAATATACTTATGAGAAGTCCTGAGACAAACAACGCTTTCCAAAAGATCTAATCACGGATGTGGGAGTGTGAAATATGAATGCCCGAATTACGTTCTTGAAAGAAAAGGCTGCCTGAAAGAGATTAGTGTTCAAATAATTTCGTATGTTGCTACATGTTCGTAGACTGTGGTAAGCAGTTGGCAGCCGTCTGTGTGCAGGAGTCCAGTCTTAGACCCTCTGGAATGGTACTGATGTTTAAAAACGTTTCACGTTTCTGCATTTGGGAGTTAACGATCCGCTGTGACTGATAAATTTCTTATGGCAGCTTGTTCAGCTTAGAAGAATTCGCGGGTACGTCCCCGGGCGCGAGTCTGGAATTCTGCTTAGCCATATTCCTATATTTTAGGTTTTTGAGACTTATTAAGTGTACGCTCGTGGATTTTGGCAGTTCTAACCCTGTATCCCTTTATCCCAAATGAAAGACACGAGTCATCAAGCACCCCACGCCCCTACTCCCGACACATAGCTTTACTTCTGCCAATAAAATGGTTCAAATGACTCTGATCACTATGGGACTTAACTTCTGAGGTCATCAGTCCCTTAGAACATAGAACTACATAAACCTAACTAACCTAAGTACATCACACACATCCATGCCCCAGGCAAGATTCGAACCTGCGACCGCAGCGGTCGCGCGGCTGCAGACTGTAGCGCCTAGAACTGTTCGGCCACTCCGGCCGGCTTCTGCCAAAACCTTTCCCGTACCTTCCTTACTATCTCGCCTGGATAGCTCAGTTGGTATAAGCATTGCGTGCTGAAGGGAAGGTTCTAGGTTCGAGATTTGTTCCAGCAGTTTCGATCTCCCACGAAGAGTCAAAACGTCACACCGATGCAGAGAGGAAGATTCATTCTGGAAACCGCTCGCTTTGTTCTGGTACGTTATCCAGCAAAAAGTAGCGGCAGGTGGACAGATAGGTTGTGTCTGAGCGATAGATACGAATAATTGTTTTCAACAATACCGTACAGTTGTAGAGCAGCGGTCGAAAGTGCGGGAGGAGAAAATGGGGCTTAATCAATTGTCGCTGTAAGGAGGATACTCCTGAGAAATTCACAGAGTTGTGCATGTAATATGGAAAATGGAAGCATGGCAAGGCTTTCAGGCAGTGTACTTTGACTATGAATGTTGTTTCAAGCAAAACATTCGGAAACATGTAATGGTACCGCTTTTCGAGACATACTACCATGCAGAAGCTTAAGGCGTACAGGAGAACGTGTGCGACGGCGCCAAGTGGTTACTAGAGGTGACAGAACGTCGCTTATGCTGCAGTTGTTCTCTGCGGCTCAGCAGTGCAGGTTACGCAAGCTATTTGGGCCAAATGGGAGTGCGACGACCCTGCTTGACAATAGGAGCGCGGCAAGTGGGCCGCTGGGGACGCCCCTGGCTGCGGGCAGGCGGCCAGGACAGCAGCAGCCGCGGGTCGCATCCCGGCCGCATCAACACGCCTGTCACAGAGTCTGCTAGCTGTCCCAGCGACTCTCCGGTGTACAGTCTATTTCCTCTTCGGCGGCTACTTCCCACGTTATCATCTACTATCGAAGCATTTGCAAGCAACTGCCGGTATTTGTAGCATTCCTTTCAAATTAGTGGATGATATAATGCTGTTTATGAATTGAAGAGCCAAAGAAACTGCCTAACATCGTGTACGACCGCCGAGAGCACACAGAAGTGCCTCAACACGACGTGGCATAGACTCGACTAATGTCTGAAGTAGGAAATTGACACCATGAATCCTGCAGGCTGTCCATAAATCCATAAGAGTACAAGTGGGTGGAAATCTCTTCTGAACAGCGCGTTGCAAGGCATCCCACATATCCTCAATAATATTCATGTCTGCGGAGTTTCGTGGCCAACGGAAGTGTTTAAACTCAGAAGAGTGTTCCTGGAGCGACTCTGTAGCAATTCTGAACGTTTCGGGTGTCGCATTGTCCTGCTGGAATTGCCCAAGTCCGTCGGCATGCACAATGGACATAAATGGATGCAAGTGACCACACAGGATGCTTATGTACGAGTCACCTGTCAGAGTCTCACCTAGACGTATCAGAGATCCCGTATCAATCCAACTGCACACGTCCCACACAATTACAGACCCTCCACCAGCTTGAAGACTCCCTTGCTGACATGCTGGGTCCATGGAGTCATGAGGTTGTCTGCATACCCGTACACGTCCATCCATTCGATACAATTTGAAACGAGACTCGTCCGATCAGTCAACATGTTTCCAGTCAACAGACCAATCTCAGTGTTGATGGCCCAGGCAAGGTGTAAAGCTTTATTTCCGTTAATCAAGGGTACACGAGTGAGCCTTGGGCTCAGAAAGCACATGTAGATGATTTTTCGTTGAATGGTTCGCATACTGACACTTGTTGATGGCCCTGCATTGAAATCTGCACCAATTTGCGGAAGGGTTGCACGTCTGTCACGTTCAACGATTCTCTTCAGTCGTCGTTGATCCCGTTCTTGCAGGATCCTTTTCCGGTCGCAGTGATGTCGGAGATTTGATGTTTTACCGAATTCCTGATATTCAGGGTACACTCGTGAAATGGTCTATGGGAAACTTCCACTTCATCGCTATCTCGGAGATGCTGTGTCCCATCGCTCGTGCGCCGACTATAAGACCACGTTCAAACTCACTTAAATCTTGATAACCTGCGATTGTAGCTGCAGTAACCGTCTAACAACTGCGCCAGACATTTGTTGACTTACATAAGCGTTGCCGACAGCAGCGGCGTATTCCACCTGTTTACATATCTCTGTATTTGAATATGCATCCCTATACCAGTTTCTCCGGCGTTTCAGTGTATACCCGTATGTATGGTCTCTGTTGTTTCGGACATGTCCAGTGCCAAGGAGCGCTACCTAGGTAGTGTGCGACAAAATGGGAATTTGGTTCAGACGGACAGCGTGCTCAGATACCCGAAGCGGTTAAAGCGACCGCTCGCGTAAAGCGGGAAATCCGGGTTCAAGTCTCGTTCCAGCACAACTGTTCACTTGTGGCCATTGAATTCATTTCAGTGCCCAACAGCGGCTGATGTCAGAATTAGTTCGTTTCATCATAATACAGTTTGTCCAAAATAAGCTATATGCTGCGATTTGCCGGCCTCTTTGGTCGAGCGGTTCTAGGCGCTTCAGTCCGGAACCGCGCTGCTGCTACGGCCGCAGGTTCGAATCCTGCCTCGGGCATGGATGTGTGTGATGTCCTTAGGTTAGTTAGGTTTAAGTAATTCTAAGTCTAGGGGACTGATGACCTCAGATGTTGAGTCTCATGGTGCTTAGAGCGATTTGAACCTTTTTTTCTTTTTTTGTTTTGTAGCGTTTTTACTGTTCCTGATTAAAGTCACATGGTTAATGTTCACGGTCATGTTAATTTCTTAAAAAGACCTTTGACAGAAGAAAATTAATTACCTGATAGAGCAGAGATAGCAATCTATAGACTTGAATGTACATTTACATCTACACTCTGCAAACCGCCGTGAAGTTCATGGCAGAGGGTAGTTGCATTGTTCCAGTTATTAAGGTTCCTTCCCGTTCCATTCACTTGCGGTGCCTGGGGAGAATGATTATTTGAATGTCTCTGCCTGTGCTGTAATTATTCTAATCTTATCCTCACGATATTTATGTGAGGGATACGTATGGGGGTTGCAGTATATTCTAAGAGTCACTCTTTGAAGCCAGTTCGTGAAACTTTGTTAGTACACTTTCTGCGGATAGCTTATAAGTAATCCTCTTTGTAGACAGACTGCCATGCAGGTATTTGTACGAATTGGACGATTTCAACTGTTACTCATTGATATTATAGTCATAGGATATTACGTTTTTTTCGTTTTGTGAAATGCACATTTAAGGTAAGTAGCCAGTCTTTGAACAACTTTGAAATCTTGCCAAG
The DNA here is from genome assembly GCF_021461385.2 of Schistocerca piceifrons. Lineage (NCBI taxonomy): Eukaryota > Metazoa > Arthropoda > Insecta > Orthoptera > Acrididae > Schistocerca > Schistocerca piceifrons. Next base: position 329,464,962 of record NC_060140.1, read on the forward strand.
ATCGGACTGAACATTTGTGCAGCTTACTTCAAACGGTACATAGTTACAGAAAACTTTATAATCTGGAAAAAATCTGAAGTTGCTATTAATATTGTCAGCAATGTCATTAACACACAACATGAACAGCGTTGTTCCCAATGCACTTTCCTAGGGCATCATCTGCCACTAATTCTGTTGTAGATTACTCATGTGGTAGATTTTGCAAAAACCTTTATCTGGGCAAGACCGCAATGAAGGAAACGGTGATTACCAGTTTCAACCGCTTAAACGGTTATCTTCAGATGTGGAATCCTATAGCATTAAAAGAGCTATTAAGGACACACACCAGCGTACAAACATGTAGTGTCTTAATCAAGAGAATAAGTAAGACGCTTTGTCATTATAGAGTAAACATCCTTAAGGAAATGTCAACTGTGAAACAACATACAATAAGACTACATGAATATAATCGAAAGCCAATGGTACGGGGCTGAGTGCAACAAAATTCCAGTAAAAATATACCTTACAGTTGTATTTATAATATTCGTTATGTGTAGTATATTGTACGAACATTGTTGTCCTAATCTGAATACGACATAAGATAAAAGTTATATTTCCCGTCATAGCGTTAGTCAAAGCTAACCGGACAAAGGTAACAAACAGACTCAGAGGCTCTGTGTACATGAGCTCACAGGTCACCCAAGATACTACCAGGTGGCAGAACATTTTAATGTAGCGGAATTTAATGTAATATAATATTAAAGTAGGGGAGATACTAAAATAGTAAAAACGCCAAATATAACTATTTAATATAATTATGAAATTATTAAATTTTTTGTATAAATCTGAGGTTCACAGACGCAAAGCGCCTACAAATATCATAATATTAGAAAAACTTATAACAGCACAGAGAGATAATTTACATTAATAATATTTTATTCTTGACATTCGTTACTACAAAAATACTATTGTATACTCACGGACTAAATTAGATTACAATGAACCTCACTGTACAATACGAAAGCCAGCAACATCCTCTACGTATGATAGCAGCCTTATAACTAAAAGGCGACGCTATTCAACAAATGTTGTTATAAGGGGTATGAAATACTTAAAATACATTACACACAACATTCAGCTACAACTTGTAGTAAGAATTATAATAATTTGAATAAATGACTGATAATGAAAATGATACATAACCCAGTGTATACGTAATGCATTTACTCATATTCAGGATACATACTGATTATTCTTCTTACTATTGATTGCATGTAGAACGTATGTGAGTTGCGGTACACGGAATAGAATAACAATCAAAACAAGGAAACAAATAGTGTAAATGACCCTCAAGGGTAGTATCAGTTCCATTACACAAAATTTTAATAATTTTATCGCTGTAATTATTCGTTTCATCTAGACTATTATACAAAACTTTAATAATTTTATAGATATAATTTTATTATATCTGGTTTTTAAGTGTTGTATTGCATTATAATCCACTTCGTTATAAAATTCTGCCACCTGGTGACGTCTAACGCGAAATATGAAATTTTTTGCCAGACTGGTATAAGAACCCGTATTTCCCTCTTATCGCGAGGAGTCGCCTTACTAATTAGGCTATCCGAGCTCGCTCCCTCGACGGATCCATACTTCCATATATTACACCTCTATCTATTTTTTCTCATAGATTATTTATTCATTTACACACACTGGTGTATCTCGTGATTCCCGCGCAGGTTTTATAAGAAAACGAGAAGTCATAGACTATCATTGTCATTTTTTCGTACCAGGCCCGTCTGACGACGAAGTGCAGTTTCAGGTACTGAAATTTATTTCCGAAATTTTGTACCGGACCGGTACTCGAAAAAATTACAGCAATAATCTATGACTTCTCGTTGCCTTGACTGTAAAGCCTGCACGGGAATCACGAGATGTGCGGGTATTAGTAATTGAATTAACAATTTGTGAGGAGAAATACAGGGTGTTTCAAAAATGACCTGTATATTTGAAACGGCGATAAAAACTAAACGAGCAGCGATAGAAATACACCGTTTGTTGCAATATGCTTGGGACAACAGTACATTTTCAGGCAGACAAACTTTCGAAATTACAGTAGTTACAATTTTCAACAACAGATGGCTCTGCGGTCTGGGAAACTCTATAGTACGATATTTTCCACATATCCACCATGCGTAGCAATAATATGGCGTAGTCTCTGAATGAAATTACCCGAAACCTTTGACAACGTGTCTGGCGGAATGGCTTCACATGCAGATGAGATGTACTGCTTCAGCTGTTCAATTGTTTCTGGATTCTGGCGGTACACCTGGTATTTCAAGTGTCCCCACAGAAAGAAGTCACAGGGGTTCATGTCTGGCGAATAGGGAGGCCAATCCACGCCGCCTCCTGTATGTTTCGGATAGCCCAAAGCAATCACACGATCATCGAAATATTCATTCAGGAAATTAAAGACGTCGGCCGTGCGATGTGGCCGGGCACCATCTTGCATAAACCACGAGGTGTTCGCAGTGTCGTCTAAGGCAGTTTGTACCGCCACAAATTCACGAAGAATGTCCAGATAGCGTGATGCAGTAATCGTTTCGGATCTGAAAAATGGGCCAATGATTCCTTTGGAAGAAATGGCGGCCCAGACCAGTACTTTTTGAGGATGCAGGGACGATGGGACTGCAGCATGGGGCTTTTCGGTTCCCCATATGCGCCAGTTCTGTTTATTGACGAAGCCATCCAGGTAAAAATAAGCTTCGTCAGTAAATCAAATGCTGCCCACATGCATATCGCCGTCATCAATCCTGTGCACTATATCGTTAGCGAATGTCTCGTGCAGCAATGGTAGCGGCGCCAAGGTGTTGCCGCGTTTGAATTTTGTATGGATAGAGGTGTAAACTCTGGCGCATGAGACGATACGTGGACGTTGGCGTCATTTGGACCGCAGCTGCAACACGGCGAACGGAAACCCGAGGCCGCTGTTGGATCACCTGCTGCACTAGCTGCGCGTTGCCCTCTGTGGTTGCCGTACGCGGTCGCCCTACCTTTCCAGCACGTTCATCCGTCACGTTCCCAGTCCGTTGAAATTTTTCAAACAGATCCTTTATTGTATCGCTTTTCGGTCCTTTGGTTACATTAAACCTCCGTTGAAAACTTCGTCGTGTTGCAACAACACTGTGTTCTAGGCAGTGGAATTCCAACACCAGAAAAATCCTCTGTTCTAAGGAATAAACCATGTTGTCTATAGCACACTTGCAGGTTGTGAACACCACACGCTTACAGCAGAAAGACGACGTACAGAATGGCGCACCCACAGACTGCGTTGTCTTCTGTATCTTTCACATCACTTGCAGCGCCATCTGTTGTTGAAAATTGTAACTACTGTAATTTCGAAAGTTTGTCCGCCTGAAAATGTACTGTTGTCCCAAGTATATTGCAACAAACGGTGTATTTCTATCGCTGCTCGTTTAGTTTTTATTGCCGTTTCAAATATACCGGTCATATTTGAAACACCCTGTAGATAGGTGTATGACATACGGAAGCTTGAGTTGGTCTGGGGAGTGTGCTCGGATAGCCTTAATTGTAAGGCGATGTCTCACGATAAGGGTTCGAATACGCCCGGCAAAATTTTTTATATGTCGCGTTAGATGTCACCAGGTGGCAGTAGTTTATAATAGTGGAATATACTGTAGTACAATAATTAAAGCACCAGATACAACAGATACATATAGCGATAAAATTATTAAAATTTTGTATCATAAAATAGGTATAACGAATAATTGCAGCCATAAAATTATTGAAATTTTGTGTAATGAAACCGATACTACGTTTTAGGATCGTTAGCAGTATTTGTTTTCGTTTTGATTGTTACTCTGTGATGAGTCCCGCTTCCCACTGAGCGCCAATAACTAGTGAACTCGAGTCTGGAGACATGACTGACAGCAGTGTGATACCAACCTGACTGTCGCCCGCCCTACGACCCGATAACCAGGAGTGATGGACTGGGGTGTCATTTCTTTCCACAGCAGGACCTTTTGGGCCGCGGCACCCTTACAGCACAGAGCTAGGTCGAAGATATTCTACACTATGTTTCGTTGCAGTTCATGGTAAGGCGTCCTGGACTTATATTCCAGCACGATAATGCTCGCCCGCACACGGGGAATGTTTCTGCTGATTGTGTTCGTGCTTGCTGAACCGTACCTTGCCCAACAAGGTCGCTGGATCGCTCCCAAATTGAGAACGTTTGGAGCATTACGGTCAGGGTCCTCCAATCAGCTTGGGATTTTGACGATCTGACGCGCCAGTTGGACATAATTTGTTGCGATATACATCAGGAAGACATCCAACAACTCCATCAATAAATGCCAAGCCGAATAACTGCTTACATAAGGGCCAGAGGTGGAGCAAGACGTTATTGACTTTCTAGGTTTGTGAAGCCGTTTGTACTGGATACGTCATCCAATGTCTCTGAAATTTTAATATATTTATTTTCTGTACGTTTACATCATATCTACCGAATTCCGTCCTTTTCGAATAATTCCTGTATGCTGTGTCGTTCTTTGTATTTTTTTGTTAGAGTGTATTACTAAGACTGGTCCTCTTTTTACCTGGTATACATCGAAGTAGCCAGAGGAAGCTGCCTAAAATCCGAGATTTTTGGGGTAAATCTAAGCCAGTATGGGAAGAATAGGCTATTGGAAAATAGACGTAGTTTTTCATCACTGTAGACAAGAAACTCTAATCACCAATAGAGTCACCTCTAGATGTAATACAAGAATCCAAAGGAAGTATTTGCTCATTAATGCATCTGTTTGCCAATCACGCTTTTTTCATAGCAGCAGACTTTTTTTTCATCCAACAACTCATTTCATTGATCTTTGGTGTTACTGTACAGTACGGGCAGACGTATAGTCAGCGCAGCCGCTCGGCAGCTGGCACTCTGGAACAGTTTCGTGAAATTTTGAGAACCTCAATTTTTGGGAGAATCTTGTGACAAGCATCGTACTAGAGCAACATTTATCTAAGAACATACTGCAATCGTGAGAAAGATGAGCAAAAAACGGTGACATTGAGTGTATACTTTACCTTGTAAGTAATACGTATTACGGAGAGTAATATGACGTGGCAGCGTGACACATATGGTTGACCAATCCTTGGCGGAAGACACGTAGCAAGGCAGTAGCTGAACGATGGCACAGTACCAAGGCTGTGCAGTCGCAAAACGAAAGAGAATGGTGTCAGTGTATGTATTGCTAGGAGTGGCTATGAGAGGCATAGAGACAGAGAGAGAGAGAGAGAGAGAGAGAGAGAGAGACTTGGTGTTTTATACGTCTATGCATACGTCTACGTATGCAGCTGAATGGCCGAAAGGGGGGTGTAGGGTGGACGAGGAGAAGAAGAGCGGCGATGAATGGCGGCGGAGGAAGCTGTGACGCAACGCGCCCATTGAGGCCTGCGAGGCGCGCCAAGGCCGGCGGGCGAGCGGCTGAAGCAGCAGCTGGGGCAGAGGCGCCCCTGCCGCCTCCGCCCACGGCCGCCGCCAAGACCGGCCCCCAGCCGGCGGCGCGGGGGCGGCGGGCTCCTCTCGGCACTCTCACAGTCAACGACCGGTGTGGGTGAGCCCAAAAGGGGCGCAGACCTGTCGGTTGGAAGCGGTCTATGACTTTCAGTGTAGAAGAAGCGGCAGTGCCGTTCCGCACACAGCCGTGGCCGTCCACAGAAACTGTTTCAAGGGGGACAAAATGAAGGGACAGTACTCTCTTATGAAGCTGATTCGCTGAGCTAGAAAACGTGTCGTGTCCTAGGAACTAAATTGAACGAACTTTTCGTAGCTCAACCGACTGGAAATCGTCAAATAAATGAGGAAATGAACTAAATTCTGACATCGTCCGCAATTGGACATTGAATTGAATTCAATGGCGACAAATGAAAATTTGTGCCGGAGTAAGACTGAAACCCGGATTTCTCGCTTTCCGCGAGCGGTCATCTTAACCCCCTCGACTATCCTAGCACGCTTTCCGTCCGATCCCAATTCTCACCTTGTCCCTCACTACTTACATAACGCCCCCTGCCCACCACATTCATTCCTCGCTGCATCACGCTGGATTCGGCAAGAGATCAGAAGAAACAGTACATCCACACTGAAATGACCTTAATGGCCGTCAAGCAGTATATATTTATACATATCCGAAAAGCAGACACCACACGTACGATTATACGGCTTGATGGTAATTAAGATTAGTTCAGTGCGAATGCACTTCGTCTCCTGAGCTCTTGCACGAATCCAGCGTGATACGGCGTGTAATGGGTATAGTAAACAGGAGCGCTACGTAAGTAGTGTGCAACAGATTGGGAATTTTGGCTGAAAGCGAAGCGTGCTCGGATAGACGAAGCTGTTTTTAATGTGACTGCTTGCGTAAAGTGTGAAATCTGGGTTCGACTACCGCTCAGACACAAATTTTCATTTGTCACCATTGAATTCATTTTAACGTCCAGCCGACTTCAGAATTTATTTCATTTCATAACGTATACAAGTCTAAGTGGCTATTAACGAAAGATACCAGTTGGCGTTTAGAATCTATTAGAAGAGAAATACCATTAAACATTCAGGCAAATATCATCCATACAACCCCGAAGACAGCGAGAGCACATAAACAGGAGAACTACTACACGATCATTCTAACAGCTCAGGCACCCAAGGTGCTGACAAGAGAAATACAGGATCTTTTGTTTTAAAGAGTCACATATTCCTGCAGGAGGTAGCATTGGTAAAAGTGAGCCGTTGAAGGCCTGAAATTCAAAACCTGCACTTTATTTATGGATGAGATAGGCTTCACAAGAGATAGCATAGTAAGTTACCACAGTGCGCTATGGTGGGAAGATGCACATCCCCGAGCGGTCATGGAAGTGAGTTATCAGGATCGCTTCAGCATCAATGTATGGGCAAGAATTGTTGATGACAGATCCATGGAGGGTCATGCACCTTGCCAAACCAATTAACTGATTTCTGCCAGATATATTACCAGCAATGTTGCAGAAAGTTAACCTCGCGAAAAGGACAAAAACTATGATTTATGCACAACGGAGTATCACCATCGGCGACCGTCGAGCACTCTTAGAAAGAAATGATAATTAAATCAAGAGCCGGCCGGAGTGGCCGAGCGTTTCTAGGCGCTTCAGTCTGGAACCGCGTGACCCTGCGGTCGCAGGTTCAAATCCTGCCTCGGGCATGGATGTGTGTGATGTCCTTAGGTTAGGTTTCAGTAGTTTTAAGTTCTAGGGGACTGATGACCTCAGCTGTTAAGTCCCATAGTGCTCAGGGCCATTTCAACCATTTTTGAATTAAATCAAGACCCTAAGCTGTCGACAGGCGTTGATATACATCAACGGGGACTGTTGAAAATGTGTGCCCCGACTGGGACTCGAACCTGAGATCACCTGCTTACAGGACATCCACCGAGGGCACAGAGGATAGTCGATTATGTGGAGCAGGCACTGGTCTCACCGCGGACTTCTAGTACTCAGCCACACACAATTGATATCATCAAAGTGTACGGGCCTGTAGATGACGTTGACGCAACGTCGAAACTAGTAGCCAAATAAATATGAAATCTTGAATACAGCTGTAGGAGTTCCATTTTCAATTAAAAAAAAGAAGGAAAGAAGTTTGGGTTTAACGTCCCATTGACTACAAGGGGATTGTTGCAAGAACAGGGAAGGAAATGGACAGTGCTGTCTCAAAGCCATTTTCCTGGAGTGATTTAGGGAAAAGGAAAACCTAAATCAGGATGGTCGGTGGCGGACTTTAATCGTCGTCCGCCGGAATGCTAGTCCACTATCTTAACCACTGCGCCGCCTCGCTCGGTTCCACACGAGTGAGGGTAGAAACTGACAATATTAAATATTTGCCTTGGCGCCAGTTGTAAGTTGGCGGTCCATGAGCTTCCTGGTAGGGGTCTTCCTGGCGGAGCTATCTCCGTCGCTCGCTCGTGGATTACGCAGTGTCCCTCGCGTTGGGAGGCGATAACATACCAACAACAAGCGTTATGCGTTCTGAGTTTCAGCAGATGCGATTTAATCGCAAGAGCTGTGCAACGTGATTTTCGCCGACAGCACGGCACTGAATCTGCTACCAGTTTAAAGGATTGTACAGTGACACCAGCAGTTTCAAACCACTGGTTTTTTATATAAGGAAATTCACTGGTACCCCTCATGGGTTCATTCAAGACGAATATCGCATTAGAAAGCGTTTTGCAAATAGTCCACAGAATCCTACTCGTTGTACCACCTGAGAGTTTTCCATTCGTCAAGTATCTGTCTCGGGTATTCATCTGCTAAGTTTGTGTTTCATATGATAAAGGAATCGATGGTAACAAAGCCCTTCATGATGCAATAAGCAACTACGTGTAGAATATTGTGAATTCATTCTGGGCGTGGAGATGGAAGACAAGGATTGTTTTTCATGTTTAGTTCAAATGGCTCTGAGCACAATGGATTATTTAACCAGTTCTTTTACATGCTATTCTGATGAAAGCAATAACAGTTTGTTTTTACTTGCTCTGAAACTACAACCGAAAAATGGCTCAAATGGCTCTGAGCACTATGGGACTTAACATCTGAGGTCATCAGTCCCCTAGACTTAGAACTACTTAAACCTAACTAACCTAAGGACATCTCACACATCCATGCCCGAGGCAGGATTCGAACTTGCGACCGTAGCGGCAGCGCGGTTCCGGATTGAAGCGCCTAGAACCGCTCGGTCACAGAGGCCGGCTTTCATGTTTAGTGTTCACCGCTCCATTTAAGGGGAAAAATGAATCACCATAACTTAGGATATGATGAATGTTGTAACCGTATAACATAGTCAAGTATAAGAGAGACTCTCCAACGCATGATATGTTTTGCGGGGTTTCCCAAGAAATTATATGCGGTACGTCACCTTTTGCGAAAAACACGGTTACATGAATCAAGAATGTGGGTATGCTGGAGAAACTGGCTTCTTTCACGATGGTGAGAAAACCCCTAAGACTATTTTTGTTTGCTAAGACAGTGAAACATCGCACTGGCACCAGTATACAAGCGAATGAGCTACCTCAACGGTAGAATGTCGTAAATGAGGTAAGGATCTCGCTTTCCATGTATGACATTCAACGTCATTACAATTTTTGTTTTTATTTTTTGGGGGTTTCAAGGTCGTGAAATATTTCATCTGCGTGCCTCCCCTTCCTAAAATCTTCCGCAGTCTGCGACGCCGCATAGCAACAACAGTGGACGTAGTAGCTTCAAATGTGTTCGCAAAAGTAAGGGGCGAGTCTGACTATTGTCTGGTTGTTTGCCATGCCTCTAAAAGAGAGCACCATGAACATTCGTGAAAGGTAAATGAAAAATTTGAGGCTAAAAGTAACTGAAAAATACCTCAAGGTTGTATCTGAATGGATGTAAAAGATTTGTCCCTGTAAAATTTGAGAGCTTTTTTCAAAATAGAAACTTTGTAGTCTTATTCATAAGCTGAAATCCACCCAAGCTTCCATCCACTCTTATAGGATATATTGTCATGTGAAACAGGATGATTCTTCTTGAAATACACCGCATGGTACACATTATTTATTAGATGCACTGAAGAGTGATTACTTCGGCAGCGACAACGTTTGACTCCTTGCTGAGAGCCTTAGCACCGCGATCACGTGCAGTAAGGGTCTCAGGGAGCTTTGAACAAGTTGCAGATAACCTCTGGCTCAGAGACCGGGTCTGCATTGACAACCGGTGAGCTAAGACGGACGCCGGGGCTTGTGCGATGGCTGGATAAGCTGGAATACTGGAACGCGGCCAGAGACCACTGGCGACTCGCCGTCTCCGCCGTTTCTTCCTCTAGAGGCGAGAATACGTCAGCAACCAATGGACGCGCAGCAAAGCCCTGCTGGTTGCAGCGCAGGAGGATTCGCGTAATCACCAGTTTTTTCGCTCTCCTAGTCTACGTAACTCATTGCACGAGTCGGACATTTTAGAACACTGTTGTCATTATGGAACACGTCAAACGCCGAGGCCAGATCTAGAAAACCTAAGGTGGTGAGGTGTTTCAGTCAATCTCTTTGTTGAAGTCTGTAACTGTAAACTCATTACCAGCAGTGGTAACTACATTTTTCAACGCAGAAGACAATAGACGCATATTGTTCAAAGTTCGAAGTGTCTTTCAATGCAGAACAAATGCATCCCCGAACTTCACTAGCGTTTCACATCCACTAAACACAAGCGTAAATTACAAACAGTATTGCGTCTAATGACGGAAGTGATACTTTGAAACACGGACACATCATTGACGTTACGAAGTTTACTATCTGGGCAACGGCCTTGCCGCAGTGGTAACACCGGTTCCCGTGAGATCACCGAAGTTAAGCGCTGTCGGGCGTGGTCGGCACTTGGATGCGTGACCATCCACGCCGCCATGCGCTGTTGTCATTTTTCGGGGTGCACTCAGCCTCGTGATGCCAATTGAGGAGCTACTCGACCGAATAGTAGCGGCTTCGGTCAAGAATACCATCTTACAACCGGGAGAGCGGTGTGCTGACCCCACGCCCCTCTTATCCGCATCCTCCATCGAGGACGACACGGCGGTCGGATGGTCCCGGTAGGCCACTCGTGGCCTGAAGACGGAGTTCTAAAAAAAATTTTACTATCTCCAATGTGATTGTCTCCCTGCAAATAGTAACAGCAAATTTAGAACTCCATAACCATTTCACATGCGATGTATCTTTCCTACACAAATCATCGAGAAAACTGACAAGCATTTGCATCGTCATTCCCGAAATCCATTGTCTGCATCCGATTCCAAATGTCCATAATATGAAGTTCATTTCGCAATGTGTGCTCGGAAATTGAGATGGACCCAAATTCATTGACAGCAGCAATTCCTCTCGGGTTCGAAACTGACTGCAACTGACGAATCGTGACACTCATCCCCGGTCCCAGTCGATTACAATCTTTTTACGATTATTGTCATTACGCTGTGTTACAAGGCTGAAGGTGGTACACTGTTCCTTGAAGAAACGTTGGACAGTCCGCATTGACACATTCAGACATCGAACAATTTGATTCGCGGTGTGGTCACGAACACGTCCAAACGTTACTGAGGTGACAATGCCCGGCGTAGTGCAACAACCCGACGTGGCATGTACTTAACATGTCTTTGGAAGACTCCTTCAGAAATATTGAGCCAATTTGCCTCTAAGACCATCCAAAATGGCGGAGGAATTGCTAGGTACAGGATTCTGCTTACGGACTGAGTTCTCGACTATGTGCAAGAAATGTTGTATGGGATTCACATCGGGCGGTCTGGGTGGCCAAATCTTTGGTTCGAACTGGCCAGAGTGTTCCTCGAACCAATTGCAAAAAGAAGTGGCCCGTTAACATGATATCACTGTATGGGAACATGGAGTCCATGAATGGTGGCAAATGGTCTCCTCGTAGCCGAACACAAGCATTACTAATCAATGGTGGTTCATTTGCCTTCCATGTAAGCACAGCCCAAATCATTACGGAGCCACCACCAGCTTGCACAATGCCTTGTTGACAACCTGGGTCCATGGCTTTGTGAGGCGTGCAACACACACTAACTCTACCATGAGCTCTCAGCAACTGAAATCGGGAATCATTTGGTCAGTCCACAGTTTTCCAGTTATCTAGTGTACAACTAATATGAGCACGTTCGAAAGAGAGGCTCTGCAGGCGATGTCATGTAGTTAGCAAAGGAACTCTCGTCGGTCGTCTGCTGACATGGCCTACTAACCCCAGATTTCACGGCATTGTCCTAAGATACATTCGTTGTACGTCCCACATTGACTTCTGTTATTTAACGCAGTGTTTCTTGTCTGTTAGGACTAACAACTGCACACAAACACGTCTGCTCTCGGTCGTTACGTAAAGGCCATCGGCCACTGCTTTGTACATGGTGAGAGGTAATCCCTGAAATTTGGTATCCTGGGCACACTCTCGACACTGTAGATCTCGGAATATTGAATTTTCTAATACCGCGTTCAAAGTCTGCTCAGTCCCATCGTGTGGCCATAATCACGTCGGAAACCTTTCGACAACAATCACCTACGTACAGTCCGCCTGCTTAGCTGGGTGGTAACATGCTCGCCTCCCATGAAAGTGGGCCCGGGTTCGATTCCCGGTCTGGTTGAAGATTTTCTCCGCGCGCGGACTGGGTGTTGTGTGGTCCTCCTCATCATTTCATCCTCGTGACCGGCACGCAAGTCGCCCAATGTGGCGTCGACTGAAACAAGACTTGCACTTGGCGCCCGAACTTCCCTGGATGGGGCCTCCTGGCCAACGATGCCATACGCTCATTTCCATTTACCTGAGTACAAATGACACCTCTGCTAATGCATTGCCCTTTTATGTCTTGTATAGACGACACTACCACCATAGGTACATGTGCATATCTTTATCAGTTGACTTTTGTCACCTCAGTGTGTGATTCCATTTCGACGCACCATACTATACTGATTATGTGCAACCACGTGGTACATACGCACGACCCCACTGTCATGGCTTGTCGCAGCGGTGAAGGGACAGATGACAGCCTGTTACATCATCGCTGTCTACCAATGTGACATACACTGATCAGCCAGAACATTGTGGCCACCTACCTAATGGCCGCTATATCCACGTCTGGCAGCAATACCAGCAGCGACAAAGTCAACTAATTTCCGTATATTCTGGGGAGGGGAGCGATGAACTCTGATGCCACTTTCAGTCGCATCCCAGATGTGTTCGATCGCGTTCTGATCTGACATACTGGGCAGCCAAGCCAACTCATCAATTGGGACACGCCACTGTGTTCCTCCAACCACTCCATCAAACTGCTGGCCTTGTGACAAGGCGCACTACCTTGCTGAAAAATGCCATTGCCTTAGGGAAACGTTAACGTCATGAAGGAATGTACGTGGTATGCAGCCAGGGTACAAGAATCCTTGACCATCATTGTGTCTTGAACAACTTCCACTGGACCAATGAATGCCTACTCGATTGTTCCCCAGAGGATAATGGAGCGGCCGCCAGCTTTTCTCCGTACCATAGTACAGGTGTCAAGGAGCTATTCCCCTGGAAAACCACAGATTCGCGCCCTCCCATCTTCTGAAGAATCTGACGTACAAAACATCGCGATTCATTAGACCATGCAACGCTCTGCCACTGCGCCAACATACAGTACCTATGGTCACGTACCCATTTCAGTCGTAGATGTGGATGACGTGGTGTTAACACTGGCACATGCGTGGGTGCCGGCCAGTGTGGCTGAGCGGTTCTAGGCGCTTCAGTCTGGAACCACGCGACCGCTACGGTCGTAGGTTAGAATCCTGCCTTGGGCATGGATGTATATGATGTCCTTAGGTTATTTAGATTTAAGTAGTTCTAAGTTCTAGGGGACTGATGACCTCAGATGTTGAGTCCCATAGTGCTCAGAGCCATTTGAACCATGCGTGGGTCGTTGGCTGTGGAGACCCATCGTTACGCGTGCTCGGTGCACTGTGTGTTCAGGCACACTTCTCCTCTGCCCATCATTAAAAGTCTCATGTTGGTTCCGGCAGAGTTCGCAGCCTGTTCTTGGTTTACCAATCTGCCCAACCTGCAACGTCCGTCACCTGCAATGAAGAATGGCTCCCGAACCCCTCGCCGTCTGGGCTGGTTTCACATTTGTTTCGTCACTTGTTGAAGAAACTCATGACAGCAGCCAGGTCGTGAAATTTCCAAAATGCTCACTCCGAGCCTCCGGGATATCACAACCTGCCCTCGGTCAATCTGAGATAGCGTGTGTGTGACTAACAGTCATTACTCGCTGGGTGACGCTGCTGTCGCCTGGACGGGTCTATATCGATAGTAGGCCGGTGGTCATGGTCTCCTGGCTGATCAGCGTACGTGCTTTTATAAGGGGTGACTGGTATTTCGCCCACTCGCATCGTACGCTCGCGCCACGGCATTCCAGCCCGGCTGTGGCGTGACCGAGTGGCGCCACCTCGGTGGTGGGAGCGCAGCTCGGCGCTGGCGGTCTCGCTGACGCCACCAGTGGCACAGGCGATGGTGGCAGCGGCGGCAGGCGGCAGGTGCCTCTTTTTTCCTGCCTCTCCGCGCCGCGCCGCGCGTCCACAGGCGTAGAGAGGCCTTCACGGTCAGCCGGCGCAGGAATCCGTAGGAGAAGCGTCGGATGCGCCCGTGACGCGCCACTGCCTCCGCGCCTCTTGCACTCCCACGCCTGATCGCCAGCCTCACTGCGCAAGGCGCGCTGCGTACTTCCAGTTTCGGAATGTTCTCCCATTAGAACCGCAACGGCCCTCACTGAGATAAGATGAAATGCATCTGTACTTTGCAAGCAAGTGTGTTGTGCAGGGCCCATAGTGTATCCCATTGGCCCTAGTAATTGGATTTCTTCCCGTTCCATTTGTATAAGGAACGCGCGAAAAATGACAGCTCTGCAGTTAGTCTAATCCTGTCTTTGCAGTAAATACGGCAGCGATACATGCAGGGCTGTGCTACATTCCTAGAGTCATTATTTAAAGCCGGTTCGTGAAACTTTCAAAGTAGCTTTCACGGGATAATTTGGGTCATCGTCAAGGGTCTGCCTGTTATTTTTCTCACTGTCTCCGTGACACATTCCCCAGCGTCAAACAACCCTGTGACCTTCGTGTTACCCTTTTTTGCGTAGGTTCGGTGTCTACTTTTAGTCCTATCTGGTACAGGTTCTAGGATGGGATCACAAGTGTTTTGAAAGGAGTCTCCTTTGAAGAGTCGAGGCACCGCGAGTATCTGAATGGGGAGGAAATAAGCAGACGTGAGCACATGTACAGGCAAACAAATGACTACAATTTAAGAAAAAATGGATGAAATATTCAAGAGACAGAGCTTCACAACTCGAGCAAGTCAATAACTCTGCTTTTTATAAAGCAGGTATTCGGCTTCGCATTGATTGACAGAATTGTTGGACGTCCTCCTGACGGATATCGTGTCAGATTGTGTCCGACTGGCGCGCTGGGTGATCCCGAAATGGCTGGAGGGTACTGCCCAATTGGGGAGAGATCCGGTGACCTTGCTGTCCAGAGAAGAGTTTGACAAGCACAAAATAAGCATTAGAAACCCTGTGGGGCTGTTGGTGGGCATTATCTTGCTGAAATGTATGGCCGGGATGGCTTGGC
This sequence comes from Schistocerca piceifrons, assembly GCF_021461385.2. Taxonomy (NCBI): domain Eukaryota; kingdom Metazoa; phylum Arthropoda; class Insecta; order Orthoptera; family Acrididae; genus Schistocerca; species Schistocerca piceifrons. The sequence goes on from NC_060140.1 coordinate 329,480,135, forward strand.
ATGAAAGGCAACAAAACTGGGTGTAGAATATCGTCGGCAAACTGCTGTACTGTAAGAGTGCCGCGGATGACAACCAAAGGCATCTCGCTGTGAAAGAAATGACACCCCACAGCATCACTCCTGGTTGTTGGGCCGTATGGCGAGCGACAGTCATGGTGGTATCCCACCGCTGTCTGGAGCATCTTCACTCATCTCTTCACTAGTCATCGGGGCTCATTTCGAAGCGCGACTCATCAGTGAAGACAATTCTACTGCAGTCAATGAGATTCCAGGCAGAGGACGTGTCTGGAGACGCCTCAACCAGCACTGGCATACCAGCCTGACTGTCGATCGCCATGAGGACAGACGAGGAGTTATGGTGTGAGGTGCTGTTTCTTTTCATAGCATCTGCGGCACCTTCACATCACACCGGTACGTCGACAATATTCTATGACACATTTTGTAGCTCGCTGTGGCAAGCCACCCTGGGCTTACGTTTCTGAAGATACGGCGATAGTTTCTACTCCTAGTCTTCGCGGATGCCACACCCTACCTTCGCCATAGCGGTTGCGGGATCTCTCCTAAACTGAGAACGTTTAGAGCATATGGGCTAGGCCCTTCAACAGCTCACGGTTTTTGTGATCTACCGCGCCACTTGGACAGAATGTAGCACGAAGCTTCTTAGGGAGACATTCAAAAACTCTGTCCACCAATGTCCAACCGAATAACTCCTTGCACAAGGGCCAGAAGTAGACAAACCCATTATTGACTTGATCTGTTTGTGAAGCTTTTCCTCTTCAATAGATAATCCAATCTTTTTGAAATTATATTTATTTGTTTGTCTGTACATGTACACCACATCTACCGATTTCTATCCCATTCGTATAATTCCTTTGTGGTGCGTCGTTTTTCTTTTATTTTTGTATTTATTTTAGAGTGTATTTTTATGAGTTGACTAATACCAGTTGCTATTCACTGAAAATGTAGTCATAGCATCTTTTTTTCGTTTTGTATGTTCAAAAATGTTACATTCCTGAAAATTTAAATGAGCTTGCCAATCTTCGCACCAAGCGTAAATCTTATCAAGATTTGGCTGAATACTGGTGTATCTTTCCTTCAACAGTACTTATTAGAGATAAATGCATCATCTCCAAAATCTCTGAGGTTATTTTTAATATTATCCGCAATGTCGTTAATGTACAACGTGAGCAGCAAGAATACCAGCACACCTCCCTGTGGCACGCTCCAAGCTACTTCGAGATCCATCAGTGGCTGTCCACGATAGCGTGCTGTGTTGTCCCCACCGTGAAGTACTCAATCATGTTACAATGTTTGTTTGGCACCCTATATGATGTAAATTACATTATTAAGTGCTGTTCAGGTACTGAGTCAGATGCTTTTGAAGGCAAGAAATGCTGCATCTAGCTGACGGCCATGATCCAAGGCTTCAAGGAAGTCGTGTAAGAAAAGCTCGACTTAGGTTTCACATGGCCGGTTTGTGGAATAGATGCTGGCTAGTGGGCAGGTCATTCTGCTCGAAATACTGATTTTGGACGCAGGCAGCGTAGCGCAACGTCCTAAACGGATAGCCATCGAGAACACAAAAGAATCTTCTGACGTACTTCAAGGAAGTGCAGTGGAGCCGCTAGAGTTCATCCGTGTACGTAACACTAGAATATATGTCAGGCATTTCAATGATGATACCGTTATCAATCATGGAGTATTATTATTGAAATCAGTTTCAATACACTGTCTTTGAAATGAGGAAAGCAGCAGGAAAGAAATACAAGGGGCGAAAAGTTACGTACAAATTGAACAGAAACCAGACCACAGCTGTGAAAGCGAAGGCGTAAATCGGAAGAGCAATTGAAAAGCAAATGAGACATGGATGAAGCTCTTTATCAATATTGTTCATGTTGTACATTCAGCAAGTATAGAAAGCGTTTCGGAATATTTGGAGCAACGGATGAAACGGTGCTATCGATGTCCCCACAGGTTGGTAGCTCTGCAGCATCTAAATATCACTGTGTGCTTCGGCTGGACATGTCGCATCTGAAGAAACTTGTCCACTCTCTTCTGCGCTGAACTGAGGCCAGTATCAAAGCTAGAAGTGGTGTTACATGGTCTTAACGTGATGCCTACTGGGTGAGAATGACGAATTTTTGCTCTGGTTTGCGTAATGTTGTGAGTCGGGGCCGTGATGTTTTTCCACGCTGAATGTCGAACTGCTTATGCGTTAGCATGGTGACGAAAGATCCTGGTATTTCGTTTGCCTAAATATGACTTGGCGGTCAGAAGTTCCGTCAGACGGCAATTCTTTTGCTCGGTGTGTTCATAAAACTAAGTAACCATACAATTTCTGGGTGATGTCAGCTAAAGGGCGGAAGTAATATCGATGATATAGTATCAACAGTATTACATTAATTGGAATTTTTATTACGCTTCTAACCGCAGTGTCGTCATTATGCAACTTAAGTGAATGTAGAAGTTTAATTGTAGACAGAATATGTGGACTACTGTGGAATACAAGGGAATAGTCTGTTATATAGAGTGAATACTTATTCTGTTGTGTACCTTTTCCACTTTATTGTGCAACAGATTTTCAGCAATATAGTCTCCAAAAATTTTTAACACATTATCTGTTTCTTTTGAAGTGAAATATTCTTATGTTAATTGTATGATTTGTCAACGAAGAAACCTGAAAAATAGTATTGTTCGCAGCACTTCCCCAGGTTATGAAATGAAGGAATGATAGATACATTTATCAAAGTAGACACACACGAAATTAGAACAAGGAAATGTTTTAGAACTATGAATGTACAGAAGAAAATGGAATCGATTTCCTGTTACACATCTATGTATAAGGGGCAGTCAAATGGAGATAGATGAAGAAAAATAAGTAAACTGTTTGTTATTTCGAAATTAATTGGCCTAACTTTTAATACGTTAACCCCAAAGTGAGACAAGACGGTCATCTCCGTAGTGGAAAAATGTTTGCGTAGCTTGTGGTACCATGATTGTACCCAGGTGGGCATCTCTTTGTCCGGAGAAAATCGACGGCCGCGCAATGTCTTTCTTTGTGACTTCAGAAATGTGGAAATCGCAGGATACAGATCAGGACTGTATGGAGGATGCGTAAGGGGTTCCCAATGAAACTCCACAGTGTACTCGAAACAATAAGCATATTAACAGTTATGGCATATACTTTTGAAATAACAAACAGTTTACTTACTTTTTTCCATCTGTCTCGTTTTTATGTGACTGCCTCTTTATACGATACACAATAGGAGATATCCAAGATGCTGTGGCCTAGGAAGCAACGAGGAACAGTTGGTAATTCAGACTGACGCCTTTCATGTACTTGACTTGTGGACCGCGTCTCTCGTCTCTATGCCCTAATTCGTTCATTTACAAAAGAAACGATAACTTTTGTTTACTTGTGATTTGGAGCAGTCCGCGTAGATTTCTAGTTTAGTTCATTACTGGAGGTTGCACAAATTTTTGAATTCCACGCCTCGTGCTGTTGATATTTTCACGAGCACTTTGACGTCTCTAGTGAGGAGGGTAATGTGAAGCTGTCTTGCAGGCAAGCATCGCCGTGCCTAGAGAGCCACGCCTGTTATTGCCGAATTAGCACGCGCCCCTAATGCCTCGTATTAATTTGCGCCGCGTCCCTGGGGCATGCTTATTACCACGATTCAATTGGGGTCCCCCTTTCCACGTTTTATTTTCGTTTGACCAAGGAGCGACGGTGGTTGTTAGGCTGCAGTCTGATCGCCGCTCTAATGTAACTTCGAAGTAGATTAGGGAAGAAGTTGCTCCTTAGATCTCAATTACGGCCCAAATGCTCCGTTTTCCATTAGCAGTTTGATCGAAAACATAATTGATCGCTACTAGATTTCTCATTTAATGTTTAAAAAATATATTAGCTGCAAATGAAAGACGGGAGTCCTCTTTGGGAGCCACTAAAAAAAGTTGGCGTAATAAATCGTAAGTAAGAGCAACCGTAATTAGAAGGTACTGATCAGCTAAAGCTAGACGTTTAGCATACTGAACGCGAACCCGTTACGACAATTAAGCGCGAAATTTGCATCCTGACTCTGGAATTTAGCAATGAGCGCATCAGGTAATAATACGCCTCGTCAGCATGGCAGCACCGCCCATTGATTCAGGATGATTCGGTTTCATTCATTTTCTGCGCTGGAAACATTTGAATAAGTGAGCCGAGTGAGAAATCTAAATTTACCTCGCATTGAGCAATAAAATTGATTGGCCGTAGCGAATAGCAGGAATATTGCTCAACAAATCCAGTTTCTGCAACTGCAACTATCAGATCAGACACTCAAGTGGGTTCTGATACCCATGCGCGAAAGGCGTCTCATTAACCGCAATACTTTCATATATAACTAAGAAGCTTCGTTAGTTCCAAATTGTACCTCTGAGAAGTTTAGTATCCTGTTGCTTACTCTCACATTTCTCTTCGGTCATAGATTTTACCCTTCACTATACTCTCCCTACCCAAGTACAACTGATTTACGGTATACTGAGTGATCACAGCCAACAGATGAAAAATCATAGAAATGGTGCAGTGTACTTGACTGAGTACTTTGAGATGAGGAACTAATAGAGGGAAACTAATAGGTAGTTTTTCATGGACGTAAACAAAATACACTGAAGCGCCAAAGAAACTAGGAAGGATAAAGAGATATGTAAATGGGCAGAATACGGCCCTGCGGTCAGCAACGCCTATATCAGACAGGCGTCTGGTTAGATAGGTTACTGTTGCTACAATGGGCGGTTATCAAGATTAAAGAGAGCTTCAGCGTGGTGTTATAGTCGCCGCACGAGCTACGGGACAGAGGATCTCAGGGGTAGTGATGAAGTGAGGATTTTCCCGTACGACCATTTCAAACAAGTGTACCATAAATATCAGGAATCCGCTATACATCAAATCTCCGACATCGTTGAGGCCGGAAAAAGTTCTTGCAAGTACGGGACCAACGACAACTGAAGAGAATCGTTCAACGTGACAGAAGTTAAACCCTCCCGCAAATTGCTGCAGATTGCAATACTGGGGCATCGGCAAGTGTCATCGTGCGAATCATTCAGCGAAACGTCATCGATATGGTCTTTCGGAGCCGAAAGCCGACTCGTATTTCCTCGACAACTGCGCGACACAAAGCTTTACGCCTCGCCTGGGTTCGTCAACACTGGCACTGGACTGTTGATGACTGGAAACAAGTTGCCTGGTCGGACAAGTCTCGTTTCAAATTGTATCGAACGGATGGACGTGTACAGGTATGAGACAACCTCCTGAATCCATGGATCCTGCATGTCAGCATGGGGCTGTTCAAGTTGGTGGAGACTCTGTAATGGGGACGTGTCGAGCTGAAGTGATATGGGACCCTGACACTTCTAGATACAGCTCTGACAGGTGACACATACGTAAACACCCTTTCTGATAACCTGCATCTATTCATGTCTGCCGGCCGGTGTGGCCGAGAGGTTCTAGGCGCTTCAGTCTGGAACTGCGCGACCGCTAAGGTCGCAGGTACGAATTTTGCCTCGGGCATGGATGTGTGTGATGTCCTTAGGTTAGTTAGGTTTAAGAAGATCTTAGTTCTAGGGGACTGATGACCTCAGATGTTAAGTCCCATAGTGCTCAGAGCCATTTGAACCATTCATGTCCACTATGCATTCCGACGGACTTGGGCAATTTCAGCAGGGCAATGCCACACCCCACACGTCCAGAATTGCTACAGAGAGGCTCCAGAAACACTCTTCTGTGTTTAAATACTTCCGCTGGCGATCAGACTCCCCAGACATGAATATTATTGATCGTATCTGGGATGTTATGCGACGGGCTTTTCAGATGAGATCTCCACCCCCTCGCACTCTTACGGATTTAAGGCCAGCCCTGCAGGATTCATGGTGTCAATTCTCTCCAGCGCTACTTTCTCCGGCTCTTCAGTGTAGGAGCCCTTAGATGGTGGATGACTGGTACCAGGCAATCGTATGACCGTCCACTGCTGACACACCATGCCAGTGTGTGCCAGTCGACCGTGTGAAATCGGTGCAGTATGACAGGTCGACTTAGAGACGCCACAGTTTGGACGTGCAGGTGGCAACACACTGAATGAGGTTTCCTGATTTGTTAATGCATCAACATGGCCTGTGCATATCGCATACGAGGAATGATATAGCAGACCCGTAACAAGTCGTAAGAGCAACAATAGAAAGATGATAATCGACAATGACCGGAGACAAACGTCACTCCTTGCCTGTGACAATCGATTTCAAACCCGAAAGGAGGAGCTTCTGTTAGTGAATGCAGGTTCATTTCGAACAGTTTACGAGAGAACATCGCTGAGTGAAGTACCTGCGGTAGATCTTTGGTGTAAGGTACCTCGCAAAAAGCCGCTGATACTCCGGTACATAGACCTGCGCGCCTTCGATGAGCTAAACGGCACGGGAAGTGATCGACAGCTGACTGGAATTCCGTAGTGTTGTGACATTGCCTGTTTCCAAATTATGCAACGCATCAAAACTCAGGCTGTCCAATGGGGCATTTAACCAGCAGTGTGCGACGGGTTTAATTCGGGCCGGAAGTGGTTTTGGGGATATTTTTCGTACCATGATACGTGCGCACTCTTTTACGTAGCACGAACACGATCAAGGACGTTATTGTCAACATGCTCGTTGACCAAATGTTGCCCTCCTACAGGGTGTCCCAGAAAATCAGCGACAAATTTCGAGGAGTTCAAAGGGTGTATTGAGGCACAAATGGAGAAAGGGACATCATGTCAGGAAACGTCATCCGACCACTCTATAGAGCGTCAAAGTTATAAGACCCAGAACCTGCAACTAGGCTACATCTTCGGCATCAAACATGACTTCATCCGCCGACGGATCGTAGGCGGAAAGTTTCGCATTGTTTGTTATTCAGTGATTGTGGCTGATTGCCATGATCGCCAGAGGAGAAGATGGAGCTAGCTGGTGTGTACAAAGGCCATGTCTCATGTGAGTTCTCTGTTCTATTGCCTTGGTGGATGACAGTATAGTGCATGAGTTTGTATCGGCAGTTTATTGTTCTTTCGGAAAACATTGTGCCTACAGCTGGTAGTGTACAAAGCCACATTTTCTGCTAAAAGGGTGCCCGAGTGCAAACGCCGGGGCCTGTCGGAAGGAATCACCACGGCGTGCGACAACGCCTGCCCCTACACTGCCAATCGAACGAAGGCTACTCTTCAACAATTTGGTTCGAAACATACCCTTACAGAATGAAATTTTCACCCTGCAGCGGAGTGTGCGCTGATATGAAACTTCCTGACAGATTTAAACTGTGTGCCGGACCGAGACTCGAATTCAGGACCTTTGCCTTTCGCGGGCAAGTGCTCTACCATCTGAGCTACCTAAGCACGGCTCACGACCCGCCCTCGCAGCTTTAATTCCGCCAGTACCTCGTCTCCTACCTTCCAAAATTCACAGAAGCTCTTCTCCATACTCGTCTGCATGCAGAAGAGTTTTTGTGAAGTTTGGAAGGTAGGAGACGAGGTACTGGCGGAATTAAAGCTGTGAGGACAGGTTGTGAGTCGTGCTTGGGTAGCTCAGTTGGTAGAGCCGCGAAAGGCAAAGGTCCCGAGTTAGAGTCTCGGTCCGGCACACAGTTTTAATTTGCCAGGAAGTTTCACCCCCCATCCACCATCTCGGGCATCACTGGCCAACATCGCAGCTACTGAAAGCGGATTCTACAAATAAGCCCGAGCCACCGGAATTGCTGGCCCCGGTTGCCTCACACGTTGACGTGCTTGATCACGACGGGCCGCGGCTTATTCTGGGCGGCGTGATTCACTCGCCGGCTCCGGGGCTGATAAGCGCCAACGAGCGTAACGAGGCTCCGCGCCGCCGACGGAAGCGCGACGCTAATTGTCGCTGTCGGGCCGCTGATTCACGGCCGCGCCGCGCACAGATTCACTGCGCCCCGCGCATGCGCGCTCTCGTCAACTCTTCAAGGCCTCTCATCGTGCTTTATGTCTCTAGAGAACGACGTACTACGTAGGAAACTGCATTGAGGCTATATTACGAGGGCTATTCGAAAAGTAAGATCTGATCGGTCGCGAAATGAGCACCACTGTGAAAATAATGTTTTAGTTGCAACAATAAGGTACACATTCCATCTACTTCTCTCTCTTACTTCTGCAAGGTTCGCAGGAGAGCTTCTGTAAAGTTTGGAAGGTTGGAGACGAGGTAATGGAATAAGTACAGCTGTGAGGACGGGGCGTGAGTCGTCCTTGGGTAGCTCAGTCGGTAGAGCACTTGCCCGCGAAAGGCAAAGGTCCCGAGTTCGAGTCTCGGTCCGGCACACAGTTTTAATCTGCCAGGAAGTTTCATGTCAGCGCACACTCCGTTGCAGAGTGAAAATCTCTTTCTGGATACTTCTCTACATAGTTTACCGCTTTCACTTAGCCACTTGTTGTAGCATTGGACCAACTTTCCAATAGCGTCGTCGTAGAAGGGAGCCGCCTGTGCTTTCCACCACTTCTCTACGATGGCTTGCAGTTTCTTTATCTGTGCCACAATGTTGTCTTCGCAGCCAGCGGTTCATGTGAGCAGAGATGAAATTCTGAGGGAGCCACGCCCGGGTTGTATGTTGGGCAATCAAACACTTCCTATCAATAATGATGCAGTCTACTGCCGTTAATTGTCATCGAAAAGGAACTGCATGACTGTTACGTTATGTAGGCCGCAAGAAATCAGGCGAAATCTCACAGCAGGCATCCATACTTGGCTGTAGAAAAGACTTTCTCGGCGTCTTTACGTGCTCACTGTGCGCTCAGAACTGAAGAGAGCGACGTGACGTGATCGACGGGTATACTAGAGACAATGTCCAACACACCTGTGCAAAGCTTCATCGGATGTTCAAGTGGTTTCGATTTCGCACCCTACAGACCTTGCTTTCCGAATAGCCCAAACCGAGAAAAGATTTTTAGAGTACAGAAGCGTATAATAAAGAATGTGTAATTTAAATCCAAGAACATCATGTCGAAACCTATTCAGAGAATTGGGCGTACTAACCACAGCTTCTCAGAATATTTATTCCTTAATCAAGTTTGTTGTAAATAATACATCTCTTCTTTCCAGCTAACTGCTTAGTACACAGTATCAATACTAGGAATAAGAACAATATACATAAAGATTTACTCTTGCCCAGAAAGGAGTCCAGTATTCAGCAACGCATATTTTCAATAAGTTACCAGCCACCATTAAGCGTTTAGTTTCAGACAAGACAATTTAAACATAATTTAAAATAATTCTATTCCATCCACGAGTTTCTCAACAAGTGCAGTAGACCATTTTAATGAAAATTTATTATAGTTTAATTTTTGACAATACATGGTCGTAACAGCCAAGTAACTACCTACTGTGTGAATGATGGATGTAGGGAAAGCAGATGTAAGTCTTAAGTCTGTAAATAGTGGAAATTTAATTTTAAATCTTGTACATAATTTGACTGTTCTTAACTGAGGATCATTGAAATGAATAATTTACTTTAATTTTTGACAATACTTGATTGTAACAGCCAAGTAACTAGCTACTGTGTGAATGATGGATTTAATGATTGCAGATGCAACTATTAAACCTGTAAATATAAGAAGTTTAATTTTAATTCATGTGTATAATTTTACTGTTTATTGACTGAGGATCATTAACATTAATGAAACTCAAGTTTTTCTAATTACATTTTTGTAATGTATTTATCTGACATGTTCCACACCCAGGAGGATCCCCTCTTTTGTGGGTCTATGGAATGAATAATTAATCTAATCCAATCTAATCTAATACCTGAGAAGCCCCTCATCTTGAAAACCCATTTAACGCAGTGACAAACAATCCGTACTTAATGAATTTATGCAGAAAGTGAGTAGACTACGAAATCAGCCATAAGAAATCACATTAATCTGGGACTCAGTGGCAACGAACATGCTGATCAACTGGCTAAACAAGGCACAGTTCCAAGAACGTCCTGTCATACAAAGGTACTGCAATTCAGTCACTTACATGGGCGACACGTATGTGATAGAATGAAGAATGGAGAAGAAGTATTAACGACGAAGGGAAACATTAAAGCGCACTCCACCCTATGATCCCGACATCTCGTTGGCATATGAAGCAGTGTCAAGAGATTTTAGACTGTCATTCCATGAATCACTGGAAAAAAATAGAAAAGAGAGAGAGAGAAAAATCTTAAATCATTTGGGCGCTTATGAGTGACCAACAGCCCTCTTTATTCTTGAGAAGTAGGGGAAGCCAATGACTGTGAAGTATTAAGATGTTCCTGGAAGAAAATAGTGACAGATTGGACACTAAATCAGTTTCGTGTTGTGGGGTACAAAGGCCCCTACTGGGTTACCACTATTTTGAAAGTAACATACGTTAGGGTGTCTTACTTTACACTGAGTGTCGCAGTCGGAATGATTAATATTTATAAATATGACGAAACGATCATTCGAAGCAAAAAAGTCTAGTAACGATGGGTCCAAAAACGCATACCCAAGAGGTATGAGCACTACTTCATCTTCGATAGCGTAAAACAAATCTTTTCTATTGCAAGCTCTTTGCTTCCCATATTTTGTCCCATAGTGCTTAGAGCCACGGTTACATCTAAAAGAAATAAAAGAAAGTGTATATCTGAGTTCTATAAATGACCCAATGGGTAGCACAAGAAGCTCTACGAACCTGTTCGTAGATGATGTCAGAAAAACGCAACGCTAGAAAAATGTAGCGAAATGCAAGATGTAATGTCAATCAGGACTATGATACTTTAGGAATCCTACGATACCAGCAGGTATCGGTATCTTCGCTTACATACAGAGAAATTCATATAAATCTGTGTTCCAAAAAATCAATTATTTCTCACTTAGATACTTATACTACACAGGTATTTGAAACAGTGCTTTAATTTTTTGTAAAATATTGTAAATTCCGTTCTATTAATTTTGATGATTATTCACCAGAGATTGTCTCCAAAATGATATAAACTCTTTTCTTTGTATAGCACCTCTGTTCTTCCTCGTCGTACACTCATTCGGTGGGAGGTCGTCAACAGTAGTCGCATAGCCTATTGAGGCTGCAGAAATTAAATGTGTTCTTATGTTTGCTCGAATTGTGGCGTTATAATATATGACATCATGCAGAATACAAATATTTAAAAGTTCAGATACTTTACTTCATTCAGCATTTCGAGACTTACACGATTTTCACAGTTCTACTAGAAGAAACTTCGGGCATTATCATGCCTCTAAATAAAGCAATGAAGCCAACGTCACAATAATTAGTAATAAGTAAAAATTCATATTTTTAATATGTTCACATGCCCTTCGACGCAACAAGATAACGACTAGGTTTTCAGTTTCATGCTTGAAAGCTTCTGCAGCAGTCATTGATATACTGAAGAGCCAAAGAAACTTGTACGCCTGCCTAACATCGTGTAGGGCCCCCGCGAACACACAGAAGTGCTGCAACACGATGTGGCATGGACTCGACTAATGTCTAAAGTAGTGCTGGAGAAAATTGACACCCTGAATCCTGCAGGGCTGTCCATTAATCCGTAAGAATACGAGGCGTGGAGATCTCTTCTGAGCAGCACGTTGAAAAGCATCCTAGATACGCTCAGTAATACTCATGTCTGGGGGGTCTGGGGCCAGCGGAAGTGTTTAAACTCAGAAGTGTGTTCCTGGAGCCACTCTTCAATAATTCTGAACGTGTGTGGTGTCGCACTGCCCTGCTGGAATTGCCCAAGTCCGTCGGAATGCCCAATGGACATGAATGGATGCAGGTGATCAGACAGAATGGTTATGTACATGTCACCTATCACAGTCGTATCTAGACGTATCGGGGGTCCTATATCACTCCAACTGCACTCGCCCCATACCATGACAGAACCTCCACCAGCTTGAACAGTTCCCTGCTGACATGCACGGTCCATGGATTTATGAGGTTGTCTCCATACCCGTTTACGTCCATCCATATACGTCCATCCACTCGACGCAATTTGAAACGAGACTCGTCCTACTAGGCAACATGTTTCCAGTCATCAACAGTCCAATGTCGGTGTTGACGGGTCCGGGCGAGGCGTATAGCTTCGTGTCGTGCAGTCATTAAGGGAACACGAGTGGGCCTTCGGCTCTGAAAGCCCACATCAAAGATGTTTCGTTGAATGGTTCGCACGCAGACATTTGTTGATAGTGCAGCACTGAAATCGGCAGCAATTTGCGGAAGCGTTGCACTTCTGTCACACTGAACGATTATCTTCGGTAGTCGTTGGTCCCGTTCTTGCAGGATCTTTCTTCAGCCACAGCGACGTCGGCGATTTGATGTTTGCCAGATTTTTGATATTCGCGGTAGACTCTTGAAATGCTGTGTCCCATCTCGTGCGCCGACTGTTACACCACGTTCAGACTCACCTAAACCTTGATAACCCACCGTTGTAGCAGCAGTCACCGATCTAACAACTGCGCCAGACGCTTGTTGTCTTATATAGGCGTTACCGACCGAGCGCCGTATTCTGGCTGTTTACTTATCTCTGTATCTGAATACGCATGCCTATACCAGTTTCTTTGGCGCCTTGAGTGTATATTAGAGTTGAATGGTATTATATATTACGATTACAGTCTTAGAAGAGGGTTATTACAAATAAGTATTTTTAAAAATATAATTTTAATAAAATTATAAACAGCCGACCAGTTGCAATGGATAAAGAATTCTTTACCTAGGTTTCGACAAATATAAATTTGTCTTCTTCAGAAGGTGGCAATTTTACATTAGTAAGGACTAATGTGCCATCGCCGTTTTTACAAATGTCGGCATAGATCCATTTGTCAAAATAAAATATAGCCCTAGGATTGGGTATGTCACGTAAATATAAATTAGTACACGGATCTTGCAGAGCTCACAACCGACTAATGTAAAATTGCCACCTTCTGAAGAAGACAAATTTATATTTGTCGAAACCTAGGTAAAGAATTCTTTATCCGTTGCAATTTGTCACCTGTTTATAATTTTATTACGTGGAACCGTTGCTGGTGTGCAGGTATGTTTAAAATATTGAATATAATTTTAGTTAATAATAATGGTTATGATAAACTGTAACAAAATTCACACGAAAAAATTTGGAAACTTCATCGTCAATGTGGTTGTCTTGTAGTTCATCTATTCAGCTTAAATTTTGCACTCATCTATTTTTATAGATCGCACCAACACATGGAGAGGACGGGGGTGGGAGCTAAACTTTTAGAAAGGTGAAAAATAAGGGCCACCCTAATGAACAGGCCATTTTGGACTTGGGTGTCTCCGAATGCGCTCACAGTTTCAGAATTCCCTGAGCTTTCATTCAATTTCCCCGTTAGTTAAATATCCCCGAGAACTGCCGCTTTCCCAGTATGCTTCCCAGCCAAGTCGATACCCTGAAAGTACCCTCCGCCACCCTCAGCAAGGTGGCATGCGGCCTTTCGGTGTGGACGCGTGTGTCACCTGTGGGACCTGTTTCAGCGAAGCTGCGTGTACGGCCGGGCTGTGCTGACGAATGAAGCCCTTTCGCCAGTGTGACGGCAGGCAGGCCGTTGCGCGCGCGGTGACGGCTGGATGCGCCCGCGCCACACGCCGCCCGACAGCCGACACGGCCCGCCCACACGCGACAGACTTGCCGAGTCAGGCGACACCCGACACGGCGCTGTTTCTTGTATTTGCACGCATCGACACCTCGGCAGAGGCGACGCCTCGCCACCATCGCGCTTTCCGAACCACGCGCTTAGGAGCGGAGGAAATTTGCATGCCTAATGGTCGCTGTCGTGGGGATGTCAAACGCCAACGCAGTGCAAAGAAGAGAACTTTAGTGCTTCCTCTAGCGGCGTGTGGGCGAACTCGAGTGATTTCGAGATTGAAGGGAGCTGATACGAACAAACCATAGGAATCCCCGCGGAACTAATTGAAGCGGTCACACCCTTACGATGCATTGTGGATAGCGAAAGCGGAGCCATACATCAGCACGATATATCAGGCATCTTTCTACTCGTTTTACCCCCTCATGCCATTTTCTGCATGCGATGTCAACTTACACATCGCTCAAACTGCAAATACGGAAGCTTGAACTAGAGACATAAACAATGTGTATCACCAGTCGGTCACTGTAGTTATCGATATCGATTTATGGTATGCCATGTTACTTGGGAACGTGAGAATTTACATAATTACACAACAATGTTCAATGACATGAAACTACATGATATTAACTGAGATTTTTTTGTGCTTCTCAAAATACTACGGTTAATTTTGTTTTATAAATGTGTACATAGCATAAAATAAAACCTTTTAAAAGGTAAGGAAATGCAATGCAATGGAACCAAATTTTAAGGGTTCTATTACAGAGATTCCGATAAGATCATTTCTGAGGTGTGGCCACGTCGTTCTGAAACAATCCACTACTAAAACCATCTTTTCAGCGGTCTTTTTCAGAGTTACTGCTAAGACGGTCGAAACGTTGGTTTTTAACAGTGGTTTTGGTCTCAAAACAACGCGGTCTTATGCCGAAAAGGATTTTATTCAGTTTGACATTTGCAGTAGAACCAGAATGAGATTTTCACTCTGCAGCGGAGAGTGCGCTGATATGAAACTTCCTGGCAGATTAAAACTGTGTGCCCGACCGAGACTCGAACTCGGGACCTTTGCCTTTCGCGGGCAAGTGCTCTACCAACTGAGCTACCCAAGCACGACTCACGCCCCATCCTCACAGCTTTACTTCTACCAGTACCTCGTCTCCTACCTTCCAAACTTCACAGAAGCTCTTCTGCAGGAGTGCTAGTTCTGCAAGGTTCGCAGGAGAGCTTCTGCAAAGTTTGGAAGGTAGGAGGCGAGGTACTGGCAGAAGTAAAGCTGTGAGTACCGGGCGTGCGTCGCGCTTCGGTAGCTCAGATGGTAGAGCACTTGCCCGCGGAAGGCAAAGGTCCCGAGTTCGAGTCTCGGTCGGGCACACAGTTTTAATCTGCCAGGAAGTTGCAGTAGAACCCTTCGCAGTTATATTGCAAAATTGTTTGTTTCGAAACAAACTTGCATATGAATGATCGGGTTTCAGCCAATGAATCAGTGTTGCTAGCTTATGTCTGAAGCCATTTCATTATACATGTCTGTATACGCGTGTTCCCACTTTTCCGATTAGAACACTAATACATTAGTGAAATATTTCATAGGGATTCTGTGAAAACATATGGACAATGTGAAATACTGAAGACAGCGTCCAATATATTTTATAATGGAGCCCTCAAAAACTTTTAAATAATCAGAAAGTATATCTTAAAATTATCCAGAGTTCCTGTAGTAATTTGCATTATTTTTGACTAATTTCGGTCTCAGCACTTTCACTACCCACGATCGGTTATCAGAGAACTAGTGGGAATTTGCTGTATCTTATTCCCCTGTGCAGAAACTGACTCACACCGTATCACAAGTACGAGGATCAATCAACGTGACTGTCAAATGAGACACTGATAAATAGGTTGTCATTTGGAATAATCTACCGAAATGTCACATATTTATAATCATAAATACCAGCTAAATGCTTTTCTGAAAATATCATCAACGAAAATGCTGGACGAACATTAATTTCTTTACCACTATGAGGTTCAAGTCCGACGTCGAAAATTGCCACTCGGATACGTAGGCCCTTCCTTTCCTCCCCCCCTCCCACGTTGGAAAACGAAACGGGTGGATATATTTGTTTCCATATGCTACTTCTAACTACGATATTTATTAAAAATAGCCATACATTAATTTCTTTCAGTCGAAAGAAATGGTAATGAAAGAGTTAAATCATCCATAGGTCGACAAATGTTAACAAAACTGCGTTGGAGGACGGTGAGTTGACATAAATCGTACATGTAGAACACAAGAGTAACATTGCTTTACAATAAACTTCAGTATATTGACATTGAATGAAAAGGTAATGAGTGCCTACCGTATAACGCAAAATTTGGAATACCATAAAACCACTAAACACTATGAAGACATAAATAAGTTCGAATAGCTAACTAAGTAGCTCCCACGCCTTTTTTACACGTACTTATTACAGGTTCCCGTCAAGTGAAAATTACAGGGTGACCAATCATGTCATTACCACTAGGATAATATTTAAAGGGCAGCGTCAACAACACGAATTTCGTCTATTTGTATTTCATGCGACTGATAACAATGATAATTAATGTACGGCATCACTATCTTTACCGATTCAGGACGGGGTCCATTATTTCTGCTTGAATAAGCAGGCTCCGGGAGTGTGTTGATTCATTGTTGATATGTGCAAGGGCTGAAGACGATGACATGTCATTCTCCCTTATTTTCCGCACAGCTACACGTGCATACTGTTTCCCTTGAGGAGACAGCTGTCTCATCCGAGTCATTCCTGTATCATTGGCATTAACATAGGTTATTTATGAAGATACTGAAGGCTGACACAAAGCGACATGAACTATGTTTTAGGACATCCCATCCATTGGAGTCTTTGCTTCAGGGCCATACTTACACTTGTGTATCACATGCGACACAAATAGTGTTCAGCGTAAAAGGGAATTTATAATAGTTTTTTTATATAAGGTCACCACAGCAGCACCTACGACGCTCAGATACTCCTGACAAAGATGGTGGCCGTCGAAAGCTTGAGGTTACACCCAAACTGACGTGGCAGGAAGTTCGTGATTCTTGGATAAAAGACTGTCCACGCGAAAAACTTTGTGGTCATATCAACGTGTCTCTTGAATACGAGAGGACTTTAAAAAGTATTTTACACATTATTCTGCCAGGCCAAGTAAATTTTATTCAGTGCTCCACCAAACTACAAAGCGGCAATAACGCTCAGAAAGCTCTACCAATGGCTCAATTCCTCGACCGTAGAAATCCGTCCCTTGTTCACAGAGCCATTCGAGAACGGCTGCATGTACGTCCTCATCGTTAGAAATTCTACGAATGCTGCAAACCAGTTCCTCGATTGTATGGTCATTGTCATCCGTTAACGATGCCGATGGTCTTCATTCCAGGTCAGCAGAACCCAGGTCTGTGCGGCTGTGGTCAAAGGATTGAGTGAATTGAGTACAGTACAGAAGTTTTGTCCACAATAATCGTACTGTCCTGCATGCTTCAGCCTTGTAGTATGAGGGTTATTCGGAAAGTAAGGTCCCATGGGGTACGAAATGGAAATCACAGAGAAAATTCGATGAAGCTTCGCACAGACGTGTTGGGCACTGCCTCTAGTATGTCTTCAATAGCGTCAAGTTGCTCTTTTCAGTTCTGAGAGCATAGTGAGCGCGTAAAGATGCTTAGAACAACAGTGTCTCCCGCCAAGTATGAGGGCCTGGTGTGAGATTACGCCTGAATTCATGCAGCCCACATAATATAACTGTCACACGTTTCCTTCTGCATGACAATTCTCTGCCACACCCTGAAGGGGCGATGTCGATGGGAAGTGTTTGATCACCCGCAGTAGAGCCTGTAATTGACTCTGAGTTTCATCTTTGCTCACATGAACTGCTAGCTATGACGACAACGTTCAGGCACAGACAACGAGCTGTAGATCAGCGCAGAGAATTGGCAGGAAGCACACGCGGCTTGCTTCTACGACGAGGGTATTGGAAAGTTGGTACCGCAGTACAACAAATGTCTAAATCGGAGCGGCGACTATGTAGAGAAGTAGCTGGAAGGTGTATCTAACTGTTGCAAATAAAACATTTTTGATTTTCACGGTGGTTTCCATTTTGCGACTGATCGGACCTTACCTTCCGAATAGGCCTCGTACATTTCCTGTTGCTGCACCATTTCACTCCCACACTGTGATGCACCTCTTAACCGTACCGCAGCAGATCTGTGTCAGCACAAAACCCGGAACATGTACTCTGATCTGATAATGCGACACTGTTGTTGAGCAGTGGTCTTAGCGTGGGCCGACATGTGTAACTCACTTCCTGGAATCCCCTCGTATGTTTATAACTTAATGGAGTGCGTAACTCACTGAGAATTGCTGGTCGTCAATTAATATACGTTTGAAAAACGAACTATATAGCTAACATTTAACAATACGTGAGATGTGACGACAACTTCGTAAAGCGACTCCATTTGTGTTTCATATATTTCGGAAATTTTTCACACAGGATTTCACAAAATTCATATCAGTGATTACTACCGAAAGTTGCAACATGTCGAATACATTAAAACTATGATAGAGGGTGTTGTAATAAAATGTAGTGATCAGCGGTCTCTTAGTCTAACAAGGAGAAGTCTCCAGCGGTGCGCTCTACTTTTTGAAATAGTCTGTACGGCGATATAGGTTAAGATCCCAGGTATCAAAAATTGCAGCCATTCATCTTGATGGACCCTCGTCTACGAGTAATTAACAAAAAATCGGAATTGTGTGATACTCAATACCTTTAAAAAAGTTTTAGTTTATAGTCCGAGCTAACCACTTGACATGGAGGAGGTTGCAAGATCGAATATCGTCAGGTGCACAAATTTTATTTTTATTTTTAAATCTTAATCGAAATTAATTCTATTACTTTTGAATACATCGTGGGAGCAGACAGTGATCAATGTTATTATATATAGAAACAATGTTATTATATATAAAAACATAAGCAGTGATGTTCCACCAGAAGGAAGCTCCTGATCATACAGCATTTTGGTCTAAAGATGACCACAGGCGTGGTCGGAACCGATTACCACAATAAATAAATTTTTGATCAAGATTGAATTTAATAGTAACTATTAGAAATTAATTCGATTTTTATTTTTTTCAGTTACTTGGTTTCAATGTGATTTTTTATTTCTATTCCTTGTCACATCGTTTTGATCATCATATGAACTTTTTGATTTGTTTAATTTTCTTCTTTATATTGTTCTTTTTCCAATCGGTATTTTTGTGAATATGAATTTAATTACATTTATCTGTTATAAGATTGAATTATTTGAAAATTCCGATCTATCACTTAAAAAACAAAAGACGTAATAATCTATTTATGTCTGTGCCATGGTGTGAAAAATGTATTTTTGTTACCAGATGTGCATTTTTTTTTTTGAGCGGTAATCGATATACAAACGTTTAAAACATAATCGAAATATCTGTTGTACTATGGACAAAATAACGCAGATAAAAATTTAAACTAAACACGGGTTTGTAAATAAAATGAAATTCAAGATAATAGAAAATAGATGTAATGAACGCAATAACGAGGACGAAAAACAGGATTATAAACAAAAGAAATGAAGTAGAAATTAATACATAAAATTAATTAAAAACATATTAACGAAGATTTCAGTTGGAGAAAGAATGTCAGGAAGAAAAATGAGAGCAAATCAAGAAGTTGGTTTTATGATTAAAGTTATGTGACGAAGGAGTGGAATTAAAAAATTACGTTTAAATCAGGTAATTGAATAAAAATGATGTACAAAGTTATTAAGATAAAAAAAAACGTGCTGCACCTGACAAGATTTGTACTCGTGGTTATCCTTCATGAAGAAGCTGTTACCGTATACATTACACCACGCACTACACAATGCGACTTTTTTAACGTTATTGAGTGACACAAAATTTCGAATTTTTTTCCATCAATTACTCGAAAATGTAGGCCCATCAGGATGAATGGCTGCAGTGTGTGATAAACGAGATCTTAACCTACATCACCGTGCAGATTGTGTCAAAAAGTCGACCGCACCGCTGCCGACCTCTCCTGCAAGGAATGCAAATAAGGAGGTGTGATTTAGGCAAAAAAAAAAAAAAGTTCAAATGGCTCTGAGCACTATGGGTCTTAACATCTGAGGCCATCAGTCCCCTATACTTAGAACTACTTAAACCTAACCAACCTAAGGACATCACACACATCCATGCCCGAGGCAGGATTCGAACCTGCGACCGTAGCAGCAACATGGTTCCGGACTGAAGCGCCTAGAACCACTCGGCCACAGCGGCCGGCGTGATTTCAGCAGAAGGAAGTTCAGGCGAGGTGCAAACCTACCGTCACAGCACCGACATACCGAATGGATTAATGGGGTTTACAATATTTTAATATCTGCAAACTCCGATGCGGACACGTCAGAATTGTAACGGTTGCTATCCAAATTACAAGCCATGTCAATCAGACATGATTCAGGTATAGCAAGCAACAAAATTTTGGTCACTGTGTGTACACAACAGAGAGCGGACAATACAATTAGATTTGTAATCACCTCACTTTGTCGGAAGG
Organism: Schistocerca piceifrons; assembly: GCF_021461385.2. Lineage (NCBI taxonomy): Eukaryota > Metazoa > Arthropoda > Insecta > Orthoptera > Acrididae > Schistocerca > Schistocerca piceifrons. The sequence goes on from NC_060140.1 coordinate 329,500,387, forward strand.
AAATTTGGAAATTTGTGGCAAGTTCCTATGGGACCAAACTGCTGAGGTCATCGGTTCCTAGGCTTACACACTGCTTAATCTGACTTAAACTAACTTACGCTAAGGACAACAACAAACACCTCCATGCCCGAGGGAGGACTCCAACCCCGACGCTGGGAGCCTAGCGAACCGTGGCAAGGCGTCCTAGACAGCGCGGCACCCACGCATGGCCATGTCAGAAGGAGGGTGATCTGTATGTCAGTGTAAAGAAGCTTCCAGAATAGAAGTTTTGTTGACCATATCGCAGTTGATACATATTCTGATCACTAGTTTCAACAAAGCTGCATTGCTATCTTCAGATCTGTAAGTGTTACAAATATTTTGTTCATAATTATCATACCTAATTTCGAAAAAACGTTAACCCACTTTTACATCCCATCGGATACGTGTGTTATAAGGTCCCTACGTGCTGCTCATTGGCATTTGGCCATTGAAAAGATGGAGATAAAAAGTGAAATTAAAAATATCACGCAAAAAAGCACTAAAATTGTTGATAGTGACTCCACCGTCACAGCCTAAAACAATGTTTACCTCTCGGAAAAGACACCGATGCAACACTAAGTGCACGAAAATAAAATCCATAGCTGTATCAGTAAGGCACAGATGTGTGAAATACATCAGATAGAGCACATCCACTGTTGTCAGGTATGCTTTATTCGACGTATTTCACACCTCTGTGCCTTGCTGATATAGTTACTTGCACGGACGAGGAAGCTATGTCTGGCGTGTCGGGTGCTTGTCGTCTAGGCGGATGCTGAGAAACTGTATGGCGTTGAGCAAGACCATGCTAAACCACCGATTCCGTAATCGTTGCAGTTGTGAGATCCCGAGCAACGTTAACAACCTTTCGTTAGGTTTAGAACGTAGATTACGCTACTCCTGCCTAATTTGTGCACTCGCGCTGAAATGCTTATTCCTTCCTTATTCAGGTACATTTAATGCCAATTCGCCGTTTTTTGCATGCCAACTTTGTGCTGAAGCAAGTGTAGTGGCTAGCAGTGTACCTTCAGTTTCTAGCCCCGCACGTTTACTTGTAGAATGTACACTACTGGCCATAAAAATTGCAGATGATAAACGGGTATCCATTGGACAAATATATTACACTAGAACCGACATGTGATTGCATTTTCACGCAATTTGGGTGCATACATCCTGAGAAATCAGTACCCAGAGCAACCACCTCTGGCCGTAATAACGGCCTTGATACGCTTGGGCATTGAGTCAAACAGGGCTTGTATGACGTGTACAGGTACAGCTGCCCATTCAGCTTCAACACGATACCACAGTTCATCAAGAGTAGAGACTGGCGTATTGTGACGATCCAGTTGCTCGGCCACCATTGACCAGACGTTTCCAATTGGTGAGAGATCTGGAGAATGTGCTGGCCAGGGCAGCAGTCGAACATTTTCTGTATCCAGAAAGGCCCGTACAGGACCTGCAACATACGGTCGTGCATTATCATGCTGAAATGTAGGGTTTCGCAAGGATCGAATGAAGGGTAGAGCCACGGGTCGTAACATATCTGAAATGTAACGTCCACTGTTCAAAGTGCCGTCAATGCGAACAAGAGGTGACCGAGACGTGTAACCAATGGCACACCATACCAATACGCCTGGTGATACGCCAGTATGGCGATGACGAATACACGCTTCCAAAGTGCGTTCAACGCGATGTCGCTAAACACGGATGCGACCATCATTATGCTGTAAACGGAACCTGGATTCAACCGAAAAAATGACGTTTTGCCATTCGTGCACCCAGGTTCGTCGTTGAGTATACCATCGCAGGCGCTCCTGTCTGTGATGCAGCGTCAAGGGTAACCGCAGCTTTGGTCTGCGAGCTGATAGTCCGTGCTACTGAAAACGTCGTCGAACTGTTCGTGCAGATGGTTGTTGTCTTGCAAACGTCCCCATCTGTTGACTGAGGGATCGAGACGTGGCTGCACGATCCGTTACAGCCATGCCGATAAGATGCCTGTCATCTCGACTGCTAGTGATACGAGGCAGTTGGGATCCAGCACGGCGTTCCGTATTACCCTCCTGAACCCACCGATTCAAATGGTTCAAATGGCTCTGAGCACTATGGGACTTAACATCTGTGGTCATCAGTCCCCTAGAACTTAGAACTACTTAAACCTAACTAACCTAAGGACATCACACACATCCATGCCCGAGGCAGGATTCGAACCTGCGACCGTAGCGGTCACGCGGTTCCAGACTGAATCGCCTAGAACCGCACGGCCACACCGGCCAGCCCAACCGATTCCATACTCTGCTAGCAGTCATTGGATGTCGACCAATGCGAGCAGCAATGTCGCGATACGATAAACCGCAATAGCAATAGGCTACTCGTACAATACAACCTTTATGAAAGTCGGAAACGTGATGGTACTCATTTCTTCTCCTTACACGAGGCATCACAACAACGTTTCACCAGGCAACGCCGGTTAACTGCTGTTTCTGTATGAGAAATCAGTTGGAAACTTTCCTCATGTGAGCACGTTGTAGGTGTCGCCACCGGCGCCGACCTTGTGTGAATGTTCCGAATAGCTAATCATTTGCATACCACAGCATCTTCTTGATCTCGGTGAAATTTCACGTATGTAGCACGTCATCTTCGTGGTGCAGCAATTTTAGTGGCCAGTAGTGTAGAATCTGACCACTGCAGGCGTGGTGCAAGACGCGTTGGAGGATGACCGCGCCGCAGTGGCTGGCGCGCCGCGCGATCCTGCCGCCCACCTGCCGCACGGGCGCCGGCCTTGGGGCGGCATGAATGGGACAGCAGCGGCAGCAGCAGCAGTGCGCCGTGCCGCGGCCTGCAGCGGACGCCGGGCCGACCAGCGCCCCGCCGCCCACGGCGCCGCCCATGCCACGCGGCTCGCCTGTGATTTATCTGTCGCGCTCTCTCGGCGCCAACAGGTGCGCCGCCTCCGCTGCACGGCCGTCCATTTGTTACAGCCGCGAGTAAATAACGACAGCCCGCGTGCCCGTGTCCCGCAGCCCGCTTCCAGTCAAGCACCTCGACAAGCACGCCACTGCAGCGTACGCCAACAGGCTAACCCATAATGCGTTATAAAGATGAACAGCTCGGGTGAAAGATTTGGATAGGAAGTGGTACGGGAAACAGATAGGAAGGAAACAATGACTTACAGGCTGTCAGGGGATTGCGGACATGCGAAGGTGAGAGGTGAAAATTTGCGCCGGAACAGGACTCGAATTCAAATGCCCCGCTTCCCTAGAACGATTCCCTTCACAGCCTTCGCCATCTTCCCGTCAGACCCAAATTCCCAACTTCCTGTTCCTGTTCCACGACAATAAACCCCGCTCATTAACCCTCTATTTGCAGATTTCTGATTCCCGTAGGAGGTCATTGGTGGTGCATCCGCACTAAAAAAACTTATTCATGTATGAGCCGTGGTAAAAATTGCTGTTTTGAACAGCTGTGTGAAGCAGTCGCCCTCCGTTTCTGGCGGTGGCACCGCTGTGGCAATCGCAGCTTTGGTGTCTCCCTCTGGTGGGAAAGGGGAAAGGTTGCCTGTTCATGTGCATTGAAGGGGCGCTATGAGATCGCCAGTCGGTCATTTGGTCAGCCGGGTCATTGTGGGGCAGTCAGTGTCTGCCTGTCGTCCGGAGTGCTAGTATGTGTTAGACCGCAAGTCTGCTCGAGTTTGTCTTGAGCGACGGCGCATGAGAGGTCGCTAGGTCAATCCAGTGGGCCGCGCCGTATAAAGAGAGGGGTAGTGGCTTCGCGGCCGACACGAGAGCAACAGGAGCCATTCCACGACGTCGGTCTGGCCGGGGCGAGCTGCGACGCAGTGAGACGGGAGGTCGGCGCGCCATCCTGGATCCGTTGAAGCGGCTGGCAGCGGACGGTTCGGGAGAGCGTTTTGGGGGTGCTGCCCCAGGTCTTCGCCAGGCATCGCAGTTTATTAGAAGTTAAGTGATTCGTGATATGTTGTTTCCTTTACTTGTTAAATTCTACTTGTTTCCTTGGTTAGTCTCTCGTCCCCGGCTTGCTCGTCTGTCTCTCGTCCGCATTTGTTAGGCAGTTAGTGTCTGTCTGTCTGTTGGTCTGCCATACGTTAAAAGGTGCCTCTGTCATGTTTATCGGATTCGGTGTTAGCGAATTTACTGCTTGGAGTGTAACGGCCGAATTCCTGAAATATGATTTTATCTTGCCTATGATCTTGAGAGGCGGTATATGCGTAATGTAGAGTTTGTTTGTATATTTTATGTAGGACTGCATTTCATGGGTTTTAATTTAAATGGTTATTTCAGTATATAAAGTTGCCACCCTTCTACCGTAAGAGGTTTTTTAAAAAAAATCAATTGCACCTTCGGTGGCAAGTTAATATTTTTAATGTTAGTGTTTTGTACCATTTCCATCCCTCCTACGGAGTGTGTAGTTTATGTGCTTCTGTGAGTTATTAAAATTTTTAGTTTAAAGTAATCTGGTGTGTTGCAGATTTGCGCCAGTGTAGTCTTTCAGAGGTTGTTGTGAGCGGTCGTGACTATGGTCGTGTCAAAAGGCAGCGGCAAGGTTCTCCGCCCGAAAGCTCATGCTGTCTGTGAATAAAATTGTAACCTGATATTTTGAGCGTGCTTTCTGATTATAATTTTAAATCTGTTTAAAAAAAGGGCTTTTAGGAATAAAATTTCCATTTGTTGAAAGAAATTTAATTTGTTTTCATCAGTTACCCACTGGCAACTACTTCCACGCTCACATAGTGTGATTAAATGTGTTAATGTTCTTGATGAATCGCTAGTAAATTCTTAAGAAAAGGTTTTGAAAGTAAATTCACGGTTCAATGTACATGTCCCAGCTGCTTCATCGCGGGTGGTGTCTGTTCTATCAGTCATTTCCACAATACAGATGCCTCTCACATCTGTAATTCAATGGGCGCGACAGCTGTCTGATAATGTTTCAGTGTAGATCCACACCCAACGTTCACGTCCGACCTCCTACGATAATCATAAATCTCAGAGTAGGCATTAAAGGGCGCTGGTTGTTGGGAGCTAAGAATAGGATGCTGGAAATTTAGGTGAAACAAAGTATTTCTGGATGGTCGAGGCGGACTGGCCTGAACCTACCCGAACAGAACAGAATCGATAACGGAATCGACGCCCACTCAACGAGAAGACACGTTTGGACATGCTGGTCGACGCAGGACTCGCTACTCAAGGCTCTCAAATATAAAAAAGATATAAAATAAATATTTTTAATTTTCACGGCTCCCCTGCGGTTTCTGTCCTTTTCTTGTCCCGACGGGACGTTAAACACCACTAACCTAACCTAACCTTTTCTTGTCCTCTCATAGCTCTAGGTTAGTCGTACTGGGAGTAGGATTACATAACGGCCAATAACTGAAGTAGTGGTTCTTTTTTCCCTTAGGGCAAAAGTAGCCGTCAATTTTTCTTCCTTTTGTTTTAAATCCCTTTTCTATTCCCCAAGGGAAGATATTCTGAACAACTAAAACAAAGAACCTAAGTGAAGTATAATGTAATTTTTTTTTTTATTTAGACCTGTACAGGGAAAGAAAAAGCCGGTTAACGCAACCGTTCTAGAGATGCGGAGCGTCTGGTTTCGCGTCCCGGTTCGGTACAAATTTTCAGCTCTCGCCGTTGAATTTTCACAAAGTCCAGCTGGAAGTCCTTGGGCGCAACTATTGCAACTGACAATGTTAATTTTCCTACACATATCCATGCCTTTATACTGATTTCCACTACTGTATTGGCAGTGGGTTTCAACCGGCAGCCGGCCGAAGTGGCCGTGTGGTTAAAGGCGCTGAAGCCTGGAACCGCAAGACCGCTACGGTCGCAGGTTCGAATCCTGCCTCGGGCATGGATGTTTGTGATGTCCTTAGGTTAGTTAGGTTTAACTAGTTCTAAGTTCTAGGGGACTAATGACCTCAGCAGTTGAGTCCCATAGTGCTCAGAGCCATTTGAACCATTTTTTTTCAACCGGCAGGGGCGATAGTACAGTATATACTGGAGTTTCTTCATGGAATGCAGAGTACGAGAGACGAGGGTAAGTCAGAAAACACTGCTGCCGCCGCTTTCGCATCGTCACTGTGGCCCAGCTGTCGATGCCGCGAACACCTCTCCCGCACCTTAATCAGTCGGTCGTATAATGGAGCTCTTAATTTGTATCGTCTGACTAACACGAATGTCGTGTTATTTGAGAGTCTCTTTTTTCCCCCTCCTAGGTTTTTTATTCGGCAGCAGCGCGTAATTTGCGTTCGAAATGAGTGCGGTCGCTGTGGGAGGGTGGCCGCCTAATACGGCTGCGCTGGTGTGGGCGCCAGGCCGTGCTGCTGTGTTTACACGACACGTGCTGGCCGCGCTGCCCACCGCGTAGGGTCTCTCTCTCTCTCTCTCTCTCTCTCTCTCTCTCTCTCTCTCTCTCTCTCACACACACACACACTATATACGTACATGCATACAGTGAATGTCCTCGTCACAAACATGGCGTACTCGCCATATCTCTGCGGAATGTCGGAACAGATATGCGATAAGATGGAAATAGTGAAGCTACCGATACAACCTGCCTATCGTGAGTCGTGATGTGATCCAAATGGCGGGAATAGCCCACTCGTAGAAATTCAGTATGCGTATATTCTCACCATAAGAAGAATTATCTTCATGCCATCACATTCGTTGCGTTCATCACAACCAAACTGTCACTAGCATAGTCCTCAGACTACTCTGAAGAATTTTGTCACGCAAACTACATTGTAGAAAGGGTTCTGTTTTATCTCTGCTGGAGCACGTACGAAGCAACATCTCGTGTGAGTACTGTGTGAATGGTCACATCCATTGTTCTGTATCGACAGGATCAACCCACCTGTTGGATTTGAAGACTTCGTGGGAATCATAAATGGTTCAAAAAATCATCGCATTAATTACTGGTTACAGACCTACATTGGTCATCTTCAGAATCTGTAAGTCACCTGCAGGCCATAAGAATTACTGTTATTCTGTCAATGATATATAAAATAGAAAGGGTGTCGAGGACGCTGTGTTGCTACACACTGACTGATTTACGAATTCTTCAGATGGCCAGTGTTTGGCCGAAAGTGGTAATGACTGTAACCATGCTTTGTTATTGTGTCTAAGTGATATAATATGTATATACGCCAGTCATTTCTATTCATATTATGATGACGCGTGTTCTTCATACCTTGTAACTTATCAATATTGAAGGTGAACGATCTATAATGACAACCATTATAGATTGTAGTCATGGTCCGGGATTAATAATTAAAAATGATAGTATAACCAGTGAATCATTTTTTCCATAGTGTAATACATATGACATACAAGCTGCACGTGTCCCTTCTCGCCTGTGACATACGGATTCTGAAGGTGACTAATCTATGACCGAAGCGGGTAATGATTCTATCTGCCACTATGTCTAAACGAGCCACAAACATAATTTTACGACAAGCTGTTGTTCACTATGCATCTAAACGACGTGGAAGGTTACAGTTTTGGCCTTCTGAGAGTGTTCCAAACAAAGCATGTGTTCTCAGTGCTGATACGTAGCTGGATATTTTGGTCACGAGATGCAGGGATGCTACAGATGTACGTATTCAGAAATGTAACTTTCTTTCGGTAACGGCAAAACCTGTAAACGGTTTCATGCTGAGCTCTCGTTACGTTTTCTATTCATTTACAAAATTGTTATCGTTCTTTTCTGTCGTACAGGAAAATACTGACTAGATTCCAATCAGCACCTCTGAAACACAATACCCAGAGGACTTAACTTTCTCGATTCGTAGACAGATGGAGCACATGTATTTCTTTCTAGGTGCTAGGAAGGTCACCCAAAACAAACTTAAATTAACTGGCGTGTCATGGATGGCTATTCCTTATCGTTATTGGACCTTGCCATGAGGAGACAAAAGATTAAAAGAAAGAGAGGGTAACATATTCCTGAATTCAAAGTTTGGGACATGGGTGCTCCTGATTTAACAGTTGAGGTATGGTACATTACGACTGATAATCGACACTCACACCACAAACAGACATGTGTAGAAACATCCACTCGCTACGTTAAAGATCCTGACGTATACAGGTGGTCAGTTTTCTCCACTAAGCAACATGACCTTGCGAATACATTGTCATGTTACAAACTGCACAGTTTAATTAAACCTACGATGCTAGATAGGGTAGTTTCTCTGCGACTGAATTTGTATGTAATCTCTCCAGTCCAAATAGCAGAGGATGTGAAGTTGATTCATGCTATTCCTGTCACATAAATATTTTAATTATAGAGTGTTATTTTATTTCAGTGACGTAATAGTTGTTTTGCTGCACCACGTGATCAAGTGACGAAGTGTTACACCGTGGACACTGTTATGACCAGAAGAAACTACTGTCGTCTGGCCATAGCTGTGGGTTCTTTGATTGCTCTGGGAGATAGATAGCTCATTGGACGATAATATATGAAATGTTAATTTTATTACAGGAATGAATAAAATATTTACTTAACTTGATACAAGAAGTGCTTGATAATCTACAGTTGTCATTGACTATTAGAGCATCACTTAATGCACTAATTGCCAAACTCGTTCTCTTGAAGTACAGCGTTCAACATTTACAAAAGTACATGTTCATCTGAGACTTGACTAACACTTGTCTTACTCCACGATCTTGGCTGCTTCAGCTGAGGTCACACAATAAGCAGAGCGCTTCCATGCTCGGCTCTATATTGACCTCTGTGTGAGCCACTGCTGCGCTGAGGGAGAGGGTGTGCCTTCTCCATCCTCTCCCATCCATTGTGGATTCCAGCGAGACATCACTAATGTCTGTGGTATCGTTATGCATCTCCTAATTTGGTGTCGCACCACTGGCTGTGGACGATACCACAGACGCCTTGACCAAACGCTAGCAAAATGAAGCTCCAGTATTTCTATGGCTGCAGAATATTTTTAGCACAGAAAAGCCATTCCTATGGACGGAGAACAGTGTGAGTACGTGTTGGCTGACGAGTGTAGCTAAAGTTGCTGAAACTTTTCAGATAGAGATCGCAACACAGTATACACAGAAGACATGCCCGTGCAGCTTAGTGCTAATTTCCGCCTCTATGGAAGGTCTAATCATTGGTATGAAAGATATAGGAACATCATATCGCCTGATCACACAGACAGATGGCTGCAGAATGAGTGCTGACGAACTGGGTTCAGGACAGCAGCGTCAGTGAAGAGTAGGCACGGTCTCTTCCGGAAGGTCTATAGCTCAGCAAGGTCGTAGGGAAGTTATACTTACTCCAACTACTTAGATGGATAACAGCTTAAATCCAGGCAGGGGGTACCAACAGTCACGGCGGACCGTCGGGTACAGATTACTGGAACTGGGTTGAGATACGGAGATACCATGCGTTGTCTGCCGCCGACACCGTACCATAAAAAACAGAGACTTTCATGGTGGAGTGCTAGAGTCATCCAGTACATTGCGTGGCATTCTTCAGTGTTCAGAAATAAGTCTCACTTCTGCCTGTGGCGGTCACATCGACTGCAACGTCTCCGTAGACCATCTGGTAGTAGAGATATTCGAGACCCATTCCTCCTGAGTCATTGTGTGGGACCACAGAATGAATTTTGAAATTGCTGAAGGAGGACTGAATGCACGCCATTGTCTTGCAGGAATGATAATCCTGGACTCATTCCCCTCACTGATCAGGGTAGCAAATATACGAGGGCTGTTCAATAAGTAATGCAGCACATTTTATTTCTCGATTAATTTCAGTTGAAACATGCGGAACTTTTTTGTGGGACATAATGAAATATTCCCGTTTCAGGATTCTGGATTTCTTTCCTAAAGAAACTCAATGATAACCCTCTGCTCGGAGCGCTCCTCCGTTACAAACGACGCCATTTTGAAGGTTAGTTATTGTTGCGCCTGTTACATGAACTTCCGACAGGAGGCACAACAATAACTAACCTTCAAAATGGCGTCGTTTGTAACGGAGGTGCGCTCCGAGCAGAGGGTTGTCATTGAGTTTCTTTAGGAAAGAAATCCAGAACATCGCAGATTTCCATAGGCCTTGTAGAAAGTTTACGGAGACCTGACAGTGAACAAAAGCACGGCGAGTCGTTGGGCGGGCCGTCCGCCATCATCGCAACGATGTCGTGCAAATGTGTCTGATCTTCCGCGGGCCGGTCAGCTGCACACAGCTGTGACTCGGGCCATTTTGGGATGTGCGGACTGTCTCATTCGAGGTAATCGACGGTTCGCGATCAAACACCTCGTTGCACAACTCTGAAGTGTTTACTCTGTGTCATGCCCTCTCCTCCCTCATGGTACAATGATCAACTCCGAAATGTACTATGCTGTCCTCAGTAAACTGAAGAAACGACTTCAACGTGCTCCTCGCCACAAAAATGCAAATGAGCTTCTCCTTCTACACGACAGCGCAAGGCCTCACACAAGGCTACGCACCCGAGAGGAACGCAAAAAACTTCACTGGACATTACTTACTCATCCACCCTACAGCCGGGATCTCGCGCCTCCGGCTTCCTTCTGTTTGGTGTAATGAAAGAAGCACTCCGCGGGAAGCAGTACGTGGTTACGTGGTTGATGGGGCAGTTATTCATCCAACAAGACGTTGGCTCCGACGTCGACCAGTAGAGTGATACCCTGTGGGAATACAGGCTGTCCCAGCAAGGTGGCGTAGGACTAGGTTATTTTACCCAAAAGAATGGGGAATAATATAGAGTATCAGAATCCTGAATACAGCCAACCTACTTTCAGAAAAACAATGCTGCATTACTTATTAAACGCCCCTCGTACTGAAAAAGGGTAATGCAATTCCCAACATTGCACTTCACACGACTAGGGCCTTGAGCAATGTACGGATCTCTGAATGGCCTGCCTGCTTCCTTGATTTTTCAGCCATATAGCATGTCTGGATGTGATGCGAGGGGATACACTTTCATACCAGCACACAGCCAGTGTTCTTGATGAAGTGACACAGGTGTTTCAGGTATGGCAAGAACTTCGTCAAGGTGACATTATATGCTGTTAGCTTCCATGTCACAACGACATGGGAGGCCATTTCATGTTGATGTTAATGTTGGAAATAAGTTCTGGTTTCATCATCATGAACATCTCGACAAAGTTTGATGAATATTCGACTGTTTCTCCACGATGTGAGACTTTTTCCTTTACGGTAGCGTATAACGGCGTCTTTAAAGTCGATTGATTTCTCGCACTTATCAAAAAAAGAAAGACTGAATGTGCCTCTGCTTCCAAATGATTTACCTATCCACCATAGCTTTCAGCAGCTCAGATACTAGAAATTTGTTGCTAATATCCTTCACAAATATAGTTCAATGTAGAAAACCATTTCCAGGAAGTTCTAATCGTTGTAAGAGCTAGACTGCATTGTATAAATGCACCATTACAGCACAAGTGGTCTTAAGTGCAACTACTTTTTAAGGTTTATGCTATTAAAGTCTTTCGCCTGATATGAAGGAACGACAGAGTCATAAGGAATACGCCCACTTCAAATGAATTATTAGAAACATTATATCTCCTGGAAAATTGTGCACTCACTCGTTACAGTTAAGATATAACAAAAAACTACTTAAATAACTCCGTATCAGCAGAATTCGCGCAGTCGCGTTGAGACGCATGTACGGTGGTTTTCTTTTTTTAGAAAATATATATATTCTTTATGGTGGCAACAAATTTCGCCTTGGAGACAACCTCGGGACTGTTATTTACGTCCCGGCCTTCGGCAGCAATGTTTATGAATGTGCAGCTCCCACTCTGCTGAATGGTGAGCGGCTTTATGAGCTGAAAACACATACGAGGGTGATAGCGTCTCTAAAAGCTTCCGAGAGCAACAACGCCCCCGCTGTCAAAGGGCTGCGTGGGTTTTGCGCTGCAAAGACTGCGCTGCGGGCTGCATACACACCAGGCGGCTCGTCTGCCGCGGTTACCGAATTTGGCGCTGTTTGGAGAAGGGGCAACTGCGCAGAATGTCTCCGTTCAGACTCTGCTTCGTGGGAACACAACTCTTCATCCAATAAAATCTAGAGTTCTTCATTAAGCAAAGTTTGTAACAAACGCTGATATGAGTATATTTAATGTCCGGTATATTAAACTATTCGCAATCGCAAGGCTTTATTTTACTTAATTTTATCCATATAGGCTAGTTTTGAGTCGTAACTGATTTAAATTCCTAAAATATAAAGGAAAAATTCTCTTTCAGTCAAAATCCTGTTTTTTGTTAAAAATTCGTGATAAATTTGATTCCTGCAGTTCCTTCTTCAAGGAAAGAATTATTTGTACCTGGCAGTGTCCACTGGTCCTATTATATAAAGACAGTTTACTCTGATGATCACATAATTGTGACTAAAGTAAAAACAAAACAAAACTCTTACTGGTTCTGTTGTCAGTTCTACCGACTTGCAACACAAATAATTTTCGTTGCGAGAGCACAGGTTTTGCACATTCCTACGATGTTTCATTCACATGTTGACCAGTTCAGCTCTTGTGTATGTTACAAAAATACAAACATGCCGAAGAATAACTATGTGTTAAGTTATCGCATTTTTTTATATTCTAACTAGAATACGTTTACATGTTGCTACGAGTACTCGCTGTCCAACATACGTGCAGACCTTTTTTCCGGACATTACGTGGAAGGTAATAGGCCATGGCCTCTCATCTAACCAAAAAAAGTTTTCTGTTCTCCCGATGATGTACATTCCGGGCCACGTGTTGGCGTGTCCACTGCAGTCACTCGTCCTAATAGCGTCTTATATCCTTCTTTCTCCGTCTACAGACGTAATTTTACTTCCAAGCCAGTAGAATACCTCCGCATAATCTGTAACAATAATATTGAGTTTATTGCCAGTCTCATTTCTGGTACTCCTTGTCAGTTTCGTCTTTCTTTGATTTAACCTCAAGTCACATTGTGTGCCCATTCGATAGTGCGTTCTATTCATCAAGTCCAGTAAATCTTTAACTGCAGTGAGTACAGCAGTGTCTTCAGAAAATCTTGTCATTCATATTCCTTCAATTTAAATTTTATTCCCACTCTTATAGTTTCTTTTATTTTCGTCATTACTTCTTTCGTGTACAGGTGCAACAGGAAGCTAGAAAGACTGCCTCCCACATTACACCCTTTTTCATCCGAGCACTCCTTTCTTGCTCTTCTATTCTTATTTATTCTCTGCCCGTTTCTGTAATAGTGTACGTTAGCCATCCTTCCTTACAGCTAATACTTATTTCACCGAGGATTTCAAACAGACTGCACCACTTTATGTTATCAAACAGCCGGCTGGTGTGGTCGTGTGGTTCTAGGCGCTTCAGTCTGGAACCGCGTGACCGCTACGGTCGCAGGTTCGAATGCTGCCTCGGGCATTGATCTGTGTGATGTCCTTAGGTTAGTTAGGTTTAAGTAGTTCTAAGTTCTAGGGGACTGATGACCTCAGATATCAAGTCTCATAGTACTCAGAGCCATTTGAACCATGTTATCAAACGCTTTTTCCACGTGACAAATCTTATGAAAGTATTTTTATTTTCATTATTGAAGCGGAACGTCAGAAGTGCCTCTAGTGCCATTATCTTTCCTAAAGCCGCACTGACCGCAATTTAACAGTTCCTCTATTTCCTTTTCTGTTCTTCTGTACACGGGTTGGACCAAAATATGGAAATACAGCGAGAAATGCATGCCTGAACATAAACGCATATGCTGGCCAAGCATCCACGATGTGCTGTTGTATTTGACCACGAACGACCCCTGAGCAACGTCCTCAACACGTTGCAAGTGTCAGTAGTGTTCCGAACAACGTGCTACGTAGCTGTGGTTGAATTATGTCGGAGATAAGTGAATTAGAACGTGGGCAAATTGTTGGTGATTGAGTAGTGGGCGCTTCCACGAACATGGTATCAGAGCAGTTTGATGTTTCGAGAGGCTAAGTATTGAAGATTTGTACCGCGTACAGGGAAAGTGAAAAAAATCATCCGTTAAGTCACAACACAGACAAAAGTGAGTGCTTCATGATGGTCGATGACAACCATTGAAGATGGTACTGACGAAAAATAAGAAATCGGCAGCGGCAAAAATCACTGCAGAACGCATGTCGCACTCGCGAGTGCTGTCAGCACCAATCCAGCACGAAAGGAGCTCCGTAAGTAGGAAATTGCAGGGCGAGCTGAAATTTCAGAACCATACATTAGTGACGCAAGTGCCCATAAGAGGAAAACGTGGTGCCAAAGTAATAAAACTTGGGCTATACAGTAACAAAAGAAAATGATTTTGTCGGATGAGTCCTGTTTCACACTGCTGCTAACATCTGGCCGAGTTTACGTCCCAGGAGTGAAACATGGTGGGAGTTCGGTGATGATTTAGGCAGTCATGTCGTGGTATTCCTTAGACATCATGGTTACTCTGCAAGGTGGCATTACTGCCAAGGATTATCAAACAATTTAGGCTGATCAGATTCATGCAATGGCCCACTGTTTGTTCCCAATGGTGATGCTGTTCGCTAAGAAGATAGGATCTTCTTTCACACAAAATGTTCAAATGTGTGAGAAATCTTACGGGACTTAACTGCGAAGGTCATCAGTCACTAAGCTTACACACTACGTAACCTAAATTATCCTAAGGACAAACACACACACACACACACACGCCCGAGGGAGGACTCGAACCTCCGCCGGGACCAGCCGCACAGTCCAAGACGGCAGCGCCTGAGGCCGCTCGGCTAATCCCGCGCGGCTCTTTTCACACAGTCCGCAGCGTCCAGGACTGGTTTTGTGAGCACGTGGATGATTTTTCGTATCTCCTCTGACAAACACAGTCACCAAGTCTCTACATTATTCAGCTTTTGTGGTCTACCATGGAGAGAAGAGTGAATGATCGCTATCCACTTATACCATCATTACCTGAACACGCCACTATTTTGCAGGAATGATTGTATGTAATTCCCTCCAAAACCAAACAAGACCTCCATTTATCCATTCCGAGACGGCTGGAAGGTGTTTTGAATACCAACTGGTTTCGTACACCGTATTAGACATGGTAAAGTATTGTGTTTCTGGTGTTTCCCTAGTTCTGTAAATCCCTTCTCCTGTCATAACTTCGATGGATGAATATTAAGCTGATCGTGCGATGCTTCATGAATATATTTTCCCTTTGCTATTTTTGCAAGTGTGTTATCATATTTTTGAAGAAGTCAGCTGATACATCCAGCCTCATAGATTCTAGAGATTAATTTGAGTAGTCGTTTGGCTGTTACATTCTCTAACGATTTTTGTAATTCTAAGGAAGTGCTGTCTATAACTCCTGCTTCGCTTGACTGCAAGTCTTCCAATGCTCTCTTACACTTTGTCCTTAATACCGGGTCCCCTGCGTCTAGCCGGCCGTTGTGTCCAGGCGGTTCTAGGCACTTCAGTCCGGAACCGCGCGACCGCTACGGTCGCAGGTTTGAATCGTGCCTCGGGCATGGATGTGTGCGATGTCCTTAGGTTAGTTAGGTTTAAGTAGTTCTAAGTTCTGGGGGACTGATGACCTCTGATGTTAAGTCCCATAGTACTCAGAGCCATTTGAACTATTTTTTGAACCCTGTGTCTCCTAATTCGTCTCCTATTACTTGTTCCATGAGGTCAGCAGGGAGTTCCTTCCCTATTATAGGTCTTGAAATACTCTTTCTGCGTATCCACTCTCTCGTCTCTGTAGAATTTAATTTGCCCTCCCACTGTTGACACCTATGAATTTAACTTCAACGAAAAGTATTTTGACGTTTCTCTATTCTGAATCTAAATTTGGCAGGTACTATAGACTTTTAGTTTCACTTGAGTTATGGTAACAGCATATTCAGTTTCTGTACCAAGTGCTGTACATTTCCCCGAGTTTTGGGACATTTTACTCGTTCTCGGAAACCAGGCTGAATGTAACTAGTGATGTTACTGCACACTACTAGAACTTAGCTGACTGTGCAGCCAAATGTCACTGAGCTCTGTGTCAAAATGCTGAAGGCTTAGATGACGACCGAGCGTTGGACTGGCGAACGCTAAAGTAGTAGTAGAAGCGAGTCGGCCCACCTGAAGCCTCCTACAGGCGAGACGTCTCTCTCTCTCTCTCTCTCTCTCTCTCTCTCTCTCTCTCTCACACACACACACACACACACACACACACACACACACACACACACACACACGCTGACCTACTTGCCCCCGGCACCTACGCGGCCTCTGCCTCCCACCTAGAGTTCTCTGGAACATGGCACATCTGCCAGTTGCGACTTCTCACAGCGGCAGGCCAGTAAATTGGTCATCCGAAAAACACCGCCATCCACACTGGCACGCAACATTTCATTTCCCGGCGTAATATCGTCGATGGTTAGCCAGTGTAATTTGAAAGTCCTGAGAAATATGGGTAAAATACTTTTTATGTAGCATGCATTGGGGACTCTTTGTCGACACAAAATTAACGGCCAATACCCTTAAGATATGTTTGCAGCAGAAGTCTTGAGCATATTCTAAGTTCGAATATAATAAATTTCCTTGAGACTGGAAAGCTTCTGTCCACAAATGAGCACGGATTCACAACGGATCGCCCGTGCAAAACTCAGCTTGTCCTTTTCTTGTACGATATCGTGCAAGCCCTGGTTGGAAGGCAACGGGCGAATTTCACATTTCTAGGTTTCAGGAGAGCGTTCGATACACTGCTCCACTGCAGATGGTTAACGAAAGTCCGGGCATACGGAATAGCTTGCCAGATACGTGGGGGCTCGAAGACTTTCTGAGTAACAGAATCCAGTAAGTCGCCTTGGACGGCGAGTGATCATCAGAGATAAGAGTATCATCAAGAATGTGTGACAGGACTCTTGCTCTCCATTTAAATAAAAGATCTGACAGATAGGGGTTAGCAACAGTCTGCGATTTTTTGCTGATGACGCTTTAGTACAAGGGAAGGTCATTGAGTGACAGTAGAAAGATAAAAGGTGGCAGAATTTCTGTTTCGTGTCATGATTGTCAGCTTGCTCTAAATGTAAAAAAAATGTAAATGAATACAGATGAGTAGGGGAAACAATCCTGCAACTTTTGAATAAAATGTTAGTGATATGCTGATATGTTGGTAAGCGTGATAGCGTTACGGAGATGTTTAAGCAAACTCAAGTGGCAGACTGCAAGAGAGGCGCTCTGCATCGCGGTGTAGCTTGCTGTCCAGGTTTCGAGAGGGTGCGTTTCTGGATGAGGTATCGAATATATTGCTTCCCCCTACTTATACCTCACGAATGTAAAATTAGAGAGATTCGAGCGCGCACGGAGGCTTTCCGGCAGTCGTTCTTCCCGCGAACCGTACGCGACTGGAACAGGAAAGGGAGGTAATGACAGTGGCACGTAAAGTGCCCTCCACCACACACCGTTGGGTGGCTTGCGGAGTATAAATGCAGATGTAGATGTAGATGCTGCCTGACACTGTCACATCGATTAAATATCTAGGAGTTACTGTACAAAGAGATACGAAATGGAACGAGCACATGAGGTCAACAGCAGGGAAGACGAATGGCGAATGGCCGACTTCTGTTTATGGTAAGAATTCAAGAAAAGTGTAGCTCATCTATAAAGGACATCCCTCTACAGCGCCTATAGAACACTAGTGCGACCCATTCTTCAATACTGCTCCAGTGTGTGAGATCCCCACCAAGTAGGATTAAAGAAAGACGTCGAATCAGTTTCGAGACGTGCTGATAGATTTGTTACCGGTTGGTTCGATCGACACTAGAGTGGTACGGAGACGCTTCGTGAACTCAAATGGGAATCCCTGGAGGGAAGACGATGCTCTTTGCGCGAAACACTACTGACAAAATTAAGAGAACCGGATTTGGGGCTAGTTACAGAAATTCTACTGCTGCCAACGAACATTTTGGGTAAGACGAGATAAGAGAAATTACAGCTCTTAAGGAGGCGTATAGGTAGTGGTTTTTCCCTCGCTCCATATGCGAACGGAACAAGGTAGTGAATGGGTAATACTGGCACAAGGTACCCTCCACCATATAGGAAGCTAGAACGATACTGTTTCCTGCAACATACATAGCGCGTGAGTAAGGCTCATACGGATGCATCGAGTTGAACAGGGAAGGAAATGACGAATAGTGGTACAGGGTACCCTCCACCAAGCGTCGTAATATGGATTGCGAAGTACCGATGTAGACGCAGATGTAGGAAACGAAGTTTTCTGTCGATCGGGTGATAGACCATCCTCTCTTACACGCAGACACACACACACACACACACACACACACACACACACACACACACACACACACACACAAACATACACACACTCACACACACGAAATATATTAATACTTTTGCCTGATCCAAAAATAAATTAAAAATAGGTCCACTCCATGTGGAGCAAACCATCGATTTTTTTTTGTCACATACGGTAACAAATACACTATATGTTCATAGTTTTGCCTGAGACGTAATGTCCCAGAAAGAAATTAGAACTAGGTACTATTCCTCCGGTTCTGACCAAGGTCCTCGATAGGTTTTACTTGACTGATAGGCAAATGCCGGAGCTGTAAATCCGCTCAAAAGTACTCCAATACTCCATATTGGGAATCCGGCCGCCCCATTCTCAACTCGCTGGGATCTGACTGGAAAGAACCGGAATTACCATGCCTAAGATGTTTTACTTTCTAGAATCACCATTAAAAGTTAAGAGACAACTACTAGACCACTACAAATATGTTATCTGCGTCTTTCAGAGATATTCAGTTTCCATCTCCTTTACCTCAACTGACATTTATTATACAGGATTATTCTGAATGATGGATCTATTTTCAAAAATTCGTATGTATTCAAGTACAAATCCAAAATGAACAAGCTTTATACAAATGAAAGGAAGTTTCAAAGCCTTTGACGGGCGGCGGCGGGCGGGCAGTGATAGTTTCAGAAGCAACCGGTAGAGTACGCCCGGCAATAGAGCCCGGCTGGTCCTGGCGGAGGTTCGAGTCCTCCCTCGGGCATGGGTGTGTGTGTTTGTCCTTAGTATAATTTAGGTTAAGTAGTGTGTAAGCTTAGGGACTAATGACCTCAGCAGTTAGGTCCCATAAGATTCCACACACATTTGGACATGTTTGCAATAGAGCCGTCATTCCGTTTCACTGTCACAGTGAGTGAGATGGCGACTATGGAGCATAAGGTTTTCTGCGTTCTTGAGTTCGCGAAAAGTGAGTTACAAATTGGAGTGCAGCGGGCATTTCGAAACATATTCGGTATTCAACCACCAACTTGCAAAAGTATTAGCCGTTTGTTTAATCAGTTTAAACAAACTGGGAATGTTTGCAAAGGAAAAAGCACTTGCCGACCGCGCGTGTCGGAGGATGATGTCTGACTGGTTCAAGAAAGTTCTGAGTGCAGTCCCAGTAAGTCCACCAATAGAGCCAGTCGAGAACTTGGAACACCCCAACCAACTGTATAGAGAGTTCTGAAACGGCATTTGCTGTGCAAGTCCTACCGATTACAACTTCTGCAGGCTCTCAACCCCCAACCCCAATGACAAAGAGAAGCGTCTCGCATTTTGTGGTTATGTGCTAGCGAAGGAGGACGACGCATTTCTACAGCGTGTAATTTTTAGCGATGATGGGACGTTGCACCTTTGTGGAACAGTCAACAGAAACAATGTTCGCATATAAGGTTTGGAAAATCCACATTCACTATTGCAACATGAAAGAGACTCACCGAAGATCAACGTGATCTGTGCCGTATCCCGTACAAAGGTTTATGGACCATATTTCATTGCGGAAAGAACTGTAACGGGAATCACGTACCTGGATATGTTGGAACAATGGCTGTTCTCTCAAATCATGGAATATTCCCAGGACTTAATTTTCCAACAGGATGGATCTCCACCCCATTGGCACCAAGAAGTACGAGGCTTTTTGAGTGATTCGCTTCCTCAGCGCTGGATTGGTCGTAGGGGAATTGAGGACCTGGCTTTGCACTGCTGACCACCGAGATTTTCTGGTCTCACACCCTGCGACTATTTCGTGTGGGAATATGTGAAGAAACCAACCACTCTGAATGACCTGCATTGCCGGATCACTGCTGCCATGCACTCCGTAACAGCAGACACGCTTCGCGTGTGTGGGACGAATTTCGCTACCGCGTCGATGTTTGCCGTGCAGCCAACGGTGGCCACATTGAACTTTTATAACATTTACCACATTTCTGTGCCAGACACACTGGGCCGGCCGGAGTGACTGAGCGGTTCTAGGCGCTACAGTCTGGAACCGCGCGACCGCTACGGTCGCAGGTTCGAATCCTGCCTCGGGCATGGATGTGTGTGATGTCCTTAGGTTAGTTAGGTATGGATGTGTGTGATGTCCTTAGGTTAGTTAGGTTTAAGTAGTTCTAAGTTCTAGGGGACTGATGACCACAGCAGTTAAGTCCCATAGTGCTCCGAGCCATTTTGAACCACATTTCTAATTATTAAATAATTATTAAAAACTAATTAATTACAAATTACTAAATTTATTAAATTGATATAAACGCAATGAAAAAAAAACTTTGAAACATCCTCTTTTCATTGGTATAAAGGTTGTTCATTTTGGATATGTGCTTGAATAAATACGAAGTTTTGAAAATGGGCCCATGATTTACAAGAACCCTGTATTTTGGTACTTACCACTGGAATATGTATGGCAGCCAACATCTACAGCTTAAACAGAGCATCACTCCATACCTAAAAAGAAAAAAGGAAAACAGTAGTTAAATTTTCTTAGTCAGTTTCAGTTAGCAGTTAGTAAAATATGTTTTCTTAAAACAGTTTTTCTCGGCTTTTGTACAGACTTAATACATTAATAGAAACATTTGTCGTTGCAAACTAGAACGAATATTTCTGCACGATTACGGATATCCTTAACAGTCACCGTTTCATTTAGAACTAGACAGTACTGAAAAATGGAAGAGAATGTAGATAAAGGTGATCTAATCTCGTTCTGTCTTCTCGTGATAACAAAATAATTGAGACGTATTCCCATTACGTTAAGAGATTTGAATTTACTTGTGCTCTGAATGCTGTATTCGAACAATAAAGTGCCATATTTTCTGTAAGGATTGATATTAAATGATGTTTCAAAATCATTCATCTGATATCAAAATATTGTATCACCTACTCTAATTGAGGTAGAAAATTGAGGAAAAAATTAAATTGTGCATAGGATTACAAAGATTTTATATTCAAAAGAACCTTCCGATATTACAAGGGTATACTGCTACATGCATACACATACACTTAGCAATACGTTTTACGGTTACGTTTATGATCAAAATTTTCATTTACCTTTACAGAAGTTCATTGTTCTCCCCAGCCTACAAAAGCTCAATATCCAGATGATAGACTCGTATCACACTAATTGAAGCAGTCTCAAGTTATTTCATTCACTGTTACTGCAGTGGGTATGCGAGTTCACTGAAATTTGTTTGAACGGAAGGCACATAGCGGAAGTCACTCTTCTCCACTCATCCTCCTACCCCCTACAAAAAACAATAAAAATAATCACAAACCGTTGGATCATTGCAGTGCGAAACCGGTACGGCTCTTATACTGCAGTAGGTGTAGTAAAGTACTCTCGACGAAAATCACGCTGCACTGTTGTAAATGAATTGCTTCTGTTGAAATGGAGAACGCAGAAGGCCTTTCGTTGTTGTGCTGCCGCCGTATCGATTCGAAGCTCACTATGTAATGAACAGCGATAAAGCGATGTAGATACATCAGTAAGCCCGCCACTGGCAACTACAAGAACCGGGAATTTACAGCTGTTGCCAAGATAAGTTTCAGTTTCGATGCGTAAGTTAAAATTTACCCTAAGTTTCTATCATCATTCACGTAAAAGACTTGATCGTGTGAGATCGGATGACTCTTTTTGGACACCCTGTATTTTGTTTGTAATTAAATCTGTGTATTTGAGCTACAGGTTCTTTTCTACAGTAGCAGCTAAATATTGGCCTGGAGCTCATTCCAGTGGTGCACCTTTGAACAAGCGCAGCACTGTCCAAGCAAACTGATTTGCAGGGAGCTAGTGTCTGCTTCCTGTTGAAGAGCAACATGGCTGTTGCACCAGACAGAGAAACCTGTAACCGCGGTAATTGTCGATACCTCTGTCGCTACGGAACTAGCTGTGATGGCTGGGGAGAGGGAAGGGGAACTGAGACACGGACTTAGTTCCGAGGCTGAGCCATATTCTTTCCATTCAAGCAAAGCACAAGAACATTTATTTTCCCCCCAGCTTTTTATCTTACGGAAGGGCCTTCCACGAGATGCGGTGCGATTCACTCGGGGATTTACAGTGACGCGAATCGTTTCAGGGCAGTGCCCGTCGAAGTGTAAAGGCATGCAGGGATTCTAGGTCGCGCCAGAGAGAATGACCTAGGCAAAGGACGCTCATTTCACGCCGTCCACTACATCGCTAGATAACTTTCACAAAATGCAACACACGAGGCGCTTATATAGCAGTATTTTCAGAAAGCACTAAAATGTTTCAAGGTATTTCGAAAATTTCGAGACAGAATTAACGTGTAATGATATCTACCTCCCGAAAGTTATTTTTAGAAGTGAGTAGGCCGAACAATTTTTGGATGTGGAATTTGAGGCTCTGGAAAATAATAAAAAAGAGGGGTTTGGAAGGAAGGTAAAAATGAAATGTCCCAAGAAAATCACTAGAGAAGAAACCCATGTGTGGATACGGCATGGATGGGAAAGGAAATCCACTTTAACTGTTTATGGTAAGAACGGAAAAGCCAACTATGGATGGCAGTAAAAGCAACCGGAATGGAGTCCTTTCGAAAGCGAGTTTGTTGCCTCGACCACTGTCGCACTTCGCTTTCTTGTCTTATGTAGGTCCCATAATCGAAGGCAATTATTTAGTTTCTTTGTGGGAAGCGGTCATGAATATATGTAGCGCTTTGGATAACAGTTTAGACAGAGCTAGTAGGTCAACAGTATTTGGTTCATTTTCTCCTCCTAACCTTCATCTTGATTCACATTATTAATACGTTGCTGTCTATTAAAATGGAACATTAAGAACGCCAGTAAACAACGATATGTTACTTACTGTGAGTAAAGAGTGTAGTAGGAAGACTGTATGGTTAAATTTGTCGGTGGTTTTATGGGTTATTGGATGCGAAATTTAGTACACGGAGCTGTCACCTCTGGGATCAATAGTGGCTCTAATCTAACTAGACATCGACTGGAACTGAGCTTGGATGGCAAATACGAGCATAGAAGTGGCAGCCAAATGAAAACGAGACAGATGGAAAAAAATAAGTAAACTGTTTATTATTTCAAAAATAATCGCCATAGCTGTTAATACATATACTAAGTGCGGGCAGGCCCACATGTTGCCAAGCTTGTTTCAGCTGGACTGCAGATTTTTCGCTGGGAACCCCTTACATTCTTCGTACGCTGTCGGTCTCTCCTGAAGCGCTTTCCATATTTATTGAGGCCTGAAGAGAATCATTCTTGGCAGTCGATTTGCTTTGAACGAAGCGCGCTAGGATACAATAATGGTTCCGTAGCCAACCGCAAACATTCTTCTAAGAAGTGATTGACCGCCATAACTTTAGACCGCGCCATTCGCACCTTCAACAGAACAGGCTCTGCTAACGGTATACTACGCCTTCCACATCGCTGGCAATGAGCTCTACACAACGCTGGTGACTACTTTGAAGGACAGTAACATGTGGAAATATGTAACTCTTTTGTATCGGTTGTGAATAAATAGTTGCCACTATTTAAGTTCCAACCCTCGTAAAAGGACGTTTCGAAGTTTGTAGCACTGTTCTTTTGACAGTGTGCTTCCGCTTCATTAGTTGAAAGTAGCAAATCTAGAGCTTACATTTGTTTACATAACACCACATCTATGTATACAAATGTACTTCCCGCTATTGAATCGAAAGCAGACTTTCAAAATAACAGTGCTACAAGCTCCGAAACGTCCCTTTAGATGTCTGAAAAGTGTTCTCCCATATAACAATTTCACGCGTAAACTGTCAAACAAAAAAAGTGCGCCATCACTAGGTTTCGAATTGGGTACTTTTAGTATGATAATCTGACGCTGTACCAACTCACGAACCACAGAGCTTGTAATGGTTCTTTATTTACGTGACCATTACGGCACTCCAACCCCAGTTCTCGATACCAGTAATATCGTACTACTTTTCTGCGAAGTAACAGACATATTTTTGTGACAATATTCACATTTAGTTTTATTAATGTATAGGTACTCCAATGTATCGATATATTACAGTGATATGGTTCTTGTGTGTATTCATTTCTGTGAGACTGTCACAATCTTTGACTTACCTGTAACCAATTTGGCGCGAATGTGCACAGAGCAGTCATTGTTTCACTTTGCAAAAGTTAAGTTGTTATTTCGCTTTGTAAAAGAACAGTCAAGTCTTGTGTTTGGTTAAAGTGGAAATTAAATATATGAAGTTCGATACAAAACTGTTTTCTGGATGATTTGACAATCACGAAGAAGTATATGTGAATTTACAAGAAGTTTAATAAAAATGTGGATCGCGAACACCAAGTCAAAAATTATTTCTACCATACCATTGTTCTGATCTGGGATTGTTCAATCATTCAGAATTTCCTGAAAAACGCATTTGTTAGGTCTTCAAATATTGCTAAAATACAGATCTGGACCTTCTAGCAGTCAAAGTGGAATCACCCTAGAATCAACAAGATGAGCCATAACTACTTCGACGAAATCTACGTGGGAATCCATTCAAGATAAGTGCCAAAATTAATGACTTTTTTTTACAGTGACTTCATTATTTCCATTCTGACGATACCATCCACAGTCAAGAACTTTGTTGTTGCCCGATAATGTGAAAATACGCTGCGTAAGCAACATTATTAATCTGATTTCTAACCTCCTTTGCAAGTGGTGGTATTGTTAGAAGCACCATGTTCTCGTGTTACTTTTAATTACCATTTACACATGTTCCACTGGACGACAGCACACAGTGCGAACTAAATCAGTGTTTTGGTTGATACTCCATCGACAAACAACATTTGGTACCGATCAACATCTACATGAATACTCTGCAATTCACATTTAAGTGCTTGGCAGGGGGTTCATCGAACCACAATCATACTATCTCTCTACCATTCCACTCCCGAACAGCGCGCGGGAAAAACGAACACCTAAACCTTTCTGTTCGAGCTCTGATTTCTCCTATTTTATTTTGATGATCATTCCTACCTATGTAGGTTAGGCTCAACAAAATATTTTCGCATTCGGAAGAGAATGGTGGTGACTGAAATTTCGTAAATAGATCTCGCCGCGACGAAAAACGTCTTTGCTTTAATGACTTCCATCCCAACTCGCGTATCATATCTGTTACACTCTCTCCCCTATTACGTGATAATACAAAACGAGCTGCCCTTTTTTGCACCCTTTCGATGTCCTCCGTCAATCCCACCTGGTAAGGATCCCACACCGCGCAGCAATACTCTAACAGAGGACGAACGAGTGTAGCGTAAGCTGTCTCTTTAGTGGACTTGTTGCATCTTCTAAGTGTCCTGCCAATGAAACGCAACCTTTGGCTCGCCTTCCACACAATATTATCTATGTGGTCTTTCCAACTGAAGTTGTTCGTGATTTTAACACCGAAGTACTTAGTTGAATTGACAGCCTTGAGAATTGTACTATTTATCGAGTAATCGAATTACAACGGATTTCTTTTGGAACTCATGTGGATCACCTCACACTTTTCGTTATTTAGCGTCAACTGCCACCTGCCACACCATAAATCAATCTTTTCTAAATCGCTTTGCAACTGATACCGGTCTTCGGATGACCTTACTAGACGGTAAATTACAGCATCATCTGCGAACAACCTAAGAGAACTGCTCAGATTGTCACCCAGGTCATTTATACAGATCAGGAACAGCAGAGGTCCAAGGATGCTTCCCTGGGGAACGCCTGATATCACTTGAATTTTACTCGATGATTTGCCGTCTATTACTCGAACTGCGACCTCCCTGACAGGAAATCACAAATCCAGTCGCACAACTGAGACGATACCCTATTTTATCAGAAGTCGCTTGTGAGGAACGTTGTCAAAAGGTATCCGGAAATCCAGAAATACGGAATCAACCTGAGATCCCCTGTCGATAGCGGCCATTACTTCGTGCGAATAAAGAGCTAGCTGCGTTGCACAAGAACGATGTTTTCTGAAACCATGCTGATTACGTATCAATAGATCGTTCCCTTCGAGGTGATTCATAATGTTTGAATACAGTATATGCTCCAAAACCCTACTGCAA
Organism: Schistocerca piceifrons; assembly: GCF_021461385.2. Taxonomy (NCBI): domain Eukaryota; kingdom Metazoa; phylum Arthropoda; class Insecta; order Orthoptera; family Acrididae; genus Schistocerca; species Schistocerca piceifrons. The sequence continues at coordinate 329,526,739 of NC_060140.1, forward strand.
ACCGACGTCAATGATATAGGTCTGTAGTTCGATGGATTACTTCTACTACCCTTCTTAAACACTGGTGCGACCTGCGCAATTTTCCAATCTGTAGGTACAGATCTATCGGTGAGCGAGCGGTTGTATATGATTGCTAAGTAGGGAGCTATTGTATCAGCGTAATCTGAAAGGAACCTAATCGGTATACAATCTGGACCTGAAGACTTGCCCGTATCAAGCGATCTGAGTGTCTGACATCTGGAGGTTTGGCTGTAAGCCATAAAATGATATGTTCCACATTTTACGTAAAGTGACAGAATATTACAGCTAAAAGGAGTAGCCGCTGGTCGCGCAGAAACATAAGCTGCAGTGGCGGTCCGCTCGAGTCGCTCTCCAGCACTCGTCCGGCATGAGAGCGACAGCGGGCGCTGCGTGCGGCGGCGGTGCAGAACGCGGGTTCAACGGATGGGACGGCCCGTGTCAGCAGCTGCGTTGCGTGAAGGTCGGCCGTCGCGCGCCGCTGCGCGCAGCCGCTTCGGCACCTTGGCGCCCTGCGGCCAGGACGCCGCGGCGGGGGACAGCGGACAGCGGACAGGGCAGCAGCAGCGCCGCGCGCCCGTCACGGTTCACCGTGCGGAGGTCACTGAGGAGAGCGGACTGTCGCACAAGTCCGGCGGATCCGGTACTTCGATGCCACTCACGACTGGTACCTAATCTTTTGATGGTTTCGTACCTCAATTGGTAAAAACACAATCTTTATTGCAACGTTGTGGTGTTCATCTGCCTGACCGTCTGTTAAGATCCCTTTTTCTCACGAATGGTTAGAGATATCGGGTTGAGATTTATGTCAGGTACTATTCAGGTAGTGAAGGGAGACGAAAATTTAATAGCCATGGGAGACTGGAATTCGAGAGTAGCAAACGGGAGAGAAGGAAACATAGTAGGTGCATATCGGTTGGGGCTAAGAAACGAAAGAGGAAGCCACCTGGTAGAATTTTGGGCAGAGAATAACTTAATCATAGCTAACACTTGATTCAAGAATCATTAAAGAAGGTTGTATACATGGAAGAATCCTGGAGATACTAAAAGGTTTCAGATAGATTATATAATAGTAAGGCAAAGATTTAGGAACCAGGTTTTAAATTGTAAGACATTTCCAGGGGCGGATGTGGACTCTGACCACAATCTATTGGTTATGAACTGTAGATTAAAACTGAAGAAACTGCAAAAAGGTGGGAATTTAAGGAGATGGGACCTGGATAAACTGAAAGAAACAGAGGTTGTACAGAGTTTCAGGGAGAGCATAAGGAAACAATTGACAGGAATGGGGAAAGAAATACAGCAGAAGAAAAATGGGTGGCTTTGAGATATGAAATATTGAAGGCAGCACAGGATCAAGTAGGTAAAAAGACGAGAGCTAGTAGAAATCCTTGGGTAAAGAAGAGATACTGAATTTAATTGATCAAAGGAGAAAATACAAAGATGCTGTAAGTGAAGCAGGCAAAAAGGAATACAAGCGTCTCAAAAATGAGATTGACCAGAAGTGCAAAATGGCTAAGCAGGGATGGCTAGAGGACAAAAGTAAGGATGTAGAGGGGTAAGATAGATACTGCCTACAGGAAAATTAAAGAGACCTTTGCAGAAAAGAGAACCACTTGCATGAATATCAAGAGCTCAGATGGAAACCCAGTTCTAAGCAAAGAAGGGAAAGCAGAAAGGTGGAAGGAGTATATAGAGGGTCTATACAGGGGCGATGTTCTTGAGGAAAATATTATGGAAATGGAAGAGGATGTAGATGAAGATGAAATGGGAGATATGATACTGCGTGAAGAGTTTGACAGAGCACTAAAAGACCTAAGTCGAAACAAGGCCCCGGAAGTGGACAACATTCCATTAGAACTTCTGACAACCTTGGGAGAGCCAGTCCTGACAAAACTCTACCATCTGGTGAGCAAGATGTATGAGTCAGGCGAAATTCCCTCAGACTTCAAGAAGAATATAATTATTCCAATCCCAAAGAAAGCAGGTATTGACAGATGTGAAAATTACCGAACAATCAGTTTAATAAGTCACAGCTGCAAAATACTAACGCGAATTCATTACAGACGAATGAAAAAACTGGTAGAAGCCGATCTCGGGGAAGATCAGTTTGAATTCCGTAGAAACGTTGGAACACCTGAGGCAATACTGACCCTACGACTTACCTTAGAAGAAAGATTAAGGAAAGGCAAACCTACGTTTCTAGCATTTGTAGACTTAGAGAAAGCTTTTGACAATGTTGACTGGAATAATCTCTTTCAAATTCTGAAGGTGGCAAGGGTAAAATACAGGGAACGAACGGCTATTTACAATTTGTACAGAAACCGGTTGGCAGTTATAAGAGTGGAGGGGCATGAAAGGGAAGCAGTGGTTGGAAAGGCAGTGAGACAGGGTTGTAGCCTCTCCCCGATGTTATTCAATCTGTATATTGAGCAAGCAGTAAAGGAAACAAAAGAAAAATTCGGAGTAGGTATTAAAATCCATAGAGAAGAAATAAAAACCTTGAGGTTCGCCGATGACATTGTAATTCAGTCAGAGACGGCAAAGGACCTGGAAGAGCAGTTGAACGGAATGGATAATGTCCTCAAAGGAGGATATAAAATGAACACAAAAAAAGCAAAACGAGGATAACGGAATGTAGTCGAATTAAATCGGATGACGCTGAAGGTATTAGATTTGGAAATGAGACGCTTAAAGTAGTAAATGAGTTTTGCTATTTGGGGAGCAAAATAATTGATGATGGTCGAAGTAGAGAGGATGTAAAATGTAGAGTGGCAATGGGAAGGAAAGCGTTTCTGATGAAGAGAAATTTGTAAACATCGAGTATATACACTCCTGGAAATTGAAATAAGAACACCGTGAATTCATTGTCCCAGAAAGGGGAAACTTTATTGACACATTCCTGGGGTCAGATACATCACATGATCACACTGACAGAACCACAGGCACATAGACACAGGCAACAGAGCATGCACAATGTCGGCACTAGTACAGTGTATATCCACCTTTCGCAGCAATGCAGGCTGCTATTCTCCCATGGAGACGATCGTAGAGATGCTGGATGTAGTCCTGTGGAACGGCTTGCCATGCCATTTCCACCTGGCGCCTCAGTTGGACCAGCGTTCGTGCTGGACGTGCAGACCGCGTGAGACGACGCTTCATCCAGTCCCAAACATGCTCAATGGGGGACAGATCCGGAGATCTTGCTGGCCAGGGTAGTTGACTTACACCTTCTGGAGCACGTTGGGTGGCACGGGATACATGCGGACGTGCATTGTCCTGTTGGATCAGCACGTTCCCTTGCCGGTCTAGGAATGGTAGAACGATGGGTTCGATGACGGTTTGGATGTACCGTGCACTATTCAGTGTCCCCTCGACGATCACTAGTGGTGTACGGCCAGTGTAGGAGATCGCTCCCCACACCATGATGCCGGGTGTTGGCCCTGTGTGCCTCGGTCGTATGCAGTCCTGATTGTGGCGCTCACCTGCACGGCGCCAAACACGCATACGACCATCATTGGCACCAAGGCAGAAGCGACTCTCATCGCTGAAGACGACACGTCTCCATTCGTCCCTCCATTCACGCCTGTCGCGACACCACTGGAGGCGGGCTGCACGATGTTGGGGCGTGAGCGGAAGACGGCCTAACGGTGTGCGGGACCGTAGCCCAGCTTCATGGAGACGGTTGCGAATGGTCCTCGCCGATACCCCAGGAGCAACAGTGCCCCTAATTTGCTGGGAAGTGGCGGTGCGGTCCCCTACGGCACTGCGTAGGATCCTACGGTCTTGGCGTGCATCCGTGTGTCGCTGCGGTCCGGTCCCAGGTCGACGGGCACGTGCACCTTCCGCCGACCACTGGCGACAACATCGATGTACTGTGGAGACCTCACGCCCCACGTGTTGAGCAATTCGGCGGTACGTCCACCCGGCCTCCCGCATGCCCACTATACGCCCTCGCTCAAAGTCCGTCAACTGCACATACGGTTCACGTCCACGCTGTCGCGGCATGCTACCAGTGTTAAAGACTGCGATGGAGCTCCGTATGCCACGGCAAACTGGCTGACACTGACGGCGGCGGTGCACAAATGCTGCGCAGCTAGCGCCATTCGATGGCCAACACCGCGGTTCCTGGTGTGTCCGCTGTGCCGTGCGTGTGATCATTGCTTGTACAGCCCTCTCGCAGTGTCCGGAGCAAGTATGGTGGGTCTGACACACCGGTGTCAATGTGTTCTTTTTTCCATTTCCAGGAGTGTATTTAAGTGTCAGGAAGTCGTTTCTGAAAGTATTTGTATGGAGTGTAGCTTTGCATGGAAGTGAAACGAGGACGATAAATAGTTTATACAAGAAGAGAATAGAAGCTTTCGGAGTGTGGTGCTACAGAAGAATGCTGAAGATCAGATGAGTAGATCACATAACTAATGAGGAGATATTGTATACAATTGAAGAGAAGAGGAGTTGTGATAGAACTTGACTAGAAGAACGGATCGGTTGGTAGGGCATATTCTGAGACATCAAGGGATCACCAATTTAGTATTGGAGGGAAGCGTGGAGGGTAAAAATCGTAGGGGAGACCAAGAGATGAATACACTAAACAGATTCAGAACGATGTAGGTTGCAGTAGGTACTGGGAGATGAAGAAGCTTGCACAAGATAGAGTAGCATGGAGAGCTGCATCAAACCAGTCTCTGGACTGAAGACCACAACAATACCATGGTTTCGTATCTCAATTGGCAAAAACACAATCTTCATTGCATCGTTGTGTTGTCCGTCTGCCTGACCCTTGTTAAGATCCATTTCTCTCACGAATGGTTACAGATATCAAGTTGAGAGTTATGTCAGATACTACTGTCTAGGATCCTTTGGCGGTGTTAAAAGATTAGGCTTCTAAGCCATTTCAGTCAAATAACAAGGCACTTTATGTCGCATACACTGACGGGAAAAAAAGCGCAACACCAAGAAGGTGTTGTGCGAAACAAACGGGAGTTGCTAGGCGTGTTTCTACATCTGAAAGATGATGAATTTCGCATAGGGCTGGCGCCGCTATGAGAATGCAAATCAGGTTTGCCTTAAATACAAGCTGTCACGGTTCTGGGCGTTGAGACGACGTGGTAAGATTGCTTTAGTCAAGAATGCCTTTAGGGCGACAAAGACGCCATCACGAACACTCTGCTGAGTTTAAATGGGGTCGTGTAACAGGCCTTTGAGAAACTGGATATTCCTTATACGATATTGCGGAAAGACTTGGCAGGAGTGTAGCTATCGTACATGATTGCTTACAGCGGCGATCAGGAGAATGTCCGGTCGCAAGAAGACCGGGCTACAGATGGGCACGTGGAACTATCGTGAGGGAAGACAGTCATATTCAGCGTATGGCCCGGGCTCCATCTGCAGCAGGAACCTGAGCAGTTGGCACCGCAGTGACACTACGAATGTTATAAATCGCTTACTTCATGGTCAGCTCCGAGCCAGACGCCCCGTAGCGTGCACTTCACTGACATCAAACCACTGCCATTTGCGACTTCACTGATATCAAATTAGATCTGATTGGAATGCAGTGTGGAGGTATGTTTCGTTTTTTCATGAAAGCTGGTTCTACCTCGGTGGCAGTGATAGCCGTGCGTTAGTTAGGAGGTGGCCAGCTGACGGCCTGCAACCACCCTGTCTGTGTGATAGGCACACTCGTCCTAAACCTGGAGTTATGGTCTGGAGTGCGGTGTGTATGACAGCAGGAGTCCTCAAGATTACTCCATGCGCCCTGACATCAAACTGTATGTCAAATGGTTCAAATGGCTCTGTGCACTATGAGACTTAACATCTGAGGTCATCAGTCCCCTAGAACTTAGGACTACTTAAACCTAACTTAAGGACATCACCCATATCCACGCCCGAGGGAGGATTCGAACCTGCAACCGTAGCAGTCGCGCGGTTGCGGACTGAAGCACCTAGAACCCCTCGGCCACAACGCCGGCAACTGTATGTCAGTCTGGTGATTTGTTCTGTTGTGCTGTCATTCAAGAATAATATTCCAGGGGGTGTTTTCAACAGGGTAACGCTGGCCCATATATCGCCAGTGAAACCAAACATGCTCTACAAAGTCTCAACATCTTGCCTTGGGCTGTTCGATCACTAGATCTGTCTCCAATTGAGGAAAACCGGGAAATCATCTTACAACAACTCCAGCGTCATCCACGAACAGCATTAACCGTCCCTGCATTGACCGGTCACGTGTAACAGTTGTTGAACTCCAACCCACAAACTGATATTTGTTATCTGGACGACGCAACGTATACATGCTTGCATTCAACATTCTAGCGATTACATGGGTTGTTAACGTACCATAATTCCACATTTGCAAAGGCTTATCTCGCGCTTACGTGAACCTGTCATCTTGTGGTGTAAGTCACTAAAATGTGTCACCTAGATGAAAGGAACCCCAAAATTAATACTGTACATTAATTATTTTTTGGTGCTGCGATTTCTTCCGTCAGTGTACTTCAACACTCGCAAACACACTGATCAAAACTTCCCGTTGACCTAGAACCACGAAATTCGCAAAGAACCAACGTTTCATAACACATGTGGAGACAAAAATCCGAAAATCGTTCATTTATAATTATATAACATATTTTTCCCATTTGTTGCCCATCTGTCTCTCTGTCTATTAGATCTCTTATCTCGGGAATGAGTTGAGGTGTGAAGTTGAAATAGCTGTAAAATACTACGGTGCCTTGGTGGTGTAAAACATTTACGCTTCTAAGCCAATGCAGTCAAAAGATACTGCTATTTATGTGACATATTTTGATATTCACAAACTCACTCATCGAAACCTAAGGATCAACTACCTATATATTGTACGTAATTAGGTTTTTACGGAACCGTCGTAGCCCGGCACCTACTCGCCCTTGTCCAGTTTTTAATTAACCTCAAAAAGGTCAAGCTGTGACCATGGGACTTGTTGACGGATTTAGTCCTTCTCCACTTATTCACCCCTCAGTGCGACATCTTTTTTCCAACGAAGGCGAAGGTTCTAGAAGTCCGCATTTTGAGCAATAGTCGTCATTGTGCAAAATATCTGCAGTCTCTTTATTCAAGGAAAGAGGAAGGAGAACTCACTTGGTTCCATGTCAGGAGAACGGTAGGAAGGGTGTGAGGAGAGGGGCAGGGGGGAGACAAAATTTAATAGCCAAAAGAAGCAGCATGTGTGACTGTGTCCTGTCCAAAATCGTCTAGGACGTAATGGCCATACAACATATCTTTTGATAACGACCAATGTTACTTTCACATCTGACCACATCGCCCAGTAACTATGTGTTGATTTCTATATGAGAGGAAGTCCAAAATCCTCGGAGGTATTACAAAAATGGATGTATGTATGTGTATGAGTGTACTCCACATCTGCTCCTTAACCAACGGACCGATTCCAACCAAACTTGGTACACAAACGCCTTACTGTTACATAGCAATCACTGTTCGGGAAAGAACCTACCTATTAGAATTCAGGAGTTATGACTTCAAAAAAAAAAAAAAAAAAATAAGATGCGTGAAAATCTGCCAGATTATGCATGACGTTAAAAGTTATTACTTCTTTGCTTCCTAACTGCATTTGCAACACATTTCTTAAACGGTATCCACATAAGCTGCTGAATGTACATATAGAAATATACAATTGTTCGACATATTTCAAGAGATATGGAATTATAAACAGTGAGATATTTGAAAAAAAAAAAAAAGCCACGTTGTGGATTAAGTTTTAATACATCTATTCTTTACTTCTAATATTCCTACAGACGACTCAACGTAAGGAAATCCCAGACACCTGGCAGCGCTTTTGACAGCTTTCAGCTGCGAAGTGCAAATGGATGTAGGCGGTAACAATAGCCCTCTATAGAGCTATGAAGAGGCGTTGCTATAGAGACGTTGTAGACTCGCGAAGCAGCTGCGCCCAGCTTACAGAAACTGTCCAGGATCATTTCACACCGTGTGTACTCCATAATTTCAAAAGCACTTTCACGAATACGAGGAAATGAAATTTTTTCGATATTACGCTATTATCACACTTCGTTTTTCGTTTTCGTCTCTAGCAGACAATTGGCATAACGAATACCAGGGCAATACCGGGTTTCTCAGCTAGTCTAATAACAAAGATGATCAGGTAATCAGTAATCTGTTTATTAGGGGACAATGCGAAACTGCATCGAATGACGAACAGATAGAGTTGAGGTTCACAAGTTTGCTGCCTCCGGAAACCTTACGGTTCAGATGGTTGATATGGCTCTGAGCACTATGGGATTCAACATCTGAGGCCATCAGTCCCCTAGAACTTAGAACTACTTAGACCTAACTAACCTAAGGACATCTCACACTTCCATGCCCGAGGCAGGATTCGAACCTGCGACCGTAGCAGTCGAGCGGTTCAGGACTGGAGCGCCTAGAACCGCTTGGCCACCGCGACCGGCGCGATTCTCACGGAAGAGAGTTTTGGAAGTGATGTTTCCATATAGGTACGGTGTATGGGGTACAAAATGTGTTGCATCGTTCTACAATAGTTTGACGTCAGCAATAAAGACATTTAGATATGTTTATGTCGGAAATGGTAATTGCCTGCACCTTTTTCCCATCACTTCGAATTCTTCGTTGTTCCATTCTATCTACAATAAACCTGGTGCCAGAAGGGGACAATTTTTTCCCATAATCTGTACAGAATTGTACAAGCATCCCATTAGATCTATTTGTCGTCCGTCTATAAGACCAAATTTAATTAAATTTCGTTTCCGCAACTGTTTACTTCACCATCACTTTACGACTGATTTGAGCAGATGACATTCACCGTCTTCCCGGAGGAGAATGGAATCTCCCAAATAGATCTTGCTACACGATTAGGTAAGTCCGAAAATACTGCGAAGGACATGATCAAGCTCTGAAAGTAATTCTTTGGCTTCCATATTCACCGCATCTTAGTTTAGACGAACATCTATTCGATATGTGAATCCTTCATATTGTACCCTTCGGTAGTCAGTGCAAACACTACATACAGCGTGCTCCCAGCTGCTCGTGGAGACCCTCCAGCAGCTGACAGATTATCTTCCTACTCGTTTAGCTGTTATGTGTACAGCCATCGGCTATTATTCTTTGTTTCATTTGGTGATGATAAAATGTGTAACACATTGATCGCGGCAGTCTCCTGACGAGGATGGTGAGTATCTCTCGAAGTGAGAGTTTTAACTAAGACACAATGCGGCTTGAACACCGAGAGAATTTTATATGTGAAACCTGTAGAGAAAAACTCCGAGGCCAGAATCGTTGTTCCCGATGAACTGCCAGGACATGGGCGACGCAAGTGACCTCCGAGGGAACAGAAAATCTCTCCTAGAGTCGGGCTATGCTGTTCAGGAATATGTTCTCAGATCGATCACTGTTGTAGTTAGCTGGTTGACGGTACTGTGTCATCTGGCAAACCAACATCCGAAAGCTCACTGGCTGAAATGTACCGTTGAGGTTGCACAAAGGTGAACATCACGATGGCAAATGTCAAAGTTTGCCGTTGACGTAAAAGGGGGAAAAAATTACGTCGTTTAGTTTGCCTGGTTTGGTAAAAGCTGTGCACATTCACAGATACTCGAAAAATATGTCCTGCATTTTGGTTTCCATCAAAGTGTTTGTGCTAGAACGCGATTCTTCTATCTCTTTGTCATATACGTCTTCATGGCAACGCTCCTCTACATTTGTGAAGAATAAACCTTTTGAACAATAATATGAACTAGCGTTCTTGTTATGTCACAATACACATTACATGCTGTCGCCTATGACTTACAGGTCGTAACGTTTGGTGTACGATACAATTGTTCATAGCTAACATATGATTACACAGTATATTTCTGTTAAGAAAATCATAAGCATAACGCTTATGGAAATCTTATCTTAAATATCAGTAACTATATTCTCTTTGCATGCTGTATTGTATCAGCCTGGCATCAATATATAAATTGAAATCAGACATGCACTCCAAACAGGACAACAGAAACTGAATGTCGACAGCATATGAAGATTATTCAGATACAGTGACTGACAAAAAAAGTGAAGCATACAGAAGTGGAGGAGGAAACCAACTAAATGAAACTGCACTGGTTTGAGATGACGTGATATTACACTGACGAGTCAAAGAAACTGGTATACCTGCCTAATATCATGTATGACTCCAGCGAGCATGAAGAAGTGCTGCAACACGACGTGGCATGCACTCGACTAATGTTCGAAGTCATGCTGCAGGGAACTGCCACCATGAATCCTGCAGGGCTGTCCATTAATCCGTAAGAGTGCGACGGTGTGGAGATCTCTTCTGAACAGCACGTTGCAAGGCATCCCACATATGCTCATTAATGTTCATGTACGGGGAGTTTGGTGGCCAGCAGAAGTATTTAAACTCAGAAGACTGTTCCTGGAGCAACCCTGTAGCAATTCTGGACTTACGGAGTGCCGCCTTATCCCCCTGTAATTGACCAAGTCCGACGGAATGTACAATGGACATAAATGGATGCTTACGTATGTGTCACCTCTCAGAGTCGTATCTAGACGTACCAGGGGTCCCATATCACTCCAAGTTCACACGCCACACACCTTTACAGAGCTTCCACCAGCTTAAACAGTCGCCTTGTGTGGCGGTGGGTGGAATTATTGTTGTTATTTAAAATGTTTCGTTTGTTATTCCCGGCCGATTAGCAACATATGTGGGGCGGCGGGTGGAATTAATTGTTTATATAAAAATGTAGAATGTAATGTAGAAAAGATGCATTTCCCGGCCGATGCACCATATGTGGGGCGGCGGGTGGAATTATTGTTGTTATTTAAAATGTTTTGTTTGTTTTTCCCGGCCGATGCACCATATGTGGGGCGGCGGGTGGAATTGATTGGCTCTGAGCACTATGCGACTTAACTTCTGAGGTCATCAGTCGCCTAGAACTTAGAACTAATTAAACCTAACTAACCTAAGGACATCACACACATCCATGCCCGAGGCAGGATTCGAACCTGCGACCGTAGCGGTCACGCAGTTCCAGACTGAAGCGCCTTTAACCGCACGGCCACACCGGCCGGCTGGAATTAATTGTTTATTTAAAATGTTCCTATTATTTATTCAATGCTGTGTTGTTGTTTGCCGTTCTCAACACTGGCTCTCTAACTACAATCTTGGCAATCAGAAAGTGATTAGCAAAACGTGAAGCCTGTAATTAGAATTCCTAGTGCCCACTTCATCTGAGAAATACACTTATAGCTACAGCTTATAGCTCTGAGGAATTAGGAGATTGTCTGGGATTCATAATCAAAAACGATTCTGTCTAAAATTTCACTATATTCTCAAAGTCACAGACCAAAAAAAAAAAAAAAAAAAAGAATCCACACAATCCAACTACCGGAGCAGTTCAGAGTCTAATGCGCTGATTGCGCTGATGCAGCAATAACTGTTCAAATTAAATGTTTAAGTGAATGCTCGCCATAATTTGATGATAATGTTCGTCAAACGCCACGCTAAATAATGGTAGAATGTCTGTCCCGCGACGGCACGTGATAATACGACATACGCAAATTTAAGATAGATCATTAAAGTCATCCCAGAATTAACACTTCACTCGAAAACGATTTCATGGTTACGCATATCCCGAGTACCTTATTACGGCATCCGAGGCTGTTTATAGCAATGATACCGACGCGACGCGACTCCCGGCACAGCTGGTGTGCTATTCAGCGTCTGGAGAGAACTGGGGCCTTCTTTCTCGCGCAGCGTTCTTATATATAAAGCCGCGGTGCGGACGGCTAAGGGAACGCCTGATCAAAATTGCTCTCCCGACTAGCCGCTGGGCTAGTAATGCACCACTTTAAGGTATTGAATAAATCATCGCTTCCTTTGCTGATGGCCGATGAAGTAATCACAATAAAAGTCTGACGTGGCTAAGTCAAATATTTTGAGCGAGAGAATTAATTTAATTGCACTACACGCAGTAGACGAGCTCTGAACTTGCCCTTTGGAAATACGCTATCGCTATAGTTTTACAGTTATTCAGTTGAAACTTCTCATATCTTTATGATTATAGCGGATCTCCCTTCTACTTAAATTTAAACATCGTAGCCTTATTTATTCGCCTACTTTATCTATCTTGCTTCCCTAATTTCTAAGACAAAAACCAGAAAATCATGAATTTCAACTAAAATTTTAATTTGTGAGATCCAGAATACTGTTTCTACTAAATTCTTATGCAAAAGGAATCTAAATATAAATTTTTAAGTTTCTAGCTCTTTTCTGTTACGCCAATGATTTTTACAGAAAAACGTCCAAATTTCGAAAATGGTTAAAGTTATTGAACTGATATTCAACACATATCGATTTAGTATTACTCCTGACATGCCAGAAACGTTTCAGGTTATTTACTTGATTTTTTAAAGTATTGCGCAACATTTATGACGTCAGAGCTAGTTACAGCGGACTGGCTGGCACACAATGGAAAGACTGATGTGAATTTTATACGGCGTGAGTAGGCTGCTTCCCTCCAGCCTGATGACATGCAGGTCCATGGATTCACGAAGTTGTCTCCATATCCGTACACGTCCATCTGCTCGATACGATCTGAGAGACTCGTCCGACCAGGCAACGTGTTTCCAGTCATCAACAGGCCAATATCAGTGTTGTCGGGCACAGGCGAGGCGTAAAGCTCTATGTCGTGTAATCAAGGGTACACGAGCGGGCCTTTGGCTCCGAAAGCCCATTTCGATGGTGTTTCGTTGAATGATTCGCACGCCGACACTTGCTGATGGCCCTGCACTGAAATCTGCTTCAATTTGCGGAAATGTTGCACTTCTGTCACGTTGAACGATTCTCTTCAGTCGTCGTTGGTCCCGTTCGTGCAGGTTCTTTCTCCGGCCGCAACACCGAGCGAGGTGGCGCAGTAGTTAGCACACTGGACTCGCATTCGGGAGGACGACGGTTCAATCCCGTCTCCAGCCATCCTGATTTAGGTTTTCCGTGATTTCCCTAAATCGTTTCAGGCAAATGCCGGGATGGTTCCTTTGAAAGGGCACGGCCGATTTCCTTCCCAATCCTTCCCTAACCCGAACTTGCACTCCGTCTCTAATGACCTCGTTGTCGACGGGATGTTAAACACTAACCACCACCACTAATCCGGCCGCAACGACGTCGGAGATTTGACGTTTTACCAGATTCCTGATATTTGCGGTACACTCGTGAAATGGCCGTACGGCAAAATCCCCACTTCATCGCTACCTCGGAGGTACTGTGTCCCATCGCTCGTGCGCCGACTATAACACCACGGTCGAAGTCACTTAAATTTTGATAACCTGTCATTGTAGCAGCAGTAACTGATCTAACAACTGTGCCAGACACTTGTTGTCGTATATAGGCACTGCCCGCCGCAGCATCGTATTCTGGCTGTTAAAATATCTCTGTATTTAAATACGCATGCCTATATCAGTTTCTTTGGCGCTTCAGTGCATTTCAGTGAATACAATATCTAGTCTGTGGTATCATGTATCAATGCCAACCAACTGGCATTCCACAGCTGGGAACGGAGTGGCAAGTTTCCGTTAGCTGCCAATAGCGGAAGCACGGTATCTGTCGGACACAATGGTGTGCTCCCACTGAACCACGCCAACATGCGCCTCCGTATTATGTGCACCCTCTGCCATCGCAATATACGACGGCCGGCGGCAACCACTCACACCGCTCGCGCTTGGAGCTTCTTCTTTGTGACACCGGTGACTGGATTTTATTTCTTGCCGTATTATTTGTAATGCGTCTTCATATGTAGGAGAAAGACAAGTTAAGCAAATCTTCTGCTTGTTTGTTAACCATGTCTGCTCCTGTCCAGCTTTTCTATGACGACAGTTGCCGCACCACTCGGTAGCCCACCTCTCGTTACCGTTGTGTATGAATTCGTACGCGGGATAGTCAAATTTGCAAAGAACTTGGAAATATGAATATGATGTTGAACCCCAGCTAGCCTGGATGCATGCACTAATTTGGTTGGGGAGGCGATCATAAAGCAGTTATGTCCTCTTCTGGGGCAAGCTGATACTCAACTGTTGTAACTGGTTCACCATATACTAGATACTGACACGGGAACGGAGTTGTCGCCGGTGATGGTCAACCACAATTTCCAATGGGGATTTTTCTGGCCACAGGAGTACCTCAGCATCAGGCAGACACTTCACAAAGGTACGTGCAACGTGTGGACGAGCATTATCCTGTTGAAAAATGGTACCACAAAACTGTCGCACAGGGGTAACGCTTGAGGACACAGGACTGCGTGATGAACCGTTGTACTTTCACAGTTCCTTCTATCAGTATGAGCAGAGACTCGAAATCACAGCCGGTGGCCCTTGACAATATGACGCCAGGAGTTACACTACCATGTCTCTCCAAAATGTGACCTCTCTCCAGGTCGTCGTCATACCCGCCCACGATGGTCATTCGATGCGTGCAGAATCGGGAATTTTCGCTGAATACAATGTAACGCCCTTCACCAGTAGCCCACGCTTCCCGTCATGCCATCACTCGAGATCCAGCCGTTTGTGTTGTGTGATCTTCTGGGCGCTTGACTTATCGTCAGTTTTAATGATGCTGGAAGGACTTTTATAATTTTTATACGGTACAATGAGAACGGTGCCACACAGGCTGATATAAAGAATTTCACGAGAGTATGTTTCATTGTGTTGTGAAAGTCTCGTGTACATTTTCATTGAGGTGAAAGGAAACCCTAAATTTATGTGTTTCTGTTTTGTACATTTTGATGTTCTTTGATTCACTGCAATTTGACAATCTACTGATATTATGCATTTTACTTCACATTCTATGTTTCTATCGGTGAATTTTATTGCTGTGTTATATTATTTTAATTAGAATACTATGTATGCTTTGTATTGTATCTTACATCGTATTTTTTTTTTACGAATTTCGTGGGGAAATCTATGCTAACTGCACAGATCCCCCCACAAAATTCTGGTCCAGTGGACCAGGGGTTTATGAAAGGTATGTGCTAAGGTCTGATCAGGGTAACTCCAGAAAATAGTCGGTGGTTGCCAACCGCAAGGTGGGACGAGTATAATATCTTTGAGTAGGAGGATCTTTGATGGTTAAGAGAGCCGGACGCACGTAGTAAAAAACCGGAGAGTCGCAGGTAGGTGCCCGGAGGAAGCAGACGTGTGCAGACAGCTTTAAGGAAGGAGTCGCAGCTAGGTGCCCGGAGTAATCAGACGTGTGGTAACAGCGTTAAAGTAGGTCGCTGCCCCTGACCAAACTTTAGCACGTAAATGAGAGAAGATATATAATCATTTCAAATTGGATTTTGTTAGATAATATTCAAAGTTAGGATTTGTATGTCCAAGGTTTGACACAGTAAGCGTTTGGTAAAAATTTTTGTAAGAGTGTTTCGTGGTACAAAAATGTTGGAAATGGTAGGTTTTATGTATGACTTAAAATTTTAACAACATATATATTGAGACCAACAATGCGTTTAAATCTAACAGCCTGAATCATAATCCAAATCCTTTGCTTAAATTGAATATGAAAACGAGTAGTAGAGTAAAGTTACCCACCAATGAAAGAACCAAGTAACCCTCAGGGCCAAAAGTTCATTTTCCAGTACCATCTTAATGCCATTGCACAAACGGCATTATTCTCTTAAATTTTATTGCTGAGTCAAATACATGTTGCATTTCTGGCAAAATGGAGGAGTGCAAGAAACAAGTTCACAGACGCAGTCAGATGCAAGTTTGCTGAATAATTAATTTAGAACAATGTCATCTATGATACTTTCAACCATTCAAAAGCCAAAATCGCACAAAATATTTTTTATTCAAGATAATAGGTTTCAACAGTCTTTGCTGTCATCTTCACGTTCAAGCATCTTTTTGTAGTAAAACATGATCATTTTACACTGAACATCATGCACAAGATGACAATTGGATAAAACTCAGCACATCATAAACGTTTGTCATAACTAAAATATTTAAAAACAAGCAGCACCTTGTCCAAAAGGCCAGTCCATATACATATTGCTCGCAGATGCTTGTTACGTGATACAAAATCGATACAAAAAAGTACATCTGTTTACTTGTAGTGGACACATACTAAACAGTGCGAATCTCTTTAAATGGGGTACCTTACACGTCATTTAAAGTGTTTTCACACTGTTTAGTATGTGTCCAGCACGTGTAAACAGATGTACTATTGTGTACCGTATTTGTATCATGTAACAAGCACCTGTCAGCAATTTGTATATGGACATGGACTTTTGGACACAGTGCTTTATGTTTTTAAATACTGTAGCGATGATGAAAAACGTTTATAATGTACTGTGTATGAGCTTCAGCATAAAATTAAAATGTTTTCCTAAAGAAAGAGATTTAAATTTGAAGATGACAGCAAAGACTGTCGAAACCGGTTGTCTTGAGTAAAAAATATTTTGTGCAATTTTTGGCTTTTGAATGGTTTTTTAACAAATGGCTCTGAGCACTATGGGACTTAACTTCTGAGGTCACCAGTCCCCTAGAACTTAGAACTACTTAAACCTAACTAACCTAAGGACATCACACACATCCATGCCCGAGACAGGATTCGAACCTGCGACCGTAGCGGACGCACGGTTCCAGACTGTAGCGCTTAGAACCGCTCGGCCACCTCGGCAGGCGCTTTTTTAGCAATTAAAATAGAACACCCTTCAATAGTCTCATGACGAGGAAGTAAGAAGTAATGGGAGATCGATTGGACGTGTACAGACAACGGTAGTATCGCGTACACAAGGTATAAAACGGTATTGCATTGCGGAGCTGTCAGTTGTCCTCAGCTTATTCATGTGAAGAGTTTTCCGGAGTGATTATGGCCACACGACGGGAGTTAATAGACTCTGAACGCGAAATGGTAGCTCCAGCTATGGGTATGAGACATTACATTTCGGAAATCATTAGGGAACTCAATATTCTGAGATTCACAATGTCAAGAGTGTGCCAAGAATACCAAATTTTAGGCCTTACCTTTCACCAAGGACAGCGTAGTGGGGAACGACTTTCAGTTAACGACCGAGATCAGTGCCGTTTGCGTAAAGTTGTCAGTGCTAACACACAATCAATACTGCTTGAAGCAACCGCAGAAATCAATGTTGGACGTAAGACGAAAGTATCCGTTGAAAAAGTGCGGCGACATTTGGCGGCAGACGACCAACGCGACTGCCTTTACAACAGCACGATTTCGTGCAGTGCCTCTCCTGGACTCGTGACCATATCGGGTGGACCCTAGACGACTGGAAAACCGTGGCCTGGTCAGATGAGTGACAATTTCAGTTGGTAAGAGCTGATGGTAGCGTTAGAGTGTGGCCCAGACACCATGAAGCCATGGACCCAACTTTCAGGGCACTGCGCAAGTTTGTGCGGGCTCCATAATGACGTGGGTTGTGTTCACATGGAATGGAATTGGTCCAACTGAACCGATCATTGACTGGAAATGGTTATGTTCGGTTACTTGTAGAACATTCGTAGCCATTCATGGGCTTCATGTTCCCGGGCAACAGGCCGCAATTGTTTGCGATTGGTTTGAAGAACATTCTGGACAGTTCGAGCGAATGAGTCGGCCATCCAGATCGCACGACATGAATTCCGTTGCAAATTTGTGGGATATAATCAAGAAGTTAGTTCGTGCACAATATCTTGCACCGGCAACACTTTCGTAATTATGGACGGCTATAGAGGCAGCATGGCTCAGTATTTCTGCAGGGAACCATATCACGTCGAGTTGCTGCTCTATGCCGGGAAAGGAGGTCCGACACTTTATTAGGAGGCACACAATGACTTTTATCTCTTCAGTTATAAGCTGTGAGGCCTAGAAGCACAAATAAGTTACAGTACTTCGTGTGTAAATGGCTGCAGGCAAAGAGTCAAAAGTTAGCACGGATCATGGATCTTAATAGTAGAAGTGACCCAGGAAAATTTGTGTTGGATACAGTTTCTCAGAAACATTACGAGGGGATTTCCTCCCACGTGCATTGTAACTGCTTATTGTTCCATCTCAGATTCCTGATACTGACGGGATGAAACCGTGAAGTTTGTTCGTTGTCTCTCATTGGTAACAGTGGGAGTCATTACGAGCTCTGTGAAAAGTGAGTGCTATACAGACGTTATTAGGTCTACAACTTTGCTTCCACCGTTTTGCAATAGACGGCAGTAGCGGCAAGTGGAGTTCAGGTGGTTGGTCATAGGTGTAATACAATAAGCTTAGGCATCTGTAAACATAATGCCATACAAATATTAGTAGATTTGTGATTGCATCACAAGGTTATTCTCGATTAAGTACAACTTACGTGCCCATTTCTCGCCATTTGCGGGAAGTTTTAATTTTCTGCTTTAACATGAACAAGCGCCTAAAGAACGGTGATTTTGATGTCGAAGACGGACGTGACGGTGGAAGACAGAACGTTTTAGTAGCTGCTGAAACAGACGAAGACAGTCACAGGCCATAATTATCGAGCCCAGCAGTGAAACGCAAACGGCCACAATACAGCAATGGATACGTAAAGGTAATTTTGCAGTAGGTCAGTGCTCGACCCCAAGTCGCAAAATCCATCACAATATACATGGAAACGTTGAAATGAGAAGTCCTGTCCCTCCCGCAGTATTCTCCATATGTTGCTGTCTCTACCACATTTTTCGATCAGTGGCATACAGTCTGGGTGACCAGCACTTCCGATCATATGACCAATTGCAAAATTGAATCGATTCATGAATCCTCACAAAAGACGCCCAGTTTTTCCGCCAAAGGATTCGTATGCTATCCGAAAGATGGCAGTATGTAGTGGCCAGCGATGGGAAATACTATGAATCATAATTTTTTTGAAAATTTTTCACAATAAAGCCCCGAACTTCGAGAAAAAACGGCGGAAGCGTAGTTGTAGACCTAGTATTATGACATCTTACGACTTACAGAAAGTTTGCCTAGTTGTCAAGCAGGAAGCTCGAAAACTGACGGCAAAACCGCAGAGTTTGTGTAACATTTTATGTGACACAATCCCTACGTCTAAAAACAAAATGGCGAGCTTCATCCTGACAAACTTGTGTATTACATAATTGCCTTGGAATTATTTCAGTAATTAATAATAGATTTAAAACCACAGACATGAGGGATTATGGAGGCCACTGTGACATTAGGCAACGAATAGTATTGCACATATCACCGTCTACACATGTGCTTGCCGCTCTGGTGGATACTGCAGCTCCACCGGCCAGCGCGTACGTAAGCGACACACTGCGACACCGCCAGCTTGCAGAAATATTTGTTGTACGACACCTGTAGACGAGCTCAACATGGGTGAGTTGCAGTGTCAGACATATTTATCTCCACTTGTTCAGCGCTTCTACTTACTGGCGCCACCTAGTCGCCAGGTATCGGGTGCCGTAGCAAGCCCAGCGTTTGCCACCCAAGGCAGAATTAAAACAGCTGCCTTGCACACAAGCGGCGTGGAGGATTGTAGTAACTCTGAAACGGATCGGAAAAACCTTAATTCGCTCAGATTCCGCAGCATCATCGTCCCGGGAAGGAAAAGGTGGGCAAATCTAAAATGAAACATTCGTAGTTGCAAAAGTCATCGTTACAGATTCAATACAGTCACTAGGATTTCTTTCTGTTTTCTTGAAATTACTTGAACCTATACTAGAAATGTAGAAGCTTCATGATGGACGAAAAATTGTAGGACCGAAATCTGAAACCGGGATATTTACCGTTCGGAGGCAGCGTTTTATTACAATCTAAACCATACGATTACACCTCATGACCAGACTCATAGTTTTGATCTACATTTATGGAAAATCGCTACGTTGAAAAAAATCTTAAAAGTTAGAAAGTAAGAAGTCGATCAGGAGACGCAACGTGCTTTGCAGAATAAATCAATAATTAGAGTGCGAAAGATGACACCCATGCCCGAGGGTGGACTCGAACCTCCGTTCGGAGGGCCGCGCAATCCGTGACATGACGCCTCAAACCACAATGATACTCCGCGTGGCATTGTGAGAAGAATTTGCCCTTTTCATAATTACGCTTCATGAACGATATCATTTAAATATATATTAAGTATTAATGGTTATAAGATTTTTTAAAAAATTCAGCTGCACTTTGTATAACTGATTGATATCCAACATTATGGTCCCTGTAATGTTTAATAATTATACCGGATTTCTCAAAAGCGGCCATTTGAATAAATAGAAGGAGAAATATTGTGACAGTGAGTATGTAATTATCAATGATTGTCTTCATGATAAATGTGTCATAAGTTCAAAAATTAGATCGGTTAAAGTAAAGCTAGAGCAATAGATAATTCCAGTAGATTAAAGTGCTGTTAAATCAGAGAGCTGTGTTTTGTTGGTGTGTGTCGGGAGCTTACCGTGAGTAAATGACTACTAGGCCGTAATCCGACCGGCCACTGTGGCCGAGCGGTTCTAGGCGCTTCAGTCCGGAACCGCGCTGCTGTTACGGTCACAGGTTCGAATCCTGCCTCGGACATGGATGTGCGTGATGTCCTTAGGTTAGTTAGGTTTAAGTAGTTCTAAGCCTAGGGGAGTGATGACCACAGCAGTTAAGTCGCATAGTGCTTAGAGCCATTTGCACCATTTTTGAGCCGTGATCCGTTGACGTACACAAAGTGTTGATCGCTTGGGTCACCATCGATGTTAGCGGAATGTAACAGAGGATAGATGAGTCGGAGTTGAACAAGCCATACACCAATTCAGTGTCGCACTACAGCCGGTAAGCAGTCGTAGTGTCCACAGCCATCGCCTCTTCATGTGCTACAGAATACATCACCTCACAAAAGATTCTGTGGTTACCGCACGCTGCATGGGGCGAATAATGTCTTTTACGGTCAAAGTGTGAGAAACGGCCACACATTTAAAGCTAGAAATACGTCTAAAACCACGCGAGGCGATGCAACATGCCTCCCCAAAGCGCAGAATTCAGGTTGTTGCTAGAGGCATTATTGACGCTATGCTTTTAGGGGTCCAGCCTAGTATTTTTTTGTTTTTGTTTCGCAATATTGCGAATCAATCCAGTCATGATTGTGAGGTATTGCGAGTTGTGTTGTTATGTGAACTCGTTTCCTGCTGGATGGGAACCACACTGCTTGCGAAGTATTGCTGGTAGCGCGCCAGTATCTACAGCCGAATTCGACTCCCAGGCACTGCTACGCACATTGATGCTCATTTGTTTTACGGAGTCCGCACTGTTATTTGTTATTCCGTGAAAATCACAGTCTCTCAGTATTTTCCAGCTATAATGGATGAGGAGGCCTAAGAAACCTCCGACCCGGATTGTTAGGTTCCCCAATATCTTTACTTACGTAGATACAGTTGTTTGTAAAGCAGGTGGTGGGCTTCATTGGTTAAGATAGTCCGCCCCGGTAGCTGAGTGGTCAGCGTGACAGACTGTCAATCCTAAGGGCCCGGGTTCGATTCCCGGCTTGGTCGGAGGTTTTCTCCGCTCAGGGACTGGGTGTTGTGTTGTCCTAATCATCATCATTTCATCCCCATCGACGCGCAGATCGCCGAAGTAGCGTCAAATCGAAAGACCTGCACCAGGCGAACGGTCTACCCGACGGGAGGCCCTAGCCACACGACATTTCCATTTTTATTGGTTAAGATATTGGGAAAATGAAACCAGTGGACCATAGGAAATTGCACTAGTCTGACTCATCCTATGACATAGCTCACGATCCATTATCCATCTGCATGCAAGTGCCACTTTGGTAGGATCTGCGAAGATGAATTTAGACAGTTAGAAGGCACATAAATGCCTACGTAAACGCAACGTTAAGGTTCCAATGGCTCTAAGCACTATGGGACTTAACATCTGAGGTTATCAGTCCCCTAGACTTAGAACTACTTACACCTAACTAACCTAAGGACATCACACACAAACATTCCCGAGGCAAGATTCGAACCTGCGACTGTAGTAGCAGCGCGGTTCCGCACTAAAGCGCCTAGAACCGCTCGGTCACAGCAGCCGGCGCAACGGGAAGAATCACATGGTACACTGAGAAATATCCTCTGGCGTGGGCTTTGAAAGCGGTTTTCTGAGTATGGATGTGGATGTGGGTACTCATGGCGAAGCTCGACTGCATCAGAATCGTCTCCTTAGGTGTTAGGTTGGGAGGGTCACCTCCAGGAGACACCACGTTAATATGGTGTAACATTTGTCTCCGGCCTTGGTAATGGCCTCATTTCGGCTTATCTAACATAAGCTGCAACAAAGAGATACCAAACAGGTTCTAGAATACTCCATCCAATGGGATCTTCACTTCAAGATCTGTATGTTAAATAAGAGATAAATAATGTTTGGTGTAATATCAGTGAAACTGTATTATATTCAGAAGTGTAGCACATTAACATGATTTACCGTAACGATGAACTGACGTATTTCTGATAAACTAATGTCGTTATTACCATTCAGTAGTATGCTAGGTGGGACGACAATTTGTAACACGACGCGATTTAAGTCGCCAAAGTTGAGAAAATATTCTGTAGAAAATTTCACATAATATACTCCTGTCGCTTCGCGAGAAAGTTGTATCAACAAGACAGAAGTTTACATTTAAATGAAATGTGATCATGAACCGCCTCTACGTTCCTGGTCTTCTAGATGTCTGTTACGAGTCACGATTTCAGGATACGATAAATAACGCCAGTGCAGGCCTGACGCCAGGGTTCCAGCGTACCAAGCAGTTTTAAAGTTATTCACAATTCAAGATTGTCAATAGTGTGGGAACATGTTTCTAAAATGAAAACAGGCGTTTAAAGTAAACTATTATGTAACAGGAAAGGAGGCAAAATTGTCAGGGTATGTCAACAACATGGTGGCCATTCTGGAAACCGCCGTCTTGGTTGCTGCATTCTAATTTTCAAATGCATCTAATTATTTTTGAAAACATTGCCGGAGAAAGTCAGCGATTAAAATAGAACATTTGAAACTAATTATAATGCAGTCTAAATCGCAAATACACATTTATTGCAAGGTGACAGGGTCGATCATCCGTCTTCAGACTTCAAAACCATACTGATCGGCAATGGCTGTACACTGAGCAGAAATGGTTGAATTCAGCCCTTAACCATCAGTACGGTTTTAAAGATCTGAGGATGATCACGTGACGGTCGGACCTTTCACCTTGTAATAAAAGTATATTTGCGATCTACACTGTTTTTCAATTAATTTTAAATGGATTGTTGATGCATGTGCACGCATTCAGGTACACGTGCTGTTTAAAGTCCATGGAGAACGAGTGAAGCAGATGACAGTAACCGTACAACGTGCTGCGCAACACGTCGAGTACATTAGCCATTGTGTGTTATCACTGGTAAAACTAAATTGAGTTTTCTGTACAAAATCCTACATAACTCGAAAATGAATAAAGCTGTGTCCGAATGAAAGCTATCATTGTCTTTCTCGTGGAATTCTCTATTGTCTGATACGCCACATGATCCCTTCCCTTTTGAGATTTACATCTACATCTACTACGCAAGCCACCCAACGATGTGTGGCGGAGGGCACTTTACGTACAACTGTCATTACCTCCATTTCCTGTTCCAGTCGCGTATGGTTCGCAGGAAGAACGACTGCCGGAAAGCCTCCGTGCGCGCTCGAATCTCTCTAATTTTACATTCGTGATCTCCTCGGGAGGTATAAGAAGGGTGAAGTAATATATTCGATACCTCATCCAGAAACGCACCCTCTCGAAACCTGGCCAGCAAGCTACACCGCGATGCAGGGCGCCTCTCTTGCAGAGTCTGCCACTTGAGTTTGCTCAACATCTCCGTAACGCTATCACGCTTACCAAATAACCCTGTGACGAAACGCGCCGCTCTTCTTTGGAACTTCTCTATCTCCTCTGTCAACCCGATCTGGTACGGATCCCACACTGATGAACAATACTCAAGTTTAGGTCGAACGAGTGTTTTGTAAGCCACCTCCTTTGTTGGTGGACTACATGTTCTAAGGACTCTTCCAACGAATCTCAACCTGGCACCCACCTTACCAACAATTAATTTTATATGATCATTCCACTTCAAATCGTTCCGTACGCATACTCCCAGATATTTTACAGACGTAACTGCTACCAGTGTTTGTTCTGCTATCATATATTCATACAATAAAGGATCCTTCTTTGTATGTATTCGCAATACATTACATTTGTCTATGTTAAGGGTCAGTTGCCACTCCCTGCACCAAGTCCCTATCCGCTGCAGATCCTCCTGCATTTCACTGCAATTTTCTAATACTGCAACTTCTCTGTATACTACAGCATCATCCGCGAAAATCCGCATGGAACTTCCGACACTATCTACTAGGTCATTTACATATAATGTGAAAAGCAATGGTCCCACAACACTCCCCTGTGGCACGCCAGAGGTTACTTTAACGTCTGTAGACGACTCTCCATTGAGAACAACATGCTGTGTTCTGTTTGCTAAAATCTCTTCAATCCAGCCATACGGCTGGTCTGATATTCGGTAGGCTCTTACTTTGTTTATCAGGCGACAGTGCAGAACTGTATCGAACGCCTTCTGGAAGTCAAGGAAAATGGCATCTACCTGAGAGACTTTATCTAATATTTTCTGGGTCTCATGAACAAATAAAGCGAGTTAGGTCTCACACGATCGCTGTTTCCGGAATCCATGTTGATTCCTACAGAGTAGATTCTGGGTTTCCGGGAATGACATGATACGCGAGCAAAAAATATGTTGTAAAATTCAACAACAGATCGATGTCAGAGATATAGGCCTGTAGTTTTCCTCATCTGCTCGACGACCCTTCTTGAAAACTGGGACTTTCTGTGCTCTTTTCCAATCATTTGGAACCTTCCGTTCCTCTAGAGACCTGCGGTACACGGCTGTTAGAAGGGGGCAAGTTCTTTCGCGTACTCTGTGTAGAATCGAATTGGTATCGGGTCAGGTCCAGTGTACTTTCCTCTGTTGAGTGATTTCAGTTGCTTTTCTATTCCTTGGACACTTACTTCGATGTCAGCCATTTTTTCGTTCGCGCGTTGATTTAGAGAAGGAATGCAGTGCGGTCTTCCTCTGTGAAACAGCTTTGGAAAAACGTGTTTAGTATTTCAGCTTTACGCGTGTAGAGTGGCTTCCAGAATTGCCACCATTCCTGTCGTAGGTTAAGTCTGTGGGGCAAGCCTATGATTTGGCTAGTGGCCTAACGCCAGGTAGAGTGCAGCCTTTCTTTTTCGCGGCAGCTGGAGGAGGATAGTGGCGGGCCCATCGCCTCGGCCACCTTTTACCCCCGGGAGAGAGACCCGGTACTCATTTGGTAGTGAGCTGAGTGGACTTGGAACTGTCCTAGATGGGCAGGAACGAGGAAGAATTTCCGTTCCTACCCGGGACTGAATCCGGGTCTCCAGGACCACAGTCTAGCGCTCTACTGCTGGACCACTACAACCACCTCACCTTATACAGTGGTTCCGCACCTGTGGACCAAGCCGTACTCAGTATCCCCGGACGCGCAGACTTGTAACTGTAATCATAAACAGCGATCCAGAAGGCGCCAAGTGAGCGTGACGTGCACCCGCAGTGCCCACGTGTAAGTGGGGCACGAGCTTCCGGTGAGGTGCGGCGCCTCTGTCGCCGCTGCCGCCGCCGCCGCCGCCCGGCGCCCCTGGACTGGGTGACGTCAGCCAAGGCCGCGGCGCTACAAGAAGCGACGGCGGCGGCGGCGGCGGCGGCGGCCGGGTCCTGTCACAGGCGAGCGAGCGCCGGCGCGGTTTTTCAGCCGACGGGCATTCCTACCCTAATGACGTCCCCCGGTAAAACAGCCGCGGGCCTCCCGCCGCTTTGGCCGTGGAGAGACTCGCTTTCGCGAAAGCAATAGCGGATAACACCAGTTTTGCAATTAATGGAAACTTCCCTCAGCGTGGAAAGGGCCGTCGCAGCAAAAAAATGAGATCGCTGGAGAAAATTATTAGTGAACTACTGAAAAGGGCACAGTGGCCACTTACGAGCACTCTAGAAAACGTCGTGTAAGTAGGCTGTTTAGGTTTTTATATTGGTAACGCCACGTAGCGCTCTGTATGAAAATCACTGACTGTGCTGTGTGCAGTCTGTGGCTGGTTTGTATTGTTGGAATTTGCTATCGTAGTGTTGGGCAGTTGGCTGTGAATAGCGCGTAGCGTTGCGCAGTTGGAGGTGAGCCGCCAGCAATAGTGGATGTGGGGAGAGAGATGGCGCAGTTTTGAGAGCGGATGATCTGGACCTGTGTCCATCAGAGATAGTAAATTTGTAAGACTGGATGTCATGAACTGATATATATAATGACTTTTAGAACACTATTAAGGTAAATATATTGTTTGTTCTCTATCAAAATCTTTCACTTACTAAGTATGCCTATCAGTAGTTAGTGCCTTCAGTAGTTAGAGTCTTTTATTCAGCTGGCATTATTGGCGCACGCTGTATTACAGTAGTTTGAGTACCGAAGATTTTTGTGAGGTAAGTGATTCATGAAAGGTATAGGTTATTGTTAGTTAGGGCCATTCTTTTTAGAGATTTTTGAAAGTCAGATTGCGTTGCGCTAAAAATATTGTGTGTCAGTTTAAGCACAGTCTTTTTAAGGGGACGTTTCAGTAGAATTGGTACGAGGCGGTCACGTGGTCCTCCGTTACTGATGTACATCTTGGCAATGAAGTAGTGCCTAAGTGCCAATCGATTATACAGAATCGGAGCAGCTAAAATGCATCGTTGTAGAGACATGGCAGAAAGGCAGAAAAGAGCTATTGAATTAAAATATTTTCAATGAAGTTAGCCGCATTTGGGCACTGAAATGAATCAGTGGGAGTAGGTGGAAATTTGTGGTGGACCGGATGTCAAACCTGGTTCAAAAAATGGTTCAAATGGCTCTGAGCACTATGGGACTTAACAGCTGAGGTCATCAGTCCCATAGAACATAGAACTACTTAAACCTAACTAACCTAAGGACATCACACACATCCATGCCCGAGACAGGATTCGAACCTGCGACTGTAGCGGTCGCGCAGTTCCAGACTGAAGCGCCTAGAACCTCTCGGCCACACTGGCAGGCGTCAAACCTGGATCACTCGCTAAATGCGACCAGTGTAGTTAACCGCCTCGGCCATCCGTGCACGCCCCCCCATCTGCAAAGGAATGGTGTAGCACAGTCAGTTAGCACGCCGTAAGAACGGTGGTCGTAGAAACATCGTAACCTGGAGGAGGACTGGATATGAATGTCATGTCATGTCAATGACAATCATTTCTTTATATACAAGGTGTTTCCGTAAGAGCGTACAAAAATGCAACAGTGCAAAGAGTATCCTCCACTGAACAGGTAGGCAGCTTAAGGAGACATGCAAATAAACTTCTCTACCGCTTTGTCTAGCATTACTGTTTTCCAGCCTATTTACAACTAAGTGAGTACAAGTTTACACGTACTACTCTGTTTATTTGCATGTACGTTCTTTATTTCCTGCATGGAAACAAGGAGGATGAGCCTGATTACCAGGAAGTCATGATGCTGAGTTGGTTTGGTTTACTTGTCCATAAGGTGGCTCTGTTGTGTCGTATTTGCATTGTCCATGACAGAACGTGCTATGAATCAACGACAGAACCATTCATTATTCAGTGCTATTCCGAAGCGTACAGAACAGTATTATGGACCAGTACTGGTACAGTATTTCCTGGTCATTGGATTGGAAGGGGTGGTCCTATTCCTTGGCCAGCGAGGTCACCTGACCTGAATCCGCTTTATTGTTCCCTATGGGGATATCTAAAATCACTTGTGTATGAGACCCTAGAGGATGCGAAAATGGAATTAGTTGTCAGAATTGTAACTGCCTGTGGTGTGATTCGAAACAAACCAGGGACATTTGTCAGGGTTCGTCAGAATTTTATTCGCCAATATCATGCTTGTATTGCGTCAGTTTCAGCACATTTTGTAAGATAAGAGTACAAACGATAGTATTTGCAGCTAATTGTAACTAATGTAAATAAAAAAGTACAGAACAATGGATTTTATTCCTATTCCCTCCAAAATCTGGCTTCTCCGACGCCAGGTTCCCTACCACAGATTGTTCAGTGGAGCATCCTGTATGTACTGTTAAATTTTTACGCGCTCTTACGGAAACACCCTATGTATCTGTGTAGCAGATAGCTCACCTCTGGAGGGAATTTGCAACTCATCCCTAATCTTTCCTACAATGTTTAAAGTTTCTTCGGTTTCAGCATACTCGTAATGTTGTTGTTTAGCTCCCTCCGTTTCCGTTAGAACCACGTGGGTATCATTGGGGTAAGGGTGGGAATGAAAAAGAAGTGTATCTCATGACACGTGAATTCCCAGACTTTGTTCATCCAGTATTTGAGAATGAATGCACTTAGTGACTTTAAACAGACTTTAAACATAATTTCAAATCTTAACGAAAGTTTTCTCGCTGACATTTCTCGCTGACAACCCCCACAACATGATGAAATCAAAAGAAAATTGATCTCTTACTACATTTTCGCTTTTCATGCAGTAAAAGTCCCGCATCTTATTTAATTTATTACTTCTTTACTATTAACTATATTTACGACACATTTAGCAGTCAGTGTTCATATGTACCACTAAATGTACCTCCAAAATATTATTATTCTAAGACTCATAGTTTTTTAAACTATTAGAACTAATGTTTATATTCTCTATTTTTCCTTCTTTATTGGTTTATTTTGCTCAGGAGATGTGACTTCATAAACACTGAGACGCATGAAAAACTGCCGCATACTGTATAAAGTTTACATTTATTACTTCTTTGTTATTAATTCTATTCTCAACAAATTTCGGAAACAGTCACCAAATATAATACTAAATGTACTTGCAAAATTATATCATTTAGCGAAACTTTGTTCAGGAAATATGCCGTCATAAAGATTGAACTGCTTGAAAATGAAACTTTAGGGGGAAATTCGTTAGTGATAAAGCTGAAATATGTGTAGTAACATGTGTGTAATATGTTAAACATATGTGAAATAATGTGGTATGTGCATATCCTGGCAAAGCCGAAGGTGAAAAGGTTCTCTTAAACCCATGGATCGATTTCAGCCAAACTTGGTACACATATTACTTACAATCTGGAAATAATTTTGGGGTAACAACCACTTGCGTGCTATTGGTATGTAGGTGATAACTTGGTGACAGAAGGTGGGGAGGATCACATGGACAAATGGTTCAAATGGTTCTGAGCACTATGGGACCTAACAGCTGAGGTCATCAGTCCCCTAGAACTTAGAACTACTTAAACCTACCTAACCTAAGGACATCACACAGACCCATGCCCGAGGCAGGACTCGAACCTGTGACCGTAGCGGTCGCGCGGTTCCAGACTGAAGCGCCTAGAACCGCTCGGCCACCCCGGCCGGCGCACATGGACAGAGAGGGGAAAGGAGGAGATGGATATAGATAGGGGAAAGGAGGGGGACAGAGAAAAGGATGACGTGGACGGGGAAAGGAGGAAAGGGGGAGATAGGCTGAGGGGGAAATAGGTGATAGGTGTTGGACAGAGAGAGGAACAAGAGCAGATGAGCAGAGAGAGGGGAGAGGAGGAGACAAAGAGAGAGGGGGGGACGGCCTTTAGAATGGCCCGAAGAGTCGCAATAATGCCTCATGTTACTTGATGCAAGGTGTCAAGTGCAACGACGACCCAGTGAGCCATTGTGTAGTTCAGCTGTAGGTGGATTGGAGGCGTTTCTCTTTCCAGGACTTAGAGAGCTCTCACTGACGTTGCCCTGGTCAGGAAGGAGGATATATAGCCATTTCTTCTACATCTGCTTGATGAGGATACTGTGGTCACTACAGTCTCCCAAGATGACAACAGCTAGGTTCACGGAACTGTTCAAAAATAGTTCAAATCGCCCTGAGCACTATGGGACTTAATATCTATGGTCATCAGTCCCCTAGAACTTAGAACTACTTAAACCTAACTAACCTAAGGACATCACACAACACCCAGTCGTCACAAGGCAGAGAAAATCCCTGACCCCGCCAGGAATCGAACTCGGGAACCCGGGCGTGGGAAGCGAGAACGCTACCACACGACCACGAGCTGCGGAGTCACGGAACTCTACTCATGGGTTCATTGTTAGGCATCATATCACATCTCGCATGATCCGATAAGTCACTCGATGTTAATGACACTGAAAATCTCTGAGACTATTCAGAGCAGCGGATGAACCGCAGTAATTTGGTACTGTATAGTAAAATGGGGTAAATAGAAATCAATGAGGTGAATAGAAACAAAACTTGCAAAAAAATTATATGATATAGCGTCGGAAGACAAATAGGAATATCACTCAAAGATTTCTTTGCCTAGGTTGGTAGTAAACCAGTCTAACAGGAAAATTGTGAATTTGAAAGTTTATGACATCGTCAGTTTACATTGTGTCCATTCTACAACAGACATTAGATGTGGTGGTGAATTTATGTATTTTGAACTTGTAAGACCAATCTAAACTGACGGAAATGTAGAAGCACGTAGCACCGTGTTCAGCCCAGGAGAAAGTGTTGTGATTAAAGTATATGGAAAAAGTGAGCAGTCATTTAGATTGTAGGCATGTAGAATGTGTCACTTAGAAGGCAAAGTTTAGGTTGACGTTGTAAAGGAAAAGCAAAATCGATTAAATACGTTTATTTTAACAGATGTTTCATTTTTTAGTCAAAGAAGATGTTGTTCGAAAACTCTTAATTATTTCTCGTGGTACGACTCCTTGACTCAAAGACATCATCTTTAATATGGTGGATTAGCCGAGCTGTCTAAGGCGCTGCAGTCATGGACTGTGCGGCTGGTCCGGGCGGAGGTTCGAGTCCTCCCTCGGGTATGGGTGTGTGTTTGTGTGTTTGTCCTTAGGATAATTTAGGTTAAGTAGCGTGTAAGCTTAGGTACTGATGACCTTAGCAGTTAAGTCCCATAAAATTTCACACACATTAATTTAATATGGTGTGAGTTACCTAGCGTATTAACAAACTAAGTTGCTCAATTTCGTGTTAAAACGAAGTAAAATTTTTTTTTTTTTTTTTTTAATATTCCTGGTGAAACAGGTCTATTGGGAGTTCGTTATTTGCATTTCTGGAGTTTGTACATACTTTGGATGTCTTAAACGCTAGGCGACAATTTTGAATTTTCTGATTATTCGCAGGCAGTCTTCCATCAGAGTAGCTGTGTCTGTTATGTCATCGCTGTTTGGCAGCGAAGAGCGCGGGAATTCTATTGTTAGAGGTGTAGTGAGACTGACGTCGAACAGAGGACTTGTGGCAATGTAGACGTAAAGTTAAGTGCATCTGTAAATAACCAAAATGATTTCTGTGTAAATATTGCGGATCAGAGGACGAAGATTCGATCAGTGATTTAAAATGAAATGAGATGTAATGAGATTACACAAGCATATGAAGAGGAAGGAAGGTAATACTTTTTATTCAGTTCTGTTACAGTCACGCGTACTTTGGAACCATTGTTGAATGAGACATCCATATCAAGGAACTTTAGATTTTTCATTAAAGATTGAGTAACTTTTCACCGTACGGTATTTTTTATGTTTATTAATTATTTGTCTAACATTTGTGGTATCTGTATTGCCCTTATGAGTGTTTTAACATGAATTTCAAACAAGTAAGAATATATCACATAATTCAAAACCAGTTTGTTAAAGAAATAGTTCTTTAAGAGCACTGTCCACATCCTCAATCCAAGTCAGTTTTATTTAAAGAGTGTCTCACTCAGTGAGGTGTATAAAACAGTTTACTTGTTGTCTGGAGCACTGCACTAACTCTCAGCAAATGTAGATAGAAATTTTCATCTGGCGTGCAGAGAGCGACAAGCACCACGTTTTCTAGCAATTATGTTACGAGGTAAGATATTTTCATTTCACGATTAGTTTGTTACGAAAATTATCAACGTACAGGGGACATTTCATGAACTGCATCGTTAGGCAGATTATTAACGCACTGGGACCGCTTTGCTTAATTAAAGAGGTTAATAGTTAAGTTCAGGATTTAATCAGTTAGCAGATATTTTTAGAAAGATTATAAAATAGCCCCAAATTCATGTTGTATTCTCGCAGGTAGATACCGGGTGATCAAAAATTCAGTATAAATTTGAAAACTGAATAAATCACGGAATAATGTAGATAGAGAGGTACAAATTGACACACATGCTTGGAATGACATGGGGTTTTATTAGAACCAAAAAAATACAAAAGTTCAAAATATGTCCGCCAGATGGTGCTTCATCTGATCAGAATAGCAATAATTAGCATAACAAAGTAAGAAAAAGCAAAGATGTCGTTCTTTACAGGAAATGCTCAATATGTCCACCATCATTCCTCAACAAAAGCTGTAGTCGAGGAATAATGTTGTGAACAGCACTGTAAAGCATGTCCGGAGTTATGGTGAGGCACTGGCGTCGGATGTTGTCCTTCAGCATCCCTAGAGATCCAGAATGAGATTTTCACTCTGCAGCGGAGTGTGCGCTGATATGAAACTTCCTGGCAGATTAAAACTGTGTGCCCGACCGAGACTCGAACTCGGGACCTTTGCCTTTCGCGGGCAAGTGCTCTACCATCTGAGCTACCGAAGCACGACTCACGCCCGGTACTCACAGCTTTACTTCTGCCAGTATCTCGTCTCCTACCTTCCAAACTTTACAGAAGCTCTCCTGCGTACCTTGCAGAACTAGCACTCCTGAAAGAAAGGATATAGCGGAGACATGGCTTAGCCACAGCCTGGGGGATGTTTCCAGAATGAGATTTTCACTCTGCAGCGGAGTGTGCGCTGATATGAAACTTCCTGGCAGATTAAAACTGTGTGCTCGACCGAGACTCGAACTCGGGACCTTTGCCTTTCGCGGGCAAGTGCTCTACCATCTGAGCTACCGAAGCACGACTCATGCCCGGTACTCACAGCTTTACTTCTGCCAGTATCTCGTCTCCTACCTTCCAAACTTTACAGAAGCTCTCCTGCGTACCTTGCAGAACTAGCACTCCTGAAAGAAAGGATATAGCGGAGACATGGCTTAGCCACAGCCTGGGGGATGTTTCCAGAATGAGATTTTCACTCTGCAGCGGAGTGTGCGCTGATATGAAACTTCCTGGCAGATTAAAACTGTGTGCCCGACCGAGACTCGAACTCGGGACCTTTGCCTTTCGCGGGCAAGTGCTCTACCATCTGAGCTACCGAAGCACGACTCACGCCCGGTACTCACAGCTTCACTTCTGCCAGTATCTCGTCTCCTACCTTCCAAACTTTACAGAAGCTCTCCTGCGTACCTTGCAGAACTAGCACTCCTTAAAGAAAGGATATAGCGGAGACATGGCTTAGCCACAGCCTGGGGGATGTTTCCAGAATGAGATTTTCACTCTGCAGCGGAGTGTGCGCTGATATGAAACTTCCTGGCAGATTAAAACTGTGTGCCCGACCGAGACTCGAACTCGGGACCTTTGCCTTTCGCGGGCAAGTGCTCTACCATCTGAGCTACCGAAGCACGACTCACGCCCGGTACTCACAGCAAAGGTCCCGAGTTCGAGTCTCGGTCGGGCACACAGTTTTAATCTGCCAGGAAGTTTCATATCAGCGCACACTCCGCTGCAGAGTGAAAATCTCATTCTGGAAACATCCCCCAGGCTGTGGCTAAGCCATGTCTCCGCTATATCCTTTCTTTCAGGAGTGCTAGTTCTGCAAGGTACGCAGGAGAGCTTCTGTAAAGTTTGGAAGGTAGGAGACGAGATACTGGCAGAAGTAAAGCTGTGAGTACCGGGCGTGAGTCGTGCTTCGGTAGCTCAGATGGGCAGTCGTGCTTCGGTGGGCGAGCTGTGCGGACGAGCCTTGTTTACGTGCTCGCTGCGGCCGGCCGCGCGCTGACAAGTAAGTGGGCGCTCTTGTGGCTTACACGCCAATTGTATATTTGAAAATGAATCGAACTTGAATATGACGCAACCGCTTCGCAAAGATACTTTGAAGTTCACGTTCGATGAACGCTTTGCACGACCTAAAGCATTCGAAGTAGAACAGTTCTTGCGCGATGTAGTAAAGCTCAGTTCCACTGATATAACTGGGATCCACTTATCGATTGTGAGTAGCACAGTTTATGTAAAGATGGTGAATGCTAAATGCTGTGATAGGATTATTGAAGGATGTGGAGGATCTTTTAAATTTAATCACTGTGATGGAAACGTCGGTGATGTCAAAGTAGATCATGCAGGTTTCGGGATAAGAACAGTCCGTATTTTTGAACTTCCCTTTGAAATAACTACGGAACAAATTAATTGCGTCCTCAAAGCATATGGGAAGGTCATTAGTAATGTTGCGGAAAAGTGGACCACCTTTCAAACGTTTCCAGTTTTAAATGGTGTCAGGCAAATAAAAATAGATCTTCAGCAGCATATTCCCTCGTATGTTTACGTATGCGGTTATAGAGCTATTGTGATGTATGATGGACAGCCGCGTACTTGCTCCGGCTGTGGACAGACTGGACACGTACGTTCAGAATGTATACAGAGGAGAGTGACGCAGGTGCCGGCGGGGGAAGTAGTCCCTCCCATGACGATGACGACCTTACCAGTGACATATGCTACGGCCACCCGTGGCCACTCTGCTACGACACCGAGTTTCGCTTTGGCGAGCAGTGGCGACAGAAAAGACGACGACCAAAACTTGTCAGTGACCACTAGCTCTACTGAAGTAACGACTGTCGTTCCGTCGCCTGAAGCGGCGCCCATTACAGAAGCAGGATGTCTTTCCAAAAATGACGGAACTACTGAGCAAGATGTACAGAGAGACGAGAACGAGGATGCTGCACAAGATCCCAGCACGGCTTCCGAGACTGAAGAGCGACAGAAATCCGGATCTCTTCCCAAAAAGCATAAAAAACGGAGGATAGCTCCACCTGACGCTCCTCAAAAGGTACAATCAGTGCGAGAAAAGGCACAACAAATTGGTCGCAAAATCAGTGGTATGACATCCGTCAATTTTGACGTAGACCCACAGACCCCGCATACAGCGGGAAAAGACGAGTTTCGAAAAGTGAAAACGCAGACGCAACACGATGGTGAAACGAAACGGTCCACAAGTAAAGAAACAAAGAACAGAACTCCATCTCAACGTGGGCCAGAGATAGAGTTGTCTCAACGCAGTGATACGAAAAATTGGGCAGATGACATTGAAGAATTTCCCGCAGATGAGGAAATGAAAGAAGTGTCACACCTACCAGGAGGAAAGATTCCAGTGCAGAAAGACAAACAAATGAGGGACGAGACATCGTCTCGGCCATAGCATGGAAAACCTTAGGCTTTGTCGACAGTGGGTCATAACGACTTGTATACTTACTTAATTAATCATGAATTCGTTACAAGCTTATAGAATCGGGACTTTGAATCTAAACAAGATCCGTAGCGAATTAAACCTTAAGAACTTGCAAGACATGCTCTACGCCGCTGATATTGATGTTATTATGTTACAAGAAGTAACAGATATTAGACTGGATGCCATCACAGGTTACAATGCAGTCGTAAATCCAGGGAGCGACAGTGACCTCGGAACTGCGATACTCGCCAAAGAAGGAATTATCATCAAAGATGTGGAGAAACTGGTAAACGCCAGAGGTCTAGCTGTCACCATTCACAATACGCGTTTTATAAATATTTATGCACCATCTGGCACCGGGAACAGGAGGCGAAGAGCTGAATTTTATAAAGATGATATAGTTTCCCTTTTCGGTGGCCGCTACGAGCATATCATTTTTGGAGGTGATTATAATTGTGTGC
The DNA here is from genome assembly GCF_021461385.2 of Schistocerca piceifrons. NCBI lineage: Eukaryota > Metazoa > Arthropoda > Insecta > Orthoptera > Acrididae > Schistocerca > Schistocerca piceifrons. The sequence goes on from NC_060140.1 coordinate 329,562,586, forward strand.
TGTCTCCAAAAGACCAGACGCCGCATTTTAATAACTGTGCAGAACTCGGAGCCGTAATTACAGAACTCCGCTTAATTGACACCTGGGAGCTCAAGAACGGTGCATTGCCGGGTTTCACTCATATTACGAATCATTCCGCTAGTCGCATCGACAGGATCTATGTAACAGTCGACCTGGAAACACACGTTCTCCAGACAGAGTTATGGCCCACTATCTTTTCGGATCACGCTGCATACATATGTACCATGAACTTAAAACGGCAAGAAACGTACAGGGGACGAGGCTTGTGGAAGTTGAACGTGGAACATCTAAAAGACCCTGAATACCACGAAATATTCAATAACGTATGGAACGCGTGCGAGAACAAATTCGCTTCATATACCTCGGCACTGGCATGGTGGATGAAATGTGTGAAACCCGCGATAAGAAAATCGCTGATGAATTACTCCCGCGAGAAAAGTGTTTGGCAAAAACGGACGATAGAATATTACTTCCAAGTCCTTCGTGACCTATATCAATCTGATGAGTCCGTAATCGCCAACTACGTGGAAATAAAACGGATTCAGGCTAAACTTCTCGGACTGAAGCGGAAACAGCTGGAAGGTCATCAAGTAAGAACAGGACTTCACGATGCTGTAAAAGGAGAGCAAACATCTATATATCATGTGATTAATGAGAGGAAGGGGCAACGCAGGAAAATAATAACCGAACTAAGATCTTCTGACGGTAGGTTACTGACGCAGCAAAGTGACATCAAGAACGAAATTCACAAGTACTTCGCAGAGTTATTAGGCAAAACGACAATGGATATCCCGGTGGACAATGACATCATGACGGGATTCACACGCGGGCTCGACCCAGTAGAAGCAAACAACTTGTTAACTGAAATCACAGAAGAAGAAGTCGCAGACGCTATAACACGAAGCCCGAAAAATAAGTCTCCTGGGCCTGACGGTATCCCGGCCGAGTTCTATCAAATGTTCAGAAGACAGTTGATTCCCAAATTAGCGTGCATCTGTAACGAATTAATGAATCCCGCCAATGGCATCCCACGCGACTTCCTAGAAGGAACCATTGTTCTAATCCCGAAACATCCTGCAGGAAAATCTGTAACAAATTTTAGGCCTATCACTCTCCTAAATTCGGACTATAAAATATTTGCCCGCATCATAAACGAAAGATTAAAATCAGTATTGAACACAGTCACTGGATCATATCAATCGAGCGTAGGAAAAGACAGATCAATTTACCAAACACTGTGCGACTACAGAGATATTATTTCCATTGCCGCAGCCTGTAAAATAAAATGCGCCATAGTATCATTGGACTTTGAGAAAGCATTCGATAGAGTCGATCATGTTTATCTTTTTCACACCATGCGTGCCATGAACTTCCCGCAAGGTTTTATCAACATTATTACAAATCTTCTGCAGAAGTCAACATCGATAGTTATGGTAAACGGTCAGTCCAGTAAGCCCATTGTAATGAAAAGTTCGGTGCGACAAGGGTGCCCGATGTCTATGTCACTCTTTGCAATAGCAATCGAGCCATTGCTTTTTCGCCTCAGCCACAACCTACAAGGATTCACTACACGCGGCCGTAGGATTGTCTGCAGAGCATATGCCGATGACGTTGCATTTATTGTCAAAGACAACGACGAGATAGAGAAAGCACTCGACATAATAAACAAATATGAACAAGTATCTGGTGCGAAAATGAATAGGAATAAGTCTGGCATAATGAATATTGGAAGCGGATTAGGAGTTCCCATTCATGGGCCAATAAAGGAAATTGTCACCATGACATGTCTTGGAGTGGAATACACAAGAAATATTCGGCAGACCATCGCAGTTAATTACAGAAGAATCCTCAACACCATCCGTGCCTGTATACGTCAGCACAATCTCCGTACTCTTGATGAGATACAAAGAGTGGCTCTCGTCAACATCTATTTGTCCTCTAAATTAAATTACGTGGCTCAAGCCCTGCCAATGCCGAGGGAAGTGGCGAACAGGATTTTGGCTGCTTTTGGCCATTTCGTCAGCCGCGGCCACATCTTCAAAGTCAAGTACCAGACATTGACTCTACCGACTGGGAATGGTGGATTGAATCTCACAGACGTGTACAATAAAGCACAAGCATTGTACGTCTGTAAAACATAAACTGTGGAAGCGGTCAGTCGACAGTGTCACCGCATTCTTGTTAAATGAAATAGCGCCGGTCAGCCAGGACGCCCCAATAGACGTTCACCACATCCCAAATGAACTTTACCACCTAAAACATTTCTTCGTAGAGTATAGCTACATTGGACTGGGAACACCCGAGAAAGATGTCATCAAAGTCAAGAAAATATACCAAAACTTAATGAACTTTCAGACCAAGAACATCATAGAACAAAAATACGTCGGTCACTCTTGGCATGATATCTGGAGGAACATACATCACCCATATTTACCAACAAAAGTGCGGTCATTGTGGTACTACTTTGTGAATAGGAAATTTCCAACAAACTCCAGACTACATTCCATTCACCTGGCTGATTCCCCTTTGTGTACCATTTGCAACCTGATTGATACGGATGAACATCAATTTGTCTGTGGAAATGCGAATAATATATGGTTGTCAATCAGAAAAAAATTAGCAACTATGCAGAGAACACCGCCGTATTTGATAACGCCAGCGTGCCTTTTATACCCAGAAGAGGAGTTATACCCCACCTGGAAGAAAAATGCCGTCAACTGGTTGAAGGGACACGCAGTATTTTACCTCCTGTCCAGTAAAGAAAGGAGCGAAGAAGATTTTTGGACGTACATTTCCGACCAGCATCACAAGCTACTACGCATGAATAATTATTATGATACATACGCCAACTTCCTGAGAAGAACAGTCATGTGAACTCCATTTTCGATTATGCGATTCAGAACATGAAGAAACGAGAGACAATTTGATCTTTGAAAAACAAATACGATCAAGTGACGAACATCACTATCTGGTTTAGACTTGGATTTTTTTTTTTTTTTTTTTTTTTTTTTTTTTTTCTAAAATGCGAAGGAACTTTTGTTTTATTACTTTTAAATGTCAGTTGAAAAATATGTACTACTGTAGAATGTTATGACTAAAAAAACGCCCGGGTTCTCGGGTTCGATTCCCGGCGGGGAGTACCTTGGTTTATTTTATTTTTTTTTAACTTATTTGTTTTAATGTTTAAATATGAGGGAATTTGGGCAATATAGAGCTTCAGTGATTATTCTAAATACATTGCATGATTTAATTTTTTTTTTTTTAAGTTATTGGTTATAACGTTTAAGGAAAAGGAAATTTTGTTTAATTTAGAATCTCAGTAACTACCTTTAAATATTTTGAATAATCTTAAGTTTTTTAAAAGGTTATTGCTTCTGATGTTTTAGAAAAGAAAAGGAAGTTAACATTCTAAAAATTTGCATGTTAGTACAGTTTGAAGCATTATGTGTTTTAATGTTCAAGAAAAGGAAATTACAAGTTTTCTGTATACCTGTATATCCCTGTGTAAACTAAGAAAACCAATAAATGTTCTGTTACTGTGAAAAAAAAAAAAAAAAACAAAAAAAAAAAAAAAAAAAAAAAAGATGGTAGAGCACTTGCCCGCGAAAGGCAAAGGTCCCGAGTTCGAGTCTCGGTCGGGCACACAGTTTTAATCTGCCAGGAAGTTTCATATCAGCGCACACTCCGCTGCGGAGTGAAAATCTCATTCTGGAAACATCCCCCAGGCTGTGGCTAAGCTATGTCTCCGCTATATCCTTTCTTTCAGGAGTGCTAGTTCTGCAAGGTACGCAGGAGAGCTTCTGTAAAGTTTGGAAGGTAGGAGACGAGATACTGGCAGAAGTAAAGCTGTGAGTACCGGGCGTGAGTCGTGCTTCGGTAGCTCAGATGGTAGAGCACTTGCCCGCGAAAGGCAAAGGTCCCGAGTTCGAGTCTCGGTCGGGCACACAGTTTTAATCTGCCAGGAAGTTTCATATCAGCGCACACTCCGCTGCAGAGTGAAAATCTCATTCTGGAAACATCCCCCAGGCTGTGGCTAAGCCATGTCTCCGCTATATCCTTTCTTTCAGGAGTGCTAATTCTGCAAGGTACGCAGGAGAGCTTCTGTAAAGTTTGGAAGGTAGGAGACGAGATACTGGCAGAAGTAAAGCTGTGAGTACCGGGCGTGAGTCGTGCTTCGGTAGCTCAGATGGTAGAGCACTTGCCCGCGAAAGGCAAAGGTCCCGAGTTCGAGTCTCGGTCGGGCACACAGTTTTAATCTGCCAGGAAGTTTCATCCCTAGAGATGTCGATCGATCACGATACACTTGCGACTTCAGGTAACCCCAAAGCCAAGAATCGCAAGGACTGAGGTCTAGGGACCTGGGAGGCCACGCATGACGAAAGTGGCGGCTGACCACACGATCATCACCAAATGACGCGCGCAAGAGATGGGTCAAATGGCTCTGAGCACTATGGGACTTAACATCCGAGGTCATCAGTCCCCTAGAACTTAGAACTACTTAAACCTAACTAACATAAGGACATCCATGCCCGAGGCAGGATTCGAACCTTGCGACCGTACCGGTCTTGCGGTTCCAGACTGAAGCGCCTAGAACCGCTCGGCCACACCGGCTGGCCACGCAAGAGATCTTTCACGCGTCTAGCAATATGGGGTGGAGCGCCATCTTGCATAAACATCGTACGTTCCAGCAGGTGTTTATCATCCAGGCTGGGGATGATGCGATTCTGTAACATATCGACGTACCTTTCACCCGTCAAGGTAGCACTGACGCGTTTTGCTGTGCAGCGCCATCTGTGATTTTTTTTTCTTTTGTTCTAATAAAACCCCATGTCACTCCAAGCATGTGTGTCAATTTTTACCTATCTATCTACATTATTCCGTGGTTTATTAAGTTTTCAAATTTATACTGACTTTTTGATCACCCGGTATCTACCTGCGAGAATACAACATGAATTTGGTTTTTTGACTACCCGGTATATTTGGTTTCTCTCGCAGTTGGAAGTGCACAAAGTCACCGAAAGATAAACAACAGCAAAGTTACAACCAACCGACCAAGTCAGTACGAGTTCAAAAATAAACGAAAACAAATATTTTTAAAGGAAACTTCCACTAGGTTCGAAAGAGATTGTGACATGATCCCATTCACCTGAATACCAGTAAACAAAAAAAATAATAAGATTAGCACTACTGTTTCTATTGACCCCTCCCCCCTGAGTAAATAGAAACAGTTATTTTCGAAACCTAGATATATTTTTAGACCCAACAGCTGCAGTCCAATACAATTTTGATTTTAATATTTCTTTTTAGAAACTGTCGACTTTTTTTTCTTTTTAAGTTGAAAACTGTCTCTATTAAATCTATCGTACGGTAGCTCGATGAGGTCTAATAATCTATGAGTGGCTTCAGCTGAATATGGAACACTTGCAAAAAGTTGTGGACTTTTCCTCAACTTCCCATAATCAGTGCTAGATGAGGTGCTAGCTGATGTCAGCGTTCTATCTGCTGAAGGGTGGCCAACTATTCATCCAGTGCTGACTACGCCGCTGTTACACCTAAGAGTCCCTCATCAGCACTTTGTAAGGGAGCGAGGCGTCTGCGGGCTTGCCCTTCCGTAGGCAGCCCGCGCCGCCCACGTGTTCGTGGAAGAGCCGCGCCGGGCGACGCAGCAGGGCCGGCGCGGCGCGTGTCGCTGCGTGCATCCGCCGGCGCTGCGGGCCCTTCCAAATTGGACGCCATTATGCTTGGCTCGTTAGCGCAGCGCGGCCCAACGCCGCTAGCGCGGGGGCGAACAGGTAGTCGGCCGGACCGCCAGACCGCCTCCCACGCCGCCACGGCCGCCTCCGCCTCCGCAGCGCCAGCCAGGCCCACAGCGGGCTCTTCTCGTCGCCTCCGATCGACTTCGCTTACAGTCCGTTCCACACGAAGCACTTTCTAGTCAAAACCCACTACTCGTGTTGGGTCTGTCACGTGACAGCTTGTAAATCAGTGGCCAATCATGTCGCGAGTGGGTCAGTGACGTCAGTTGTAACATATTTGTTTCCTGGTCACGCGTGTGGTTGATCGCTCTTGTGAACGATTAAGCTGGTTTTCGGTATCCTAGAGAATTGGGTTTTAGTTCATGCTGGAGATACAGATCTAGTCTTTCCCAATTCTTCTCAATGGACCGTGGTCTGAGCCCACAAATCAGTTTTCAAAAGCAAGTAGTTTTCTCCTGACAGCTGGTGCGAAGCAGCACCTTCTGGAGAAGTTACACTATTGGCCATTAAAATTGATACACCACGACGATGGCGTGCTACAGACGCGAAATTTAACCGACAGGAAGAAGATGCTCTGATACGCAAATGATTAGCTTTTCAGAGCATTCACACAAGGTTAGCGCCGGTGGCGATACCTACAACGTGCTGACATGAGGAAAGTTTCCAACCGATTTCTCATACACAAACAGCAGTTTACCGGCGTTACCTGGTGAAACGTTGTAGTGATGCCTCGTGTAAGGAGGAGGAAGCGTACCATCACGTTTCCGACTTTGATAACGGTAGGATTCTAGCCTATCGCGATTGCGGTTTATCGTATCGCGACATTGCTGTTCACGTTGGTCGAGATCCAAGCAGAATATGGAATCGGTGGGTTCAGGAGGGTAATACGGAACGCCGTACTGGATCCCAACGGCCTCGTATCACTAGCAGTAGAGATGACAGGTATCTTATCCGCATGGCTGTAACGGATCGTGCAGCCACGTCTCGATCCCTGAGTTAACAACCATCTGCACGAACAGTTCGACGACGTTTGCAGCAGCATGGACTATTAGCTCGGAGACCATGGCTGCGGTTACCCTTGACGCTGCATCACAGACAGGAGCGTCTGCGATGATGTACTCAAGGACGAACCTGGGTGCACGAATGGCAAAACGTCATTTTTTCGGATGAATCCAGGTTCTGTTTACAGCATCATGATGGTCGCATCCGTGTTTGGCGACATCGCAGTGAACGCACATTGGAAGCGTGTATTCGTCATCGCCATACTGGCGTATCACCCGGCGTGATGGTATGGGGAACAGTGGACGTTACATTTCAGATGTGTTACGACGCGTGGCTCTACCCTTCATTCGATCCCCGCGAAACCCTACATTTCAGCAGGATAATGCACGACAGCATGTTCAGGTCCTATACGGGCCTTTCTGGATAGAGAAAATGTTAGACTGCTGCCCTGGCCAGCACGTTCTTCAGATCTCTCACCAATTGAAAACGTCTGGTCAATGGTGGTCGAGGAACTGGCTCGTCACAATACGCCAGTCACTACTCCCGATGAAGTGTGGTATCATGTTGAAGCTGAATGGGCAGCTGTACCTGTACACGCCATCCAAGCTCTGTTTGACTCAATGCCCAGGCGTATCAAGGCCGTTATTACGGCCAGGGGTGGTTGTTCTGGGTACTGATTTCTCAGGATCTATGCACCCAAATTGCTGAAAATGTAATAACATGTCACTTCTAATGTAATATATTTGTCCAATGAATACCCGTTTATCATCTGTATTTCTTCTTGGTGTAGCAATTTTAATGGCCAGTAGTGTTTGTTTGCAAGGGTGGAAACTGACCAATGGAAATGCTTATAGTCCGTCCTGAAGGCTGTTTGTCTGAAAGGCCAGGTGTTAAAACCACATTGCATAGCAAAAAAAGTAAAGTACCCAAATGGGAGCAGGACAATAAGTACGACTGTACATATGTTTTGGATGGGGTTGTTGAAGCAAACACAGACAAAAGAGCTTCAACCTCAAGACGATCAACTGCACTACTGTAATGAATGTGTCATGTTATTTCATTGATTACAAAATCAAGTCAAATTTACAAAAAAAAAAAAAAAAAAAAAACATGGCAGTTCAGTCCCCTTAATAGTGTGATGTTGCATCCCCGCTGGTCTTTATGTATGGACTGTTTCAGTTGTGAAAGGTGTCATACAGAGGTCCTCTCCTGATGCAGTTTAACCCACAACTGTTAGAACTACTCCTAGATTTCCTGATACTGGCACTGGGACGGAGCTAACGGCCTAGTTGATCAAACGTTTGTCGTATCGGGTACAGATCTGGGGATCTTGCTAGCCACTAGAGTATTTCAGCATCACACAGACATTTCATAGAGACATCTGCCGTCTGTAGACAAGCAGCCGCATATAATTGCGGCCAGAGTCAGTTGACATAGAAGTTTTCTGAATATCACTCCGCATCATAACGCACAGTTTTTTTCCACATTACCATAAGGTGCGATATTCAGAAAATATGTATGAGTATTATCTTGTTGAAAATGGTCCCAAAATACTGTCTCATGAGACATAAACAGTAGGACACGAAATGTCCTTCACATACTCTTGCGCTGTCAGTTCCCTCAGTCACTGCCAGATGTGACTGAAGTCATATCTGATGGTTCCCCATACCATGACTCCAGGAGTAATATCGCTGAGCTTAACGATACACTTGAAAAAAGGGACCTTTCTCCAGGCTGCTGACATGATTGCTGACGATGGTCAGCCGAGATAGTGCAGAAGCTAGATTCATCACTGAGGAAAGTGCGACGCCGTTCACCAGCAGGCCACGCTTCCCTGTCACGACACTATATCAAACGCAGCCGTTTGTGCTGTGGTATTAGCGGCAACCTACACACGCGACGGTAATACTCTAATCCAGTCGCCACTATTCCACGACCAATGGTGCGAGATGACAGAATGTTGCAGAGAATCCATCACTAGTTCCCACATGGGAATCGCAGATGTGAAGGGTTTATATTGTATTGTATGTATTGTATGTTAACAAGGGACCTAGAAACGACGGAGAGGCTCCGTCCCCGCCGCAGCCGCAGTGGTCCACAACCCCACGACGACTACCGCAGTCCACTTCACCCCACCGCCGCCCCACACCGAACCCAGGGTTATTGTGCGGTTCGGCCCCCGGTGGACCCCCCAGGGAACGTCTCACACCAGACGAGTGTAACCCCTATGTTTGCGTGGTAGAGTAATGGTAGTGTACGCGAACGTGGAGAACTTGTTCGCACAGCAATCGCCGACATAGTGTAACTGAGGCGGAGTAAGGGGAACCAGCCCGCATTCGCCGAGGCAGATGGAAAACCGCCTAAAAACCATCCACAGACTGGCCGGCTCACCGGACCTCGACAAAAATCCGCCGGGCGGATTCGTGCCGGAGACCAGGCTCTCTTTCCCACTCCGGAAAGCCGTGCGTTAGACAGCATGGCCACAATGAAACATACTCCAACACCGTAACCTTCCCGGAGCCCAAAGGTAGGTGTGGGGGGAAAAGTGGGAATAAGGCCTGGCCACCATGTCTCGTCCCCACACTCCAGGAACCAAGGAAAGCGTAGGCGCTACAGTCTGGAGCCGAGCGACCGCTACGGTCGCAGGTTCGAATCCTGCCTCGGGCATGGATGTGTGTGATGTCCTTAGGTTAGTTAGGTTTAATTAGTTCTAAGTCGCATAGGGCTCAGAGCCATTTTTGAAAGCGTAGGAAAATGGAGCAGAAGTAGAATTAACATCTTTTATTGATTTGTTTTCCTTTCTTTCTTTAAAATAAATACCACCGAGAATAGTAGGAAACCGGCGTCGCGAGGAGGAAGGCGTAGCAAGACGTCAGACTCATTAAGACTAGCGACGTGCAGTTTTCCCGAGAAGAACATTCTGTACTTAACCACGACGCCATTTCTCTCAGCAGCTGTGCTAAATTGTACTTTTTGTTGTTGGAATGTTCACTGTTTCTATTTTGTTTTGTATTTTTTTTTTCACAGTCCAGTACACTTTCTCGCTGTTTCCATGCTTGATCTGTGTTCAGCTTTTGACGGGCTGTCCACTGGACCCTCTTACCACTAAATCTGACGTGGATACAGTCGGGATTTTCCATTGTGAGTATGCTGAAAACTGCGCATGCGCAAAGACAGGAGACGATGGCAAGGTCTGCTTACATCAGCAGTTATAGTAAGTTTTCGGTGGCTCACACATGTTAGAGTAATCGATTTTATGTTTTTGTCTCTTCTTAATCTTCATTTTAGTGGTAGCTTTGTTTTCGCGACACCGTGCAAAGGCTACATGTGAGCTTCATTAGTTTTTCTACGCGTGTTCTCCCACAAGACACCAAATATCTGTAGTCAGAAAATTAATTACGTTTCACAATGCCGAGATAAAGAAAAAGCCTATAGTGTACATTAATAAGAATTCAAATAGATGAAAATTATTTTAAAAGAGAAAAAAAAATCTCTATTGAAGGCTGAACATAGTTTTGCACGTTATTTGACACTTAGAAAGAAAACAAGACAGAAAAGGTACAGTAAAAACGTGCTATATACTGTATTCTAAATATTATTTGACATTATATGGAATTATCGGTCCGCCTTCATGCAAACACTTTTAATTTTTTTACTTTCCCAAACTAGTCAGGGAGATACGGCCGTTATCATTGATTTTCTTTTTTTCTAAAACATGCAAAAATAAGCATCGTTACAGTATATTACGATAAAACATTATCATATCTGTACTGTTTGGTTCTAGATTTGTTGTTGTTGTTGTAGTCTTCAGTCCAGAGACTAGTTTGATGCAGCTCTCCATGCCAGTAAAGCTGCATGCCCTCAGGAAAAATTACGGCTGTAGTTTCCCCTTACTTTCAGCCGTTCGCAGTACCAGCACAGCAAGGGCGTTTTGGTTAGTGTTACAAGGTCAGATCAGCCAATCATCCAGACTGTTGCCCCTGCAACTACTGAAAAGGCTGCTGCCCCTCTTCAGGAACGACACGTTTGTCTGGCCTCTCAACAGATACCCCTCCGTTGTGGTTGCACCTACGGTACGGCTATCTGTATCGCTGAGGCACGCAAGCCTCCCTACCAACGGCAAGGTCCATGGTTCATGGGGGGTTCTAGATTTAGTGTGAATAATTCTATAGTGTCTTTTTACTGTAAAGTCATTTTATAATTTTTATGTTTGGTGTCGTGTTTTCAGCTTCGAGAATGCAAAAGTATAATCCGATTTTATTAACAAATATTAAAATGTGTACTTACAAACATCAGTATTATTACAATTGGAAATTGGGGTTGTTTGTGACACAGTTGTGGTGGGAATTAGGTTGTAATGTAATCTTCCATGTACTCACTCTTAGATGGTCGGCTTCTAGTTACTCTGAAAACACAGATGAAACATATTTTTCACTTTGGGAGTAATTCAAAATATTACCTGAGCTTATTCTTCACGTGTGTCGCGAGGTGTATCGCGAGAACATTTTGAAAGCTGTGACGGGAATTCTGAGGCTTTCAAAAAAAAAAAAAAAAATGGTTCAAATGGCTCTGAGCACTATGGGACTTCACTTCTGAGGTCATCAGTCGCCTACAACTTAGAACTAATTAAACGTAACTAACCTAAGGACATCACACACATCCATGCCAGAGGCAGGATTCGAACCTGCGACCGTAGCGGTCGCTTGGTTCCAGACTGTAGCGCCTAGAACTGCACGGCCACTCCGGCCGGCCGAGGCTTTCCACTACAACTTTTATATGTAGTAAGTTTCTTCCAGCGTTAATTTCTGGTGTAAGCTACTGCTGTGTTTCAGCATGTGTAGGTCGCTTTCGACATGTGTGGAGTGCTGAATTTCATTTAATAAATGTTCTGCGAAAATGGAATGGCTGCTGTCACTCTTTTGAGCTTTCATGTGTTCTGTGTTTGGAAGCTTCTGCATGTTTGTCCTATGTATTAGGACTGACAGGAGCTGAATGTCAGTTGTTGTATTTCTGGATTGATGAATTAGTCTGGAGTTCTTCTGCATGATCTTAGTCATTTTTGTATTGAATTGTTTGTTCTGAACTGTATTGGGATCCCTTGCTTCTCCATAACATTTCCTATTCTATGTACTATTTTATTATTATATATTAGTGTGTCCCATTTGTTTCGTTTTTCTGATGTGTTGTGTTCAATTGCGTTGTTTCCATGTTCTGTCTTTGTGTTTTCAGACCCTTTGGTTAAGCATTTCGGTGTTTGGTCACTTTGATTACCTTTCATTTTTATGTCGCTTTTGACCTTGCTTATGACGTCTCTTTTATATTTTTCTTGAATAACAATTTGTTTCATTAGTTTTAGTCTGTGTGCATTTTTGGGGTGTGAGAGGTGTTACGTTTAACCTGTGTAGCTGTACGTGAAACTGGCATATATATGAACTATCAGATGGTTGGATGTGTTAAGGATAACAGAGCTTGATCGTTATGTTCTCTATGGGATCCTGGAAAAAGTAGGCTAAGGTTACATTGGTGGAGGATACCATGGACAGCCCCTCTTATTGCATATAGAAGTTGTTGTTCAAAGTAAGATAATTTTCTTCTGTAATTAGCCTCAGAATGGATGGGCTTCCTTGATTCTCATTTCTTGTGTGATGCTTATAGTTTCTCCCATGGGTATACGTCTTTACATGGATGTAGTGTCAAAAATACCATTGTTGCTGTTGGAGTGGATACTGATGTAATAAATTTTCTTTATTAGGTCTCCTGTGTTTGTGAGATTTCTATTGCTTGTGTATGTGTAAGTTTTCTATAGGACTCTGAGCACTTGTCTAGTTTGTAAGTATCACGCAAATTTTCGGAAATCAACCACTGGTCTGACTGGAATAAACAGTTTGTGGACTTTTGGAAGGCTTTTCAAGGATGGAATTTTAGGATTCTCTTGCGTCATTTTTGTGTGGTATGGTGCAACGAGAATATGTGATGCTTTTTAACAGTGTCTTCAGCTCCTTTGGTATCTTTGTGTTTAGTCACTGGTTAGTGACAATGACTATGTGATATGTTTATATGCATATATTTTCTCAAGCTAATAAATAGTGACATCACGAATCATTTCGAAGACACATTTGCTATTCGTTCAATTCTCAGTGTCGAGGAGAATTTATCATGTTGTCTCTGTCGACAACGAATCCACAGAGGTGGTCGGCCACAACCCATTCACCAGTGAATGAGCAATGGGTGTGCAGACGGGTCTGTGGTTTGAGTCCATCGGTTTGGTTGATGGATGGTGGACCTCTACCCTCTTGCCCCAATCATGCCAGCGTGCAACCTGTCACTGCAGGCAGGTAGGATCTGCCAAGCAGTCATCATTATCCACACACCATTGGACAGGTTAGCAAGTGGGTCCGCGAATCAGTCGGGCTGTGCTTTGGAGACTTGACATGCACAGTGAAGAGAGTGTAGTTGTCCATGGCTGGTATTTATATTCTTGATATTTTTATTATACGGGCATTAGGTCGTAGTCCATTCCATGTTTCTGTGTCTAATGTTTGATTTCCTAATACTAGAAACATCATCAAAGGCTTTTAAGATTCAATTACTTTTTCTGAACCTTAGACAAGCTCAGAAACCTTGCAGGTGAGTTTAAGTTTGAAAAAAAAAAAAAGTAGGAGACCTACAGCATTAAGAGACGAAACACTAGGCCTATAAAAATGCTTAAGACCATGGCCTAATATCCGTTTAACTGACATCAAGGATGCACGATTAATTTTGTTTTTATCATTAATAAACTCTATTGGCATTGCTAGGTCTATAATGATATTATATTCCAACATTTTGCAAGAGGGGCGGTTCCTCATAACCTTAAAGCCGTGGTACAGGAGTAATACGACAGAGGCGTTGTAATGGATTCACTTACTACAACTAGTTGACTTAGGTACGAAGGTCGCTCCTGTAAGAAGGGCCTTGTGCACGTCGCAGCTACCACTTCGATTAATACAGAAACATTGAGGATAATAGGCGCACAGTGCTCCATTTAGTGGAGAAAAAGGGATTTAAACATCAGGAGCAAGCAAAGAATCCAAACTATCTCCTCAGTTTTTAAAGCAGCATTAATAGTCAGATAATCCACTAATAGGTTCACTGTACGCCCTTCGCTTCAGTGTATGGTAGTCAAAAAGAACTACCCATTTGTAATACTTCAGTCAACTCGTCGAGCTACTCATCGTTATCACCCATATTAAATACCTGTTTTTGGTTTTCTACTGACAGGTCGATAGATCGAAGCTTTCCCATGGCAACATACTTGATAGACTCCAGCTCTACACACTTAGTGTAAAGAGCGATAAGACAGTGGACTCTTATTCGGACGCCGGCGGGCCCAATCCCCATCCAGCCAACCGAATTTGGTGTTTTAGTAATTTCGCTAAACAACTTAATGTGGATGTCGGTATGAAACCTTTGCAAGGGATCAGTTAATTTTCTTTCCTACCCTTTCCCCATCCAAGCTGATGCAGCATCTCTAGTGACATCGTTCTCGGCGGTCTGTTAAACCCTAACCTACCGGTATCGCTTTAGTTTAATAACTGCATTGTATTTATAATCTTGTAGCTTCCGCAGTCATCGAAGATGATTAGGACGCCAGCTGCTAGTAACTTCACAGAGGGTTGTAGATACATTTTATTCTTCTCTTTTTTCCGTTTCGTATCCACCTAACTATATTTCTTGTTCTTGAGGGATATTAGTATCAGTTTCGAAGCCACAGGGCTCCATCTTGGCGGAAAAAATTGGGAACTTATATACCATATGAACATAAGGAAATTGCTCATCCAGTCTGTATCAGCAAGTGTGGACAATTTCGATATACTCAACTAAAAAAGAGAAAAACGCAAATATAAACCTGAGTTTCGTACCTGTTGTACGGATGCGTAGTTTTCTCATTTTCAGATGATGGATGTTGCAGATGTACACTGATTCCCGCATCTTTGTACTTGAAGGTGGAGTCTTGTGGCTTCGATATCAATAACATTTAACTGGAAAAGCAATAAATGTATGTGAGAGGGAAAGCGTTAAAAAGAAGGGAATGAAAATTATTTCTTTTTCCACCTTGAAAACTATACATGTAATTGTTTGCGTCTTCGTACCTTATCAGATCTTCCAAATAATGTCCATTATCAGTACTTTGAAATCTTGTGTCAGTGGAGAGAACGTTCGAAGATTCTCTCACCATGTAGAATGTATCCTTCTTTCCTTCACTGTTTTGGTCTTCTGGAAGTTTTGTACTGGTGTACTTATCTGACTGAAGCTAGTGCTGTTGTTTTCTATATCCTCTGTATCTCTACTGACAGTTAAGTCGCATCTCTACATATTTCGTATAATCCACAACGGAGCTTGATACTGTCGCCAAAAAAACACTTGCCTCGTGCTCGGGGTTTAACAGTAAAATCAGGTTTCGGTACTTCGTAATTGCGATAATATCCCTAAACTAGCACCGACGTCACTCGGTTTCGAACTTAATCACAATCTGTGTCTTTAAGGACGCTGGTATCAGCAAAATTTTGAAACTTCAGCCATTTCCTGTACTGGAAATAAGACTGAAAGACTTCTTGAATTTTACGGCTCACGACGTAGAAGTCCAAGTGCACCAAACACCCAGAAAGCCTGCTTAATGGTTGGGTGCTGTTAAAACGTCTGCCAATCAGGTGCTCTCCAGCGAGTGAAATATTCCAGCAGCAGTTCTCGCAACTGGCGTCTCTTCTAGATCCGTGACGCAAACGGCAGAGTCATGGCCACCGCACGACACAGGGAGTTTCATATGACGCCCATAAAGTGCTACAGGGTACAGTCAGAAGTTCTGAAGTCATCACACATTGAAGTGTCGTATACCTGGCTGAAAGACGAACCAGAGAAACGTGTAAAGAAAGCGACAGTGCCAATGAAGTAATCGTGTGCCCGACCTCATTGTCAGAAACACACACCAATGCAGCATCAGTCGTTTGATGATGCTAACATCGGCGATAACATTGCAGTTTAAACCCCATGAAAGTGTTTTGCACAAATGTTCAGACACAAGAACTTAGGTATCTTAAATTCACATTTTTTTACTGAGATGAGAAAGAGAGAAATTTGTCCATTTGCTGATCTATAGTATTGTCGATGGAGGTAGTATTCTTCAACAAACACCGATTCTCTAATTTTATCCAACGCAAATCCGTCACTAAGTCGCAGAATTTGCTTTTTAAACTATCTGAAAAACTGTGACACGCCGCGTCAGGCAAGGAGCTTGTTACTGAAACTCTTCAACATCTATGTAGAGTATCTCATATGAAAATGGAAGAATGAAGTACATGAAAGCATACAACTGAAAAAAAGCTAACATCTTAACCCTACGCTCCATGCAGATGATTTAGTCTTAATGAAGAATAAGGAAGCAGACTATATGAACTAGAAACAAAAGAACTAAACATATCGACGACAGAAACTAAATTTATGATTCATTAAGGAAAACACCCAGTCTGAATGAAAATTGTTACAGAAAGAAGGCACTGCAACACACCTCCAGTTGTAGATAGTTAGTATGCAATACCAACTTAAATAACGATACGGACGCGTAGAATAAAATCAATAAATCTCAACAGCCATCTGAAACTATAAGCAAAGCCTTAACAAAGAAGATACGGCACAAAATTTAAGCTTTACAAAACTATGGCTGTGTCTGTCCTTGCCCAATGCCACTGAATCTTGGATTCATAAAAAAGAGGGACAAAAGCAGCATACAGTTGGCTGAAATGAGATATTTAAACTTGTTAAAGGTTGCTCAAGGAGGGATTATACAAGAAATGAGAATACATGAGAGGAATTAGGAGTACGCAACTTAAACGACAACGTGGAAAAATATAGGGAGAAATGGAGGCAACATCTTAAATGTTTGTAAGAAGATAGAATTCCAGTTACAGTAAACAGGCACATGTCTCCAAAAAAAGATACGTCGGAAGGCCGAGAAAAAGCTTCTCTTAAAAATATCAAGTCAGAACAGGCTTGTTGCCTAAATCCTGTTTGAAATAAGAAGAAGAAGAAATTGCGCACCTTAATACGAGCTATACTGAACTATTATGCCCAGCAGTGATTCTCTAATGTAGTTCAGGGTCTGCTGTTATGTCTGTTTGCTAATGATTTCTGCACTTGAGTAGAGCTATACAGTTGAGGACAATAGTGCATTGTTGGGCGGTTTTGACTAAATAGATGATACATACTTTTCCATAACAACAGTCTAAAATTTAAGACTTTCATTCCTCTTCTTGGAGAGTGAAAGATGCACTCTGTCGAGACCGGTATTACGGCAACAGGATGTGTTACATGCTACTCGATAAGTGTGTGTCATTTTATTGTTCATGCGTGCATGTATGAATATCGAATTTTTTGGTGTCTGTTATTCGCTAGAATGTCCGTCAACAGGAATCAAACATTATTAATTGGCATTACGCCTCAAACATTGACACCAACTTCTTGGAAATAAGTGTCCGATTAACCAAACTTTGTTATGGTCTCTCGCACCGCAATACGTGCTTAATGTACAGTTTACAACCTCGAATCAAATACCAGCGTCATCTATGAGAAATTAGTGAAAACTGTGTTTTTTTTTAATACGAAGCGGCATAATGCAAAAGGAAAGTCGTTATTTTTGTGGTAGCATATTGGCTAGGGCGACAAATAAAAACACAGCACACAGCGAGAGGTGTTACCAAGGATAAACAGCTACACGTGTAAAAAATAAAAAGAGACAATGGAGTATGGTGTAGGTACGTGACCAGGTGCAATGTCAAATGACTTCACTCCGCCGTTCCCTGTTTGTGACTTCGTAGAAGATAATTATGGAAATTCTAGCGGATACAGAGTCCCTACGGTGAAGAGTTGTCTCTGAAGCACAGTTCAACATAAATGCTGCAACAACATCACGAGCTGCGGAAGCAATGGAGAAGAATTAAACGGAAATGAGAAACGTCATAAAATCAGTAAGTACGAGACGGGAAAAACAAAAGGAATTTCTGACAAGAAGACCGATATACAGCACAGTCGCAGCATTAAAGAAGCTGTTTCTAGGAACTAAAAACTCCACGGGAAAGTAATGTTCTCTTGATCAACGGCAACATGTGAGCTAAATGATTTTTACTTTCCTTATTCCCCGAATTTGACAATTTTCTTCCCGATGGACTCGTCTAACACAAAGTATGATTAAACTATAAGGTAAACTAAGCGACAGACCAACCAAATTTAGTAAGTTCATATTAACACCACGATATTATGACCACCGTTGGTCTCTAACGGAACGTTATGGGCAATGTATGATTAGCACTACCGAAAGTACTAAGCAGGCGAACAGAGGCAGCAGTGGCGAAGTTTAGTTGCGAAAAATGAGTTCATAATACCATTTATCTGGCAGTAGGTGCCTGAATATAATTTATTACCCACTGGTTGTAGTACCAGGTAATTATAATCAACGTGCAGCTACTCACAGAAGTCCAGTTCAAATGGTTCAAATGGCTCTGAGCACTATGGGACTCAACTGCTGTGGTCATAAGTCCCCTAGAACTTAGAACTACTTAAACCTAACTAACCTAAGGACAGCACACAACACCCAGCCATCACGAGGCAGAGAAAATCCCTGACCCCGCCGGGAATCGAACCCGGGAACCCGGGCGTGGGAAGCGAGAACGCTACCGCACGACCACGAGATGCGGGCAGAAGTCCAGTGTGGACTGTAATTACCGTTTGGCCGCGAAGCTTGGTAGATATTCTAATAAGTCAATACGGAATCGATTTACGTGGGAAAAAAATAGTTCCAATTTTGGCCA
Source organism: Schistocerca piceifrons (assembly GCF_021461385.2). Classification (NCBI taxonomy): domain Eukaryota; kingdom Metazoa; phylum Arthropoda; class Insecta; order Orthoptera; family Acrididae; genus Schistocerca; species Schistocerca piceifrons. The sequence goes on from NC_060140.1 coordinate 329,581,205, forward strand.
CCAGGTGCAAATCTGGTCCTGTACACCAACTCGTCGACGTCTCTGGTGCTCATACTGAGCAAATTGTGTAAGTAGCCGTTAATAATGTCCGCATTATGCCTCTTAACCTGTCTAACCTTTTCTGGCTACATTCCATTCCTAATCCATTACGTAGGGAAACACTTATATATATTTTTCTTGCATTCACAGCGCCAGACTTGCATTTGGTGACCAACATTGGAACTAATTTTTTCCACGTAAATCGTTTCCACATTAATGCATTACAATATCTACCAAGTTTCTCTGCCATTCGATAATTAAGGCCCACACTGGACTTTTGGAAGAAGCTGTACTTTAATTACAACCACCCGCTACATATCAACAAGGTAACGCCCAAGTTTTTCTACACCAGAGAACGGAACGACAGTTCCAAGTAGTTTTGAGGTCATGATAATAACAGAAACATTCTTTCCTGATCTGCGTAACTGCGCACTCCGAATCAAAAGAATGGTTCAATTGGCTCTGAGCACTATAGGACTTAACCTCTGAGGTCCTCAGTTACCTAGAACTTAGAACTACTTAAACCTAACTAACCTAAGGACATCACACACATCCATGCCCGAGGCAGGATTCGAACCTGCGACCGGAGCGGTCGCTCGGCTCCAGACTGTAGCGCCTAGAAACGCACGGCCACTCCGACCGGCGAAAGGCGGTAGGCCAAGCGAAATTTAAATTCCTATTGCGCCTCTAAATATCTTTCTCCGCTTAAAAATGCTTATTCTTATGGCTTTCTTGTTGAAAGTCACTATCAGTTTACTAGCGTAGATAGTACGCTGCTCACCTAGTTAGTAGAACTACTAGCTCAGTGAAATTCCATCATCCCAGGGTCAGCGAATAATAAAGGCGACCTAGCGCCGCTAGGAAATGTCAGTCAATATTTTGTCCCCAACGAAAGTTGTTTCCCTTGACGTGATCTATCACTACTAGACTTTCGTCCGAAAGACTGAAGCACCATGCATACCCGCCATTAATAATGCAATGCGGTATCTATACGTAGAAAATGTCAAACACCGATTTATGTGGACGTAAGTTCTGACAGGAATTTGTGTCCCCAAGTCGAAATATTTCGAGAAATTATAGGTGTGCAAAACAAGGTAACCTTATCTCAATTTTTAACCTCTAGATATCTCCTACGTCCCGTGTGATGTGTCTTAGCCCATTTGAGCACAATGTGCTAAAGAGTTTTTCAACACAATACAGAAGTCTATTCTAAATCCTTGTTAGGGGTGCAAAGTCAATAGCTTATATAAGTATTTTTGTCGTTGTGAAATAAACCATCAACAACTTTACAGAGTAATTATATGCAGATTTCAGCACAGCAGTCGTAAGACTCTTCTGAAAAGTTTCTGCGCGATATTGAGTTGTTCACTTTATACAATTTTCTTAATCTTTCGTTATGTGTAGTTAATAGTTATTTATCTTTAACGCTATGGTCCATTTACATTCGTATTCGGAGACGTACCGAATAATGAAGGTACGAGTCGTTCCCTTACGTCAGTGAAATTTTCGTTAAGGAAATCTGTGTAATCTGAATGAATGCATGTTTGTGCTGTGATATGTTTTGTATTGCATTTATATTGTAGTGGATAACAATGAATCTAAAAGAAGAGAGAGTGTGACGCACAATGCCTCCTCAAACCCTACTCTATTGTAGCGGTTCCAACAGGTTACGAACGGAAAGGTCCCGCAAGGAATGGACGAGGAAAGTAATATGTCGAAAACACAATGTTGAGAATTCAGAGGGAGCTGCAGCGGGTAAAATCTTCTGAGTAAGACAGACTGTGTTATACGAGGGCTATTTTTATTTCTAACCTACATCCAGTCGGGGATTGAGAACTAGAGTGAAAATCAAAACTGTTTTACTATAAAGATGTTGGCTGAAGCGATGAAACATAATTTCTACCAGTGTTGAGATTCTCCTGCTTACTAGGCAGATGCGTTAACTGCTGCGCCACACTGGCAGTGATGCTGCACGGATTGCAGCTGCACGGGTCTCCCTCCCCAATACAAATTCCAGTTCATACCTCAGCCCATTGCTGTTACCCTTCATTGTTGATGAAGGTGAGACTCAATATGTCGCAGGAACAACTGTACATGATCAAAAATGTTATTTTCAACATTTAGCTACACCTTCCAGCTACGTCTCTACATAGTCACCGCTCCAACACTTATAGATTTGTCATACCATGGTACCGGCTTCACCAATATCCTCGTCAGATGGCAGCGCCTGCGTTTACCGCCAATTTCCTACTCTGGTCTGCTGCTCGCGCTCTGCGCCACAATGCTTTCCTCATACCCAGCGGCTCGTGCGAGCGAAGGGGTGAAAATCACAGGGGGCCAAGTGCAGGCTGTATGGTAGGTGATCAAACATCCAATATCGAAAACGCGAAGGAGCATCTTCGTTGCCCCTGCAGTGGGCGGCCGAGTATTGTCATTAACAAGGAAACGTATGACAGTTAAATTATGCGGTGTATATTTGCAAATTGAAGCGAAGAATGAAAATTTGTGCCAAGCTGGGATTCGAACCCGGGTCTCCCGTCCAGTAGAAGATGCACTAATCACTACGATAACCTGGCACAGTACCTTTGCACAATTGCACGGACTACCGTGCTACGTTCTCTCCTCAGTCAAAATTCCCATTCATGCCTCAGGCGACTTGGCATTCCCTCTAAACTTGAACAGCATTGCAGAGTCTCTCCAGCTGTATGGGAATAGCACTGCAGCAGCGAAGAAAGGCGGAATCCTGCCTGAAACCCAAGCATAAGTGCTCCAAATCAGATGAAAGCATTTGGTTCCAGAGGCCTGTTCAAGTCCCAAACAAAAATGTTCAAATGTGTGTGAAATCTTATGGGAGTTAACTGCTAAGGCCATCAGTCCCTAAGCTTACACACTACTTAACCTAAATTATCCTAAGGACAAACACACACACCCACGCCCGAGAGAGGACTCGAACCTCCAGCGGGACCAGCCACACAGTCCATGACTACAGAGCCCTAGACCACTCGGCTATTCCCGTGCGGCAAGTCCCAAACATCTATGATGTATGACGTTATATGGGGTGCATGAAATCTGGCGCTATCCCTCACCAGGAATCCACATTTGTCAGGGTACACTATTTTCTAGGCATCCTTACTTGCCCACTATGCGCTTAGAACTGAAAAGTGGGAGGAAGAGATAATGCACAACACATCTGCACAAAGCTTCACTGGATTTTCACTGTGGTTTTACGAGGCCTAGTCGGAAAGTAAGGAACGATCGGTCGCTAAATGGAAACCACAGTGAAAATCCGTGGAAGCCTTGCACAGATGTATTGCGCAGTGTCTCTACTATGTCCATAGACAGCGCCACGTCCCTTTTCTCAATTCTGAGCGCATATTGATCGCTTAAATATGCCTAGAAAATAGTGTTTCCCGCCAAGTATAGGTACCTGCCGAGGGATTTCACCTGACTTCATACAACGCCACGTAACATGTCTGTCACGTCCGCAGCTCGTGCTCGTGCGGTAGCGTTCTCGCTTCCCGCACCCGGGTTCCCGGGTTCGATGCCCGGCGGGGTCAGGATTTTCACTGCCTCGTGATGACTGGGTGTTGTGTGATGTCCTTAGGTTATTTAGGTTTAAGTTGTTCTAAGTTTTAGGGGACTTATGACCATAGATGTTGAGTCCCATAGTGCTCAGAGCCATTTGAACCATTTTGTAACTGTCACGCGGTTCCTTCTTCATGACAGTTCTCGGCCACGCAGTGCAGAGACAATGAGGACGCTCCTGAAACCTCTTCGATGGAAAGTCTTTGATTACCCACCATACAGCCCACAGTTGGCTCCCTCCGATTTTATTCTCCAATCAAATGAGGCCTTGGCTATCGAGACATTTTGGCACAGACAACGAGCTGCAGTCCAGCGTAAAAAATTGTCGAAAAGCACCGGAAGCCGCCTTCTATGACAAGGGTTCTGGGGAGAGAGAGGAAAAAAAAAGGTTGGTACAACACCACGACAGATATGTAAACCTGCAGGCTTTCGTGGCCGTTCTCATTAAAGTTTAAATCTTTTGCGTTGTTAGGCCGCATCATATTTACTTCTAAAATAATCGAAGTTTCGACCCCTATGCTGGGATCTTATTCAGGATGTTTCAGTTGCTAGAAAACTGTCAGAGACCAGTGTCGCGTTCTCTTATCAAGGGGAGTTTTTTCGCGCGTGTGCTGGAGCAGTGGGAGTCTTGGTTGTAATTCTTCTGGCTACCTTTGTTGGGCCATCATCATAGGCGCTGATGCAGAAGAAGGGGCGTTATTGGCTAAACTCTTGTGGATACTATTGGCGACCCATCGTCATTGGATATAAAGGCACTATTCTAAACTTTTGCTGGAGAAGGGTTATTGGTTGAGATTCCTTCTACTGCTATTGTTTGGCCGTCATCACTGGCTAGAAGCGAAACGGACAGAGCAACAGAGGGGGAATGTTTACCCGAAATATTACTGTCCACCGATGGGGAAATTCCCCTTTACAAGAGAAAGCGACACTGGTCTCTGACAGTGTTCTAGCAATAGTGGACACCTAAACATACTGAAGAAGATCCCAGCAGAAGGGTCGAAACGTCTATTATTCTAGAAGGAAACATGACGTGGCCTAACAACCCAGAAGATTTTAACTCTACTACGACAGATGTCTTAGTCGGAGTAGCGACTACGTAGAAAAGCAGCTGGAAGGTGTAGCAAACTGTTGGAAGTTCCATTTCGAGACCGATTGTTCCGTACTTTCCGAATAGCCCTCGTATTTCGTGACTGTGGGGGGTTGTCAAAAGAAAGAAAAAAATAGCCCTCATTTCTTACAAATAACCAAGGATTGGTTCTAACAAGGGAACCTCCCCATCGCACCCCCCTCAGATTTAGTTATAAATTGGCACAGTGGATAGGCCTTGAAAAACTGAACACAGATCAATAGAGAAAACAGGAAGAAGTTGTGTCGAACTATGAAAAAAATTAGCAAAATATACAAACTTAGTAGTCCATGCGCAAGATAGGAAACATCAAGGATAATGTGAGATCAGGAGCGCCGTGGTCCCGTGGTTAGCGTGAGCAGCTGCGGAACGAGAGGTCCTTGGTTCAAGTCTTCCCTCGAGTGAAAAGTTTAATTTTTTTTAATTTGAGACAATTATCAAAGTTCAGGCACTCACACATAATCAACTTCGCTTTCCAAAATTCCAGGAATGTTCAGATTTGCTAGGACATATGCAGGATTTGCCGGTCTACACACAGAAAAATTTGAAAACGGTAAAAACATATGTTTTGGCAGAGCACAGGGAAAACTGTGCGACTGTGAAACTGTTGCATTCATTTGTGTTTTTATCACTTTTCTGGGAGTGATTATCACGTCCACAAGAAAACCTAAATCGGGCAAGGTAGAAGAATCTTTTTACCCATTCGCCAAGTGTACATGTTAGGTGGTTCCACAACATATTCCTGCTATGTGACGCACATGCCGTCACCAATGTCGTATAGAATATATCAGACGTGTTTTCCTGTGGAGGAATCGGTTGATCTATGACCTTGCGATCAAATGTTTTCGGTTCCCATTCGAGAGGCACGTCCTTTCGTCTACTAATCGCACGGTTTTGCGGTGCGGTCGCAAAACACAGACACTAAACTTATTACAATGAACAGAGACGTCAATGAACGAACGGAGGGATCATAACTTTGCGAAAATAAAGAAAGTAATCTTTTCACTCGAGGGAAGACTTGAACCAAGGACCTCTTGTTACGCAGCTGCTCACGCTAACCACGGGACCCCAGCGCTCCTGAACTCATACTATCCTTTATGTTGCCAATCTTGCGCATGGACTAGTCAGTTTGTACATTTAGCTTATTTTTTTCATAGTTCCACACAACAACTTCCTGTTTTCTCGATTGATCTGTGTTCAGTTTTTCAAGGCCTATCCACTGTGCTAACTTATAACTAAATCTGAGGGGGAGTTGGATGGGGAGGTTCACTTGTAAGTGCTACACAGAGATGAGAGGTTGGCAGAGGAGATTGAGTCGTGGCAGGCCGCATCAAGCCACTTAGAGAAGTGAGAACCCGTAAAAAGAATAGTACCACATTGCCAATCGCACCGTCGCCCACGACCTCATTCAGGTTCGCGTCTGCGGTCTGTGAGAGTACGGCTCGAGGCCATACAGGCAGACCACGTCGTGCAGGGCGCGAGTGGTTTGGAGGAGTGTTGTCTAGCGAGCACGCGACGCGACGTCCGGCTCGGGAGGCGGCGCAAGGCACGACGCCGCGTGGGCGGCGGGCGGGGGCAGAGGGGCGGGGGGGGGGGGGGCGCTGGCGGCGGCGGCTGCGGCTGAGGGCAGGTCACGATCGTCCGCGCCGGCCCACGGCCGCGGGCCCACTCGCCGGCACACGCAACGCAAACGCATTACTCTCGCGGCTCACCCTCCTGTCGCCATGTTCTGTTATTTAATGCTGTGTTTGTTCATACCGGAGACAGCGCGCGACGCGCCTCACCCACAAACTACCTCACGCGTTAATCTCTGCAGTCTCCCTGAGAGCAACACTGCTTGTCTGCTGCTAAACAGCACTCTAAAGTGTGTAATTCTTTTTAATAATGTGACAATCTAAGACCGCATAACCATCGAGAAAAAATGTCGAGTTTATTTACACGCTGGAGCAGGAATTCTCCGTCATAGATAAACACAGGACAAGAGAAAAAAGAGCAAAGTGATCATATCTGTCATTAATTCATGCAAGCCCACAAACCAGCTGAGTGAAAGCCGTAACTGTATGGGACACTTTATCGAGAATCTGTGCATTTCAGCGTGCGGTTAAGTTGCAAATTTGAGTCAGTCACGTACCGTGTCCGGATGGCCGAAACGGCTAAGGCAACCACTCATGAGAAGCGGTAAATCTGGGTCCGACAGAACAGACACCACTCTTATATATGCCATTCAAGAGTTACCTGGAATTCTCGTGCAGTTCTCTGATCATAGGTATAGGAGCCAACCTCGGGGAAGATCAATTTGGATTCCGTAGAAATATCGGAACACGTGAGGCAACACTGACCCTACGTCTTATCTTAGAAGTTAGATTAAGGAAAGGCAAACCTACGTTTCTAACATTTGTATACTTAGAGAAAGCTAAGGGCTGTAGCTTCTCCCCGATGTTATTCAATCTGTATATTGAGCAAGCAGTAAAGGAAACAAAAGAAAAATTCGGAGTAGGTGTTAAAATCCATGGAGAAGAAATAAAAACTTTGAGGTTCGCCGATGACATTGTAGTTCTGTCAGAGACAGCAAAGGACTTGGAAGAGCAGTTGAACGGAATGGATAGTGTCTTCAAAGGAGCATATAAGATGAACATCAACAAAAGCAAAACGAGGATAATGGAATGTAGTCGAATTAAGTCAGGTGATGCTGAGGGAATTAGATTAGGGAATGAGGCACTTAAAGTAGTAAAGGAGTTTTGCTATTTGGGGAGCAAAATAATGATGATGGTCGAAGTAGAGAAGATATAAAATGTAGACTGGCAATGGCAAGGAAAGGATTTCTGAAGAAGAGAAATTTGTTAACATCGAGTATAGATTTAAGTGTCAGGAAGTCGTTTCTGAAAGTATTTGTATGGAGTGTAGCCATGTATGGAAGTGAAACATGGACGATAAATATTTTGGACAAGAAGAGAATAGAATCTTTCGAAATGTGGTGCTACAGAAGAATGCTGAAGGTTAGATGGGTAGATCACATAACTAATGAGGAAGTGTTGAATAGGATTGGGGAGAAAAGAAGTTTGTGGCACAACTTGACTAGAAGAAGGGATCGGTTGGTAGGACATGTTCTGAGGCATCATGTGATCACCAGTTTAGTACTGGAGGGCAGCATGGAGGGTAAAAATCGTAGAGGGAGACCAAGAGACGAATACACTAAGCAGATTGAGAAGGATGTAGGTTGCAGTAGGTACTGGGAGATGAAGAGTCTTGCACAGAATAGAGTAGCATGGAGAGCTGCATCAAACCAGTCTCAGGACTGAAGACCACAACAACAACAACAGGTATCCGGACGCCAATTAGTGTACATTTATGACGTGTTGAACTCTGCTGGGGCACTTAATAAGGTTTCTGAAAGTCTGTGGAGGAATACAGCTCCACCAGATAAGGTAGTTCTGTCGGACGCTGGGGTCTGATGTGAAGCCAAAGTTACAACTCGCCCAAAAGCTTTCCAATGGTTCAGGTAGGGACTCTGGGCAGACCAGCCCATTTCATAAATGGTTTTTTCCACAAACCATTGCCTCGCAGATGCTGTTTTACAGCAGCATGCATTGTCCGTCTAATACATTCACTGTCCTTGAACTACTCCTCTAACAAACGCGATACACAACTCTGTCAAACATGTTGTCATCATTCTGCATTTGGCGTTTCCTTAAGCGCAATAAGGGCGTCAACGCTAACCACGAGAAACATCTGCATACGGTAACCCCACTGCCACTTCACTTCTCTGTTGGCACTACACTTGATGGCAAGTAACGATCTCCAGCCATTCGCCAAACCCGAACTTTTCCACTGGATTGCAGTAAGGACCTGCTCGACCACAGTGCCCCATTATTTTGAACTTAGTGCGCACAGTTGGTAGCATTGAGGAACTCCCGGGTGAACCCATGTGGTGATTACGCTCGGGCACGGATGTGTGTGATGTCCTTAGGTTAGTTAGGTTTAAGCAGTTCTAAGTCCAGGGGAACTGATGACCTCAGATGTAAAGTCCCATAGTGCTCAGAGCTATTTGAACCATTTTTTGATTACACTCGGCTTTTTACAACCTTGCTCCGTAATGCTCGGCGGTCCCTGTCCATCAGTACATGAGCTTTGCCTACTCTTCGTTGTTTCTTCCCGTTTCCTAAACTGAATCACCATTCTACCCGCCCGCTTTATATTGGCGAGTCTGCCTCGCGTGACACCTAGTGGTCAATTCCGCATTTCGTAGGGTTGTACGGATATGTTGATCGGAAAGTGTACTTAATCAGCTCCAGCTCTTTTGCTAAAAACTCCTTTGTTGTTCCTGTACGTACAATTTCAGGCTTCCCGTTTACAATGTTTAGGACTCATTCTGCACAAATACAATGTGAATGCGAGCTCCACTGGCAATATTTTGGAGCCTGTTCAGGAATATTGTCTGAGCAGTTTGGTATAAGGTACGCGTGGTCGCCACATGACAAGTTTAATACGGTAATAAGAATTTATTCAGACTTTTACCACATTTATCTTGATTACAGTGCGAAAGTCTTTAGACGAAACACGACCATTTTCATCACAAAGTGTAAAATTTGTTCACCATGCGTACGGTAAAGTACATAACAAATTCAGAGCTCTCTCTTTTACGGATATCGTTCAAAAGAGCTACCACTATTATCATGGCAGATTGTGAAGCGACGCACTATCGACCCTCTTACACGCTCAAGAACGCTAGACATTTGGGGCACTATTTCCGTTGCTGCAACATTCTGGCAAGCAAGCCCAAGTCAATATCAACTGGAGCCTCGCAAACAAGGCTCTCCGCATGCTCCCAGAAAAATAAGTCCACGGAACAAAAACATCGTGGTCTATACCCCAACCAGTTTATAACGTGCCACCCGCGGCCAGGGTATCACTTATACCAAAATACTCAGCAAATATTCCTTAACAATCCCGAAAATTATACCCCCCAGGGGGTCCACAACTCTTTCGTGGATACGTGCGTGGCGAGCACGGGGCCCCGAGCCATTACAGCCTTCTTTCTCTCCCGGGCTGCATTTCCTTTCCCTTCCCCTCCTTTCCCCTCCATACCCCTTTCCCCTCACCCTCTCCTCCCCCTCTATTGGTGTCCTTGCTTATGTTGGCCCCCGCTATCCTCCTGGTTCTGTTGGTTTTACACTCTGGCTTTGTTGCGTAATCATCTCCTCCTTTTGGCATTCCTTGGTCCCCCTCTGGGGTTTGACCTCCATTCCAAAATTTCTCTTCCGTAGTGTGAGCCATTTGGGGAAGAGCACCTTACCTAGTGTCTCCGACGTGTGCCCTCCTAGTATATTCCACCTTTCTTCTACGTCGTTGTCTGATGCTAGGGTGCATAGCCAGCACGGTAGCCAGCCCGTGTGGTGGGGTCGCTATGTACCCTTATGGTTGAGCCCCCTGAACACACAGGGATCACACTTCTGATACCTGAGCTGTGACCTCCTCATGCATGCCTTGGAGTGGTTGCTCGTCATCCTGGAGCATCGGAACTCCCGGCAATGGCCGCCGTGCCAGACGGCCCTTGCTGTGGCTGGGTGGCGCCCGTGAGGAGAGCCCCTGATCGGAGTGGGTGGTATCAGGGCGGACGCTATGCAGATGAAACGCATAAGGGTCCAAACCTCTGGCCGCTCTTCTGCGGCTGTCTCTCTGCGTGGTACTGATTCCTCAAGTGCTGCTTCTCTTGCCCCTTCGGCCTTCCCTTCCGTGGCTACCCCCTGGGAAGAGGGTCAGGCCCGTCGTCTAGGGGCAAAACCTTTCCCCCGTTATCTAGTTTGCACCAGGACTGATGGAGATACTTTCACCAGTGTCAAACCTTTATTCTTTGTGGAACACATTGAAGACAAGTTCGGCGAAGTGGACTCTCTGAGCAAGATGCGGTCGGGTTCGTTACTGATAAAAACTGCTTCGGCTGCCCAATCTGCGGCCCTTCGTGCCTGTACCCATCTTGGCACAATTCCCGTGTCCATTACCCCTCACCAGGCTCTAAATATGGTACAAGGTGTGATTTTTCACAGAGACCTCATCCTTCAAACTGATGAGGAACTTCGGGACAATCTCGGACGGCGGGGTGTTCACTTTGTTCGGCGTGTTCAGAAGGGTCCTAAAGATAATCGTATTGATACTGGTGCCTTTATCCTGGCCTTTGAAGGGGATACCCTTCCTGAGAAAGTTAAGATTATGGTCTATCGCTGTGATGTGAAGCCGTACATCCCACCTCCTATGCGGTGTTTTAAGTGCTTGCGTTTTGGCCACATGTCTTCTCGCTGTACCCAGGACCCTCTCTGTGGTGACTGTGGACGTCCACTCCATGAGGGGAGTCCCTGTGTTCCCCCTCCTGTATGTGTAAATTGTCATGGTAGTCATTCTCCACGTTCAGCAGATTGCCCAGTCTATAAGAAAGAAAAAAAGATACAGGAGTATAAGTCTCTTGATCGTTTAAGCTACACAGAGGCCCGTAAGAAATATGCACGATTGCACCCTGTGTCCATGACATCTAGTTACGCCTTGGTTACATCTTCCTCCCTTCCTCCCCCTTCCTTACCCCCATCCCGGACCCCTCTCCTTCCCCCCTCCCCTGCGGCTCCCACACCTTCTCCCCTGGGCGCTGCTCCCCCTCCCCAGCCGGAGAAGTGTCCCACTCCTTCGGCGTCTGCCGGTCAAGGGCGCCTCTCCCGGGGTGCCCCTTCCCGGCACCTTCCAGGTCAAAGGTCTGCTGCAGCGCGGCGACCGCGAGAGCCGCGGTCTATCGGCCCCCAGGTCGCCCGGTCACTTTCTGTTCCTGATCTTGCTGCAGCTGGCTCCATTATGCCACACAGCCCTCCTCGAACTCAGCCTGAAAAGAAGAAGAAACATAAGTCCCGGGACAAAGAGCCTCTGGTGTCACCGGAGGTCCCTTCCCCGGCTTCACAACCGGATTCTGACCTGTCGTTTATGGATGTCGCCCCCTCCTTGTCGGTGACGGGTGGGGACCCGGCGGTATGACTGGATTTAGCGTGTTCAGCCCTCATTTAAACCATCGTTCTGTGGTTCTCCAATGGAATTGTAATGGCTACTATCGTCACCTTCCGGAATTGAAATCCCTTCTATCGTCCTACTCAGCAGCTTGTGTGGTTCTCCAGGAATCTCATTTTACTGATGCTCACTCACCGACCCTCCGTGGGTTCCGTGTTTTCTGTCGAACTCGGGTCGGACCCTTGCGGGCTTCTGGTGGCGTTTGTACGTTGGTCCGTACAGACATTGCTAGCACGTGGATTCCTCTCCAAACTACATTGGAAGCAGTTGCTGTTAGGGTCCACTTAGACTCTGCAGTCACAGTATGCAATCTTTATCTCCCTCCTGACAGGACTCTTACACCTGCTGCCTTAACCACCCTTCTTCAGCAACTTCCTCCTCCCTTCCTCCTCCTTGGGGATTTTAATGCTCATCATCCTTTGTGGGGCAGTGCCTTTCCATCTAGACGAGGTCTTCTTATCGACCAATTTATTGCAGACCACGACCTGTGCCTTCTTAATGATGGCTCCCCTACTCATTTCAGTGCTGGTCATGGTACCTTTTCTGCCATTGATCTTTCTCTTTCTTCTCCCTCTCTCCTCCCTTCATTACACTGGTCGCCACACGACGACCTTTGTGATAGTGACCATTTCCCGTTGATTATCATGCTCCCTTCCCGCTCCCCGATGGAGAGGTTACCTCGTTGGTCTTTCCACCGCGCCGATTGGCCTCTATATACTGCACAGGTCGAGTTTTCTCCCTCTTTGTCGGGTTGTATTGATGACGTCCTACGTGACGTGTCTGACGCGATTGTTCGCGCTGCTAACCTTGCTGTCCCGCGCTCATCTGGACAATTTCGTCGTCGGCAAGTCCCGTGGTGGAGTACGGCCATTGCCATTGCCATCCGTGATCGCCGTCGAGCTTTGCAACACTTTAAGAGGCACCCATCTGTAGCCAGCCTTTCTACCTTTAAGCGCCTTCGCGCTAAAGCCCGTTATTTAATCAAACAGAGCAAGCGGATATGTTGGGAACGATTCGTTTCTTCCCTTGGTTCCACTGTCCCTCTGTCACGGGTATGGGCTACACTTCGCTCTCTCCAAGGTTGCCATCGGCAGTCCACCCTCCCAGGCCTTCACCTCCCAGATGGCATTTCTACGGACCCATTAGTTCTTGCAGAACATCTTGCGACCCATTTTGCAGTGGCATCAGCGTCGGCCTCCTATCCAGCTGCTTTCCTTCATCAAAAACAGCAGGCTGAAGCTGTCACCTTATGTTTCACCACTTGTGAGTCAGAATCTTACAACGAACCTTTCACTGAATGGGAATTTCTTTCTGCTCTATCTGCTTCTCATGATACGGCTCCTGGCCCAGATTCCATTCATAACCAGCTGCTTCAACATCTCAGTGCTCCACAACGGCACCATCTTCTTCGGGTGTTTAACCGTATCTGGCTCCAGGGTGACTTCCCTTCTCAGTGGAGGGATAGCATTGTGGTTCCTGTCCTTAAGCCTGGTCAGAACCCCCTATCTGTTGACAGCTATCGGCCAATTAGTTTGACCAATGTTGGTTGTAAGTTACTTGAACGGCTGGTAGCCCGTCGGCTCACTTGGGTCCTCGAATCTCGGGATCTCTTGTCCCCTTACCAGTGTGGCTTTCGAGAGGGACGATCTCCAATCGATCATTTGCTTCGCTTGGAATCCGCAGTTCGGCAGGCTTTTTCCCAGCGCCGCCATTTGGTTGCAGTGTTTTTTGACCTTCGCAAGGCCTATGACACGGCCTGGCGCCATCACATCTTACTAACCCTTCATCAGTGGGGTCTTCGGGGCCCACTCCCGATTTTTATCCGCCAGTTCCTGATCCATCGGTCATTCAGAGTTCGAGTTGGTACTGCTTTTAGTTCTCCACGGACCCAGGAGACGGGCATCCCACAGGGTTCTGTCTTGAGTGTCCTTCTTTTCCTCATTGCTATCGATGGACTTGTGGCCTCTGTCGGTCCCTTGGTCGCCCCTGCCCTGTATGTGGATGATTTCTGCATTTGGGTTAGTTCCTCCTCGATGCCATCTGCAGAACGGCAGCTCCAGGTGGCTATACGGCGTGCCTCTGCATGGACCCTCTCCCACGGGTTTCAATTCTCTCCTTTAAAATCGCGGGTGGTCCACTTCTGTCGCCGTACTACGGTCCACCCTGATCCAGAGCTCTATCTCGCTACACAAAGATTGCCTGTGGTTCCACAGTTTCGTTTCCTAGGTCTTCTTTTCGACAACAAGCTCACTTGGCTGCCCCATATCAGACTCCTGAAGGTAGGATGTTTCCGTAAACTCAATGTCCTTCGCTTCCTTGCCCACTCCTCCTGGGGTGCGGACCGTTCCCTCCTCCTCCGTCTTTATCGTGCTCTAGTTCTGTCACGTTTGGACTATGGTTGTCAAGTTTATGGTTCAGCTGCTCCTTCCACGCTGCACGTGCTGGATCCAGTCCACCATCGTGGTGTCCGTTTGGCCACCGGTGCCTTCCCTACTAGCCCTGTTGATAGTCTCCTGGTTGAAGCTGGGATCCCCCCCCTTTCTGTTCGGCGGTCCCAGCTTCTGGTGTCTTATGCCCTTACTATCCGTTCTTCTCCCGCTCATCCTTCCTATTCTATCCTATTCCCAGACCATGGACGTCGCCCGCCTGACTCCCGCCCTCGGGCGGGTTTACCGGTTGGGCTGCGCCTTGCGTCTCTTACCCGTGATTTTCGGCTTCCTTCTTTGTCCTGTCTTCCTCGCTCCCTCCCCTCCACCCCTCCTTGGTTAGTTCCTCGGCCTCGACTTCGGATGGATCTCCGCCGCGGACCGAAAGATTCCATCCCCCCGGTGGTGTTCCGTACCTTTTTCCGCCAAATTTTATGGGAGTTTCGGGATGCTGTTATTTTTTACACTGATGGCTCTAAATCTGCTGATCATGTTGGGTATGCCTTCACGTCCTCTGTTGGAACGGAAAATCATCTGCTGCCACCCACATGTGGGGTGTTTACTGCGGAATTGATGGCAATTTCCCGGGCCCTTACCTTTATTAAACAATCCCAGCACAACCGCGTTTTGTTATGTACGGACTCGATGAGTGGCCTTCTTGCTATTGACCGGTGTTTTTCGCGCCATCCCTTGGTCTCTGCCATCCATGACCATCTCGCTGATCTTCACCGTGCTGCTTGTTCCATTGACTTCTTATGGGTCCCGGGCCATGTGGGTATCCCGGGTAATGAGCTCGCTGATCGTTTGGCTGGGGGAGCAGTTACTTACCCCCCGTTTTCCGTAACCCCTCCTGCAGCGGATTTACGGCTTCACATCAAATCCCACTTTGCACAGTCATGGGCCAATTCTTGGGAGGCTACTCCACTGTCTAATAAACTTCGTGCCATTAAGGTGAATACAGGCCCATGGCGTTCTTCCTTTAGCCTCTCCCGCAAGGACTCGACCACACTGTGTCGTCTCCGCATTGGCCATACCAGGCTGACCCATGGTTTCCTTTTGCGTGATGAGCCACCCCCGCTATGTGGTTGTGGAGCCTTCCAGTCAGTGGCCCACATTTTGGTTGAATGCCCCCTTCTTTTGGCTCTGCGTGCTAAGTACAGACTCCCCCACACTTTACCTTTGATGTTGGCTGACGATTCCCGGATGGTCTCTCTGGTTCTAGGTTTCCTCCGGGAGAGTGGTTTTTATTCTCAGTTTTAAAGTTTTTAATCTCTCTCTGGTGTTGGGGCAGGGCGGTGAGTGTTTGGGTGTCTCCCACTGTAGGCAGTGTTCAGAGATTCCCGATTCACCTCCCTGACCGGAATCCTCTTTTCTTTCCCTTTTACTCTGTTTTTACCCCTTCTTTTTAAGGCTTGGTTAGTTTTTCTATTCCCATACGTACTTTCTGCATTGTAGCAGTTGTACCTTTAAGTCACAGGTGGTCTTGCCTATGCTGTTTCAGCATAGTGTTGGGTTCGTTCTCTTGCCAACTTCCCTCATTTGTTTTTACTAATGACATCGTGACTGACCTTTTACGTTTCCCCTTTATCCGTTTTATTTTTCTGACTATACTGAGATGTCCCGTTAGCAGAATGGAGTCTATTTGAAACAAGGGACTGATGACCTTGCTGTTTGGTCCCTTTAACCTCAAACAACCAACCAACCAACCGAAAATTATACCGATGATATTCGCATTCATCCCGTATAATCCTCAAGTAATGTACGCTACTAAGCTCAGTAACTATTAACTACGTCCCAAGCCATTGGTGGCAAAGTAATGTAGACGGTAGGGTCAGTATTTTGAAATAAGGTACGAAAGGTCGAAAATGACTATTGTCAGTTCGAGGTCTTGATGAAGTAATTTGTTCGAGTCACGTATTTGTAAACTGATTATCATTCTGATCAGCACAGGTGGCGTTACCGCCAAAAACCATACCGAATCATCTACGATGTGTCCACTGTTAATTTTCGTTTCCTTGCAGCTGCATGAAATGGTTGTTGTATGAAGCCCCAGTGCTTCCTGAAGAAGAACTGATAGTTACAGTCTCACTGAAAACAGACATTAGTAACATCTGTGAAAATTCGAGTGCTTATTCGCTATTCTAAAATACGCAATAAACCTATGGGATGTTACTCTGAACTCTTGCTACGCGCAACATCTATCCCACCCTGGCCTCATGCTGTCAAATGTTAAATCAACATTTCTACAACTGATGTATTACATGACCCGAATAGCACGTGTTACGTGTTACAAATACCCTGTTTGTTAAAAGATTCCTCACATATTAAAAAACCAATGTAGTTCTTTACTATTCTTGAAAAACGTGTCTGCTTCCTGCTTACTTGTTGCATATAGAGTTTTTTTCTTGTTGTAGCCATTGATTTGCTAAAAAATATTCTCGAGTCAAATTTTCCTATTGCAGTCATTAAAGGAATAATTTTATATTTGATGACGAACTACAGTTTCAAAATTCCTGAAATTCAACTTATTTGTAACAGGTGTAGAAGTAAAGGAGACATATGAATATTTATGCCGGTCGAGGACTAGAACCCGGATTTCTCACTTATCGCGAGCGGTCGACTTACCACTTAAACTATCCGAGCGTGCTTCAGGGTTTGCCAAAACTTCCGTATGTCGCCCACCTATCAGTCTCTTCTCATAGATTATTAATTCATTTACGCACACATTTAAATGAATTAATAATCGATGAGAAGAGGTGCGTGTGTGGGATATGGACGTTGGTTCAGTCTAGGGAGCATGCTAAAATAGTCTAAACAGTGAGGCGAACCCTTACGATACGCAGAAATCCGGGTTCGAGCCTCGGTCTGGCATAAAATTTCATTTGTCGTCTTAGGGACACTAACGATCCAAAATATTACGACCACCTGCTTAAAAACTTATTGGTCCGTCTTTGGAACGAAATACGTCACTGATTCTGCTTGTCCGGAATCCGACAGTTTGCTGGTAGGTTTGTCGAAGTATGTAGCACTAGATGTCTACGCAAAGGTCATGTAATTCGCTTAAATAATTTGCGTACGCGGTGATATCGCACGAGAGCGACCCAGATGGGTTCCATAGCATTCACATCAGGCTAATTTAGTCGCCGAGACATCAACATGAGTTCACCATAATACTCCTCAAACCACTGTATCACGGTTCTGGCTTTGAGACATGGACAATCATGCTGCTGAAAGATGACATCGCCGTCAGGTAAGACATCAACCATGAAGGGATGCAGGTGGTCCGCAGAGGTAATGATGCCTTAGATTACTACTACAGGTCACATGTAATCACATGAGAATTCTCCAAAAATGTTCAAATGTGTGTGAAATCTTATGGGACTTAACTGCTAAGGTCATCTGACCCTAAGCTTACACAATACTTAACCTAAAGTATCGTAAGGACAAACACACACACCCATGCCCGAGGGAGGACTCGAACCTCCGCCGGGACCAGCCGAATGTCTCCCATAGCATAGTACTGCTCCCAACAATCTGCGACCGTCGCGCGGTTCGCGTTTAGAGCCGCCGTTCGCCTCGATGATGACGTTTGTGGGATGACCATCGACCTGATGCAGCAAGATTTATGATTTATCTGAAGAGCAACACATTTCCATGATCCACGGTCTAATTCCGATGGTCCCATGCCCACTGCAGTGGTAACTGTCGATGTTGTTGGATCAAAAGGGAACGCGTAGACCTCTGCTGTGGAGTTTCAGTTCAGCTATGTACCATGAACAGTGTACTCCGAAACACTTTGGCGTGTCCTAGTATTATGATCTTTCTGCAGAGATACCACAGAGCACCATATATCCTACTTCACTGGGCAGCAAGCGACCGAATCCACGGTCTGTGAAGAGTTGTGGGCGTCCAACCAATCTGCACCTAGTGGTAGTTTGACTTTCCTTCTATCTCTTTCTGTAGATGCTCGCAACAGTAGCACGTGAACATTCGACCAGCTTCGCCATTTTAGAGAGACTCGTTCACAGGCTCTGTGTAATAATAATCGTCATTTTGTCAAAGTCCCTATTTTCTGGCAATATTTTCGCTAGGGTGATCCCTGTCCGTCTCTGCTTCGTTCACATAATTTTGTTACGTGCCTGCAACGTCACCGGGTGGCATCCAACGCCGCGGTGGAGAGTGGTCGTAATGTTTTGGCTGATAGATGTAGATCCTCTACACCTATTATAGTTAAGTTGAATTTCAGGAATTAAAAGGAATAACATTTTAACATCTTTCATAAAAAATATTTTGCCACTATTCTACTTGTTTAGTTGGAGTTACCATTTCTAGTACATATTCTTGGCAAGCATTGGTCCTAGGTCTAACGTAAGTATTGGTTTCTATGGGAACATTACTTTTCACTTCTGTAAAATGTGGAAGAGGAACAGACTACAAGATAATTTACGTTAAGAAGCAGTGTCTGCCTTAATTTTCAGAGAACGCAAGAAACCGAGGCCAGTCACTCTTAGCACTGCGTCGCCGCTCTCGGTCAAGACGTATCCGAAGTAGCTGGACTCTGGCGCTCATCGAAGTCAATGAGTGGTCGGCCGCGCGCTGAATTATTCAACAGTGTTGACCTCTTGCCTCGCAACTAAGTCGTCTGGCGATGATGTCCGCCATGGCTCCTTGCCGCTCTATCCCAGCATGCATTTGCTGGAGTTTTTCCCTGGGCGCTTTGCACAACCCATGTGAGAAATGATCCCGTTTAGGGTTTTGTTTGGGTATTGTAACGAAACGGTATGGCGTACCTCTTAGATCAGTTACGTTTTGAAAATGAGCCGCTGAAAGAGCACAGAAGGAACTGAATAGTGATTGAACGAAGAGGTAAGAAAAGAGAGACAAAAAAAAAAAAAAAAAAAAACGAGCAGAATGCACTAGAAGCTAAACATGTCTGCTTCTAATTGTGCTTTTATGTACATTGCAAGCGGAAGCATTTAATTAGTACCTCAAGTACTGTTGTTTTCCTTCTGCATGATACATTAAACAAATCTGAAATACAGCAGCCGACTGGTGTGGCCGAGCGGTTCTAGGCGCTTCAGTCTGGAACCACGCGACCGCTACGGTCGCAGGTTCGAATCCTGCCTTTGGCATGGATGTGTGTGATGTCCTTAGGTTAGTTAGGTTTTAAATGGCTCTGAGCACTGTAGGACTTAACATCTGTGGTCATCAGTCCCCTAGAACTTAGAACTACTTAAACCTAACTAACCTAAGGACATCACACACATCCATGCCCGAGACAGGATTCGAACCTGCGACCGTAGCGGACTGAAGCGCCTAGAACCGCTCGGCAACCACGGCCGGCTAGTTAGTTTGGAGTAGTTCTACGTTCTAGGGGACTGACAACCTCAGCTGTTAAGTCCCATAGTGCTCAGAGCCATTTGAACCATGTTGAAATACAGTACTTCTCGCCGTAATTGTTTGGCTTATTTACTCTTCGTGTAACATCTTGAGAGACAAATTTTAGGATGTGCTTGTTGCTGCAAGGGACATGTGCTGCACTAGGACGTTTCAACTCAAACTCAAATAGGCAAACATGCTTCTGGAGCTGATGCGCAGTGCTAACGCATGCCTATATCGCATATGTGGCATGAAAGTACAAACGACACTGTGAAAAGTATTTTATGCTGAGAAAGTTCAGTTTATCGTCTCTACGTTCCTAGTTTCCTATACAGCAATAAAATAAAATAAAGATTGCAGACGCCAGAAATGAAATTTCGAAGAGTGGTAGATTACATAAGAAGAGATAAGAAAATAAACACAGAAATAAGTATCATGCTACAAATACACAATATAAGAGAATGCATACAGGACAGGAGAACGAAGTGGATAAATCACTGAAATACAACACGTCATATTCGTTTCGGGAAATGGACGGTAGGAAAAAAAAAGATGAAAAGGCATGCCTCGTCAATGAATAGGAATTTCGCATCATCTTGCAAAGCCTGATGCGTGCAGAGTGAAAAAAGAAAAGAGGTCGAAGTCTACAATGTCTCATTTGTACAACAAACACGGATTACCTTTCGTCACAGGCTGTAAGGCGACTTGCGAATTGTAGATGTAGATAGATTGTGAAGGGTGGTAGTGTTGCAGGACCAACCGATCGGGCGTCCACTTGAAATCATACAAGGAAATGATGTGGAACACTTAAGCCTCAATGTTAGGATTCAGGTTCGATTCCTAATTGTTATTACCAGACAACTACAATCGTTAGGCCATAATAGTGGTTCATCACACCTACAACAGATGAAATATAAGTTCACTTCATTACCTGAACAGTTAAAAGATTTACTTAACTAGATACATCTCTTTGCCACAAGAGTTTTTGGGAATTTACGACTGCCGTTGACTATTAAAGCATCAGCTGATTCACCAAATAACAAGTTGTTTTCTTGTAGTACAATATTCAGCATTTACAAAAATAATTTCCATCCGAGTCTTGAATAACACCTTAGTCCTACTCCATGACGCTGACTGCTTCAGCTGGTGTCACGAACTGGGGCAGAGCATTACCAAGCTCTGGTGTACATTGACACATGTGTGATGGCGCTGCTGTGCTGAGAGAGAGGGCATATCTTCTACAGTCTCCCACATTCGTCGTTGCGGATTGCGGCGAGACATCGCTAATGTCCGTCGTATCGATGTGCGTTGCCGACTTTAATGTGGCGCTGCCGTCTTTGGATGACACCACACTAGTTATGTGCCTTGACACTGCCAGGAAACAAACCTGATCCTCCCACACAGTTTTAGCTTTCTTCTTTTATTACAATACTGTCACGGAGTGCACTTAGCCTCACGAAGACAAATGAGGCTCTGCTTTTGGCAAGCCGCCTTAAAAGATGTTGAAAACAGAGTGCCAACGATAAGCGCATCCGTGATTCTCAAAACACCGCTGGCAGAGTGTTATGCAGCAGTCGGTCGCTAGTGCGTATTCCACGATGTCTGGTTCAGAAGAAAGGACTTCTCGTGTGTGTGTGTGTGTGTGTGTGTGTGTGTGTGTGTGTGTGTGTGTTTGTGTGTCAGTGAGTGTGTGTGGGGGAGGGGGGGAGGGGGAATCTGAAACCTGATGTTCCCAAACTACAACGTGTGTAGTCTCTTAATCAATGCGCCAGCTCTTCCGAGCAGCTGTCACCGAGTACAATAACCAACCTAACATCCTAATGTCACTGATACAGTGTACTGTGTTGAGTCCTCGTGTTGTGTCAACCAAGACAGAGTCAGGAAGTGCAACAGTCGCCATTAAATGAGTTTGCGAGTTCTCGTGTGTCTCGCAAATGGTTTAAAATGGATCTCAAGAAACAAATCTTTTTAAAAAATTCATCATTACCTCCAGATCTGCTATCATCTAGATGAATAAAACACTTTGCATTCCATGGGTGTTCCATTTGACCGAGCGAGGCTGCGCAGTGGTTAACACACTGGACTCGCATTCTGGAGGACATTTCCCCAAATTGCTTCATGTCCAGATGTTTCCTTTGAAAAGGCACGGCCGACTTCCTTCCCCATCCTTCCCTAATCCGATGGGACTGGTGACCTCGCTGTTTGGTCACTAGCCCCAAATCGATCAATCAACCAAGGTGATCTATGACAAGAAATTATTCTTTATTAAAAATCAGTTTCTTAAACTTTCATAGCAAATGAACCATGAGAATCACACAGGAATACTCTAGCTGATACGCTTCTGAGTAACATATCCGTGTCAGATGAAAAGTAAGAGGTGAGCCAGTTCCCTGTTCGCCAAGCTCCCCGGATTTAAAGCCACTAGACTATTGTTTGTGGGGGTGTTCAGAAGCTCCTGCGTTCTCGGGTAAATATTGCACGTGCTTCTGTTGTGGAAATCTGCGAAACCCTATGAAATATTCCAATGGACAGTGGTTCGAAGATTCAGTATGATTGCAGCTTGATCCATCCGTCAGTGTTGAAAGAGGACGTTTTCAACATTTTACGTAGGAAATAGCTTCGTGTAATGTTGTGTTACGTTTTGATATGGTGGTTCCCATGATTAATGTACTGTGAAGAATTTTGGTAAATCAATTATGATACGGAAATAGTGTTTCTGGACCTAAATCTAATTAAAATAGTTTCTCCTTCCACGTCCTGAATGTTCGGCCGTACCTTTTGTATACTTACGTAAAATAATTAGTTATATAGCTTCACAGAATGCATTCTAATTGATTCTAGTTCAATCGACTGACGTTTATTTATGGTTATTTTAACAATTAGTATTTGGATCGCTTTGCTATAATTTACATCATTCTCTGCTTAATGACAGGAAAAAATCTGTCAAATTCGACCAGTTACTGACGAATTCAATTTTTGCCTCTCTTTACCAGCATTTTTAGTCGGATGGTCTGCACATGTCCTCCACGTTTCAGCGTCGTTCCGGCGAGACCACTGTATAATGATGTCCTGATACAATTTCCAGCGGAGTCGTGAGTTACGCAACACACGCGAAAAATATTCATGTGAAAAAATTAACATATCCGTGTAGGTGGGCTGCACTGGCCTTCCGACGTGGCTAACAGGTGAGATAAAAGCTCTGTGATCAATAGCCGCAGTAATGAGACGTAGCCTTATTCCGAGGCACACTCAGTTAGACGCTCAATTAAAGAACAGTGCCGGACAAGTAACCCATTTATTATCTGTAGCACATGGGCCGATTACGACCTGAAGTGTTCAACGCGAGGTGTGAGGATAATTGTAATGGCAAATATTCTGTGTGTGAAATACGTCCCAGAAATAATCGTGCGGCGCACATTTCTCCGCTGCTGGCACAAATTGTGGACCTTTACTCGGGAAGTACGCATCCATTAGGTATTTTCACTAGTACATACTCTATAAAGTGAACGCACATCAGACTATGACCAAAATTTCATATGTTTAAAACGTTTCAAAAAGCTTCTTGAATAATGATAATTGATTTATTAAAAAACTAGAAACCCGATTCGCAATCGCGGCGGGTTTCTAGTTTTTTAATATATTAACCAACGATTGCTGACGCGCTGCGATGTTGAAGATTCTTAAATGGTAATTGAAACCGATAGCCGTATTGTAATCCATCGTCGTTTATTCAAAACATGATACCAGTTTCGATGCCGAAAAGCGTCATCTTCAGGCACCCAAGACGTAATCTACCATCAACGAACGAACCACAATGATAAAGACCAAAGGACTCTTCAAATGGAAACATACGACTTATGAAGCATGTTATGCCAGCATGTGCAACAACAAAAATCGAGTGCAGCGGAGCCAAAGTCTACTGGATTCTGTAACTTCCAGTAACAAGTCCATTTCCGGCCGTTGTCCCACTGTCTTCGATGAATTATCACATACTTTAAAAAAAATATTGTTCGACTTCGAATGAAGAAAACACATCTAGAGCTCCACATGTACGCCTGTCACCCTCTCCTACTACATTCGTGAATAGTGCGAGAAAAGTTCTTGGCGGTATAGCTAAAACGTCTCTGGTCTTTCTGTCTTTTGCATATCGAGATATATGTTTTCGAGGAAGCAGTATGTTTCCTGTCTTTTCTTGAAACGTGTGCTCTCTAAAATTTATCAGTAAATTTGGCTGTGGCGCACAACGCTTCCCTGTAGCGCCTGCCACTGAAGTTGGATGAGAAACTTAGGTAATGCTATCGCACTCGACGTAACGCACTTCTCTGCGTTGGATCTTCTCTACATCTTCTATAAATCTTACCTGACACCGGTTCCAGACTAGTGAGGAATATTCAATAATTGGTCGACCGAATGTTTTGCGAGCCCCTTCTTTCGTGGGGGACTTACATTTATTTCGAATTATCCCAGTTCATTTGAACCTGCTGGCATGTGCTTTACCTACAACTACATGTGAGTGGTTTCTATAATTTAGGACAACCTGGACGGACACATCTACATAATTTACAGCTGTTGCTGTTTCTTGTGATGTATCACAACTACTGTAATCCATCAGTATAAAGTTTTTACGCATATTTGTTGGGCTGAGAACAAAATCCTAGATCAAAGTGGTAATAACCATCTAAAAATAAAGTCCTGACACAGTTTTTGTGAATTTTATATTGATATTGGGACCACCAATATTTTTTTGCACTTGTCTCCATACATTTACAACAGTCATCATAACGTTAGTTCTTTCTTTCTTCCTGTTTGTAACGCAGAACCGTTGCTGTATATCCTTGTGCGCCGCCTGTTAGTTGTAACCGGCAAAGTAGGTGGTCGGGTGCAAACATGCGTAGATGCTACACTCCCATTGGGTTTTCTACGCTGTCACTTCTACTCTGATTAGCCTAAGTTAGGATTAGGTTGTTTGGGGGAAGAGACGAAACAGCGAGGTCATAGGTGTCATTGAATTAGGGAAGTTAGTCGGCCGTGCCCTTTCAAAGGAACCATCCCGGTATTTGCCTGGAGCGATTTAGGAACATCACGGAAAACCTAAATCTTGATGGCCGGACGCGGGATTGAACGGTCGTCCTCCCGGATGCGAGCCCACTGCGCCACCTCGCTCGGTATAGCCTAAGTTAGGCTTAGTACTGATGTTGTGTAGTTAACACTGTATTTAGGTGCCAATTACAGTGTAAGTGTGGTATGTTTTTCACTATTTTAAATGTCTTAACACCTTTATAAAAAATATGCTTTTTTAACAATATTCTTAAGAAGTTTTCACATTAAACGAAAGGAAACTTTTCTGTTTTGTTTCCGTAGATCTGACAATTGCTAATTACCCGAAACCAGTAATCTTCTAGTTGTTATTACGTCATACTGCGATCTAGATCATTAAAATTTGTAGCAAATAATATAGATCGCTATGTCTGCCACGCCTGATGATGCCAGAGCTTACCAACTACTACTTCATTAAGCTTATCTGTTATACATAAATTTGACTGCCTAGTAATTCAATTACTTTTTTTGGAAAAATTCATGTCGAACAGACTGCTGTCTTGTAAATTATTTATTCATTCTCATTTTTCCAAATATTTTGATGCTGTCAATAGCTGCCTGACAAAACCTGTTTAAATTAATTACAGCGCGAAGTAGTTTTAACCAGTCAATGAATGAAATATTAGGTTCTACCCATTTTGTATTCATCTTCAGGAGAGGCTTACATATAATCATCTTTTGAATATTGCAGTTTTCCTTATTTTCGTGCTTGCTGAAAAGCAGGAGAGGATTTGACCCTTATGCAAAATACGTGTGTAGTTTTGTTTCCTTCGAGACAAGTTTCAACACTTTTTGTGCTATCTTCAGTGGGTTTATCTGCTTATTTTCCTTTTCACATAAATCTACTGGACGTCTTAAAAAATGGCTCTGAGCACTATGGGACTTAACATCTGAGGTCATCAGTCCCCTAGAACCTAGAACTACTTAAACCTAACTAACCAAAGACATCACACACATCCATGCCCGAGGCAGGATTCGAACCTGCCACCGTAGCGGTCGCGCGGTTCCAGACTGAAGCACCTAGGACGGCTCGGCCACACCGGTTGGCTGGATGTGTAGTAGCTTTTGGTCTACTACGTTTGGCGAACAGATCGTGGAAAATGCATTTGTAATGACAAAAGCGAAATAACTGTGTCACCTAGGCACAAACAACGTAAAAACTCCACTACATCAAAGACTATGACAAGCTGTAAACCATATTAGATCTAAAGCTACTAGCATAAACATCTAATAAACAAATAAATCCATTGAAGACAGCACAAAAAATGCTCAGACATGTCTGGGTGAGAACAAAACTACAAAGGCGTCTTGCATCAGGCTGAATTCTTCTCCAAGAGATTTACATAGCAATTCTGGGATCCGGAGGTTGCTTCACTGTGACTAAAGAAAGGACTGCGTTTAATACGGTCTGATTCTGCAAGTTATGTAGAAGAAATTATTTCCAAGTAAGATAGCATTGGTGGCACTGGTCCTAAAATCCTACAGACAGCTTCCATTACTGTTGTCTTTCAAGACAAGAGAGAGGCACTACGCTAAAACGTAAAAACGTTTTTACTGTCCTGAACAAAATTGTGTGTTGTGACGAACCGGCTAGTATCCAGCACGTGTTGTAGACATATAACTACTGGTTCTTAATGTTTAGTTATTTGTCTAGGTGCCGGAGTACTTACTTAGTAGCACTAACATCACCAGATTATAGTGATTTGTGTGAAGCTATGTAAAGAATTACGTGTAATTAGAACCTACGAGGAAACACCACATCCTTTAATGGCTTCTGAAGTAGTCAAGCAAATGCCAGAAAGCTTTTCTGTACTCAACAGATAATATTTATATTTGTGTTCTGAAGATGGTAGCGTTGAGCCATTATATTGTGACAATGTGTAAGTAACAGAGATTACTTAATGCGTAATACTTTGCCTTTTTTGCGTAACTACCTGTAACTACCTTAGTATTTGTGTATATTTTTTGTGCATTTACATTACCTGGCAGAAGTAGCGCCTTCAGACACTCTCTCTCATATAATCAAAAGAGGAAAAGGAGTACGTACGAGGAAAGCTCGGAGAGTGTTGGCAGTTGGAGAGAGATACTGGTTTTTTGTTGGACAGGACGCAGGCAGCTGGGATCTACAAAGAGGGAAGGAATGTCAATAAAAATAGCGAAAAGTTTTAGTTTCCTCTTGAATGCAGCGTAGATATGTATCAGACGGAGATTACTGGGAAGTTTGTTCCACTGACGTACGCACAGATACAGCCAAGACAGCATGACGTATCATACTTGTAATGCTGTTATGGCATGACAACGGGAATTTTGCATTAGAGTAAAGTTACTGAGGAATCTACTGACAAAGAAACTGATCCACAGGAGAAGATACTAGCGTCTTCCAACAATTAAAATACTCGTAATTTGGTTTCATACATTTTATTTTTCCTGGCAGTCTCTCCAAGCAGTTTTCGGCCTACGTGAATGGAAATCTGTGTCTCCTCTCACGAGAGCAGCTGTAAATTCCTCCACACTGCCCATACCAATTGAAAAATGGGTCACAATCTAGTGCAAGCCACTGGATACGACGTCGCTTGGGCTTACCGACTGTCAGTTACGCCACTTAATTTATTCAAGAAGATCCTCAGTTAACCTTACGAGGTCGAGCGGACTCCGTCCCCCTTTCCATTACACAAAACAACGCTGTGACCTCCAGGAATCGAACCCAGAAATCGCGCGTAAGTTTCCTACTTCGCAGACTACACGACTGCAGATGTATGTATGTGAAGGAGTGTTTCTCACGACTATTTGGGCTAGCGCGTCTTTTCTTGGACGCGCAGACTACAAGGGACAAGCCACTCTGCAGTACTTGTTTTGTTCGGGTGCCTGTGACGCCAGCAAGTACCGCTAAGTGACAGGGCTTTAAATTCTCTCTTAGTAGAACATGGCACAAGTCAACAAGGGTCCTGCAGTTTAGGCACGTTACAGCCTTAAGCATGTATGCATACGTAAACAGAAGACTTGGTGTGCGCGTTTCAGTAAGGAGCCGGTGCAAGTCTCGCTGATATGTGCCTATGAATTCGTCTCGGCTGCGACATTACAAAACCGTCATATTGTTATGATCAAAAAACCGGTCATTTCCACCACTTAGCTCCTTGCTAGCGTGATTAACTTCTGACAAGTACGAGACTAGATTGTTAAGTTAGTGCATTTATTGCCAGAAAACATTTTACTAATTACCGCTCTTGTTTGTTCGACTCGTTAACAATACTTTTATTGGCAACTGTTAAATGTTCGTGATGCGTCTCAATCTAAAAAATAACTGTCAGAGAGAAAGAAACAAATTTTTGACAATGCTTTTCAAGGAATTTGATTCTGTCAAAATTAGCTCACCACTAATTTATAAAAAATAAAGGAGAAACACGCACATACAGGATATTCATTTGTGTGCAACAAATAAAGTAAGTGCAACAGCTTAACGCTTCACACGTACAGGACTTGGTAAATCGGGTAGAATACTCCAGTTTTTTTTATGTACATATTGATGAATATTTGAACTGAAAGACACATATTACTGAGCTGCTCGAATAATTAAACAGTAACTTTTGCTCGTGATGTAATATTTTGTTTTGAAAAAAATCAACATCTTAATACATGTTACATGCTGTCATTTTTAACGTCTTAAGGAACAATTTTCCAGGGTGACTCATAACACAGAAAATATTGATTGTTTAAAAGCAAGCAATGTGAATAATACAGGAAATTCACCGCGACTCGTCTCATAAACTAAGTGAGCAAGCCATTTTAAACGCTCCTTCACAACTTACATGTTCTCTGGAGGAAAACGTCATAAAAAATCCATCAAAATTTGAAGACAATAGGTGTTTCACAGCTAAAACACTAGAAGAAAAAACTGCTTCTACTACACATGCTGTAAGTGGTACCGAAAGGAGTTCAATATGCGGACAAAAATTTCTGTAAACTGACTGGTTCTACATCATTTGGATCAAAATCGTGCAAATTACTCACAATATATGTAACTATTTAACCAACTAAGGAATCTGTTGCATTCACTGTGAAATTTTGTGAGAAATTCCCAGTATGTAATTAGTAAACGTTTGTAGAAACGTCTCTGAAGTGGAGGACATGCCTCAGGAGCAATTGTCAATATTCAGGGATACGATAGAAATGATCATTAAAAACTCAAGTAAGCATGGGCTCCAAAATGCGTACCTGACGATCTATGAGCCCTTGTTCAGCAAAAGAGATATGTTTCACAGTTGTTGTTGTTGTGGTGGTCTTCAGTCCTGAGACTGGTTTGATGCAGCTCTCCATGCTACTCTATACTGTGCAAGCCTCTTCATCTCCCAGTACATACTGCAGCCTACATCCTTCTGAATCTGCTTAGTATATTCATCTCTTGGTCTCCATCTACGATTTTTACCCTCCATGCTGCCCTCCAGTACTAAATTGGTGATCTCTTGATGCCTCAGAACATGTCCTACCAACCGATCCCTTCTTCTAGTCAAGTTGTGCCACAAACTCCTCTTCTCCCTAATTCTATTCAATACCTCATCATTAGTTATGTGATCTACCCATCTAATCTTCAGCATTCTTCTGTAGCACCAACTTCGAAAGCTTCTTTCTCTTCTTGTCTAAACTATTTATCGTCCATGTTTCACTTCCATACATAGCTACACTCCATACAAATACTTTCAGAAACGACTTCCTGACACTTAAATCTATACTCGATGTTAACAAATTTCTCTTCTTCAGAAACGCTTTCCTTGCCATTGCCAGTCTACATTTTATATCTTCTCTACTTCGACCATCATCAGTTATTTTGCTCCCCAAATAGCAAAACTCCTCTATTACATTAAGTATCTCATTTCCTAATCTAATTCCCGCAGCATCACCCGATTTAATTCGACTACATTCCATTATCCTCGTTTTGCTTTTGTTGATGTTCATCTTATACCATCCTTTCAAGACAATGTCCATTCCGTTCAACTGCTCTTCCGAGTCCTTTGCTGTCACTGACAGAATTACAATGTCATCGGTGAACCTATAAGTTTTTATTTCTTCTCCATGGACTTTAATACCTACTCCGAAATTTTCTTTCGTTTCCTTTATTGCTTGCTCAATATACAGATTGAATAGCATCGGGGAGAGGCTACAACCCTGTCTAACTCCCTTCCCAACCACTGCTTCCCTTTCATATTCCTCGACTCTTATAACTGCCATCTGGTTTCTGTACAAATTGTAAATAGCCTTTCGCTCCCTGTATTTTACCCCTGCCACCTTTAGAATTTGAAAGAGAGTATTCCAGTCAACATTGTCAAAAGCTTTCTCTAAGTCTACAAATGCTAGAAACGTAGGTTTGCCTTTCCTTAATCTAACTTCTATGATAAGACGTAGGGTCAGTGTTGCCTCACGTGTTCCGATATTTCTACGGAATCCAAACTGATCTTCCCCGAGGTCGGCTTCTACCAGTTTTTCCATTCGTCTGTAAAGAATTCGCGTTAGTATTTTGCAGCTGTGACTTATTAAACTGATAGTTCGGTAAGTTTCACATCTGGCAACACCTGCTTTCTTTGGGATTAAAATTATTATATTCCTCTTGAAGTCTGAGGGTATTTCGCCTGTCTCATACATTTTGCTCACCACATGGTAGAGTGTTCCCAGGACTAGCTCTCCCAAGGCTGTCAGTAGTTCTAATGGAATGTTGTCTACACCCGGGGCCTTGTTTCGACTTATGTCTTTCAGTGCTCTGTCAAACTCTTCACGCAGTATCATATCTCCCATTTCATCTTCATCTACATCCGCTTCCATTTCTATAACATTTCGCTCAAGTACATCGCCCTTGTACAGACCCTCTATATACTACTTCCACCTTTCTGCCTTCCCTTCTTTGCTTAGAAATGGGTTTCCATCTGAGCTCTTAATATTCATGCAAGTGGTTCTCTTTTCTCCTAAGGTCTCTTTAATTTTCCTGTAGGCAGTATCTATCTTACCCCTCATGAAATAAGCCTCTACATCCTTACATTTGTCCTCTAGCCATACCTACTTAGCCATTTTGCACTTCCTGTCGATCTCGTTTTCGAGACGTTTGTATTCCTTTTTGCCTATTTCACTTGCTGCATTTTTGTATTTTCTCCTTTCATCAATTAAATTCAGTATCTCTTCTGTCACCCAAGGATTTCTACTAGCCCTCGTCTTTTTACCTACTTGATCCTCTTCTGCCTTCACTATTTCATTCCTCAAAGCTACCCATTCTTCTTCTATTGTATTTCTTTCCCCCATTCCTGTCAATTGTTCCCTTAAGCTCTCCCTGAAACTCTGTACAACCTCTGGTTCTTTTAGTTTATCCAGGTCCCATCTCCTTAAATTCCCACCTTTTAGCAATTTCTTCAGTTTTAATCTACAGTTCATAACCAATAGATTGTGGTCAGAGTGCACATCTGACCCTCGAAATGTGTTACAATTAAAAACTTGGTTCCTAAATCTCTGTCTTACCATTATATCATCTATCTGAAACCCTTTAGTGTCTCCATGGTTCTTCCATGTATACAACCTTCTTTCATGATTCTTGAACCATGTGTTAGCTATGATTAAGTTATGCTCTGTGCAAAATTCTACCAGGCGGCTCCCTCTTTCATTTCTTAGCCCCAATCCATATTCGCCTACTATGTTTCCTTCTCTCCCTTTTTCTACTGTCGAATTCCAGTCGCCCATGACTATTAAATTTTCACCTCCCTTCACTACCTGATTAATTTCTTTTATCTCATCATACATTTCATCAATTTCTTCATCATCTACAGTAGTGAAGGTGAACAACTGTTCATATCTCTTGTGCATTTTAAAGCCCATTTTTATTTGAATTTTTTTGTTTCGTATGATCGTTCCTGCGGTATCCGTGAATATTGACCATTAGTCCTAGGACAATCTTTATTGCACATGTTAAGAAGTTACAGAAATATGAACCGTCATTCTTATATGTAGCATATATTTAACTACTCACAGAATAATGCCGGAATTTATATGCGATTATTCTTGTGAAAAAAGAAGTAAGTCAATAAAGTACTACTTTCATTTACAGCTGGTGTCTCATCGGAGTTAAATGCTGGTACCTTTGATGAAATGATGTCCAGTTAATTTCCTGATAGCTAGGTTACTTTTGCGTGACAGAGAGTACGTCCACTAAGTACAATTTCTTTTTGCAGCCATCCATTCACAACAGGGAAGGCTAGAACTTCGGAAATCTACCATACCTGTAGTTTATCTAGAACTTCGGAAATCTACCATACCTGTAGCTTATCGCTTGAGACAAGCTGCACACTGGCATTCCGCATCAAATGAAACATATTAATGGGATACTTCTGCATACTGTTCTGGCAGTGTAACTGATGTTCCATGTTAAGTTTCCTCGGATTGCAGGTTTGTCCTCTAATTCATCTATCAGTTGTGTAAGGCTGAAGTGATATGGTACTATTTATCCACATATTTGAGCAGAAATTTTTTCCACTGCAAAAATGTCTTATTTTCGATATAACGCTAGAAACCAACGTATCTCTCGATTTTCGAGAGAACACTGTGAATTTAAACAATAATATAAAACCTTGGATTCAGACGAGAACCCTTGTAAGTACGATCTCATTAACGAGTCTTTCAGTAGAATCAAAACTGTATGCTAGACCGATACTCGAACATAGATAAGTTGTCCGCACACGGCTCGAGAAGATTTTTAAGTGAGTAGAATCTATCGAAGTGCTTTATCCCTAGTTATTCCCAGTCTAAGTAGCAAACTGTACACAACTATTATTTTTGTAAGTGGTACTTTGTAGTTTAATTATGTCTCTTTTGGGTAGAAATATGTACCTTGCCATTTCGACAGACCATTTTATTCAACAGTTTTGTGTATCTGCATGTATTCAAATTCGAGACACAGCTTAGATGTAGAACTAAGCTTAGCTAGCTAGAGCCGCGCGGAGTGGCCGCACGGTTTGAGGTGCCATGTCACGGATTGCACGGCCTCTGCAGTCGGAGGTTCGAGTCCTCGTTCGGACATGGGTGTGCGTGTTGTTCTTAGCATAAGTTAGTTTAAGTAATGTGTAAGTATAGGGACCGATGACCTCAGCAGTTAGTCCCTTAATAATTCACACACATTTCAACAGCTACCTAGACATGCTGCTACAAGTTTCGGGAAAGTTTTGACCCGTAACGTTGAAGATGAAACTGAAGTACAACTTAATGGTGGAAGAAATTAGTAACCAACGGTAACCGGCCCACCTCTGCCTCCCTCCTTCCCACCCTCCTACCCCCCGCCCGTCGATTCTTCATAGACTCGAACTCTCATGTATAAAATAACTTCAAACTTGTGATTACATATGTGATAATGTGTTAAATAGTTAATATTAAGCATCTAAGCGAAAAAAAGTTTATAAAAGGTTTAAAATTCTTAAGGTTTGTTGGAAGTCGCTAAGTGCTCTCATGCTCTCATTATAAAACACTAGATGAAAATAGTCTGGATAATCTGCACTCCGTTTTAAGCAAAAGTTGATTCTTCGAGCATCTTAATGTTTATGACGTCATGTCTCATGAACTGTCCATACAATGACGTAATTTTGCAGGTACGTTCAGTGCTATTTGTGAATACTGGCTGCAAAATGTGTTGCGAATACAGTTAGTAGTAAAGAAGTAATAAATTAAAATGTGATTCTGAAATTTTACAGCATGAACAGCGAAAATGCAGTAAGCGATGAGCACTTTTTCTTTCATCATTTCGCGTGGGTGTGCGTTTGGGGGGGGGGGGGGGGGAGGCTTGTCAGCACGGAAAAATTTCGTGTGTCAAGTTTGCTGCAAGTCACTGTCTCAAGATATATATTAATTTCTACCTCTAATACTTGCCTTACTGTGTAAACCTTTAATGTAAGATTATACTTCTGAAAGAGTGGATTATGATGGCACTGTAAATGTTTAAATTCCGTCAATAATTGTATAAGTACGGAATATCAGACATTTGTTGCACCTAGAAGTTGTTAGATAGGCAACTAACAACTGTGAACGTGCGTCATGAACAGTAGTAATACAAATAGAAAGAAACACAAATTACTAATTAACATGAGTATAAATTACCTATTTCGGCACTACTTTTATTTAGCGACAGCTATTAACAAAAGTGCATGCAGAATGTCGATAGCTAATTAATGTGCAGAAAGCATTCCCAGTTGGGAGAGCATCCGATTCAGTCCATCTGGGGCGTGTAATGAGCACTGAGAGGTAGTGGCCCCTTGTGATTTCATGAGCGTACTGCACCCGAGAGAGCAGTGTACACAAGTGCGCATCCATTCATCTGTACTAACAAGGGGAGGACACCAGCCCGAACGCCTACAGACGAATAAAAATTATTTTAAAATGCCGCTCATCAAGGAAATTCATTTAAAGAACACGGAATTCGTGCAGAATCGAAGTTTGAAGGTTGTTCACTAGAGAAGGTTGTTCACTAGAGAAACAATAAAATGGTTCAAATGGCTCTGAGCACGATGGGACTTAACATCTGAGGTCATCAGTCCCCTAGAACTTAGAACTACTTAAACCTAACTAACCTAAGGACATCACACACATCCATGCCCGAGGCAGGATTCGAGCCTGCAACCGTAGCTGCAGCGCAGTTCCGGACTGAAGCGCCTAGAACCGCTCGCCCACTGCGGCCGGCGGAGAAGCAATACTAAACAACTATAACCATCAGTTTCACAAGAACCATAAATGAAGTACTATCAGAGTCATTCTACTCCAAAGAAAAGGATCTGGCATGCTGCAATAATTGTCTCTTATGTGGTATTGTTTTTTGGATGACTTGTGGCTCTGAAGTCCTTACATTTGTTAACAATCATCGACTGTGGTCCAATGCTAAGACTCACAAGTAAATGAGCTCGAAGGATGCAATAACAGACACATCTCCATGTTTTAAAACCAGTAAGAAAAGCAGCGAAAATTTTTCCAGAGGAAAGGTGGAAAAAGAATGCATTACACTAATATATACCGGCATTTAAATATGAACCGCATGTCAGACCTTGCAACAGCTATTGATTCGTATCCACAATATTTTCAAACACAACGATACATCACAGATTTTATAAAATTTTCTTGTCGTGCATCACTTTCAGGAAATGAAAAAAAATGTTTATAACATTATTCACCGAAAAATACAATTTTTTCACATATTGGTTCCATGAATCCACTTAACAATGCCTGCGCTCAACTCTACCCCTTACCGATGTGGTTCGCTGTAACTGATTCTGAAACTTCCTGAACCGATGTTGGTTAGAACCACGCGACGTAATTTGCCAGCTAATAGGATTTATTTCACTCGATATGTTGCATTCATCAAACACAATTCCACAGGGGATTCCAATTGTATAAGTGTAGCAAAGAACTGGTGTATTGTCAGGACTTAACTTCCCTTTCCAAATCATGAATGTGTATCAACTGAGCGATATGCCCTTAACATTAGAAAACGCATGGAGATGTGGATCTTATCTCGCACGGTATGCAAACGGTGACGTCTGTATTATCTGAAATACGCCATGAGGAATGTAAGAACCTGCCGCGGCAGCCACCGCACGGTGACCTTAGTTTATTGCTTATTGTCTTTTTGGTGTGTTTTGTGTGTGTGCCACGACAATTTGCAGTGCATAGGTTAAAGCCACGTTGGGCGGCGCTTCACACCATTCTGCTCCAAGACCTCTCCTTCAGAAGGAGGTGA
The DNA here is from genome assembly GCF_021461385.2 of Schistocerca piceifrons. Classification (NCBI taxonomy): domain Eukaryota; kingdom Metazoa; phylum Arthropoda; class Insecta; order Orthoptera; family Acrididae; genus Schistocerca; species Schistocerca piceifrons. Next base: position 329,616,642 of record NC_060140.1, read on the forward strand.
TGCGGTGTTTAAGACACTGGACTCGTATTGCACAGGAGCGTGGATCAAGATTAAAAAGCAAGTGCCGGGATGATTCCTACAAAAAGGCGTTTGTTTAGATCACTAACGGCTAAATTGCCGACGGGACGTTAAAGTACACTGTGTGGCCAAACGTCATGGGAAGGTACCGTAACACGAGTCGGTCGTCAATTGCCTAAACCTATCTTGTGGATATGTCTCCGTACCGTTCGGCAGAAATGGATACCTAAAAGTCCACGTTCAAACGGTTGTGATCTGACTCTCAGTGGACAATCCATCGCCACTTGGCTCTCAAGGGTGGTGGTGCACACGTTCGTCAAATTCTAGAGTTCCTCCAGAATGGCGGATTAAGCATGTTGGAACATTGAAATGTTGAAGGTTCGCTCCGGACACAACTGACCTCGGAAATTTGAAGATTTATGTATTGTATATGAACCATGTGTTTGTACCGATTATCATCACACACTCAATTACACACCTGGCAGTAACAGACTGCTCAGATGTGTCTACATACGCGCCATAGACGTTTATTTGCCACATTGGGCGTTATTCATAGTCCATCTTTAAATGGCACCAGCCTTTCCGTGTTTCGACCTCTCATTTTGTTATCTTCCTTCCTTTTCTTAGGTACATTTTAGTCGATAATATAATAAATCTATATGTTAATTTGACATAAATAAAGAAAATGATATGGCTTGTTGTTTATTAACGTTGCTTATCTAAAAACTGAGATTTGTCGTGCTTTTAAAGATGCAGAAAACTGGTTAGTAATTTCTTTGTAACTTGTCAAAACACGACAGGTATTTCGAAGCCTCCATGGAGGTGGTAAACTGTGTATCAGATGGGTTTTTCCAAAGAACACTTATTTTTCTTCTTCATAACTCAACGTTTCAAACAAATCGCTGCTGTTTAAGTCAGATTCACTTTCTTTCAAGCTGACTAAAGAACGCTCACAAATAATCTTCAGCCAAGAAAAGCGACTAGTGAGAGAGATATTAGCACCGGGATAGAAACGTTGAGAGTATTGCTCCCATGTTTGGCGTCCTTGCCAAGTATCCATTGCAATAGACATCAGACTAATTCAGAGATGCGCCTATACGAAAGAGTGAAAGAGATGCTCGGTGAACTTAAAAGAAATCTTTGGAGGAAAGACTATTTCCTCTCTCGAAATTGTGTTGCGTGAATCCAGAAATCCTATATTCGAAAAAGACGGTACGACCAAATAACATGCTACCAAATTATATATACTGTCATTCTAAAAATTTCGGGATATTCTATTCGTGGCATACAAGCGGCGTCAGCGCAATAACTAACATCTGTAAACAACACATGTGCTTTGGACAGTCAGTTGTGTGCAGGCAGTGTTAAGTAGCGCGTCAACGTGTGTATCAAGCATCACAATGCACCAACGAACTCAACTTCTCTGAAACAAGTATTTATGCGTCTTGGCATGCAATCTTCGTCGGTCCTCTTGTCGGAATCAGTGTGGACCTGTGAGCAATGAAGGTAATGGGCAGGAGGCGCTACGTCAGTAGTGTGCGACAAGTTGGGAATTTGGGTTGGACAGGAAGCACGATAGGATAGGCGAAGCGATTAAGGCAATCCGGGTTAGAGTCCTGGTCCGCCACAGATTTCCCCTTGACTCCACTGAATTTATTTCAATACCCGATTACGGCTAATGGTGTAATTTCCGTTTCCTGATGTAAATCAAGTGTTTAAGGCATTCTACAGAATGTTTTGAGGAAAAGAGTGTGCAAAGTTAGTCCCTTACACCTTGACTTCCGAATGCATGAATGCATGCTGCGATCTGATTGAAATGCAAAATGTGACTTTTGCGGAAAAATTTATCATGGGTGACGAGACTTGATTTTATCAGGGCGAAGCTAATATAAAACGAGAAATTGCACAAATTCACGAGAAACATCAATGCTCTGGCTGCATAACTGACATTCTAGCCAATGTATGCCAACGGCCCTACCTCTTAAATAACCAGGTTCTCGTCAGATCACCGAAGTTAAGCAACGATGGCCGTGGCCATTACTTGGATGCGTAACCCCCAAGGTACGCCAGGCGCTGTTTTCTGCTTTCTCTTTGTCTTTGTGGATGAAAGGTGATGGCGAAAAGTTTCTGATCATCAGACCTTGCGCCAATGTCTTGAAATAAGATATCAAATTTCTCCGCAGCGTCTCATGAAGTGAGTACATGTGACGCTGTTGATGATGACCCATCCCTGGGACGGAGATGTTAAGCTCGCCAGCTCCCTTACCCTATTGCAGATGAATAAATCATTTGCTGTCACTGAATTTCGCTCTCTCGTTTCTCTCATGAGCATGATCATGATCATGATCACCATCATCATCATCATCATCATCTAACTGGAACACAGCCACCAAACAACACATACCCATTACAAACATCTGCACTTGTCAGACACATTTAAATACACAACACTCACACTTTGCAAAGGAATCGTGCCATTGTGCACGAAGGACGGAGAAACCCTTACAATTTGGCAGCTCAACCAGCCCACCGGAGTCTCCCATCAAACAATGGTATACGATTTTACATTTTTAAGCCAATGTGAGGTGCCAGTAGAACAAAATCCCAAGAAGCACCTTTCTGACAGTTTCATGTGGTTGCATGCATGTTCTGTGGGTTGTACTTAAGTGTGGGAAGTCTACATAGAACATATGGATCAGCAAAACAGCAATCTTATCTTTTCTCTATTTTTTTAATAATCCAGGCTGGAAACTTTTTGGCCGGCCGAGGTGGCCGAGCGGTTCTAGGATCTACAGTCTGGAACAGCGCGACCGCTACGGTCGCAGGTTCGAATCCTTTGGAGAATGAGGGTGGTTTGATAAGTCTGGTAAAAAAGCAAGGACAATGTTTGCTACATGATATCGACATAGTCTCCTTTGAAGGACATACATTTGGTCCAAGGATCCTCCAGCTTTTTCATCCTATCGGAAAAATAGGTTCTGCCAAAGTCGTTAATTACAACTACCACTTCCTCATTTGATGAAAATTTATTCCCAACAAGCCAAAGTTTCAAGTTAGGGAACAGAAAGAAATCACTTGGCGCTAGGTCTGATGAACAGGGTGGATGAAAAAATAATTCAAAGCACAATTCATGCACTGTGTGACATGGTGCGTTATCCTGGTGAAAGAGCACTTTTCTGCATGCCAACCTTGGTGTTTCTTAGCTAACGCAAGTTACAAACGATCTAACAATGAAGTATATTAGGGTCCAGTAATAATTCCACCTTATTCCAAGTAATCCCAAAAATACAGTGGCTGACAAAGTGGTCTTTGTCTTCTTCGATGAACTGTCACCAGCCTTTGTCCATCGTTTTAACTGCCGTTCCGACTCTGATGTGTAATGATGGATCAGCGTCAAAAGTCCAAGCTGGAGCAAAAAGTCTTGGGGATTACTGTTTAACATTGTCAGACTGTGTTGAAATGTTACGCCGGATGCGCTTTTGGTCGAGTGTGAGCAATCGCGGCATCCACCTCGCAGACAGCTTCATCATAGCCAATTCTCCTTTCACGATATTATACACTGGCTCATTTGAGATGCCTACAGTCTCAGCAGTGTCACTAATTTTTATTCGGCGATCATGCAACATGTCCATCGTTTCCTTTGTGTTGACCTCAATTGCACGACAGGAAGACGCTTCGTCTTGGATGCTTTTCCGACGACGACGTTTAAATTCATTACTCCAAAATCAAATAGTTTTTAACGGTGGTGCAGAATCGGAGTTAACTTCATCCAGTTCTGGTTTGATTTGCACGGTCCTTCAAATGAAAATGGTTATTATCGTCACGAAAGCCGGGTGTCTCCGTTTACAGCCGCAGTCGACAAACTGACGTATTCAGACGACTGTCAACATTGTTAAAAATGTTTATACAATCTCTGAAATAATCAAGATAACAAACCGTGAAGGAGCCACAAAAACGTTTCATTCTTCCGTAGAAATTTGCGAGACTTACCAAACCAACCTCGTATGTGATTATAGGCTTGAAGACGAATAATTATGGGACACGACAACTCAGAGAACATAATTCGATGCAGAAAATACTGCGCAGATTGCTGGACGTGGAAGTCTTGCGTCAAGACCGATACGACCCTCAGTGCTGAACCCTAACAAGAGCAATCTTCAAAAACAGGAAATAGCTGCAGTTTGACCTTAGCGATATTCTTATGGTGCCGCACATGAGAGCACGCGCTCGTAAAGCCGACTCCCTTACAAGGTAACAAAGTGGGCGCTTGCTCACTGCGCAAGTTACCAGAGAGCAGATAGGCGGCTTCCAGAAGGGCGGCAGCAGCGGCCCTCAGAGCTGGCGGCGTGCGTCACCAGGGGCAGAAGAGCGCCCGCGTGCCCGTGGCCTAATATGCACAAAACGGCCGGCGGCAGTTGTTACTCTGCGCAGATAAGCGCCCGGTATTCGGCACTAAACTCGGGGCCTCGGGGGGCGCGCCTTTTAAGAGGCTGATTTACAGGCGTCGTGCCACCAGCTGGCCTGGGCGGCTTCGGCGTCGGCGTCGGCAGACGGCATCTCAAAGAGGCGGCGCCGCGCGGGTCACCGCCGACGCCCGGCCTTGGCCCGCAGATACGGCTGCGAAAATTGATTCCTGCGCTCCGCGAATTCGACGCAAAATTTGTCTACCCTCCAGATAGACGGCAAAGATCGTTTCACACTAGTAGTACAACGGCATTTTCATCTGTAACTTTGCAAGGAAGCACAAGGAACCTGTGATGATGATAGGATTGTTTGGGCTCGTGACGTAGATGTCTTTAGCGCCCATACTAGAATGGGACGAATGTGGTTAAAAAGGCTAAAACTCTTAAAGAAAACTGAAAAAGTTGTCAGTCAAATGTTTTCTGTAATGATTCGTCTAAAACCAACAAGTAAAAGATACTGACAGAGAAAAATCGCAACACCAAGAAGGAGTTATGCAACATAAACGTAAGTTGGTACGCCTGTTTCTGCATGTGAAAGATTTGAGACTAGTAGCTGCCCTACGAGGATGCAAGTAAGGTGCTCCAATGGTCGTGAGCGTTAGTTAACTTCGAGATTGCCATGGTGAGGTAGTGTTCCACAAGAAAGCCTTTGTCCGCAGCTCGTGGTCGTGCGGTAGCGTTCTCGCTTCCCACGCCCGGGTTCCCGGGTTCGATTCCCAGCGGGGTCAGGGATTTTCTCTGCCTCGTGATGACTGGGTGTTGTGTGATGTCCTTAGGTTAGTTAGGTTTAAGTAGTTCTAAGTTCTAGGGGACTAATGACTATAGATGTTAAATCCCGTAGTGCTCAGAGCCATTTGAGCCAAGAAAGCCTTTAAGGCGACAAAGACGCCATTATCGACACCTCACTGAGTTTGAATGAGGTCGTGTGATAGGGCTATGAGAAACTGGATGTTCCTTCTGCAGTACTGCTGAAAGACTTGGCAGTAATGTAGCCACTGTACATGATTGCTGGTGGTCACAAGAATGTACGTAACTTTCTGGCAGATTGTAACTGTGTGCCGGACCGAGACTCGAACTCGGGACCTTTGCCATTCGCGGGCATGTGCTCTACCGACTGAGCTACCCAAGCACGACTCACACCCCGTCCTCACAGCTTTAATTCCACCAGTACCTCGGTTCCTACCTTCCCAACTTCACAGAAGCTCTCCTGCGATCTCAACTGTGTTTCTTGCGAGTTACCACGCCCTCTCCTCTTTTTCGCGTTGCTCTTTGCGAAAGTGTTGTCGTGTCCTAAACTTAATATTTGTGGTTAAACAGCATTGTTAAGGGTCATGTTCAGTGTCTGCGGGGATAGATGGTTCAAATGGCTCTAAGCACTATGGCATTTAACATCTGAGGTCATCAGTCCCCTAGACTAAGAACTACTTAACCCTAACTAACCTAAGGACATGACATACATCCATACCCGAGGCAGGATTCGAACCTGCGACCCGAGCAGCAGTGGGGTTCCGGGCTGAAGCGCCTAGAACCACTCCGTCACAGCGGTCGGCTCCGGCCGGCTCTGCGGGGGTAGATTTCGAGACAGAAACCATGTGCGCGCACACACACTGTTTGAAAATTCTTCCTATGTCAGTTTTTTAAAGAAGGTGCTGAAAATCCAAATGCAATAAAAAAAGTGCCTAAAGGATTATGGTAATGTATGTGGCTGGCTGATCACTAGAGAAAAAAGAATGAGTCGACAGGTCTGCAATACACTAAAGCCTCCTGAGACCTTAGACAATGCACTAAATTCTAAGGGCTTTGTAACACTTGTCTCATTATTAGGTAAAACAGAGGGTTGGTCTCCACATACATTAGCCTCTGCCCTCTGGTCCGAATATAAAATGCACTCTAATTAAATGTGTCATACGGTGAGTCGTTCCCCACAGGTATCACAGACTAGGGGATCATCTCGCCGCGGTACGGAGCCATGTGTTCATAGAGAGTGTCATATTCGGAAGCGTGTCGGCGTGATTTCATCCTATCTGAGTGACTGGTATGAGGTACGCCATGGCCGGACAATTAGCTTCACTGACCGCACTTTATTCTCCCTCGTGACTTGCCGCTCTTTGTCCTAGAGCTTCATGGCTCTCCGAATCGAAAGCGTGACTGCAGCCGCACGGGGATATGGTATTCAGAGTCACATTGAGTTCCTCGCTGGCTTCCTTAGCTACTACATCTGACAGCTCATTTCCCCGAGTTCCTACGCGCCCCGATAACCAGCATTGTGATGCCTGATTTCCTTACTCTTGCAGAAGGCGCAATTTACCCTGTGTTGATTGGATCGTTTTCTCTGCTGGCTACATGTGCTGCAGTGCTTGTAGGGCATTAATGGAGAAGATGGGAATCTTCTTGCTTTGATGACACCTCATCCGTCAAGTGCCTTCAGGATTGCTTACAAAAATGTATAAACTGATCTGAGAATCGATACGTGTAGATAAGGTCGTGCAGAACTACGGAACTGCCTAGAGTATCAGTCTGTTTCGAGCCGTCTGTGTATACTTCAGTAAAATTGCAATGCCTACCTAAGACATTATAAAAGACTAAATTACATTTGAAGTCTAATATTTCTTGAGAATTGTCAGCTCTGAGATAATAACAGGTCTCTTAAAAAGTCAAGGGGCGTTCTTACTCCAAACTTGGCGTAAAACACTACAAGACAAACCTATTTTTAAAACGAAACTCTTCAGACGAATCCCATAAGGCCTCGTTGCCTGCTGTTCGGGTGTTAAAAAGAGTTCACAAGGCATCTGGTGAGGTGAACATGGAGTACCAACATTAACTTTCCAAAAAAATATTGCACCATTTGCACATCTGCGAAGTGTGTGGATTTTGATCCAAGAGCTCTGGGGAAGGAAAGAAAAATTGTTGTGGAACTAACAAAAAGAGATACTTTACTGTGAAATAAAAATAAAACAGTAAAGAAAATAAATTTTGTTTGTTCGATAGTGCACATCCTCGCACAACCTCGGATTAAATCCGTGTCGCTCCATCTCATGCACTGAAATATGCTGACAACCATCATGGCACGCTGTTCACAAGCGCCGGCCGCGGTGGCCATGCGGTTCTAGGCGCTTCAGTCCGGAACCGCGGGACTGCTACGGTCGCAGGTTCGAATCGTGCCTCGGGCATGGATGTGTGTGATGTCCTTAGGTTAGATAGGGTTAAGTAGTTCTAAGTTCTAGGGGACTGATGACCTAAGATGTTAAGTCCCATAGTGCTCAGAGCCATTTGAACCATTTTTTTGTCTACAAGCCGGTCCAGACGCTGTTACAAGACTGTCTCACCCTTCGACGGCGGCCTTTCTATGATCAACTAGTGTTTGAGGAGGTCTCCTGCGATGGAGCACTAAAGGGTTTCAACTGGCCCCACGCATGCTCAATCAGGTTCACGTCAGCACAAATCGCAGGCCCGTTCCATTCGATTGACTCCTGTCTCCAGAAAATATTGACATTAGGTGAGGACAATAGGGTGGAGGAAGCTATCTCGATACCGAACAACTCTCAAATTATACTCGTGACCGATGATGGGCGTCGGACATCCGTACATGACAGCTGCCCGAAACATGACTGACCCACATCCGTGGAGAAACCTATGGAACAATCAAAATACTGAGCTGGTTGGAGGGCCCTCTCGTAATGGTCCAAACTTTCTCAACTGGGGAGATAACCGGTGATCTTGCAGCCCGAGATAGGGTTTGACAATCATGTAGACAAGCAGTAACAACTCTCGCCGTGTGCAGGTGGGCATTATCTTGCGTAAATGTAAGCCCAGAATGGCTTACCATGTAGGGTAACAAAACGGAGCTTAGACCTTCGTCAGTGTACCACTATGCTGTAAGGATGCTGTGATTGTCAACTAAAGAGGTCCTGCTACAAAATGAAAGCCGCGCTGGATCAGCCGAGCGGTGTGGGGCGCTGCAGTCATGGACTGAGCTGCTGGTCCCGGCGGAGGTTCGAGTCCTCCCTCGGGCATGGGTGTGTGTTTGTCCTTAGGATAATTTAGGTTAAGTAGTGTGTAAGCTTAGGGACTGATGATCTTAGCAGTTAAGTCCCACAAGATTTCACACACATTTGAACATTTGAACAAAATGAAATGGCACTCCAGAACATTACTCCTGGTTGTTGCGCCGCACGGCCAGCGACGGTCAGGATGGTGTCCGACCACTATCCGGGGCTTCTGCAGACATCTCCCGTATGACGAACAACCGGGTGAGAGTTTTGTGAGCGATTTACTTTGTAGAAACACTCTCTTGACGTACAGAGAGGACCGGCGTCTTGTACAAGAGTCTGGCCACAGTTTACTAATACGGCCCACGAAGGATCGCTACTCGCCAAATATCACTTGGTTCTCATGCGCGCTGTAAGAACATATTGATTCCTTTTGTATATGGAAGAGATCACGTCATGGAAGAGGATGTAGTTTTTATGGGCTTAGGATCTGTATGAGTTTGGGAATTCCATTGCTGGAACAGTAAGCTACGGACCAAGAACTAGAGCAACTTCTTCCCAATTTAGGAGAGCGGTGTTGAAGTGCACGTAATAAAGATTAGGAACGACCTGAGAAGCATCACTTAATGATATGACCCTAGTGGCGCTGATTTACAGTAGCGATGAATAGCCTTAAAGGCTGGCGGGAGAGTAAAACTACGTCATCAATACATCTTGCGATGTCCCAACTGGATACGGAGCGATTTATTAAGGAATTCTTTTCTTCTATGTTTGAAAGCGAAACGGTAGGAGAATCTCCTGATCCTCTCAGGTGATAGTCTGAGCCTTCCTCACTTTTCGATCACTACTTCCACATTGTGTGATGCTCACAGAACGACGAAAGAGCCATGTAGCAACACGGTGCCAAACGAATCTTAGTCATCCAACTGATATTTTAACGTGACAGAATTCCTTTATTACACACTCCACAGAACAAACTGACAGTCAAATTATACTTTGAACCGCCTCTCTCCCCCTCTGCCTCCCCCCAACTCTCTCTCTCTCTCTCTCTCTCTCTCTCTCTCTCTCTCTCTCTCACACACACACACACACACACACACACACACACACACACACACACACACATACACACACACACACTCTCTCTAGAAGAGATCGAATGCCTCGTCAGTCCATAAATATCTACAACAACTGCTTTCACAAAGCACTCGCGCTGGATAATATTCAGAACGTTCAGATTATCAGCCGGATCCTTAGTAAGCGAGAAAGAGACCTTCCCTAATAATTGCTGTGTGATGGAGAGAAGAATACGTGAAGCTAGTGCTGGAATAAGTTACCAACTAAACACAATCTCACCACATCACGTAAACTATGTTCATGAGATTACATGCTCCCAGTTTCCTCCAGAGGAGACGTAGTGTAACGAAATGAAGGGAACCAAACACTCGTTGGAATTAGTTCACACATATCCATAACATGAGAGTAAAAGTGTACGATAACAATTAGGCGAAACACGTGTTGTAGTGTTCGCGGAAACAGGTAATTAATATGTGACTTTAAAGGCGTCGCCATGACTATCAGAACATTTACTGTCAATGATAACTAATGTATTGCATAATGAGTTACTTAATCAGAAAAAGTGAAGTGTTAGATCTCGAGATGAGATAATGATTTTAAAAAACTAGTCTACTGGTGCCATCATATTCGGGGACAGATGTTTTAATCCCAGAACGAAGACAAGTGACTCGCACCCAACGGACAATAATGTTTGATAGATTATTGTCTCCTCTTCCAGATGACAGGCGAGGACATCTTTCGAGCTAATCTCCCATCGTATGATTTCCTTAAGCACATAACATGAGTTAAATTCCACTGTGACGTACAAAACTCATTTTGTTTGCTCTTCACACTTAAATATGAAATTCTTCTAACAAGACGTTAAATATCAGGACTTACAAGTTCACCGTGAGTAGTAACAGGTCTCTGCACACATACCTGAAACAAACAGAAATAAGACATTAACACTACATCAGTACGATCTTGTGGATATACGTCGGAGAGTACAATAACAGCAAGATTTCTCTATCTACTAACTATTGAAATAACTGGGAGGAAGATTATTCATGAAACAAGAACACAGATTCAAAAAAATGGTTAATATGGCTCTGAACACTATGGGACTTAACTGCTGTGGTCATCAGTCCCCTAGAACTTAGAACTACTTAAACCTAACTAACCTAAGGACATCACACACATCCATGCCCGAGGCAGGATTCGAACCTGCAACCGTAGCGGTCGCGCGGTTCCAGACTGTAGCGCCCGGAACCACTCGGCCACCCGGCCGGCACACAGATTCAGTTTTATGTACTCAGTCACTAGGACAAGTAAACAAGAAGTTCAATATAACGCAGATCTTAACACAAATAACAGTCTTTTAATAACTACGTGGAATGTGGAAGATTAATTTTAAATCATCACACTTTTAGACTGACTTGATGTCATCCTCCATCTCTTCCTGCCAAGTGTTAATTTTTTCCACACCGGGGAGCCACTGTACCCAGTCTTTTCCATCAACTACCATATTCTACCTTTGCCTACACACATAACTTCTTTTCTCTTCTTTTAGTCCTTGCAAAGCCAAGTTACCTATTTCTGGTTACTATAGAAAGTGTTCCACTAACCTGTCCATTCTCTGATGTTTTCACCTCATTTTGTTTCTCAACTATTCCTTTTATTATCAATCGATTTCGTTCCGAGCGTAGTGCGCTACGGTAAGGCACGGGATTCGTATGCTGAAAGAATGCAGATCAAATTCTCGTCTGGCCACCTAGATTTGAGTTTTCAATTATTTCCCTAAATCGCTTAAGGTGATTTCCGGGATGGTTCCTTTCGAAGTGCACGTACGATTTCCTTCCCTATCTTTTCCCAAGCCGAGTTTGTGCTCTGTCTATAATAATGAGAGGTTAAACCACAACCGTCATATCTTCATCCATTTCGCAACTTATCTTTCCTCTTAATTTGCAGTCTTTTTTGATAGCACCAAATTTCTAACGATTCTTATTTCTTCTTCTGTAAATTTCAATGGTTGACGTTTTATTTTCACACAATGATTTATTGAGACGTACTCTTTCACAAATATCTTACTCAATTCAATATTTAATACAAACTGGACAGTTACAAACGTTCTAGAATGATGGAGATGGATAAATGTATCAATTTGAGATAAAGGTCCCAGGTTCAGTAACGAACGAGTCGAAAGTTACAAGTGAAAATAGTTCTGATGCCTCTGACAGTGGAATACATGTACCACTATTGTTGTTGTTAAGGATGTAGAGTACACAAGTTCCAGAGGTGATAGTATCGACCAAAATAAGAAACAATGTCTAGCAAACATAGGGTCTAAAAGGCGTACCTTAAAAGCTAAGAGCGCTTGCTCAATAGAGAAAATATGTCTCACAGTAGCGAAGATGGAAAGGTGCTCATAGATCCTCTGGTATGCACTTGTTTACTGTACATTTTGTTCTGTGTTTGAGGCGTGGACTTCTGCTAACTAATACTGCCAATGAAAGACCAATAGCTTCACTCAAAAATTTTCGTAAATCGTTCCGGGCAAGTGTTTTAGTTGCTTGGTGGCGATGTCATAATCGATGTTTTCGACCTTCTTTACCCAACTCATTACAGCCTCATTTCTTTCAGTTTTGTCTCTCAGCAAGACGTAAGACGATCAATATCAAACAATAATTAGTAATTTTAATAACAAAATACTGTCCAAAATTTTGGCATTGTGGAAGGAAATATCAGATTACCGGCCGTGAGGCGACACTGCATACCGATTCGATACAAAGCCCTTATTTCGATGTCTCCATATTTATAAGAGTCTGTTCGTTACACTGTCTGTGAAACAAAAATTAATTTAGAATTTTCCTCTAGAACGAGTATACGTTTTAAGTCTCGGGTATAAACGAATCACGAGATTTTAGATTTTCCCTCTTCTTCAACAACATACACCATGTGATCAGAAGTATCCGGACACCCTCAGAAACATACGTTTATCATATTAGGTGCACTTTGCTGCCTCCTACTGCCAGGTACTCCATTTCAGCTACCTCAGTAGTCATTAGACATTGTAAGAGAGCGAATGGGGCGCTCCAAGGAACTCACGGATTTCGAACGTGGTCAGGAGATTGGGTGTCACTTGCGTCATACGTCTGTACGCGAGATTTCCACACTCCTAAGCATTCCTAGGTCCACTGTTTCCGATGTGATAGTGAAGTGGAAACGTAAGGCACGAAAGCGTAGTGGCCCACCTCGTCTGTTGACTGACAGAGACCACCGACAGTTGAAGAGGGTCCTAATGTGTAATAGGCAGACATCTATTCAGAACATCACACAAGAATTTCAAACTGCAACAGGATCCACTGAAAGTACTATGACAGGCGAGAGGTGAGAAAACTTGGATTCCATGGTCGAGCGGCTGCTCATAAGCCCCTCATCACACCGGTAAATACCAAACGACACCTCGCTTGGTGTAAGGAGCGTAAACTTGGATTTCATGGTCGAGCGGCTGCTCATAAGCCCCACATCACACCGGTAAATACCAAACGACATCTCGCTTGGTGTAAGGAGCGTAAACAATGGACGATTGAACAGTGGAAAACCGTTGTCTGGAGTGACGAATCACGGTACAAATGGCTCAAATGGCTCTGAGCACTATGGGACTTAACATCCGAGGTCATCAGTCCCCTAGAACTTGGAACTACTTAAACCTAACTAACCTAAGGACGTCACACACATCCATGCCCGAGGCAGGATTCGAACCTGCGACCGTAGAGGTCACGCGGTTCCACACTGAAGCGCCTAGAACCGCTCGGCCACCACGGCCGGCAATCACGGTACACAACGTGGCGATCTGATGGTAGGGTGTGGGCATAGCGAATGTCCGGTGAACGTCATCTGCCAGTGTGTGTTGTGCTAACAGTAAAATTCGGAGGCGGTAGTGTTATGATATGATCGTGTTTTTCACGGAGGGGCCTTGAACCCCTTGTTTTACGTGGCACTATCACACCACAGGCCTACATTGATGTTTTAAGCACCTCCTTACTTCGCACTGTTAAAGAGAAATTCGGGGATGTGCGATTGCATCTTTCCACATGATCGAGCACCTGTTCATAATGCTTGGCCTGTGGAGGAGTGGTTACATGGCAATAACATTCCTGTAATGGATTGGCTTGCACAGAGTCCTGACCCGAATCCTATAGAACACTTTTGGGATGTTTTGGAACGCCGACTTCGTGCCAGGCCTCGCTGACATTGATACCTCTCCTCAGTGCAGCACTCTGTGAAGAATGGGCTGCCATTACCCAAGAAACCTTCCAGCAGCTAATTGAACGTACACCTGAGAGAGTGGAAGCTGTCATCAAGGCTAAGGGAGGGCCAACACTATATTGAATTCCAGCATTACCGATGGAGAGCACCACTAATTTGTAAGTCATTTTCAGCCAGGTGTCCGGATACTTTTGATCACATAGTGTATAATGATAGAGTGACAGTAATTCATCTGGCCAGAGATATGAAATGGTAAGTTTCGGTTCGCCCTGCTTTGTTTCCCAGCAGCAATCCAATCCCGTTGGTGGCTTCTCTGGAGTCGCCGCGTGGGTGGCACCTGGGATAAGAGGTCTGCCGCAAGGACGGCGTGACGTCACCAAATTACAGAGCGCACGCCTCTCTTTTCGGGCTGCTCTGAGTTCTCGGAACGTCCTGACGAGAAGAATGAGGAAGAGGTACAAACAGCGCGACAGGCTGTGGCGTACTTCGGAGCGAATAGCGTCCGTGTTGTAGGGCAGAATGGCTGTTACCAGACGAAAACATGTACACTTCTGTCCGCCGGGCGGCTGGAGTGGTCCGATATTTAACAATACGATGGTTTAAGTCCTCTCAGGCTGAAGACAAGACACGGGAAAAATGTTGTAAAAGTGTAAAGCAGCGTTAGCTAGACACGAACAATTGTCGTACTTCCAACAACTTTAGTAGCTCTACCCCATCTCTTACGTAAATAAAGCTATTGTACATCAATTCCTAATCGCTGTTGCTCTGCCATTCTATGAAAAAAATCAGTGGATATCATGACACATCTGGTTAACCAATTCAGAACGTTTTGCCAGCTTCCTTTTTGTATGTGCACGAAAATAAGGCACTGAATGCTTGGCTGTTTCGAAGTGTTGTATTCCCGAGAAATACGTAAATTTTAAGCTCGAATTCTTAGTCTATAAATGGACCACTTTGATATCAAAGTTCTCTTGCTGTTCTGAGGAGGATATGGCTAGGCGAAAGTCGTAGAGGCCACAAAAATTGGGTTAAAGCTCTGTGGCCAACAACTTTTACTAATGAGTTCCGCTAGTTACTTCAGGGAACGATTCGATAGTATCTTCGTTCTGTAGGCCATTCAGGAAACAAGTGGTAAACACACAGAATCTATCCAAAATGGGATGCTAGTCGATACCTCCCAGGCCTTACTACACCCCTCTTACGAAACTGTCTTCTCATCACTAGCACGAATGTTACACACACACACATACACACACACACACACACACCGCACGTTGTTGTCCTTGCAGTTGTCTTTGCGCTAAAGACGAGTTTGGTGAAACTCTCCACTTAACCAAACTTTCACAAGTCCCTTCATCTCTACTTAACTACTGTATTGCCACCTAGACCCATTTCAACGTGTTTATTGTAGTGAAGCCTGGATATTCTCTATAGCTGTTGCCCCTCATTCTTCCTCCACTTATGTTTATAAGTATTCATTGGTGCCCTTGAGTACGTACAATCATACTGTCTCTTCATTATATCAATTTTTGCTATAAATTTCTGTTCTCCCCGAGCCTATTCGGTATGTATTCATTAGTTTTCCAACCTATCCATCTAACATTCAACACCCTTCTTTAACGTCGTATTTCAAAGACATATATTTTATTCTTTTCTATAATACTTGTCATCCACATTTCACTTCCGTATAAGGCTACACTCTGGTCAAATGTTTCCTAAAAAGACTTCCTTGGACACAAATTTACCTTGGGTGTTACCGTATTTCACTGTTTCAGAAAATCTTTCCTTGCTACAGCGTCCTCATTTTATGTATTCTTTTTATTCCTGCCACCGTCAGTTCCTTTGCTGCCCAGTTAGCAAAACTCGTCTCATTTACAAACACAGGGTTTTAAGAAATTCACGTTACAAACTTAAGAGGGGAGTCAGTAGATAATAGTATTTTGATTTGGAATCCATGTCCGGCCATTTGAAAACACGTTGGTAACGCTACCACTTTTACAATTACTTTAATAGGCGTGACCCAGTATACAAATTGTTTTTCAGCGAAAGAAATAACTCGTGTACTCAACAACATGTTGTCTTGACCATGATCCAGTATGGCCTCTTCCAGTTCGGATGTGCGGCGTCTAACAGTCATGTCTGCTGACGGTAAAGGTACCCTTTCTCGAAACCGGTCCGTAATTGTGGCGAAAAGGGTATGCGATGGATATGGACGTTGTAGAAAACGAACTTGATAAAGGCGACGAGCAACTCATCCATTACCGTGGGCTTTGCCATTCAGAACGATCATGTTGGTGCATTCAACAAACTGGCACTCAACCATGTAGTTCTAACACTAGCAGACAAGTTCAAATATGGTTCAAATGGCTCTGACCACTATGGGACTTAACTTCTAAGGTGATCAGTCCCCTAGAACTTAGTACTAATTAAACCTAACTAACCTAAGGACATCACACACATCCATGCCCGAGGCAGGATTCGAACCTGCGACCGTAGCGGTTGCGCGGGTCCAGACTGTAGCGCCTACAAACGCTCGCCACCCCGGCCGGCAACAGACAAGTGAATGAGGCTCGAACCAGGTCAGAGAAGCAGGATAGACGTCAAATGAAATCAGACGATCCCACGTATCCACCCCCCACCATGACTACCTTGTTGCATACCTACCTAGTAAACAAGTTTTTAAACGGCTGTTACGTTTCCGGACATGAGTTCTTATGCGAAATGTTATGCACTCACTCACCTCTGCAAGTCCCAGAAATTGGTAACAGGAATTTCCAAACACACTTGTATAACTCACTATAAAAGTGTTCACCGCATCTTACAGATAACATGACAGAATTACAATGTCATAGGGGAAAAAAAACATGAAATTTTTCATTCATTCTACGTTAATCTTAATTTTTTGCCCAAGTGTATCCTTCGTTTCCTTTACCCGTTTTTGGTGCAGCACATTAACACATACACGCGCACGTGCACACACAACACACATATGCACACGCTTTCTCATTAACTTACGTGCATTAGAGGGTACCAAATTTGGAAAACAGTCCACTATTGCACTTACACTTAGAATGATACAGCTTATGTTTGTTGACGATATATGTGCAATGAAAATTAAATTTCGATATGGGCCGCCAGTCAAGCAGATGCAGTCCAGTGGTACGACTGTCTCATCTGGTGATGATTAAAAGCTCCATGTATATCCTGTTAAACTTGATGTCGGAGCTTTCTCTCTAAAATACAATTCGGAAATAAAAACACAAAAAACTGAAATACAGACAGTCGACAGACATTTATTTATAAAATGTGTAGAATTATAAAACATTATCACTGAAGATGACATAGCACCAGGGAGTAAAAACCATCCTTATCCTAATAGCTGTGTCCACTATCAACCCGTTACGAAATTCATGTTGATAACTTTTTCAAGCACTAAACTACAACTTGTGTGGTGAAATTAGTTTTCTTCTAAAGCTAGGGATTAAGATAGAACTTAAATTAAAACTGTACAGATTAACACCAGTATTTAAAAAGAAAGGAGCAACCTGTGTCGAAGCAAATTCGTGCACTCGGCGTAGAAGCTGCTGAGTTGCGCTCTGAAAACACCCACATCCTCTGGCATTCCCTCCCCCTCCCCCACCTCCCCCTCCATCCTCCACCATTCCGTGGCGTAGCTGGAGTTTATCACGAGTGGCGCAGTCCCCGCTGACGTGTTAAGGAGCGACGGGTAAGGTCTGCTATTATCCAGCTTTCAACAGGCGCAGCAAGAAACTTTACGGCACTTTAATTCCAAGTGCAGGAAGTGTCTTGGCGGTGTCGGCACTTTACGACTGCTGACAATGGCGCCGAGCGGTCGCCTGATATTCCCATGTTGCCTCAGCACCGGGCAGACTGCGCCTACGTTTGCGTCAGCACCGACGCTCTGCCGTAGCGTTTGCAAACCGTGTTTCTCCTCGATAGACGCTCCGTGAACAGGTATATTTCGTTTTCCTAGATTTGGGAAATGTATTCGACACTGCGCTACATTGTTCGATCCCTACGACACGATCATACGGAAACATCATCTTCAGAATGGGGGAATTAATCACTACAGGGGAAAACGCTCTTGAGTCAGCCCTTGTATATAAATGATCTACCATCATGCATCCGAGAAGTAAAAATAATTCTCTTTGCCTACGATGCAAGTATTATAATCAAGCCTAATGGAGACGTGCGAACGTATTATATACGTAATACTATTAAAATATCGCTATCCTATAAGCTGTATCCACTAACAATCCATTATGAAATTTATGTTGGTAGTTATCACGAAGTATATTACAATTTGTCTGGTGAAATTACTTTTCCTTATAAAGCCATGGAATGAGGTAGAACCTAAATGAACTGTGACTGAATTTAGACAAATCAAGGTGCTCGCAATTTAGTGCTGTACTATGTCTAACCATCCAACGTAAATCAATTAATGCTGCGTGTGGTAGCCACGTGGTCTAGGGCGCCTTGCCACGGTTGGCGCCACTTCCCCTGTTGGGCGTCTGAATCCTCTCTCGGGCATGAGTGTGTATTTTGTCCTTAGCGTAAGTTTAAGTTTGATAAAGTAGCCTAGGGGCCGATGACCTCCGCAGTTTGGTCACCTAGGAACTTACCACAAATTTCCAATTTTTCAATGAATGAAAAAGAATATTCTAAATCCTTAGGTGTTTATATTGATAATAACCTTAATTGGAAGTCATATTTTACAGATGTTGCACGTCTAAGTTGTGAAATTTTGCATTGTGATTAATATAATATTTTGGAGACAAAAATATCAAAAACCGGAGTCACTTTTCTTATTGTCAATCGCTAGAATTTAGTGTCACCATATCTTCTGCTTGCAAACAGCTCTTTGAGCATCCGAGCATACTGGATCATTCTCACAGTACATTTACTCCCTTATGACGACTGTTGCCTACAATCGGTCACAGGCTGAAAACAACATTCTTAAATGTGACATTAGAAGGAGTAATGACTTACACTATCCTTGATTTGTGTGTCGGTGAGATAGAAGCGAAGTATTCAGCCATAATATTTTTGACCACCTACCGATTGGTAAAGAATGTAATGGATAACAAACACAAGTTGATATCGTATCTGCTTGACAATTTCTTTTAGTTTATAGTACAATTTATTATTGTATCTGTGTCTACGTTCAAGAGAAGAAAGAGTGAGGGACAGTGAACACAGTTAAATGTAAAACACTGTCTAAACATAAAGAAAACATTAAGAAATCTTGTAAATGTTCAGCATGTGACTACATTTTCCTCTGAGATGATGTAGTATTATTGTAAAACTTATTCGTTGAATATAATAATGAAGGATCGCAAATATAATCCACGGAACAAGCAAATAGCTAATTAACTTTGCAAGCATGGGATTGCCGGCCGGAGTGGCCGAGGGGTTCTAGGCGCTTCAGTCTAGAACCGCGCGACCGCCACGGTCGCAGGCTCGAATCCTGCCTCGGGCATGGATGTGTGTGATGTCCTTAGGTTAGTTAGGTTTAAGTAGTAGGTTAGGTTTAAGTAGTTCTAAGTTCAGATTTTAAATCCCATAGTGCTCAGAGCCATTTGATCCAAGCATGGGTTTGGCTCTAGACTTATTTGACTGACGAAATCCAGTACGTTATACTGGAGACGCAATGTCCCACAAAAACGAAAGTAACATTGGGTGTACCATAAGGAAGCGTAACATGATCTCTAATGTTTCACATATATTTAACAGATTTAAAAGCAGCACCATAAGATTGTTCCTTTATAGAAAGTAATGAAGTTGTACGATCACAAGAAGCTGCAGAAATACAATGACGATAAGAAAAATGCGACAGCGAAAAATAATTAATGTAGAGTAATGAAATTTCGTGAATACAAATGACTAGATAACATATTTACGTGATTAATATTGCAACATCACAGGTTAATGTAAGCGCTAGATAAGCTATTGCAAATGTGAAAGACTGGTACATTAATAACCAGATTAACCGCCAGAGTATTGAACTCAAGCATGCAAATGCACCTGTATTGTGATGTATAAGTGTCGGATGTCAGTTGTGGAATGGAGTTCCAAGCCTGTTGCACTTTTGGTCAATGCAATGCTGTTTATGAACGACACTGGCCTTGTCATCCGACGATGTCCTCAATGTGTTCGATTGGACACAGATCTGGTGATCGAGCAGGGCAAGGCAACGTATCGACATTCTGTAGAGAATGTTGGGTTACATCTGCGGTATGTGGGTGAGCGTTACCATGTTGGAAGCGACGCCCTGGAAAGCTTTTGTGAATGGCAGCACAACAGATCCAATCATGAGATTGACGTAGAAATTTGGAGTCAGGATGTACGGGATAACCATGAGAGTGCTCCTGCAGTCATAATCATAATTTCAGGTGCAAGCCCAGTATGTCCAGCACGTTGGGTACAACTTCTCAGTTGGCATCATTCTAACCAACACACGGTCATCACTTGCACCGAGACAGAAACAGCTTTCATCAGATAACTCAACAGATCACCACCCTGCCCCCCCCCCCCCCTCAATGAGCTCTCGCCTGACACCACTTGAGACCAGCGAAATGCAAGTCACAGGACGTCTGGCTCAGATGTGTCCTTGAAGTAACCGATTTGTAACAGTTCACTGTGTCACTGTGGTGCCAACTGGTGCTCAACTGCTACTGCACATCCAATACGAAGCGAAGCGAAAGAGTCAAAGGCCTCCATGATGGGTGGTCTCCCCTCTCGGTAGTGCCACATGGCCGTCCAGAGCCGGTCTTCTTGCGTCCGTAGATTCTCGTGACCACCGCTGCTAGCAGCCATGTTTAGTGGCTACCTGCAATATCGCAGAAGGAACATCCAGCTGCTTGTATCCGTATTGCACGACCTCGTTCAAACTCAGTGAGGTGTTGATAACGTCATCCTTGTCGTCTTAAAGTCACCCCGTCCGATCTCAAAGGTAACTAACGCTGACGACCGTTACAGAGCGGATTTAAAGCAAACCTATTTTTGTATATTAGTGCTACTAGCGCCACTCTTATGCGACTGGCGCGAAACTCGCCCAACAACTTTCGTTTACGGCGCACAACTAAAATCAAATGGTTCAAAAACGTGTGTGAAGTCTTATGGGACTTAACTGCTAAGGTCATCAGTCCCTAAGCTTAGACACTACTTAACATAAATTATCCTAAGGACAAACACACACACCCATGCCCGAGGGAGGACTCAACCTCCGCCGGGATCAGCCGCACAGTCCATGACTGCAGCGCCTTAGACCGATCAAATGGTTCAAATGGCTCTAAGCACTATGGGACTTAACATCTGAGGTCATCAGTCCCCTAGACTTAGAACTACTTAAACCTAACTAACCTAATCACATCACACACATCCATGCCCGAGGTAGGATTCGAACCTGCGACCGTAGCAACAGTGCGATTCCGGACTGAAGCGCCTAGAACCACTCGGTCACAGCGGCCGGCCTCGCACAACTCTTTCTTGGTGTTGTGTTTTCTTTTCTTTTTCGTCATTGTACTCGGACAAAATTACCTCGTGTTATAGTAAATCGCAGTTGTCCTTAAATGTACATGAATATAAAATAACGCTACTAGTAGAGAAACAGAATATGGACTAAGTGTTAGAAGCTGTCCGCTGTAGCCGAGCGGTTATAGGCGCTTCAGTCCGGAACCGCGCTGCTGCTACGTTTGCAGGTTCGAATCCTGCCTCGGGCATGGATGTGTGTGATGTCCTTAGGTTAGATAGGTTTAAGTAGTTCTAAGTCTAGGAGACTGATGACTCAGATGTTAAGTCCCATAGTGCTTAGAGCCATTTGAATCATTTGATCGGTCTAAGGCGCTGCAGTCACGGACTGTGCGGCTGATCCCGGCGGAGGTTGGAGTCCTCCCTCGGGCATGGGTGTGTGTGTTTGTCCTTAGGATAATTTAGGTTAAGTAGTGTGTAAGCTAGTTTAGGGGACTGATGGCCTCAGATGTTAAGTACCATAGTGCTTAGAGCCATTTTAAATGTTAGAATACCTTTTCTGAAGATATTTGTCTGGTGTGTCGCCTTGTATAGCATTGACACGTGGACAACAAACAGTTCAGACAAGAAGATAAGAGAAAATTTTGAAATGTAGTGCTGCAGAAGAATGCTGAAGATTAGACGGGTAAATCGAGTAACTAATGATAAAGTACAGAATCCAATTAGAGAGAACATAAATTTGAGGCAACTTCATTAAAAGAAGCGGTCGCTTGACAGGACACATTCTGAGGTACCGTATGAAGGAATCTTCACGCTGGGAATGGAAGGTAATATGCGCGGTAAAAATTGTAGACAGGAACCGAGGCCTGACTACAGTAAGCAAGTTCAAAGAGATGTAGGTTGCGGAAATTAGGCAGAAACGAAGACGCTTGCTAGTGCTGAGAGCTCAGAGTCAGTATTCAGAATACAGTAACAACATAATAAGGACAAACAGTTGCATATGAAGATTATTTGCAAAAATTTTTGTGCCACTTCTAAACTTACATTACGCTCATGTTGTCCGTATTCTGCTGGAATTAAAATCCATTTGAAAGTAAATTTAGTAGCCTTTCGTGTTATTTCACACGAAATACGTATTTGATTGTGAAGTAACTCTTTGTTATATCATTGTTCTCCGTCCAACTGGAAAATGAGTACGAGATGACGAATTGTTACCTGCCCCGATCACCACCTCAGTATCACTACCTTATTTCACTTCCATTCCTTTGTTCACGCAGCACTGAAGCAAACGAAGAAAAAGGAAAAGCTACATACACTTACCTTTTTATTTCATCCATGGTAAATCATGGCTTTGGAAAGGCTACACCTGTGTCAATAGCTTTCTAATAATAAAGTGTCGCACTAGTTACGTGTTTCCATGCGTAGCACGACTTGTTTCGGTAATTTATCCCCATTTTCGATTATTGTGGGAAATTACATACCGTAAGTTTTGGGTATGATGTCTGCTGATCTGTTATCATCCCTCTTCTTCCCTGCAGTCGTCTTTTTAAGTTCGTATTGCAACAAGGAAACTAGAATATATTAATCTTTCAATTTAACTGCTGAACTTGAAAAAGAGTATTTTTTAAAACATACATTGCAGTTATTGTGCCTCCTTCGTCATGCAGAAATTCACACACAGGCACCACATCACTCGTAGAGTTTGTTTATGTTAGATCACAAAATGTCACAACAGAATAGAAATGTCTATAGGTGTATAGAATGAGCATTCAGATAAGCCGAATGATTTTACTCGTCAGCTTACAATGATTCTGAAAGCCACTTGACTATGGTGTTACGTAAAGTTTGTCTGTAAACGTTTTGCAGATGTTGAATGTCATTACGTCGCTACTATGAAAGAGTTCCGTTCAAAGGCCCGTTCAAAATAATGCTGGATTTTGTACTTGCGTATCATAGGTAGCTCTATAATTTGATTTCAATATCTAGAGTGAACTTGGCTTAGAGCTTCGAAGAGATAAATCCATTTAGCTAATCTGCGATAAACAGCAGCTTATACGTTACCATCTCCTTTACTTGAAAAGATGGAACAGCCAGCGGTATTTCTAGGTTTTATACCTCATTTGTTGGTGCTGCCGAATCTCTGTTTCAATACTTTGTGCTACGATGGCATCGAAGAATATTTAGCTAGCACGCCACAGTGAGAGAGTCCTGAAAAGAAACTTATTTGGCAGTCTGATATGCAGCAAATTAGCGATTTATTACACACCAAAATTTGTTTTGGAATCAAATTCTCCCGTTTCTAGTTTCTGCTACTGTAGTTTTATTCTTCTTTCTACTTGAGGGAAACCAAAACATCACCCTCCCTGTTGTTAGCAGTTTAAAGCACACTGGGGTGAAATTTGCACAATACGCAGAAGTCGACTCAGACTGCCATATGAAAATCTTACCTATAAACCAACATTGCTCGAAATGTGTATACTTTCAATGGACCGGTTGGCACACATTATCGAACTATCTCGCACATAAACGTGATATTCAGAATTTGCTCTGCGATTGTATGCCTACATTACACTACGCCTCGATATCATTATTAGACAAAGACCTTGCAAAATATATTAAACAACAAGTAAATCGCCTTTATACTCACATTGCCAGTTTTCCTTTCGTTCGGACGTATTATTTAGCCAAGTTAGATATATGTGATACTTACCTATGAAAAGTATTTCTTCCTCTTTTCATGAATTTCGATTTGCATCCGTAGCAGCAACAGTTCAGTGCCATTGCTGTTAATAATGAAAAAAATGTGTGGAAACAGGACAGCATACAATGAAAACAACAACTTCGTACCAAAGTTGTGAGACTATTTCGCATCGACATTAGCGACGTGTGCATTATGCTTTGCTGTCTTCATAGATATTTCACTTCTACGGCGCAGTGCAAATATATTGTGACAGTTTTGCTTGCCAAGGAGTCTGGATACGGACGAAGCTGTTCTATTTCAGTGGATCACATTTTTCCTTTGCATTGAACTGCTAATTATATAGCTGCTGTCAGTAGTAACAAAGACTATTTTAATAATAAATTATGCTTTAGATTCAACTATTTTTTCACAGTTCTGTGGCTAAAGATTTGTTTTTTAAATTTCATGCCTGTTGTCATTAAAAACGGAAACAATGACTTTTAGAAATTTTCGTAATAAGAGCGCTGAACACATCAGCTGTTAAACACATAACCAAGTCACAACAGCAGACGCATAGAAGCTCCAGACACCCATTCCTAAACAAAAAGTAAGCTCCTAAGATACACTACTGCTTCCAGGAAATGCAAAAACACAGTAGAAAAATTCCTTATGATAGGATATATAGAGAAACGATTGTTTTTTCAAACGTTTTCCTTGTATATAACAGTTGTAATAAATGTTTAAATATGTGAGTTTGAAACATCACTCTCGTATTCAGTAACTAGCGCCATAGAGCGGGAAAAAGTCTTTTGCAACTGGATACGTCGTAGTTGAATGTAAAGTACGGTTGTCATTTACAATAGTCTTTGTTGTTACTGGCAATAGCTATAAGTGACAGTTCAATGTAAACGAAAAGCAGAAGTCACTTAGACATAACACCTTTAAGTGTATCCAAACAATCCTGTCGCCATATCTTCGAAATGTAAGATAAAAAAATTACTGTGAATGATGGGTTCCGTGTGTATGAATTTCTGCTTGATGTACGAAATGAAGTACTCGTAAACAGATAGGTATACAAACTATACTATCCTATAGCATCAGCATCTAAATTCCCACATTCTTATTTTCCAGGTTTTCAGTTGCGATAAGAGTATGAAATAATGACGTTATGGAAAGAGAAGCACAACAGTACACACGTAGACATCACGTCCACTACTGACGTAAGCTCCTACAGTACTGGAATAAATTGCTGAAACGTGTCGGACTACGCGCCAAAAGAACCTGCCTGGTGCAGTATTTTATTATTTAAGAATTACAATTTTTGTACATCTTTGGCTAAATAACGACAATTTGCAAATGCTAATTGACCAAAATGATTTACGTCTGACTGATTATTTAAACTAATGGAAAAAATCATTTGCTGATTACAGAAAATGAAAAAGTATTGTGAAAAATAAACATCAACGATACAGATGAATTAAGTTTTCACGTGTCAGCCAGTGCGTATCTTACAGAAATGCAGAATGTCTCCCAACCACTGCTTTATCGTTCTCGTGAATAACTAATGCGCATAATATCTCCATTAGTAGCCCTTCATCTCAAGATTTGTTACTGATAAATTTTTATTATTATGGACTGAAGGTAATGAGGTATCGGAGATTCGGAGATAGCAATTGCTCTTTATAAGATTTGACTTGGTGATAAAAAAGAAAAGTGAAAGTAATTTGAAAGTGTGATAGTCCGCTTTTACTTAAATAAACAAGCGGAAAGAAATATTGTCTGTAAACTCTTTTATACCGCCGATTGCAGTGCGAATGGAGAAGCTCCACACTTATCATGGGTCTTGTGAGTTCAAAACACAGGTCATCCATGCTTCTGCACATTTCTTATATCACCATTGGTTATTACCAGAACGGCTTTTAAAAAATACTCAATTCTTCATGGAGCTACAAAACTTCCTTGATGAATACCAGGGCGTTACAGAACATCACTGGAAGTCATCACGGGACATACACTTCCTAACAAATGGCTCTAAGCAATATCGCACTTAACATCTAAGGTCATGAATCCCCTAGACTTAGAACTACCTAAACCTAACTAACCTAAGGACATCGCACACATACATGCTTGAGGCAGGATGCGAACCTGCGACCGTAGCAGCAGCGCGGTTCCGGACTGAAGCACCTGGAACCGCTCGGCCACAGTGGCCGACATACACTGCCTAACAAGAAAAGTGAAATACCCTGGATAAATGGTTGGACGCCACCGTAACTTTGCACACGTACTTACCATTGGCGGGTATGTAAATGATAAGAATTGCAATTCTCTGTGACAGGCAGAACGGCTAACAGAGTGCACTTGTGCTCTTCTCGCTTATTGGCGTTACCAGGCCTGGTGGGTTACATACAGGACATAAACAGCATCAGCTGTTGAGAGTTCAGTGTAGAAGACACGGTGTTGCTGCTTACTCATATGGGTCAGCTTTATCAGCAACCGGCAGAGTTTGAAAGAGGCTCCACTGTGGGTCTCCATTTGACCGGCTGGTCGAATTGTATGGTGAGAAGATATATGGGGCACTGGGACGTCAAAATGGTCCGATGCGTCACTGCAAGGGATCGTGAAGGCAGGCACACACGGTGTCAAGCTTCTATTCGATCACGCCTGACGACCACGATTGAAAATCGCCGTGTTGCGCACAAAGCACATCGTAGCCCCCTCACGTAATGGTGATGAATGACGTCACATTGTGGTTAACGATGAATTGCGGTGCTGCTCTACCCGGATGACTATCGCTGTGAGTATGGCGGAGATGTGGGGAGAAGTGTCATTTTTACAATGTTCTGGAGAGGCACAACGGTGTTACTACTAGCGTCCCGTGGCGTGGGGAGCCATTGGCATGACTTAAGGTGACGCTGGTAGTGACTGAACGAACTCTGGTGGCACAAGAGTACAGCGCGGACATTCTGCATCCTCATGTCTTACTCTCGTGAGACAGTACCGTGGTGTCAGTTTTGAACAGGAGAATGGTGGTTCACACATGGCTCGTGTCTCTACGAAGTGTCAGCGTGGGTAGCAACATCCCCAGATCTGTCCCCGATAAATCGTGTGCGGGCCACCTCGGGTGTCAACTCCCTCTCATTTCCAGTATCCAGGATATTAATGACAAGTTACAACAGTAGATGATACTGAGGCTTTATCACACCCGTCCCAATCAAATCAGTGCATTGATCCAGGAAAGTAGGGGTGTAACGCTAGGTTGATAAGTGGGCTCATACTGCTGAAATAAAATCACATACCCTCTGTTTGTTGACTGGAATACTCTCTTTTCAATTCTTGAGGTGGGAGGAGTAAAATACAGTGAGCGAAAGGCTGTTTACTATTTGTACAGAAACCAGGTGGCAGTTATAAGAGTCGAGGGGCATGAAATGGAAGCAGTGGTTGACAGGGGAGTAAGACAGGGTTGTAGCCTATACACTATGTTATTCAATCTGTGTATTGAGCAAGCATAAAGAAAACGAAACAAAAATTTGGAGTAGGAATTAAAAGCCAGGGAGAAGAAATAAAAACTTTGCGGTTTGTCGATTACACTGCTGTTTTGTCAGAGAGAGCAAACGACTTAGAGGAGCAGTTGAACGGAAGGGACAGTATCTTGAAATGAGGTTGTAAGATGAACATCAACAAAAGCAAAACGAGGATAATGGAATGTAGTCGAATTAAATCAAATGATGCAGAGGGAATTAGATTAGGAAATGAGACACTTAAAGTTGTAAAGGAGTTTCGCTATTTTGGGAGCAAAATAACTGATGATGGTCGAAATAGAGAGGATATAAAATGTGACTGGCGTTTCTGAAGAAGAGAAAGTTATTAACTTCGAGTACAGATTTAAGTGTCAGGAAGTCAAGTATTTGTATGGAGTCCAGCCATTTATGGAAGTGAAATATGGGCCAGAGACGTTGATCGGTGGCATATACATGGAATTAGATCTATGGCTGCGCGGTCGATCCACCCTGTGATATCTATGTATCACAGCGAGCTGCATCTTCGCGACGTCTTTGTGAGTTTATTACAGTAAGTTTATCCAAGCTGAAGCCACTATCTCGATTAATTAAATTCGTCGCCAACCGAATTTCAATTGTTTCTTTCGCTACTGAGTCCCAGTAAGATGAAGTTGAGGCTAAAATTTAGACGTTATCATACTCCATAGAGTGCCCAGCGTTAATACAGTGCTCTGCCACCGCGGGTTTCTTAGGTTGTAGTAAGAGCCCGGTGTACCTGGTGTGCTTTGTGCATCCCTCATGGGCTGTACGTGTCGTCTGTCCGATGTTTGAACACAAAGTGAAAGTGATTTTGTGCCCTTCACCAAAGACAGCAGCACACCTTGGTTCCGTTAAAGATGATTTAGTGCTTCGGAACCCTGGGGTTTACAAGATTCCCTGTGACTGTGGCCGCTCATACATCTCACAGACGGCACGTACAGTCATCATTATGTGTAAAATATTGAGGGTATTGTGATATAACTTCATAATCGATTATCGATTATGAAATCATCTTTTTTGTTAAAAAACGTGGCAAAATGTATACAACGTCATACTTCAGGCTGCCTGGAAGTAATTGAACAACAATGTACTAGGAAGGTTCCAACATCCACCGATCCAGCGTCATTGTTAGCATAAAAATTTGAATTATCAGGAGCTGAGCCACGATGAAATTCCTTGTGTAAAGAACTGGCATTCAGGTTCCTCTCAATAGTATGGGCTGCTTTATGGCATTGCACACTAATGAATACAAAAAACGTGAACGACTTAGGCAACAAACCTTCAGTATAACGTAAACAAAACGCTTCACAACAGTCAAAATACATAAAAGAAAATAGCAGCAGATGTTGGAAACCAGTGGAGTTATTAACATGTAGGCATATTTTTTAATGTAGGCATACAATATATGTCAAACGGAATCTCTGGAAACAAATGTTTTCAATTTGTTTTGCGAAATACTAATGGGTTACTATAATCGAAAGAAAGAGCCATGGCAGCGTACAAGAACGAAATTCTACAATTTAGTGTTAGCGATTTTTCATTCAAAACCCAATTTAGTATTTGTCAATGTAATCAGAAATGTCTTTGAAATAAAGTTATAAAAAGATCGATATTTGCATCATTCAAAACTTCACAGTGTCCTTAGTGGTTCAGGAAAGTCGAACGGCGATTGCAATTTCAGATCTTCCGAATGGGAAACCAGTGTCTTAAATTATCCCTCGTTACTTCTGCGATGAGGTACAGCAGGCATGTGCAATATGAGTCCGTTATAAAGACAAATCACCGAAAGCAGCAGGAGGCACAAGAGTGTATGTGTGTACGTCGCAAGTTACAACGCTACCGCGCGTAATCAGTAGCGAACACAAGTGTAGCTCTTTAATGGCCGATAACACGTTGTGTAACACTCGATGAGACCACCGCGAGTAACTCGAGCTTATCTCTGACAGATTATTACAACACATCACATTCGAATGAACTGCTGGATCAAGGAGATAAAAAAATGGTGCGTATTTACGTCTGAGTGCGCTCGAGTCGCAGTGTGTAGACGGGAAGATAACGTAATAGCAGCGGTGGGAGTCCATCTTGGGCGGAGCTTCAGTTTTTTAACTGCTTACGGTGGGTTCCACGCATCTGCGAGGAAGAAGATAGCCTTTGGTTTCCGAACAGTGAAATTTTTGTGAGTAAGGGTCCCTTTCACCTTGCATTCAATTTATCAATGCAGCTGGCAGTGTCTCCAACTGATGGAATGACATCGCCGTTAGAGAAGAGATCTACATCACTCTTTCATGTTGGCTAACAGCACCTCGTCTTGTATTTTCAAGTCGGAATACTGTACACAGATAGTATATCAGTGTCATCCTTGTTTAGGATGCTAGAACAACGGCAACGGCGACCATTGCGAGAGTTGGAACTTAAATAGTGGCAACTGGTAGAAGCCGACCTCGGGGAAGATCAGTTTGGATTCCACAGAAATGTTGGAACACGTGAGGCAACACCGACCTTACGACTTATCTTAGAAGAAAGATTAAGGAAAGGCAAACCTACGTTTCTAGCATTTGTAGACTTAGAGAAAGCTTTTGACAATGCTGACTGGAATACTCTCTTTCAAATTCTGAAGGTGGCAGAGGTAAAATACAGGGAGCGAAAGGCTGTTTACAATTTGTACAGAAAGCAGAGGGCAGTTAGAAGAGTCGAGGGGCATGAAAGGGAAGCAGTGGTTGGGAAGGGAGTGCGACAGGGTTGTAGCCTCTCCCCGATGCTTTTCTTTTTTTGGTCATCAGTCTACTGACTGGTTTGATGCGGCCCGCCACGAATTCCTTTCCTGTGCTAACCTCTTCATCACAGAGTAGGACTTGCAACCTACGTCCTCAATTATTTGCTTGACGTATTCCAATCTCTGTCTTCCTCTACAGTTTTTGCCCTCTACAGCTCCCTCTAGTACCATGGAAGTCATTCCCTCATGTCTTAGCAGATGTCCTATCATCCTGACCCTTCTCCTTATCAGTGTTTTCCACATATTCCTTTCCTCTCCGATTCTGCGTAGAACCTCCTCATTCCTTACCTTATCAGTCCACTTAATATTCAACATTCGTCTATAGCACCACATCTCAAATGCTCCGATTCTCTTCTGTTCCGGTTTTCCCACAATCCATGATTCACTACCATACAATGCTGTACTCCAGACGGACATCCTCAGAAATTTCTTCCTCAAATTAAGGCCGGTATTTGATATTAGTAGACTTCTCTTGGCCAGAAATGCCTTTTTTGCCATAGAGAGTCTGCTTTTGATGTCCTCCTTGCTCCGTCCGTCATTGGTTATTTTACTGCGTAGGTAGCAGAATTCCTTAACTTCATTGACTTCGTGACCATCAATCGTGATGTTAAGTTTCTCGCTGTTCTCATTTCTACTACTTCTCATTACCTTTGAATTTCTCCGATTTACTCTCAAACCATACTGTGTACTCATTAGACTGTTCATTCCGTTCAGCAGATCATTTAATTCTTCTTCACTTTCACTCAGGATAGCAATCTGTATATTGAGCAAGCAGTAAAGGAAACAAAAGAAAAGTTCGGAGTAGGCATAAAAATCCATGGAGAAGAAATAAAAACTTTGAGGTTCGCCGATGACATTGTAGTTCTGTCAGAGACAGCAAAGGACTTGGAAGAGCAGTTGAACGGAATGGACAGTGTCTTGAAACGAGGGTATAAGATGAACATCAACAAAAGCAAAACGAGGATAATGGAATATAGTCGAATGACTTAATTCTGATGCTGAGGGAATTAGATTAGGAAATGACACACTTAAAGTAGTGAAGGAGGTTTGCTATTTGGGGAGCAAAATAACTGATGATGGTCGAAGTAGAGAGGATATAAAATGTAGACCGGCAATGGCAAGGAAAGCGTTTCTGAAGATGAGAAATTTGTTAACATCGAGTATTGATTTAAGTGTCAGGAAGTCGTTTCTGAAAGTATTTATATGGAGTGTAGCCATGTATGGAAGTGAAACATGGACGATAAATAGTTTAGACAAGAAGAAAATAGAAGCTTTCGAAATGTGGTGACACAGAAGAATGCTGAAGATTAGTTGGGTAGATCACATAACTTATGAGGAGGTATTGAATAGATTTGGGGAGAAGAGGAGTTTGTGGCACAACTTGACTAGAAGAAGGGATCTGTTGGTAGGACATGTTCTGAGGCATCAAGTGATCACCAATTTAGTACTGGAGGGCAGCGTGGAGGGTAAAAACCGTAGAGGGAGACCAAGAGATGAATACACTAAGCAGATTCAGAAGGATGTAGGCTGCAGTAGGTACTGGGAGATGAAGAAGCTTGCACAGGATAGAGCAGCATGGAGACCTGCATCAAACCAGTCTCAGGGCTGAAGACCACAACAACAACATTTATTCACAACCGATACAAAAGAGTTACATATTTGCATCTGTTACTGTCCTTCAGAGTAGTAACCAGCTTTGTGTAGAACCCGTTGCCAGCGATGTGGAGGGCGTAGTATACCGTTAGCAGAGCCTGTTCTGTTGTTGGTGCGTATGGTGCCTGTCGAATCTCTGGAACAGTTCTGAAGCGAATGCCACTAAGTGGTTCCTTCATCTTCGGAATCGAATCAAAGTCACGAGGACTTAATTCCGGGGAGTATGGTGGATGGTACAGTACTTCCCAGTCCCATCGACCGAACAGAGCAGCCACAGCTTGCGCTGTACACGCCCGCGCATTGTCGTGCAAAATGATGGGTGGGTTGCGCAGAAAGTGTCGCCGTTTCTTTCGCAAAGCTGGTCGCAGGTGATGCTCCAAAACCGAACAGTAATACTGTGCATTGACGGTCTGCCGTGGAGGAACATGATGCGTTAGGATAACACCATCACAGTCGTACACGATAATCACCATAACTTTAGACCGCTCTATTCTCACCATCAACAGAACAGGCTCTTCTGACGTCATACTACGCCTTCCACGTCGCTGGCAACGGGTTCTAACAACGCTGGTGACTACTTGAAACGACAGTAACAGGTGCAAACATGTAAGTCTTTTGTATCGGTTGTGAACAAATAGTTGCCAGTATTTAAGTTCCAACCCTCGTATATTCGAGTGATACATGGTCCAGTCACATTAACGTGACGAACGCCTACGATAGTCGTCAACGTGCAACAACCACTCACAGAGGGCAGGTGGCAATACTAGCAGTGGAGGGTACACATAGCATGTCGGAGGAGGCGGGCAACAATGCAGTCGTTGTCGTTAATGCGGAAACGGAGCGATCTATCTGACTTCTAAAATGTCATGATCATTGGCGTCAGGGACAAGGATGGAAGCTTTTCCAAAACGGCTTTATTTGTACACGGTTCCCGTGTTACCGTAGTTAAAAGTAAAGCGTCATGACAAAACGGCGCTTTCCAAACCCTGCGACGAGGTATCTGTGGTGTACCACGGGACACAGATAACAGGGGTGAAAGACAGCTGCTGAGATGTGTACGGTTGAATAGACGTGCAACTGTTGAACAACTGGTCGCCGAGATGTACCAAGGGGCTATCAACAGTGCCTACACAACAACTGTTCAGCGGAAATTGCTGCCTCCGCAGCAGGCACATCGTTTGTGAACCAATGCTGACTGCTGTTCATCGGCGACGAAGGCTACAATCTGCACACCTGTACCACTACCGGACGTCCACTTAATAGCGACAGGTGGCCTTTTCAGATGAATCACGTGATTGACCTGAAACGTCTGAAAGCAAACACCCTGCAATGAGGAGGGAGCTTTACGGTTTGGGGAATGTTCTTCGTGTCATTCCCTGGATGAGCACTGCACATTTCAACACAAGTTTGCATCCGTCCTTAGGAACCATGTTCATCCCTACATCCAGTTTCCTTTTCGTCAGTACGATGGCATCTGCTGGCAGGACAGTGCAACATCTCATATAACTCACCGTGTACGTGCATGATTCGAACTCCCCGGATTTAAAGCCAGCCGAGAATCTGTTGGGCCACCTGAGGAAAGTGAAGGTGACATCACGAGTAGACGACAAGCCAATCTGACATCACAGTAAAATGGCGGTGAGCGTGCAAGTGCTCCGGAGCGCACTTTTCCGCGTGCATCGTTGTTGAACAAGAGGCTCTGCAGCGTCCCTACGTTTATCCTTGTTGACCTAACTACATCATCAGTTTGGAGCCCTGGAGAAAGACATTCCTGGCCGTCTTTTTCATTCGGACGAAGAAATGCACGCCTGGGTACAATCATGGTTCCGTAAGGAACTGCAAACATTTTTCCGTGAAGGCACTACCCTTCTTGTCTCACAGTGGGATTAATGTATTCAGTTATTGCGATTGCTTTTGAAACAATAAACAGTTTCACAAGTTTGAGTGTCCATCCTTCGCAGCAAGCACAGAAATACTTGTTTTGTAAATAAAACCGCCTTTTCCTGCTGCGACTTAATTTATTTTTCCCAGATGTTTTTCGCCTTTTTGTTGCTGTAAGGCAGCATCAGTGGGATCCATAATGATACAGTTTTGTTATTTTTAGATTATCAAAAAGTTCACGTCGCGATTTTTATGTAAGAAAGTAATTATTTACGATCTGCTGTGATTTGCGTTTCCTCTCCAGATAAGATGAGAGGAAACGCAGATTACAGCAAATCGTTCATGTCTGGGGAGTTTGATGGCCAGTACAAGTGTTTAAACTCAGAAGAGTAGCAATTCTCGACGTGTAGCGTGTTGTGTAGTCCTGAAGGAATTGTCCAGGCCTGACGGAATGCACAATGGACATGAATGGATGAAAGTGATCAGACAGGATTCTTACGATTTGCTGTGATCTGCGTTTCCTCTCCAGATCAGATGAGAGAAAAATGCAGATTACAGCAAATCGTAAGCAATTACTTAAAAAATAGCGACGTGAACTTTACGATAATCTGAAAATAACAAAACTGCATCGTTATAGATTCCACGGAAGATGCCCAAGAGCAAGAAAAAGGAGAAACGCGTCTGGAAAAAATAAATTAAGTCGCAGCAGGAAAATGCATTTTTATTTACAAAACAAGTATAATAAACAGTTTACTTACTCTTTTCCATGTGTTTCATTTTCACTTGATTGCCACTTACACATATACTTCCGAGAGTAACGGCCCTATAACAGTGTGCTGCAGTAGTCCCGAATTTCCTTTTACATCTGTCGATTTAAGGATGACGTGTTTAATTTTATCTGCTAGAATGTCTTGAATACAGTCACAAATCTAATCAGATATTGTACGCTCGTATTTTGTTTACTAAACGACGGTGAACAGTATCGTATGTCTTCCGGAATTCAAGGACACAGCACCAATACAGGGCACTGCTATCAACATCTACGTGACAACTCTGCTATTCACACTAAACAGCCTGGCAGAGGGCTCATCGAACGCTTACACACTATTTCTCTACGTCCATGCTCTAACAGCGCGCGGGAAAACCGAGCACTTAAATCTTTGCGTGCGAGCTCTTATTTCTCTTAAAATCATCATACTTCCCTACGTAGGTGAGTCTCAACAAAATATTTTCGCATTCGGAGGGTTTATAATGGAAATTTCGTGAAAAGATCCTACCGCAACGGGAAACGCCTTTCTATTAATGATTGCCACTCCAACTCGCATATCATATCCGTAACATCCTGTCCCCATTTCGCAATAATAATTTTAAGCTTTGATCTTCGCTCCTTCCACAATAAACAGATTTTTATACTTTCTTGTCTGTGTAGTGCTGAACCGAATATCAAAAGACAAAACAACATATATCGAGACTCATCATTTCCAAACAATAATGATAGCTTGAATAGAGACAGAAAACAATTGCTTCAATTAATTATGCTTTCACAATCCATGTTTCTTATCACTGATATGTATATATATCTGCATCAGTTTGCTTGAAGGTTGTACTTCCGTCACGTTGAAAGATTCTCTTCAGTCATCGCTCGTCCCGTTCTTGCAGGATCTTTTTCCGACCGCAGCGATGTTGATGATTTGATGTTTTACCTGATTTCTGATATTCACGGTACACTCGTGGGAAATGATCATACGGTAAAATCCCCACCTCATCGCTACTTCGGAGATGCTGTGTCCCATCGCTCCTGCGCCGACTATCACCAAGTTCAAACTCACTTAAACCTTGATAACCTGTCATTGTAGCAGCAGTAACCGATCTAACAACTGCGCCAGACACTTGGTGTCTTA
Source organism: Schistocerca piceifrons (assembly GCF_021461385.2). Lineage (NCBI taxonomy): Eukaryota > Metazoa > Arthropoda > Insecta > Orthoptera > Acrididae > Schistocerca > Schistocerca piceifrons. Next base: position 329,652,352 of record NC_060140.1, read on the forward strand.
ACCGAATGCAGCTCTGTTGCGCAACAAGACAGTGCCGTGCATTAACTTTCCCTTCGCAAGTGTCTTAAAAATTTCCAGGTATTAATAAACACAGAATAATCTCAGATGTCGCTGGGTATGGTGACTCAGCCTGTCGTCTGTGTCAGCGCAGGGATCAGAGATAAATATTACAGCACAGAGAGGGAGTGGCAGAAATCACCTTACTGCAGAGGACATCAACATAATCACGAGAGCACTTTATCTCCGTCTCCTTGGACGACATTAAGTCTTGTGTATCTTGTAATTCCCTAAGAATATGGCTTCTAGATTGTCTGATAAGACAACCGTTGCTCTTCTTGAATAGAAGGGTTGTGTTTACCTGAGATAACGCATTGTTTTTCCATCCGTAAATCTGGACACCAGGTGAGCAACAAAACTCTGACGTCGATTGACGGACTCACAACACAACCTCATCTGTGCTTGCACGGCTTCATCGCTATTGAAATGAAGGCGTCGAAAGTGTTCTTTATATTTTGAAAACAGGTGAAAACGGGATGGGGCTAAGTCTGTATGGAGGATGACCAGTGACAGTGAACCCAAGACGTCGGATTGTTGAAAACGTCATAGTGCATATGTGTTGTCTGGCGTTGTCTGCTGGAGGACAGGATGCCCCATGTGTGGACCAGCTCATTGAATTCGAGCTTTCAGTTTTCTAGTCTGTTTCTCCCGCACAGACGCAATTACTTTACGCACCGCCATGTTACACTGTACGATTCGGAGTTTCCTACCGGCAGAGGGTTGCAACCTGCGCCAGCGAAGCCGGAAATCGACCGAGTAACATAAATGACAGATAACGTCTCAACCGATATTGAGGACAGAATAAAAAATTCGGAGGCATTAATATTCAGCACATCGACATCAGCCCTAAATATCAGCTGATTGCAAGGCGAATGGGGAAACTACAAACTCGTCCTTGTGAGTTTCAGTTCAAATCACAGTACATCCCGTTTTCTGGGCATCTGACATATCACCTTTGATTTTTTCATGAATCTACGAAACGTTGTGAATGAACACTAAGCATTGATAGAGCGCCTCTGCGAAGTATCAAGGTAATACGAGATACTCTGCCTGAAAAAAAAGAAAAAAAGAAAGTTAATCACACAGGACACTGTGGCGTCAGAAACAGGGTCATACCGAGACACAACGAAAATGGAGCGTAAACTTTCGTAATCTGACATGTATTTGTGGTCAGGAAATTGGAAACGCAAAACTTTCTTTAAATCATGGTAAACCTGTAGTTCACCCGATGTATTGAATATTCAAATAACTCACTAGCTTATTGGAAGGTTATTGTGTACATCATACTAGGACTTATGCAGATGTCATTTGTTTCAGTGTCTTGCGAACTGCACCGGGCGTCTGGTTGTCAGGAACTGTACGACACCTCTCCTTTTCCACTTACAAGTTGAACGCCGGTGATTTTCTTCCAGGATTCGAAATGGCTACCTCGGACTCGAGCGACAGAGCGCGTTAGCGAATTCGGGTGCAGTTATGGTCTTTTGAGCAATAATAGTACACGTCATCTACAGTAGCTGATTAAAAGTATCTGTTACTGAATATTACTGCAGAGCATGTCCTCCCTTAGCCTTTGTAACGGTATATACTCCGCTAGTGACACTTTCAGTGCGGTGGCTGAATATCTGTGGAGCAAAACCAGCCCATTCTACCTTAGCAGCCGCAACCATGGAAGGTAATTATGTTGAATGTCCGGATCTTTAGTCCAGTCGACGTCCTAATTCATCCCAAAGGCGTTACATTGCTTTTAGGTGTGGAATCTGAACCGGCGAGCCCATTTCATGAATGTTCACAAACCATTAACTCGTAGACGCAGTTTTATGATAGGATGCAATGCCATGTTGATACAGAGATCGCCTCCGTAGTTTTCCTCTACTGCACACAGTAGACAATGCTGTAACATTGTTAATATCCTTCCGCATTTAACATTTTCTAAAGCGCAGCAAGGGGGCCACAACCTAACCACGAAAAACACCCCCGTACCGTAACATCACTTCCTCCATACTTCATTCTTTGCACTACATAGGATGTCAGGTAACATTCTCCAGGCATTCGCCTGATCCAATCGCTTCCGTCGGGTTGCCACAGGGTATAGAGTTATTTATCACTCTAGGTCATTCGTTTGCAGCCATCCACTGTCGCTCTTTACTCATCCTCGCTTAGCATTTAGTAAAGAAATCTGTGGCTTATGAGGAGTTATTCGACCATTGTACCTCATTCTTTTTAACTGCCTACGTAGAGTCATTGTGCTAGACACGCGTGAATCCTTCCAGTGATTTCATGTGATTTTCTACAGTCACCCTCCGCGATGCTGAACGGTTTCTGTCATAAGTCTATGGGACTGATGACCTCAGATGTTGAGTCTCATAGTGCTTAGAGCCATTTGAACCATTTTGAACCTCAGGTATTGAGGCCGGCGACTGACTCGAGGAGGAGGGCTTGCAAACGGTCTTCGTGGTTACGCTGCTGCACAAAATACATTGGCCACAAGAACGAACGTGCGATGTCGTTCATTTAGGTCTTAGAAGGCCCAACGGTGCCAAAGGGCCGCCGCGTTATCCTCAGCCGATAGGCGTCACTAGAGGCGATGTGAAGGGACTTGTGCTCAGCACAACGCTTTCCCAGCCATTATCAATTTTCGTGACCGGAGCCGCTACTTCTCAGTCATGTAGCTCGTCAATTGGTCTCACAAGGGCTGAGAGCACCCCATTTGCCAATAACACTCGGTAGATCCGGATGGTCATCCATCGAAGTGCTTGCCAGTCCCGACATCGCTTAACTCGCAGATCTGATGGGAACCGGTGCTACGACTGTAGCAATGCCGTTGGCCATTTTAAACAAGGTTTTTCTTTTATGCCAAAAATAAGGCACCTAATCATAATTGGCCAAGGAAACGACGGCAGGACAGTTGTAAGAGTGAATTAGTCACTGTGAGGTCATTGGCAATCAGCATCAGTGAGTACATCATTTTTAACTATAAAATTTATTTTATTGAATGCTGGGATAAATTATTTAATGCCGATACCAGTTTCTGTTGGCTAGTGACTATTGATAGCCCCATTAAAAGCCAGGAACAGCAGACGTTTAACGACATGACATTAATGATTTAAATAAAAATGTAATGTCAGTAAATAATATTTAAAATAAAAATTATAGACATGTCTTTGCCGACTGTTGCGTGAAAGCATTCTACAAGACAACTGACTGTGGGTGCCATTGCAACTAGTTGTGGAAGCTATTACAGTTTGTTTTGTATACACGATTTAAAATTAAGTTCCCATGAAATAATACTTAAGAAGGCTTAAAAATAAAGTACAGCTGCGAAGAAATATTTGAAACGATTAAAAAGAGTTTTAAAAATATTTCTGTAGCGTCGCCATTTAAATTACGGTCACAGCCAATGAATGACGTAGAGATAAGTGATTTAATTTCAAACATAAAACAGGTTGCGTCAGTCGGTTATTACATCATACATGTAGCGATGCTGTGGAATCTTTTTAAATGGTTCAAATGGCTCTGAGCACTATGAGACTTAACATCCGTGGTCATCAATCCCCTAGAACTTAGAACTACTTAAACCTAACTAACCTAAGGACATCACACACATCCATGCCCGAGGCAGGATTCGAACCTGCGACCGTAGCGGTCACGCGGTTCCAGACTGAAGCGCCTAGAACCGCACGGCCACACCGGCCGGCAAATCTTTTTAAAACACGTTTTAATTGTTCCATTAATGTGAGCACCTGTCAAAAGCAATAAAAACCACCTTCCGTGGCGCGAATCGCTGCGGTACCTGCAGGAAGACATTCTAGGAAATGGCTCTGAGCACTATGGGACTTAACATCTATGGTCATCAGTCCCCTAGAACTTAGAACTACTTAAACCTAACTAACCGAAGGACATCACACAACACCCAGTAATCACGAGGCAGAGAAAATCCCTGACCCCGCCGGGAATCAAACCCGGGAACCCGGGCGCGGGAAGCGAGAACGCTACCGCGCGACCACGAGCTGCGGACCATTCTAGGAAGTGGAGCCCTACCAACCCCTCTGGCGTGGCCAGATGCGCTAGATTTCACGGTTGATGATCCATGGGGCGAACGGCCGGACTGAGGTTGTCCCATAGATTCTCGATTAGGTTTCAACCCGGAGAGTTTTGTGGCCAGGGGAGTACGGTAAACTCATCTTCGTGTTTTTGGAACCGCGCACGCACACTGCAAGCTGTGTGACAAGTCGCATTGCCCTGCTGGAAGATGCCTTCGTGCTGAGGAAGAACAAACTGCATGGAGTGGTGGACATGGTCCCCAAGGATAGATGCATACTTATTATGAGCCACTGCGCCTTCCAGAATGACGAGATCGTCCGGAGAATTCCATGAAAACAGTCCGCAGACAACAATGTTCCCTCCTTCGGCCTGGACCGTTCAGCCGATTGTCTTCTTCTAGACGTTTCACGCCGTACACACATAAAAAGTGATTCATCGGAAAAGGCCGCCTGCCGTCATTCAGTGGATGGCCAGTTGCGTTATTGGCATGGAAATTCCAGCCTTCGTTGCCGAAAAGAACAGTTGGTACGTGTGGTGTCACCGCCAGACACCACACTTGCTAGGTGGTAGCCTTTAAATCGGCCGCGGTCCGTTAGTATACGGCGGACCCGCGTGTCGCCACTATCAGTGATTGCAGACCGAGCGTCGGCACACGGCACCTCTAGTCTGGAGAGACTTCCTAGCACTCGTCCCAGTTGTACAGCTGACTTTGCTAGCGATGGTTAACTGTCCACATACGCTCTCATTTGCCGAGGCGACAGTTTAGCATAGCCTTCAGCTACTTCATTTGCTACGACCTAGCAAGGCGCCATATTCAGTAATTAGAATGAATTCTGAACAGGCAATATTGTGAATCATATACCGTCAAGAGCGACGTTCATCATTAATGGATTAAAGTTAAGTATAAAACTATTTACGTCCGCTTTCTGAATTCTAATTCCTTGTCATATTCCAAACCTCACGTCAGTATAGTCCTTCCCTCCTCACGCCAGCCTGCGTGAGCTAAAACGCGTGCATTTCGGCCTCCTCTCGTAACATGGTGTTGGCTCTTCTGCCAACACAACAGTATGCATGCATGAACCAGTCGCCTGCTGTAGAGGACCAAATGCAGCAACTGTGCCGTTCGTTGAGGAGATACTGTTGGTAGCCTCTTGTTTCATGCGGGCGGTCAGTTGCTCAACATTTGCCTGTCTATTCGGCCGTACTTATTCCCGCACCTGTCGCTTCCCACTGTCCTCTGTGACCCATGGAACACCACAGTTACCTCGGGGCCGGTTTTCGATAGCGCCATTTTACCATATACCGTCAACTTTAATAACGGCGGCCCGCGAACAGTTGGTCTGAAGGCCAGTCATTATGGCCTTTTGGACGTTAGACAAATCTATCCATTTCTGCATTACGCCAACGGCTGCACTGTTTTCCGTATCCCCGACGTGCTTTATATACCATCCACCGCTACTGGCGCCATCTGCCGTCTGTGATTTGTTATTGCATGGTGGTGGTTATTCCACGTGAGTAGCGTCACATTAATGTGGCAGGACCGTGTAAGCCTTAGCAACTCTGGATTATTGTGAAGCACTCTTGTGTATTATTTTATTTTGAATTAATTTTAGGCCGGTCGTTGTGGCCGAGTGGTTCTAGGCGCTTCAGTCCGGAACCGCGCGACCGCCATGGTCGCAGATTCGACTCCCGCTTCGGGCATGGATGTGTGTGATGTCCTTAGGTTAGTTAGGTTTAAGTAGTTCTAAGTTCTAGGGGACTGATGACCTCAGATATTAAGTCCCAAAGTGCTCAGAGCCATTAGAACCTTTTGAATTAATTTTGAATTGCGTGTAGAAACAAAAATTTAGTAGTTTCAACAGCCACGTCTACTTTACTTACAACGGCTAACAGCAGACAGTCCTGTAGCAGCCGTTTAGTGTCTATTTTACAATTTCTAAGGTTTTATAGGGCTATTGATCTACATTCATACTCCAGAAGCTTAAGCTATTTCTGGTACTACTGTGTTTGCTCCTCTTCCCTGTTCCATTGACGAAGATGCGTGGGAGGAATGACTGTTGTAAACCTCCGTCTATTTTTTCTGATTTACTCGTTGTCGTCATTTCGCGAAATTTACATGAGGGCAGAAGTAATATGTTGTCCAATTCCTCCCGGATCGTACACTCTGACACTGGAGTTCTGTTGACCTTCTCCGTAACGCTCTCACACCGGCTCAACGGTCCCGTGACGGAACTTGCCATTCTTCGATGGATTTCATCTCTTCTGCTAATGGAAACTGGTAAACGCCCCAAACTGATGAGCGATACTCAAGAATCGGTAGGGACCAAAACAGCTACTAAGCAATTTATTTGAGCACTGACAGTAACAACCTTTACTAGTTGAGTGCCAGAGGTGCCAGCTGCAGGCCTCCATGTGTTGCTCTCCCAGCGACGGTCTCAGAGCTACCATCGGCGTGGGCCCCGCCGGCTGCGGACGTATTTGGCTGCGGCTGGCTGGCTGGCAATAGTTTCCCCGAAGCCGGGCCGGGAGAGCGCCCACGTCAGCGACCTGCTGTCAGACTGACAGAGACATCAGCTGCGGGCCAAACCAGTTCCACAGGACGCGGCCCGCGGCCGCCACAATAGCCGCATTATGCATATGGCCGCCCGGCGAGCCCACACGCCCTGCCGGCGGCACCGCCGTGTACCGAGGCATCTGCAGCATATGTGTGCGCCGCAGCTGCGCCAGCCACCGCCACCAGCCGATACCTTATGCCAGCGTTACGTACCAAAACAAAGAGGTTGCGAACGGTGAGGCGACCTGGCCAGTTATGACTGGTCAAGTAATTTCACACTGAAATCTAATCACTGGGCGTCCTTGTCGCCGGGTGCGCGAGGAATTTGTTGTGGGGCATCGCGAGATATTCCTGCTTCACCCCCTATATTTTCAGGAAGTTCCCACAGATGACGTCTTTGTAACAGAGACGCGTTCCATGAAGATAGCTATCATTGAGTCTCTTTTGGCGGAAAATCAGAGAATGGCAGATATTCATAGGCCGTTGCAGAATGTCTAAGGAGAACCGACATTAAACAAAAGCAGGGTGAGTAGTTGTGCGAAGCGTCTGTGATCGTTGCAACAAGATCGAGCACACCTGTCCGATCTCCCGCTTGTCGACTGGCCGCACACAGCGGACTCCTGCAACGCTGGAACGTGCGGACACTCTCATTCGAGGTGATCGACGGATCACAGTCAAAGACCTCGCTGCTCAACTGGGTGTCTTTGTTGGTACTGCTGACAGTTGTCCATCAGCTGGGGCCGGCCGCTGTGACCGAACGGTTCTAGGCACTTCAGTCCGGAACCACGCTGCTGATGCAATCGCAGGTTCGAATCCTGCTTCGGGCATGGATGTGTGTGATGTCCTCAGGTTAGTTAGGTTTAAGTAGTTCTAAGTTCTAGGGGACTGATGACCTCAGAAGATAAGTCCCATAGTGCTTAGATCCATTTGAACCATCAGCTGGGTTCCTCACCGGCTAATAGAAGGCAATAAAGAACAACGAAGGACCATCCCGCCGGAATTGCTTGCGCTTTACGAGGCTGATAGCGACAACTTTTTGTATAACATCGTCACAGGGCTATTCTGTATCGTGTCCTCCCTCACGGTGCAACGATGAACTTTGAAGTGTATTGTGCTACCCTTAGGAAACAGAGGAAAAAGACTTCAGCGTTTGCATCGCCACAGAAATGCAAACGAACTTCTCCATCATAGCGACGCAAGGCCTAATGCAAGTCTGCGCACCTGACAGAAGCTCACGAATCATCATTTCACTGCTCTTCCTGACCCATCCTATAGCCCGGAAATTGGAAATTTTTGGTAAGTTCCAATGGGACCAAACTGCTGAGGTCATCGGTCTCTAGGCTTACACACTACTTAATCTAACTTAAACTAACTTAAACTAAGTTACACTAAGGACTCGAACCTCCGACGGGGGTAGCTAACGTCCCCAGAGCGCGCGGCTACCCCGCGCGCCTCTATAGCCCCGATCTCGCACCTTACGACTTTGATCTTTTTGGCCCGATGAAGGATTCACTTCGCGGGGAATTGTACGTGGATGATGGGGATGTTATTGATGCACCAAGACGTTGGTTTCGACGACGACCAGTAGCGTTGTACCGTAAGGTATGCAAGCCCCCCAGTAAGATGGTGTAAGACGGCCGCATTGAACGGAGATTATGTTGGAAAATAGGATTTTGTAGCCAAAAGCGCGGAGAATAATATGGTATATCGCAAATCCTGAACAAAACCAACTTTCTTGCAGAAAAAACTGTTGTATACTATTTGTTATTGAACGCTCGTGGTAAAACTGAACAATGACTGAAGTCAAATGACTGAGGGTGTATCACTTGTGTAGGGAGGACATACTGTAGATATCTCAGGGTAGTATATACCAGTAGATTTTGTTCATCTTGCTGGAAGTGGTTGCCCAAATGACGCATCAACCCTAAGATGAGTCATTTGCATACTAGTGTCAGTGGCGTTGTGAAACAGACAAAATCCCTAGAATTCAACAACACTCCAGGCCCCGATGGAATGCTGTCACTTAGTATACAGACCTTGCGTCTGAGTTAGCTTCTGTTTTAGCCACAACTAGAGACCTACCCAGACTTTCCACTGGTTCCACTACGACCGGACGGTTTGTATGGCGTATCTGTTAAACTATACAGGGAAACCTTCTCTTGAAACGGTCTATCCATTAGTGAAAATCATATCAAAATCTCTCCATGTTGTTCCTGAGATTAGCTCTCACACACAAAAAGGGAAACGCGACGGGAAAGTTTACTTCATCATAGTTCAGTCAGCCTGCACGAAAACCAAGATTCTGAAAACCCTGTATTGGAAGACGCTTGAAGATAACGTCAGCTACCCCCCGACGGACTACTTACAAAGCTTCATAAAATACTATTCAACCCTAGATTATTAAATACGTAAAATTTACGATTGCATTTGGTACCAATTCACGGTTCCCGCCAATCCCGTATTGTCTCTATACGGTGTAAAACAGGACTTTTATACTTATTTCGTATGTGATATACCACTGGAGATCTTATGATTAATGATAATTCACTAGTGCATGGCCGGCAGGAGTGGCCGTGCGGTTCTAGGCGCTGCAGTCTGGAACCGAGCGACCGCTACGGTCGCAGGTTCGCATCCTGCCTCGGGCATGGATGTGTGTGATGTGCTTAGGTTACTTAGGTTTAAGTAGTTCTAAGTTCTGGGGGACTGATGACCACAGCAGTTAAGTCCCATAGTGCTCAGAGCCATTTTTTGCTCAGAGCCATTTGAACCATTTGAACTAGTGCATGAGTTATAAATTATGACATCCTTTGAATGAAATACAAACCAGTAATATTGGTCATGGTTTAGTAACAATGAAAAATCCCTCCCTCCCCCCCCCCCCCATTTAATGTTCTAGTGTCAAAAGAAGAGTGTAGCAATATATAAATACTTACATGTTGCTCTCACAGTTTCTGCGAAGGCAAGATTAGACAGATTACAGCGTCACAGAGACATTTAATCTATTATTCTGCCTCTGAAACATACGCTCATGGAACGATAAGAAAATTTAATGCCTGGTACGATGGGAAACACCCTCTACCCTAAATGGTCATTTAATTTATTGGGTTTCGAACGAGAAGGGCCTTTACAGTCTTCAATGTGTGGTGACTAATTTTGTAGACATACATTTTGTCGCTTACCCTGATTTCTTACGTATTTATTAATAATTTCTTTGATGTTTCACAAAACTTAAATTTCGCACACTGATTTGAGTATACGTTGTCTTGAATAGCACACGAAAACATTAATTGTATGCCCCTATAGAAGAAGAGGGGGAAGACATAATAGAGTTTGACGTCTCGTCGACGATGAAGGTATTAGAGATAGAGTACAAGCTAAAATTGTGGAAGGGAAATTGTAAAGTTCTTTTAAAGGGATCAACTCGGCATTTGCTTTCAGCGACGTACAGAAACCACGGAAAAACTGAGTCATGATAACCGGAAGGGGATCTGAATCACCGTCGTACCGAATACGAGGCCATTGTGTTACTTCTGTATCACCTCGCGTGGTAGGGTGCCCCGGTTTGCTAGAAGCATAATTCTTCTTACAAGTATCTCAATTAAACGACATTGTAACAGTCTGTCGCAATTTAATTGTACTGACTTCTACATGGTCCAGGCACACTTGTCAAAAGCCTGAATAACCACTTTTTGCATCGCTGCCGTGCCGTGCTTGCATGCATGTCCGAAGAACATTGCATCGTAATCTGGAATATCACAGGGATCAACAGCGAGCGAGTTGACGATGTTATATGTTACAACGTAGAGCGAATGAGTGAGTGAGTGAGAGAGAGACTACTTAGGGAATAAAATCAAGATAGAATTTTCCGATGACTCACTCTAGATAAAACTTGTCTGGTTTCAGGACAGAATCGTGTGGAAAATTCCACGGCCGCACAATAGGATCCCACTGTTCTCATTTTTCGCTTCGAAGAACCAGGCCGCAGACGGTGGAACTGCAGAGTCAAGAGTCTGTTCCGCAACGGGCCTGACTCAAGGTTTTCCCCGCCAGACGCCACACACGACGCCCATTATCGGTCATTCGCTGTTACCGCAGTTCCCAGTTGTAACGCGCGACTTGTTGGGTCATAATACTCTGAAATTTCTGCCAGAGACAAATCTGTACCGGGTACCTTTGTTCGATCAGAGGACATGGTGTATGTGGCACAGTGACAGAGCAGCTGACTTAATCATTTGACCAGCGTGCATGTTTCTCTAACAAAGAAGATACGTATACGATTAATTATTGTTAATCCCTAGTTCACAAACTTCTGTAGGAAGGCCATAATAAAGGGCACTGTAATCAAAACCTTTTATAGATACAAACGAAAGGGCGAAAAAAGTACAGTGAAACAATCAAACAATCTCCATAAACGTAATAGTCCGAAAACCAATGGCTTCCTCGATACGACTTATGCAAGAGTGCACTCTTAACGTCTAAGGCTACGTTTTGGATTATGTTCCCTTTAGTGAAACGATGCGGATGAGATACAAGCATGATGGTGCACAATCAAACTTGCTTGTTGCTTTTTCGTAATGCGTAGCATGAATCTTCGAACAAACTGTGCTGCTCGTTGTCTGCCAGTATCATGGCCTTCCAAAGGCCATCAGCTTGACTCCTTGGTTTTTCTTTGTGTGAGAATACTTAAAAGCTTTCGTGTATTCCAGCCCTGTTGATAGTGTCGATAGACTCTGGGAACGCGTTATGGGTGGTTGTCAATGCATGTGAAACATGCGTGGGATATTTGCACGTCTAAAATCATTGGTAAGCAGACGTTCTGAAGCCTACCATCTCATGAACTATGCCCATGTGGAACACTTGTAAGGCGTTTGTCCTCAAGTCCCTATCTGCAGTTTGGATTCTCAGGGCCAATGTGTAAGGTTTTCTTGTATTCAGTAGTAAAACGTCGTACTTGGGTAATCATTGGTTCCGTACATGTTTATTGCCACTATTTTCTTATCTTCTTGTCATCTACCCTCCCCTTTCGTTTTTACCCATAACAGTTACACAGTCTGTGCCGATTGTGGAACATCACAAAGTGAATAGGGAACGAATCAGACGAAATTCATGTTGAGTTTTTCAATACCAATAACTTAAGGGGCCTGCGCACGTTCTATATTTATTTACAATTTGTCAAATTTCTTAATGACAATATCTTAAGTGGCCTGCACACGTTCTATATTTATTGACAAAACTACTTTATCAAACCACACACCATCCGTAGTACCGTCAATGTTGTCATTTGGCGACGCCATTTTACAAGGCTAAGGTGTCTAACACCTAAAAGAAAGCTTTTGCCACAGTTATGATACCTTTAACAACAGAAAATAAAGAAAAAAGGGTAAATTAGAAAATGGCTGAATAAGAGTAGGGCTATGTCGCATGTTAATATACTGACTGAAATCAGAATCATGATCATGAAAGATTTCAGAAAATATTTTCGGATTAGTTCTGCGTCGTAGAACAGATTATTAATGTCGATATGTAATAAAGTAGAGACGGAAGTAAGTTAATGAGGAATGTGTCGACGAGAGATTAGGGGTAACTTCGAGATTTTTGGACACGGGCAGGTCATTTGAATGCTTGAAGTTTAGTTCTGTCATATCATCAAATGCAGTTACAAAAACTGAATGGAAACCTATGAAGCAATTATATCTTCCTGACAAGAATATGCTCACGTAATTAACGAAATCAATTTTTTTAAGTTTCGTGATAATTTGGTGACTGTCATGAATTTTGCAGATCTCTTACTAGTCACTGCAGACATATAACGTATTTTTACTGTTTCCAAACAGCTATATACGTAGGTTGGAACTGCTGTGGAGACACTGTGCAATGGAATCTACTGTTGTCGCTGATAGCACACGTTGTTGACATACCTACCTGACCTCCGAGCAAATGGACTCGCCCGTCCCACGTCACAGGCGAGCGCACAATCGAGGGAAACAGTCGCTTGTGAGCGAGCGGTCTAACGTAACGGTGTCACTATGTTTTCGACTGTGATGGTGTTATCCTAATGCATTACGTTCCTCCACGGCAGACCGTCAATGCACAGTGTTACTGTTCGTTTTTGTAGCATCACCTGTGACCGGCTTTGCGAAAGAAGCGGCGACACTTTCTCCGCCACCCACCCATCATTTTGCACGACTATGCGCGTGCGCATGCAGCGCAAGCTGTGGCTGCTCTGTTCGGTCGACGGGACTGGGAAGTACTGTACCATCCACCATACTCCCCGGAATTAAGTCCTTGTGACTTTGATTTGATTCCGAAGATGAAGGAACCTCTTGGTGGCATTCGCTTCAGAACTGTTCCAGAGATTCGACAGTCAGTAGACCGCTCCATTCGCACCATCAACAGAACAGGCTCTGTTAACGGTATACTATGCCTTACACATTGCTGGCAACGGGTTGTACACAACGCTGGTGACTGCTTTGAAGGGCCGGCCGAAGTGGCCGTGCGGTTAAAGGCGCTGCAGTCTGGAACCGCAAGACCGCTACGGTCGCAGGTTCGAATCCTGCCTCGGGCATGGATGTTTGTGATGTCCTTAGGTTAGTTAGGTTTCACTAGTTCTAAGTTCTAGGGGACTAATGACCTCAGCAGTTGAGTCCCATAGTGCTCAGAGCCATTTGAACCATTTGAACTGCTTTGAAGGACAGTTACAGGGATCGAACATGTAACTCTTTTGTATCGGTTGTGAATAAATAGTTGCCACTATTTAAGTTCTAACCTTCGTAATTCACCAACCTATAGGCCCGCTATATTTTAAAAATCGTAAAATCAACAGTCTCATAGAAAATCCTCCGTTGACAATCCTAAAGCGGTATATACGATGATTATCGTTGCGTAGGCCTATTAAAATTGTTTTGTGTTAAAAGACTATTTGCAAAATTCATTCTGAGGTATGATATGCGCAAACGCAAATGGGGATGTTTCTCTTGGTTACTGTGTGAACCCCCAGATATACAGTATCCTTGTTAAGGCTTTTGTGGCCACTTGTTGACAAACTGTCTGTTGGTTTCTGTCTCGGGTTCTTCGGCAATGGAGGGTGAAACGTCGACAATGCCAGCCACTCGTGCTGGCGAGGCGTCAAAAAATCACCAGACGAATGTCGGCCGAAGAACCCGAGACTGTAGCCAACAGGCAGTTTGTCATTCAGAAACCTCATTGAAAGTGTCCCCAGCTGAATTCAAGACATCGTAAAGACGAAGGGTGGACACGTTCCTTATCAACGTCCACTAACAGGTGTTCAGGAACTTTTTATCAGACAGTGAATTTTGAAAACACTGTCTAGGGGAAGGGACAGGCCGATAGGACATGTGACGAGACATGAATGAATAACTTTCCTAGATATAAGGAAGACGTGGATGGTAGAAGGTGTATGGGAAGACAGAGAATGGGATATATAAAATAAATAACCGAGGATATTGGGAGTATGTGCTAATCTGAGATGAAGAGGTTGACACAGTAGAGGAAGTATCGACAGGCAGCGTCAGACCATTCAAAAGACTGATGGAAAAAAAACAGCGTTGCTCCGGTAGTGTGATGTAGCCTGACAGAGCCAGTGGACGGTACGTTGGTACACGTTTCTGCAGAATGGTGCGGTCCATAGCCTAGAAAGATTTTATGGACATTGACGCTAGCCACGAAAGATATTTTAGGAGAAGTCTTACAACGGACCGTTCCAGTCCAACATGTAGAATACCTGCTCTAAAATTTTTTTATACAGGGAAACTGTGCCGAAAGAAAAACAGTGTCAGAATTTTAGCTGGTAACACACACGGTAAGAACTTTTAAAAAACATTGATAACTGATAAATTCTTTGCGCTCCAGGCGGCTGGAGAAACGTACATCGCTACCATAGCTGTAGCAGACCGCGTATCGGCAACGTTGCAGGCACATATCCTTGATTGTCGGCAAATCGGTAAACAGATAACATGGCACAACACGATCGTAATTTATAAAGCGAATTTCAGTTTCCATTGATGGTTAAATATTAACAATGGAGGTACAACTAAATTAATTATCTTTGTGTTTTCTTTGTATAAGCCTACAACACGTATCGCTGTGTCATTCCAGATTTGCGCTAACCAGTCACTTTATGTGTATTCAATGATGTAGTCTCACGTGTGCGTGACGACAAATGAATCGAAGCAATTAAGCAGTTTCCGTGCCAGCCGCCAGGGGCATTGTGTGCTGTGTAAGTTCTTCATGAGTTCTACTTGTTTATTCTTGACGAATGAATTTTGATACGCTGTTGTATGTTTAATTGTTCTATACGCACCGTCGCTTCTGATTACTGTAGTAACGAGTATCCTCTTGGTCATGAAACATTCTTAAACTCAGGGAGGATTCTGCTGTCGGTTAATAGTTCTGATCTAATCGTCTCCTGTAATGACCTGTTTCACAAGCTTGTCAGTAGACGTAGTTATTCGCCAATAAAGAATTTTAATTCCACTCAGTTTCTCAGACTGAGTTATTTCAGTGGTTGGTCAGAACAAATTACACTGACTCCGTCAAGTGCTGACCCTGACGTGATTTGAAATGAAGGAAGGTGAACAACTACCATTGGATTTATTGTTACACAAGATGACCGACGTGCAAGCAGTGTCCAGACTAGTGGTCCATTTGCATCAGTTCTGGCCGAATAACCCGATCCTATGGGAGCAAGAGGAAGCCAGCTTTTGCTACGCAGGAATTAACGGCAGATTCGACGAAATTCGCCTTTATCGCCAATCAACGTGATCACTGCTACGCCGCAGGAGTACAAGATGTGGTTACCGCTCCACCTCAAGAGAATTTATATGGAAAGCTTAAATCGGAATTAATTAGGAGAGGCGCAGCGTCGCACGAGAAACGGATCCGGCAAATGTTGCCACAAGGATATATAGGCGATCGCAAGCAGTCACAGTATCTGTGTCACATGTGGAACAAGGTAAGATACAGTTACCACTCCCAACAATCTACTACGCACAAGGTGGAGCAGCAGTCTACCGTCGCAGGTCAAAGCGATCGTGGCGCCGCAAACGGAAATGTCGTTGGTCGTAATGGCGGAGCTCGCCGATCGAATTCTAGAGGACATCGCACCCACCCATGTTAGTGAAGTGACGGTACCGAGCGGAACTACGACGGTTGCACGCACAGAGTTAGACTCACTGAAGGCAAAACTAGGGACGCTATGCACGCAGATGAGCACGCTGCTTGTAACAGTAGAGGACATTATCGCCGGAGATCCAGAAGCCGATAGTCGACCAGTGCTGCGTCGTGTAACATGGACCACCACACGTATTGGTACCCTCGTAAGTTCGCCGAGAAGACACGAAAATGTACAACATCGTGTTTGTAAAATTCGCGCAGACGCCGTGGCCAATACTTGCACAGACGGCAGCGAAAGCATGGGAGGGCTGTTGTGGTGGGGCTTCCAGGTAGGCGTTGTAGGGGAAATGCCGAGCACTGGAGGAGAAGTGCTGCTCTAAACCGAAGCCGAAGTTCACGTTTTTTGTAAATATTAAGTGGGCCCCTCCATGCCCACACTTGCATGGTTGCCATTTGAAAATATCTACTGTCATCTCTGTTTTCGCTAGCATATAAAAAATTCTGCCAAAAATGAAGCGATTTATTTTCGCCTGGCTTACTAACCATTTGTAACTTACAGAGCAGTGTCATCGGTTGAGTAAAACATACACATTTCTCTGGTTTCCATGTTAAAATTTGCTTCTTTTGCCAAAACACAGCAGTATTTGTACAGTCTCACTTCACTAACATGTTGTGCAGACACAATGGCGAGAGAATTCTGAAACTGGGGTTTATTGAGTTTATTAAGTGAGAGACTGAGGAAAAGTAAGGTCAGAAGCTTATGAGAAACTGCATACTCGGTACAAAAAAAGTGTAATGTCTTTACTTATGTTGTTTCAAAACCGATAGCATTTCTCATTTCACCAGCAAACGATGGCCAGTAAAAATTACATTCTTTCATCGAAAAACTCTGTAGTTGTTGAAGTAATACATGAGATAATAAAGTTTTACGTAATAATGATACGGTAAAATAGTCTGCTCTTTGCATGCTATAATTTGGCAAACTCTCATTAAGATATCTGAAACCGTTTATGAAATATGAGCAATGTTGAGGATATTTCAGTCTAACTTTATCGTTGGCGCTGCGCGATCGCAAATGAGTATGCTACATCAGATCAGTTTCCTCAAGAATGGTGACAGATAGATACCTCTACCCAAGTCTAAAGAATAATTCAATATGTTAGTTAAATTTCATGTGCAACAACATGTCATGTAATATGCACCAAATGCTAAATCATAGCGACCTCTATTCTTCGTTGCACACGTTTCCGCATATCGCGCAGTGTCTTACTTCCACGTAAATATCACAATAGCTGTGACCATTAACGAGATGATGTGCACATCATCACGAACATGTCAGATGAAGCTATAAGCTAAGCAAAAATGAATTTTCTTTACCGAACAGTTTCTATAAAATACACTCATGCTCATAAATTAAGGATAATTGCAGAATGTGGTGCCACACAAGTTGGCGCTACACAAAACTGGCGCTACTACCGTAGGTACAGAGGGAACACACACGACACAGATCTGTAATTCCACCGTATTGGTGATAAGTTGAGAAAACCGTCCCGAAACACATGTGCTACAAAACGCCACTGTTTCTGGCGGAGGTAGCCCGACATCGATATGGGATCTGATCACCATGCACACATACACAGGCCACACAACGGATTGGCATTCTCTGGATCAGGTGGTCGAGCAGCTGCCAGGGTATAGCCTCCCATTCTGGCACTAGTGCCTGTCGGAGCTCCTGAAGTGTCGTAGGAGTTTGAAGACGTGCAGCGATACGTCGACCGAGAGAATCCCAAATATGCTCGAGAATAGGCAGGTCACTCCATTCGCCTGATATCTTCTGTTTCAGTGTGCTCCTCCATGATGGCAGCTCGGTGGGGCCGTGCTTTTTCATCCATCAGGAGGAAGGTGGGACCCACTGCACCCCTGATAAGGCGGACATATTGGTGCAAAATGACGTCCCGATACACCTGACCTATTACAGTTCCTCTAGTCAAAGACATGCAGGGGTGTACGTCCACCAATCATAATCCCATCCCACAGCATCAAACCACGACCTCCATACAGGTCCCTTTCAATGACATTAGGCGGTTGGCATCTGGTTCCTGGTTCAAGCCAGATGAAAACCCGGCGAGAATCACTGTTCAGACTATACCTGGACTCGTCTGTGAACATAGTTTGGGAGCACTGTTCCAATGACCATGTACTGTGTTCTTGACACCAGCCTTTACGGGCTCTCCTGTGACCAGGGGTCAGTGAAATTCACTTTGCAGGTCTCTGGGCGAATAAACCAAGTCTTTTCAGTCGTCTGTAGGCTGTGTGTCTGGAGACAACTGTTACAGTGGTTGCGGTAAGGTCCCGAGCAAGGCTACCTGCAGTACTCCGTGGCCGTCTCCGGCCACTGATGGTGAGATATCGGTCTTCTTGTGGTGTTGTACACTGTGGACATCCCATACTGTAGAGCCTGGACACGTTTCCTGTCTGCTGGAATCGTTGCCATAATCTGAGGATGACACTTTGTGGCACACTGAGGCATTGTGCTACGCCCTGCTGTGTTTGACCATTCTCGAGTCGCCCTAGTATTCCACCCCTCACAACGTCATCAATATGTGTTCTTTGATCCATTTTCAACACACAGTCGCCATTAGCACGTTTGAAAAGACTGCACACTTACTCGCTGCACCGTACTCTGATATGCACCAACACACGTCTGCGTATGTGGACTGCTGCCAGCGCCACCCTGCGACGACCGCAGGTCAAATGCACCGCATAGTCATACCCCGAGGTGACTTAATCCCGCAAAGCGTTATTTCACCATGTATAAGCATTATCATTAATTTATGAGCATGAGTGTAGTTTGAGAGAGGGCGTGCACCTCAATCCTGTCATCGCTGACAGGGCGAAAGGTGGGTAAAACTTGTCGTCCTCCCCTTCGAAACAAACGAATGAACTCACCAAGCGATTTGGACGAAAACTGGTCGCTGCGCATTGGCCACTGCATCCTGCTTGGGCTATGCCCAAATGCTAGTTGGAGCCAGTAATAGGTGCAACAGACTGCCCCGCAAAGCCACGGCGCCTATTTAATAGCGATAGAAAATCCGGCAAGAAATATTTGATAGACCCCAGCTCGGATTTAAGCATCGTACCAAGGACTTCAGTGCACTGCTGCAGACTATCGACTGCATTCTGTTTGTGCGCCACTAATGACTCGTCGATCTACACACATGGAACTGGGTGGATTGAAATTAATTTGGGACTACATCGACCGTTCACCTGAGGATTTCACGGTCTCGGACGTCGTGGAAGCCATCGTAACAGCTGATCTCTTGACACGTTACCACCTCATAGCAGATGTGTCCAACGCTAGGCTGGTCGTTTGTGTGTAACCAGCCTGACGGCTGTAGGATTCCACAGAGATGCAACTCTGCACAGTGTTAAGTTGATTCAGGTGTGTGACACGGAGGACGCCTCCCTACTAAGTCAGTTTCCTGTGTTGACTAGACCTCCTGGCGCACCAACGCAAGTGACATACAATACTGTGCATTAGATAAAGACTATCGACTGTCCACCGGCATCTTGCAGGCCTAGGTGCTTGGCACCTGATCGCCTAGCCATTGTCAAGGCAGAATTCGGCACAATGTTTAAGGATGAAATATTTCGACCTTCAAACAGACTGTGCTCGTGCGCTCTACACCTTGTTCCGAAGAAAAGAGAAGCATGGCACATGTCTGGTTATTATTGTGCATTCAGTTCCAGACCACTGCCCGATCGCTACCTGTGCTACTCTTGCGCGACTACAATTACACTACTGGCCATTAAAATTGCTACACCAAGAAGAAATGCAGATGACAAATGGGTACTCATTGGGAAAATATATTATACTGGAAGTGACATGTGATTACATTTTCACGCAGTTTGTGTGCATAGATCCTGAGAAATCAGTACCCAGAACAACCACCTCTGGCCGTAATAACGGCCTTGATACGCATGGGCATAGAGTCAAACAGAGCTTGGGTGGCGCGTACAGCTTCAACAGCTTCAGTGTACGCAGCTTCAACACCATACCACAGTTCATCAAGAGTAGTGACTGGCATATTGTGACGAGCCAGTTGCTCGGCCACCAATGACCAGACGTTTTCAATTGGTGAGAGATCTGGAGAATGTGCTGGCCAGGGCAGCAGTCGAACATTTTCTGTATCCAGAAAGGCCCGTACAGGACCTTGCGGTCGTACATTATCCTGCTGAAATGTAGGGTTTCGCAGGGATCGAATGAAGGGTAGAGCCACGGGTCGTAACACATCTGAAATGTAACGTCTACTATTCAAAGTGCTGTTAATGCGAAAAAGAGGTGAACGAGACGTGTAACCAATGGCACGCCATACCATCACGCCGGGTGATACGCCAGTATGGCACGCTTCCAATGTGCGTTCACCACGATGTCGCCAAACACGGATGCGACCATCATGATGCTACAAACAGAACTTGGATTCATCCGAAAAAATGACGTTTCGCCATTCGTGCACCCAGGTTCGTCGTTGAGTACACCACCGCAGGCGCTGCTGTCTGTCAAGGGTAACGCAGCCACGGTCTCCGAGCTGATAGTCCATGCTGCTCCAAACGTCGTCGAACTGTTAGTGCAGATGGTTGTTGTCTTGCAAACGTCCCCATCTGTTGACTCAGGGATCGGTTACAGCCATGCGGATGAGACGCCTGTCATCTCGACTGCTAGTGATACGAGGCCGTTGGGATCCAGCACGGCGTTCCGTATTACCTTCCTGAACCCATCGATTCCATATTCTGCTAACGGTCATTGGATCTCGACCAACGCCAGCAGCAATGTCGCGATACTATAAACCGCAATCGCGATAGGCTACAGTCCGACCTTTATCAAAGTCGGAGACGTGATGGTACGCATTTCTCCTCCTTACACGAGTCATCACAACAACGTGTCACCAGGCAACGCAGGTCAACTGCAGTTTGTGTAAGAGAAATCGGTTGGAAACTTTCCTCATATCGGCACGTTGTAGGTGTCGCCACCGGCGCCAACCTTGTGTGAATGCTCTGAAAAGCTAATCATTTGCATATCAGACCATCTTCTTCCTGTCGGTTAAATTTCGTGTCTGTATCACGTCATCTTCGTGGTGTATTAACTTTATTGGCCAGTAGTGTACGTGTTAGATGGAGCGACGATATTCAGAGTTTTGGACTGCGCTCAGGCTTATAAGCAGATTCCTATACTTGCTGTGTGCCTTAGCAGCCAAAACTTTGACAGTGCATTTCTTTCTGTGTGAAAATTTTCAGGATAGGTTTTGAAGTAGCGGACTGGACCATTCCCTCGTTAGGCCGACTACTGCTCCTTCTCATTTCGCACTGTGGGACTCCGTTGGAGGTCTCCGCGATCAATTGAATCGTTGGCTAAAGTGGCGCTACGATACAGCGGAGGCAGCGGCGGAGTCACGTGACAAACGACCCTCCGCAGATATACGATAAGGATAATAGCAGGGCTGGCTCCTGGCAGCGGCCGTCATTACGAGCTTCCTTTTGCTCTCTCCGCAGGAAAATTGCACGTCACAGCGGCCGGGCGGCTGACGTGATCGGAGTAAGTGGTAACGCAATAGCGGAAAACTGTCAGGTCCGCCCTGGCGGCACGTCGTTAGAACGGCCGCTACTGGGCGGTAGAGCGGCGGGCAGATTACCGTAATTCTAGGGCACACCTTCTGCCATGGTAATGTAAACAACGACCGTCCAACCCCACTCTTGTCCTGAGTGAAAAACTCTCCGTCGTTTACTTTATTTAATTTAACTCGTCCGTCCCACACACACCATTCATTAATTCGGGTGGGAATGTGTACTGTCCTTGGAATCCTGATACGGAATGTTCTGCGACGGGTCTCCACAAGTCGTGTTCACTGCGCGACCAAAGTTGGATGGACGTTGGAATCGTATACAAATGCCGTTTCAGATCTACACGATTCAGGGTTGCGCTGATTTCACTAGTTCACTCTGCAGGAAACATTTCGTCAGCACGCTCGACGACGAATACTTTCTCCAGTGTGATATTACTGAGTTAACGGCTCCAATTATGACACAGTCGTCAACGTCCACGTAAAACTGATTTATAGTAACAATATTTACGATATTTGTCGATAATTACGAGGACTACCAGTGAAGCCAGACACGCAGTA
The DNA here is from genome assembly GCF_021461385.2 of Schistocerca piceifrons. Taxonomy (NCBI): domain Eukaryota; kingdom Metazoa; phylum Arthropoda; class Insecta; order Orthoptera; family Acrididae; genus Schistocerca; species Schistocerca piceifrons. Next base: position 329,674,315 of record NC_060140.1, read on the forward strand.
GAGATGCTTGATAAGATCCCTCTCAGAAGTGGCCTCCCCATCTCTTATGAGAGGACACAGTACGTGGAATCCGAACGCGCCTGCCTAGGATCCCTCACTGCGAGACATGGATACAGCGCTTGAAATAGGTGAAATTACCAGAAACACCGTCAGCGACAAAGTGAACAATAACATTGGCGCAGAAAAATTGCGTAAATCCTTCACAACTGTCTGCAGCTTTCATAACAAGAAATGCTTTTTTTTATACACGGGATTACTCCTCCTTGAGAAGAACATTGATGTACATACCAACAACACTAGATGCAAAAACACCTTCATTACCCAATGTTAAAACTATAGGTAGGTAAAAAGAATGTTGGAGCAGCTCCTCATTACATACACATTTTCTTTGCCAGTGCTAAGCTGTGTTCGAGGTGGTGTAAAAAGCGATGGCCAGTGGATGACGGGAAACATGTAATTTGCAGTGATAAATCGCGCTTCCCTGTGTCAATCTGATGGCTTAGTTTGGGTTTGACGGTTGCCTGGAAAACTTTACCTGAGTAGATCTAACAATGACTTACGGAGAAGGTAGTATTATGGTATGAGGGCGTTTTTCGTAGCTATGCGTTGCTCCCCTTACTGCGCTTAAGACGCCACTAAATGCGGAATTATATGAACACATTTTACAATATTGTGCGCTGCTTACAGCATAGTTACACCTCGGACACGATGGCTGTATCATCATGACAATGTACTTTTTCATAAAGTAGCATCTATGAGGCAGTGGTTTGTTGACAACAACATTCTTGAAATGCGCTGGCCTGTCCAGAGTCCCAACCAGAACTCAGCGTAATACCCCTGGGACGAATAAGAACATCGATTTCGCTCCAGGTCTCGGCGTCCTACATCACTGTCTTCAATGCGCTTGAGGAATAATGGGCTGCTATCCCTCTACAGACATTCAAACTTACCATTCACTGCGTCCCCAGCAGAGTTCAAGCCATCCATCACAAAGGCGAGGGTAGACACATCCCATATTAGTTTCCACCAATAAGCGCCGGATTGTCTTGATCAGATAATGTACAAGGTCTGTTCAAAAAATTCCGGATCTTTGTCCACAACATTTTTCTGCTGTTACCTTTTACTTATTGTGCATGGTATCCTTCAAAACGTTCTCCTCCATAACCGATACACCGCTCCCTACGCCTTTTCCATTTTCGGAGGCAGTCTTGGTACGCTTCTTGTTGGATCGTGCCAAGCGCCGTCTGCGATTTTTCTTTATCTCGTCTATTGTTGCAAATCTTCGTCTTTTCAACGGTGTTTTCAACTTTGGAAATAAAAGAAAGTCCACAGGGGCCAGGAGGCAGCACAGTGATTTCGTCTTTTGTGCAACAGCCACGCACCAACAGAAATGAGTGTGTCGGTGCGTTATCGTGATGCATGAACCATGAATTGTCTCGCTACATTTCAGGCATTTCCTTCTCACAGTTTCTCGTAGGAGTCGCAAGACGTCCTGATAGTGCCCTCGATTAAGAGTTTGACCTTGTGGCACGAATTCATGACGAACTAATCCTTCAAAGTCAGAAAGCTATCAGCATGCCTTTGGCATTTGACCTCACCTGGCAAGCTTTTTCTGGTCTTGAAGAACCTTTCCAGATCCATTGTGAAGATTGAACCTTGGTCTCAACACCGTAACCGTAGAACCACGTCTCATTATTAGTTATGATTCTCTTAAGGAACATCTTGGTCTCATTTGTGCGATCCATAAGCTCTTCAGAGATTGCTGGGCGAAGGTCTTTCTGGTCTTGACTCATGAGCCGTTGGACGCACGTGGCGACAACACGATCCATTCCAAGATGCTGTTTAGGATTTCATGACATGTTCCAACTAAAATCGTACATTCTTCTGCAATCTCTTGGACAGTCAGTCTTCGATTGGCACTCACAATCTCGTTGACATTTCTGAAATGAGCGTCGCCTGTAGACATTGAAGGGCGTCCTGAACGAGAGTCATCTTTAACTTGAACTGTGTGAACCATTCGTAACACCTAGTACGGCTTAAGCACTCATCACCGTAGGCTTCCTGCATCATTTGGTGTGTCTCTGTAAAGGTTTTCATTAGTTTCACGCAAGATTTAATGCACATGCGTTGCTTCTGTAACTCTGCCATCTCGAAATTCGCATACTGTGCAACACAACGTACTACTCAATACGGCTCTGAATAATAATGAACAGAAATACAACAATTAAACTTTCGACAGTTACGCATTAAACACAGGTGTGTGCAGGGATGCCAACCGCATTTCGCTCCACCACCAATTACGAATGTTCCGTAATTTTTTGAACAGACCTCGTATATGCTACGTTAAAGGTGTCTCCTCCAAGGTTTATATAAAAAAAATAATCATTGAGCTCAGTGCGATGATGAATACTGTTTTTTATGATAGAGATGTCGAATATCTATTCTCAAGCCTCGTTTTAAAACGATGTCTTACTTTAAAATCCAAAGACACCATCTTTCAATATATTTTATTCTTAAACTGTTCAATGGTTTATTCATGCAAAGGGAACGAAGCCTAGAAAAAACCCCAAGGCTGTGTTTTTTTACAAACGAATCGTACGGTATCCGTCCCTTCTACGCAGTTTTACTAATTTGTGAGTGGGATAGGTGAGGCAGAACTACGTATTTGGCGCAGAATCCTTCAGTAGTTCTGTATTAAGCACCATAATATCGCATAAATTTCATTTTTGTCTACGTTGTGCCTAAAGTGGTCACAGGACAAATATGTCACCTGACATCCGGCAGTAATTATCTGAGGAAAAGTGCTAATGACGTATGTCAGAGGCACCGAATTGGGAACTGAAAGACCAGGTCTTTCGGAATCATGGTATTACTGCCATCTTTCAGGTGGGACACGTTTTTCTCTCGCTAACGCCTAACACAGGCTCTTTGAGCTCCAGCCCATGATAGAGCTTCGTTCCCTTCAGCCACACTCCAATGAGATGGGAGTCGGGAAGGGGGAATCCGATTTGGGGATATTTGAGAGAGGATTTGCCTTACAACCAAGGAAAAACACTCTAAAACCTTGTTGGAACCGGAAGTAAGAACTATTTTTAGTTATTCCTTTGGGACAGGATCTCATAGAACGTTGACGGCGAGATAGATCGCTGAAATATTACGCCAGTTACAATCAAGGATCCAGCAACAAAACTCGAGAATAATGCCATAAATTATTACGTCGAGCAGGCCAATGTGTTCACGTTGAGAGACATGGTGCAGTTTTATTCGCACAAAATTATTATCTCTTATCAGTGGTATCTCCGGTAGTAAAAATCTGCACTGGTACTTAACTGCGGTCTCACTGCTGCACTTACCTACTAAAACGCGACCTTTCCATGCCACATCCGCTTGTAAAACCGCATACGATCATGAATAACAGTTGTGTGGGATGCGACATGCGGCCTGCACTACTGTAGAAGCGCTCTCGCAGAAACATGAGAGTCAGGACATAAAGTGGGGGTGATTGCCATTCTCGAGCTTCGTTGTCGGTGGCAGTCAGTGTAGTACAGAGTAATGAAGTTCTCCCTAAATGGATCGACGCACAGTGTATTACGACTCATCTGCTTTTATTTATGACAAGCAAGCCACAACCGTAATGCTCCTATGTCCGTTAACATTTGTTATTCTCTGAAATGCGGTAATAAATATACTAGAAGAAAAGACAGAGCTGATATTTTATAACACAAAGGCGCAACCAAGTCATTTTCAACTGTGGATGTTAGATACTGGGCATAGTGGGAAGATAAACAGTTTATAAATGTTTGAAACAAATTTCGATATGCAGCGAAAGGAACAAAGAAATGCAATATACAAAACTGTACGTGAGAATGCTTCAATTTCACACTCAAGTATTTAACACATTGAAACGTGTAACGTTTGGAAATTTGTGTTACGACTAAATGAGATACTGTATTGCAATATTGTTAAATACCAGGTGATGCTCCAGAAAGCGTTAAGACAGCAGAAAATATGACAACGATGACTAGACGCATCTTTGGTGAAAATCAGATAAACCCTTCATGTTGTGTTACTTAACCTTAAATTTCAAGTGTCACTGAAACTGACTGAGGTAGAATTAGGCACGCTTATCATGAGCCTGTCATTATCAATCTTTTTTGGAGACTTCGACATTATACAACAGAAAGCTTCAATCGGGTTCATCCACATCTACATCAAGAAGCCGACGTTCTTAATCAGAAGACCGGCTGCTGTTTTCTTGTTGCTTTACTGTCTGCATATTCACTTACCGCTGAATACAATTAGAGTCCGGGATGATCCTCAGAAAGTGTCGGTATTCTTTTACTGAAGTTCTAAGAAACAGCAGCAAATTCTGCATGCAATTTCCGCGTACATCAACCAGAAGACAGAAGCAAGTGGATACAAATCAACAGGCGTTAAGACAAGCTGTTTCCAGGTTCCCTTTGTGTTTCTGACAGTGCGTTTAAGCTGTGACCGACAGCGAAGTTACTGAAAAATCCGCCGCAAATGCAGCTAATTTTGTCTCCACCAAATGTGCTGCACTGCAGATCTGGTTTCTTCACAGTGTCTATGGGTAATAATTTAAATAAGCTACTCAGCATTTTCATCCATTACTACAGTACACAGACTATCCTGAAATGTTGGTAGATAACATTGAGTTGGCTACAAAATTGCCAACAGAAGAGCTGTCCAAGCAGAAGGCTTGGGTGCGGCCGGCCGCTGTGGCCGAGCGATTCTAGGCGCTTCAGTCCGGCACTGCGCGACCGCTACGGTCGCACGTTCGAATCCTGCCTCGGGCATGGATGTGTGTGATGTCCTTAGGTTAGTTAGGTTTAAGTAGGCTAAGTCTAGGGGACTGATGACTTCAGATGTTAAGTCCAGTAGTGCTTAGAGCCATTTGAGCCATTTGAATTTGAACTTAGCTGCGTCACTACTTACCACTGTCAACACGCATGACAAAACACGATCTTTCAGAAGCTCATCTTCCTACAGCTGCTAAGGAGTTTATAAGATATTGATTAAGCTGACATGTAACTAAATCAAAACGTAAAATACTAAAATAAGATTATTAAATTCATCGCGAAAATATAAACGCATCGTGGTCCAAGGTTTACTAGAATATTTAAATCCCGAAGTTTCTACTTGTTTACGAATACCGTCGTTAGAAAATGAACTTTTAACAGTAAATGCAGAAATTAACTAAATATTGTGAGCATAGCTTGTGTTTAATTGAGTCTGTTTTCAGTGAGATAATTATATAAAGTAAAGTTTTTATAAAGTTAATGATAACATAATTACGACTGAGGTACTCTTTTGTTATGTGCCAGCGCTCGTTTAACCGAGTAACCCCTTCAGTGCCTATTACCTCGTCAGGTGTAGAGCAATGAACATTTCCATAATCTCACGCGGTAGATACATTATAGATCCCTAGCAAGTCATAGAGTTCTTACAGTTACACATACAGTGACGTGACAAAATTCATGGTATGGTGATATGCACATACGCTGATGGCGTTAGTATGCCGTATACAAGGGATGAAAGGCTGGTACATTGACGGAGCTGCCATTTGCACTCACGTGATTCATGTGAAAAGGTTTCCGGCGTGATTATGGTTGCACGACGGAAATTAACACTCTCTGTGGGGGGAAAGGTAGCTGGAACTAGACGCAGGGGGTGTTCCACTCCGGATATCGTTAGAGAAATCATTATTCCTAGATCTACAGCTTCAAGAGTTTACGAATAATACCAGATTTCAAGGGAAATTCAATGGCCGACGGCCTTCACATAACGACCGAGAGCAGTGGCGTTTGCATAGTGTTGTCAGTGTTAACAAACAAGTAACACTGTAAAAGAAACACAGAAATCAAAAATCAATGTGGGACAAGTGATGAAGGTATACGGTGGGACAGCGGAGCGAAAGTTCGCGTTAATGGGCACTGACGCGAGTGCCACTGCTTTTTTTTTTTTTTTTTTTTTTTTTTTTTTTTTTTTTTTTTTTTTTAAGTCAACGCCGGCTTCTGACTGATTTGATGCGGCCTACCACGAATTCCTCTCCTTTGCTAACCTCTTCATCTCAAAACACTTGCAACCTACGTCCTCAATCATTTGCTGGATGTATTCCAATCTCTGACTTCTTGCACAGTTTTTGCACTCTACAGCTCCCTCTAGTACCATAAAAGTCTTTCCCTGATGTTTCAACAGATGTCCTATCATACTGTCCATTCTTCCTTGTCGGTGTTTTCCAAATTTGGTTCATATGGCTCTGAGCACTATGGGACTTAACTTCTAAGGTCATCAGTCCCCTAGAACTTAGAACTACTTAAACCTAACTAACCTAAGGGCATCACACACATCCATGCCCGAGGCAGGATTCGAACCTGCGACCGTAGCGGTCGCGCGGTTCCAGACTGTAGCGCCTAGAGCCGCTCGGCCACCCCGGCAGGCTTTCCAAATATTTCTTTCCTCTAAGATTTTCTGCAGAACCTGCTCATTCCTTACCTTATCAGTGCTTTTGCTAACAGCACGAAATTGCCTGCAGCGCCTCTGCTGGGCCCGTTACATTATGGGCTGGATCCTAGACTACTGGAAAACGATGACCTGGTCAGATGAGTCCCGATTTCAGTTGGTAAGAGTTGATGGTTCGAGTGTGTTGCAAACCCCACCAAGCCATGGACCCAGTTTGTCAACAAACTACTGTGCAAGCTGATGGTGGATCCATAATGGTGTGGGCTGTGTTCTCATGGAATGGACTCGGGTCCTCTGGTCCAACTGAACCGATCATTGACTGGAAATCTGCAGCCCAAACAACGATGGAATTTTTATGGATGACAATGCGCCATGCTACTGGGCCACAATTGTTTGGTTTGAAGAACATTCTGCACAATTCGAGCGACTGATTTGGTCACCGAGACTGCTCGACATGAATCGTGTCGAACATTTATGACACATAATCGAGAGGCCAGTTTGTGCACTAAGTCCTGCACCGGCAACACTTTCGCAATTATGGGCGGCTATAGAGAGTACATGCCTCAGTATTTCTGCAGGGGACTTCCACGCTGCGTCGAGCTGTTGCGCTACGCCGCGCAAAAGGAGGTCCGACACGATATTAGGAGGTGTTCCACGACTTTTGCCACGTTAGTGTACGCACATTAGGTCCTCACATTTTCGCCCTGAAAACACTGCTCCAGAACCAAATTAGAAAAAAATAATTCGTTTCCCGGATCAAGGTATTTGGGAAATTCAGGAACTGAAATCGCTTCCTATATATTCAGATGTTGAAAACCCCTATCCCAGATCCACTTCGCTGCAATCTATGACTGATGACATCTTTACGCAACAGCGGCGCAAAGGAAAGAAAAATGGCTTGAACGTCCCGCCAAGGACAAGTTCATTAGAGGCGGATTACAAGCTCGGTCCACGACCTTTCCAAAGAAGATATTCCAGTGTTTACCTTTAGCGATATACATAAACCACGGGAAATTTATAAGTGTATAAGCGGACTGGGATTGAAAATATCGCCTCAGGAATAATAATCCGGTGTCTCACAACTATACCCCTCTCTCGATGTTCAACAATGGGCAGGGGTATCGAAAAGTCCACAGTATTCACAATATTCTCGTGAATAGGACTTGTTACGATAAAATGACGAAAAAAGAAATGTTGATCGTTAAAGGCTTTTCTTATTTGGTGCTTTTTGTGTTATAACTTGCTAATTATGGAAGTATGCCTTACAGATGTAACAAACGCGTTCGTTTTAGTACGATTTGTTACAGTTAAATCTCAGGTAATGACACATCTGTCATTAACGACTTTAGGACATAGTACGATCAAGCAGCACGAAAATAATTTCTGTCTAAAGTACTTCCACCTACAGCAAATTTTAATGGATCACTCATGTCATAAAGACAAATATCACATGTTCACTGTCTTATAATACACGGAAAATTCTTATTTTAGCATAAACACTATTTGGTGGCAGTTGTTGCAATGTGTTATTTTAATTCTCTAATTTACAGACAAAGGCATTTCAGAGAATAAGTCAACTTTGCACATAGAAACTGTTCAGTAAAGAGAAGTTAAAATCTATTATGTTGATTAAAACCACAATATTCTTGTGTATAAAAAATACTGTACTGCAGTGGATAGCGACATAATTCGGTAACTGAAAGGTGGCAGGATCGCGTCCTGCTTTCTGCAAATGATATTTTTTTCTTTTATTTCTTCATTTTTATAAAAGATTCAGATGCTTAATGTAACTGATGTATCTTGTGGAGTATTAGATGTTATGTACATGTAAGAGGGCTCTACGCTAAGGAGTTCAAAAATGGTTAAAATGTCTCTGACCACTATGGGACTTAACATCTTAGGTCATCAGTCCCCTAGAACTTAGAACTACTTAAACCTAACTAACCTAAGGATATCACACACACCCATGCCCGAGGCAGGATTCGAACCTGCGACCGTAGCCGTCGCGCGGTTCCAGACTGTAGCGCCTAGGACCGCTCGGCCACACCGGCTGGCACGCTAAGGAGTGAATTTGACTTTGTGAAGGTACCAGGAAATATGAATTTAGTTCTCCGTCACTAGCTATTCACTCGCAATTCAATGTATTACAACTTGAGTAGCATGGTCAAGGGAGCAAATGATCGTTTTAACAGAGGCAGTGAAAGAGGAGGAGTGTATAATTCTAAAAGCAACATATAGAGCTTTCTTCTACCATCAATTCCCTGTCCAATCCGTCGATGAGACCAACTTCTTCTTCGCGATTTCCTTCGCTTATTTTAGATGACAGCTAACAGGGCTAACGTAGCTATTGTATTTTACGTGCGTCCACCTCCGTAGACAAACTATGCTGTTCACGACAGATGTTTGTTTCGTGGAGATAAACTAGGCCAATGAGTTGCAAGATTACGTTCTACGTCACAAGCAGAATTTGGGCGACGGTGTACTGGGTCTCACTGTTTTCTGTTGAAGACCGTATTTGATAGGTTTTACACTATAACTTACGTCCTATGAATAGATGCTGTTCCAAAGTAACAGCGCATTGAGGATCTTTGAAAACTCTTCTTTGATACTACAATTTTTTGTAATAAAATGCTGTGAAACGAGGTATTGTTGGTTGAAGAATTTTCGTATTCGGTTGTTTTCGTATAACTTGCGTGTAACGAAAGTATGCCGTTTCAAGGCGATGGGAGATTGAAGATATGTCAAGAACGCTTTGTCCTTGATGCGATTTGTTATGATTAAATGTCAGTTAACAAAATATCGGTGACTAAATTCTTCAGAAGAGCCTAACATGAAAAACGTGGTTGTATGTTACTGAAGTTCAGCGTAGGGTAGTGAATGGAGACGTCAAGTTACTAATTCAAATGTAGTCGATTTTCAGCCTGCTCTATGTAAACATTTTTTATCCTCGTAATAGCTTTCTAGAAGGCTCTGGGACTTCGTTATTAATTTAATGGAAGTATGTTCTGTAAAATTCGATGTTATGTGAATACACTCTAAGACAAAAGAAACGACGAATCACGAAGCAAGTACCTGAATGGAGCGGAAATCTGTATATGTGTTTTAAAATGACAGATAAACAAATGATTACAATTTCAGAAAAACTGATCGATTTATTCAAGAGAATGAGCTTCATAAATGAAGTTACTCAATAGCGCGTTTGTCCACCTCTGACTCTTGTGAAAGCAGTTATTCGACTTGTTTGATTGATAGAGTTGTTGGATTTCCTCCCGAGGGATATCGTGTCGGATTCTATTCAATAGGCGCGTTATACCGTCAAAATCGAGAGCTGCTTGTAAGGGGCACTGTCCGTAATGCTCCAAACGTTCATGGTTGGAGAGGGATTCGCCGGCCTTGTTGGTCGAGGTAGGGTTTGGCAGGAACGAAGACATATAGTAGGATCTCTCGCCTTGTTTGGGCGGGTGTTATTTTGCCATTAACGGCAACGCAACGCCGCGTAGGATATCGTCGACGTACCTCTGTGCTGGAAGGTTACCGCGGATGACAAAAATGGTTCAAATGGCTCTGAGCACTATGGGACTTAACTTCTGAGCTCATCAGTCCCCTAGAACTTAGAACTACTTAAACCTAACTAACCTAAGGACATCAGACACATCCATGCCCGAGGCAGGATTCGAACCTGCCACCGTAGCGCGTTTCCAGACTGTAGCGCCTAGAACGCTGGGCCATTTCGGCCGGCCGGCAGATGACAACCAAAGGCGTTCTGATATTAAACATTATGTCACCCCAGTCCGCCATTCCTGGCTGTCGGGTCGCAGGAGGGACGAGATTCAGGCTGGTAACCCACTGCTATCTGGGGCGTCTCCGGACACGCTTTCGGCCTGGAATCTCATTGACTGCAGCACACTTATCTTAAGTGTTGAGACCCGCTTCAAACTGAGGGCCAATAATGTCTGTAGAGGCCACGGACAGCTGCCGGATACCAGCCTGACCGTCGAGCGCTATACGGTCCGACGAACAGGACTGATGGTCTTAGCTGCCTCTTCTTTTCTAAACTGGACCCTTTGGTTGTACAGCACAGTGGTACGTCCACAATATCCTACGCGCAGTTGCGTTGTCCTTCATGGCAAGCCATCCTAAGCTTACATTTCAACACGATAATGGCCGCCCGCACACGTCGTGAGTTCTTACTGCTTGTCTCCGTGCTTGCCAAACGCTACCTTGCCCAGCGAGGTCGCCGGATCTCTCTCCAAGTGAGAATATCTGGAACATTACGGGAAGAGTCCTGTAATCAGCTCGGTATTTTGACAATCCAGCGCACCAACTGGACGGAATCTGGAACGAAAACCCTCTGGAGGACATCCAACAACGCTGTCAATCAATGCCGAATCGAATAACTGCTTGAACAAGGGCCAGAGGTGGACCAACGCGTGGCTGACTTGCCCAATTAGTGAAGTTCGATCTCTAGAATAAAACAGCCATTTTTTTTTTTTTTTTTGAAACTGTAATCATTTGTTTGTCTGTACATGTAAATGCTCACCACATCTACCGATTTCCGCCCCATTCAGATAACTGCTTCGTGGTGCTCCGTCTTTTTTTATTTTTGTTGTTATTATTATTTCTTTCTTAGAGTGTGTAAGGCCTCCGTCTCTCTAGGGAATGAGTTTGTTCGATTTTATGAACTGGGAGCCGCAGCGGAGTGGCCGCGCTGTTTGAGGCGTCATGTCACGGACTGTTCGGCCGCTCCAGCCGGAGATTCGAGTCCTCCCTCGGGCATGGGTGTGTGCGTTGTTCTTAGCATAAGTTCGTTTAAAGCAGTGTGTAAGTCTAGGGACCGATTACCTAAGCAGTTTGGTCTCTTAGGAATTCAACACACATTTGAACTGCCTGGGAAACTGTGCCAACGAAGCAACACTGCTTTCTACGTCACCTTCTGATTCAATCGCAATTCAATATTTATTTATTTATTAAAAAAGCGTCGTAGATTTTGGGATACATAATTTCTTTATAAAAATTCCTTACGGTTGTGCGCGCGCGCGTACACACACACACACACACACACACACACACACACACACACACTTACGTGAAGTGTCGAAAATATTCCGGTAATACTGCAGACACACACACACACACACACACACACACACACATAGTAAGAGACATTGCATCACATGCATTGGGCTCTTTTCAACTTGCTTGTACTTCACATGTAAAAATTTCGCTAGTGAATAGAAGGAGTGATCTAGTAAGAATAACCTTAGGCTGGTTCTAAAAGCTGATAATGATAGAACAATTTTTTTTATCTTATGTGGAAGAGTATTGAAAATTTGTATCACATTATTTGTAATGGGACTTACGTAAGCTATTTTCCTTAGTGGCTGGATATAAAACTTCCTGTTTATTTACCTATACTGCAGCGAGAACATTATGATTAATATATTGAAAAGGGACAAACTCTTCGTTTTAATAAAGGCAACGCAGGAATTTCACGCCTGCCTATTTTCGTAAACAAATTCTGTAATTTACTAGCTAGATACACCAGACAACTGCTACTGGCGAGAGCTGCAGTCGCAAATCATGATGAAAAGCACGTTCCGTGTGATGCACAAGCTACTTCTAAGCGTCCAACAACCACAATGTAAGCCATATCTGGTGGGCGTAACGATGAGAAAGACAACCCAGTGTGAGAACGATTTAAGCGACAGCATCATGAGAAAACTACACCTATAATTATCGGACATGTCCGAAAGAACACATACCATCTTCATATAGTTGTGGCTAACCGGCCATTGGCCTTCTTCTTCTGTGCTGGATGCCCACGCATTGCCCAAACTCTTACAGGACTGGGTAAGATTGTCCGCCGCCAGTAAAGAGTATAATGGGCGGGAGCACTACGAATGTAGTGTGTGGAAATTACGTTGGGAGTGTGGGTCTCACGGGGAGCGTGCAAGGGATAAATCCCTGCAGTCGCACTATCGTCTGTGCCCTCGATGGCTCAGATGGATACAGCGTCTGCCATGTAAGCAGGAGATCCCAGTTTCGAGTCCCGATCGGGGCACACATTATCAACTGTCCCCGTTGATGTATATCAACGCCTGTCGACAGCTTAGGGTCTCGATTTAATTATCATTTCATATACCTATCACTGCTCTGGATGGAGTGGGGCACTTGGAGTGGGGAGCAAAATCGAGAGGGGCTAAGTGTGCAGTTAGCCGGGCAGTGGTTACGGCTGCATCGGGCGCGGCACGACGTGCTGGCCGTCTACGTGCGGACGGCCACGGAGGAGGCGCGGCTGGCCCAGGCCGGCCCGAAATAAGTTGTTTTGTGCGCCGCCGCCCGTTTCGGCCACATTTCGTGTTATTTTAGTGACCGCGCCGGCGACGACAGCGCGCGCCGCTTTGAAGTCTCCGTGAGTCAGCAGCGCGGGTCACCAGCCGTCGCTGCGTACACTCCGGCCAGCGCCGGGGCGCGAGGCGGCGGCGCGCCGACGACTGCGGCCGCCATCAGTCAGCTGAGCGCCGCGCCGGGCAGCCGTGTGGCTGACCGACATACTCCGCAGCCGCAGCAGCAGTCGCCACAAATACCCGCCGGCCGACCGGCCGCGCTGCGGGCACTGCAGGGCGTCCAGGGCCGTACCAGCAACGCCTGCAGATATCTGAGGGCTTGCGCGGTTCAGCACTGGAGTATACGGACTTGCCGTGAGACCAGTTGTCCTGACACGGAATTCCTTGAGTGTGAAGTCATAAATATAATCTTAAGTAAGGCACGTTTGAAAGTGTGGCATCAACAAATATGACTGAAAAAAAATATTAGCTGCTGATGACTCACCGTGTGCATCCCGAGTGCAACGTGAAGTGAGTGTCCGGGGTGTGCAGAGATCAACCTTCCATGGAGTATATGTACACTGAAGCGCCAAAGAAACTGGTACAGGCTTGCGTATTCAAATACAGAAGTATGTAAATAGGCAGAATACGGCGCTGCAACGTCTATATAAGAACCGGCCGCTGTGGCCGAGCGGTTCTAGGCGCTTCAGTCCGGAACTACGGGGCTGCTACGCTCGCAGGTCGAATCCTGCCTCGGTGGATGTGTGTGATGTCCTTAGGTTAGTTAGGTTTAAGTAGTTCTAAGTCTAGGGGACTGGTGGCCTCAGATGGTAAGGCCCATAGTGCTTAGAGCCATTTGAACCAGTTTTGTCTACGTAGGACAACAAGTGTCTGGCGGTTACTGCTGCTACAATGGCAGGTTATCGAGATTTAAGAGAGTTTGACGTGGTGTCATAGTCGGCGCAGGAGCGATGGAACACAGCATCTCCGAGGTAGCGACCATTTCACGAGTGTACCGTGAATATCAGGAAACCAGTGAAACATCAACTCACCGACATTGCTGCGACCGGAAAAAAGATCCTGCAAGAACGGGACCAACGACAACTGAAGAGAATCGTTTAACGTGACAGAAGGGCATCCCTTCCGGAAGTTGCTGCACATATCAATGCTGGGCCGTCAACAAGTGTCAACGTGCGAATCACTCAACGAGACATCATCGATATGGGGTCCGCGGCTCGTGATCTTGCGGTAGTGTTCTCGCTTCCCGCGCACAGGGTCCCGGGTTCGATTCCCGGCGGGGTCAGGGATTTTCTCTGCCTCGAGATGACTGGGTGTTGTGTGTCTTTCATCATCATTTCATCCTCATTCACTCGCAAGTCGCCGTAGTGGCGTTAAAGAACTTGTGGAGCGGCAGCCGAACCGCCCCGCGAGGTGTCTCCCGGCCACCAATGCCATACGCTCATTATTATCGATATGGGCTTTTGGAGCCGAAGAGCCAACGTTGTGCCCTTGATGACTGCACGACCGTAAGCCTTTCGCCTCGCCGGGGCCCGACAACACCGACTTTGGACTGTTGATGACTGAAACACGTTGCTTGGTTAAAAAAATGGTTCAAATGGCTCTGAGCACTATAGGACTTAACATCGGAGGTCATCAGTCCCCTAGAACTTAGAACTACTTAAACCTAACTAACCTAAGGACATCACACACATCTATGCCCGAGGCAGTATTCGAACTTGCGACCGTAGCGTCGCGCGGTTCCAGACTGAAGCGCGTAGAACTGCTCAGCCACAGCGGTCGGCTCATGTTGCCTGGTCGGACGAGTCTCGTTTCAAATTGTATCGAGCGGATAGACGTGTACGGGTACTGAGACAACCTCATGAATCCATGGACCCTGGTTGTCGGCAGGGGATGTTCAGGCTGTTGGAGGCTCTGTAATGGTGTGGGGAGTCTGCAGCTGGAGTAATATGCGACGTCAAGATACCACTCTCACAGGCCATACACACGTAAGTCTCTTGTGTGATCACCTGCATCCATTCATGTCCATTGTGCATTCCGAATGACTTGGGCAATTCCAGCAGGACATGGCCAGAATTGCTACAGAGTGGCTCCAGGAACACTCTTCTGACTTTGAACACTTACTCGGGGCAAACTCTCCAAACATAAACATTATTGAGCATATCTGGGATACCTTGCAATGTGCTGTTCAGAATAGGTCTCCACCATCTCATACTCCTGGGATCTATGAACAGTCCTGCAGGACAGATGGTGTGAGTTCCCTTCAGCACTTCCTCAGACGTTAGTCGAGTCCATGCCACGTCGTGTTGCTGCAGTTCTGCGTCCTTGTGGGGGCCCTGCACTATGTTAGGTAGGTGCACCATTTTCTTTGGTTCTTCAGTGTATTACACTTCACAGAATGGACATCGATGACATTCAAAAAGTGTTCAAAACAAACAATGAACATCGAATGAAAAATTGTGTGTCATAGTGATCACAGAAATCCGCACCATCAAGACTTTAAGCGAATTGCTTGCGAGTTACAAACCGTGTAGGACGTTCAGCTAGGTATCCACTCTTAAAGAATGCATACAGAATGATATTAGTGTAATGGGCTGATGAGAACTAATGGAATACGACGCCATGCAGCCGAATACGGAACAGTCTGCTGCGTAGCTTATCGTGAAACTGACTATTATTTACGGTAGGGCTGGCCACAGTGTGACAAACAGCAAAAAGTTTACGTGTGCGGACCGTGTGCGGACCACAGCTCGGCCTCTCTCGGCTTTGCTCGTTCCTTCCAGGAAGTTCTCGCTACAGCCAGACATTTCGTTTAATATTGTGGTGTGGTACTTTTTGGTCGGCATAATGCCCTTCATTTCTGCAGAATAGTGGCGTCAGTGCCGTTTATCCATTGCTAATTTTTTCGTGGTATGAAGGACGTTCACAGGTTCAATGGACGATTGCAGAAAAAAAGGCAGTTTATCGATGTGTGGTGAATGGGGGTGACAGAAGAGAGGGATGAGAATTCTCAGTATCTATTATTCAGTCGCATAAGTGAAGGGTACTGTGAATTTGCTATGAAACGGTATTACAGTACCAGGCAGGAAGAATTTAAAAGTTTAGTTAACAATGAAAGAGTAAACAAATGCAATGGTCTACAAGCGATATCGTTGTTCAGTACATCAAGAAACACTTCGTGCTAAATTTGCAGGCATGCGGCACGTGAAAAAGTTGTTGTTATAAAGAGTAAAATTTCTGAAGTCACATCCATTATTCCACTACCAGTAGCAACAGTTCCCGCTGGAACTGAACGAAGAGTACTGAGACATTACATATTACTGCAAAGTACGTTGATTAAGTCAAGGGGCATCCCTGAAACAGTTTCTGGATTTCAGACACGCTATTGTTGAATTTGTGAAGGAAAATGTAAGGCAGGAACTAAAATTAGAACATCCAGATTACATTGCAGACCTCGCATTTTAACTGTACTTGACTGCACACTGCCCGAAATAAGGCACTGCAATGTGAGAAACAGCTTTATGATTCCATGGGGATGCGTTTAAAACGAAATTTCGCTGTAGAAGGAAGACATTCTGACAAACATAGTCCATTTCCTTGGCGACACCGCCGTTAACGATAACGTGACGTTTGAAGAATTCATTGTGGCCTTGAAAGAATTACAAGGATAGTTTCCTAAACGTTTTGAGGACACTGTCAATCTTACATCTGTTTTCGAGACTGTTTGCCGTTTCAGTTGGAAGCACCCACGTCCATCTGCAGATGTAACTGATTGACCTGCAACATAATTCCCATTTCAATAACATATATTTTAACAGTGAAACTGTCTCAATGATGAGGTTGCAAAAGTGCTACAGTATTTTGATCAACGTATTGGTGTGAAAGACTTTTTTTTCGGTTATGAAACTAAATAAGTCACGACTATACGGGAACATGAGTGTAAAAATCTGTGAAACTGTCTCCAGCTGTCCGTATACTGCCAGATTGTACCACATAAAAATTGTACTTTGTCACCAGTGCGCCACAAATAATAAAATAACACTGAAAATTTGATTTGTTTGTTGTTGAGAAATGTGAATTATAATAGCAAGTCGTGTGCTGGCCATTGCACTGCCATTTAAGTGCAGCGTGTTCGCAGTTGACTGCTCTTGCTCCTCTCTGCTCTCAGAAGGCGTGACATGGAGATGGGAGAAATGTGCAGCGAGGCTGAGCGCTACGGCACTCGTGACGGGACACTGCTCGCGAGCCGAAATCTCGGCCGTCCGAGCTCTAAGGCTACAGATGGTGCGATAATTTTTTGAGGAACAGAAAAGGTAAACATTCAGAGGCTGAATTTGTCCATTGATTCTAGGTAGTGTGAATTGCAGTGTCACACACTTTTCAGAAGAGGCAGTTTGCTCTATAGAGTTATGATTTTTACATGGAGACCTGGAATATTGTTTTGATCAGCCATTGGCCAAAATAAGTGGTCATATGATAGTTGTTGTTCTCTTACGCACATTTTTCTCACTCTTGCTTACTGTTACGTAAATATTCCCAGCTGCACTTGCAACTTTTCACAGCACAATAAATTACTTACTGCCAGATTAATAGTTGGCATAACTGTATACAGATGCATTAAGGTACAGATGTTAGGTGATTTTGAGACGACTCCCTTGGTACCTCTAATTTGAAGGGTTCCTTTCATTTGCATTTCTTCTTCAAACTCTGACTGGCCAGAGTTGAAAACAAATTTCACACTAAACGATGGGATAGTTTGTTTATCTCATCTACAAATTTTTGGGCCGATTCCTTAACACTCTCGCCCGGGTTCCCGGGTTCGATTCCCGGCGGGGTCAGGGATTTTCTCTGCCTCGTGATGGCTGGGTGTTGTGTGCTGTCCTTAGGTTAGTTAGGTTTAAGTAGTTCTAAGTTCTCGGGGACTGATGACCATAGATGTTAAGTCCCATAGTGCTCAGAGCCATTTTGAACCTTAACACTCTTTGAAATTATGTAACCATCCACTGCTTCCACTGAAATGACTCTAATCTTTGTTGCGCGCAATTTGATGTGAATAATGTAGTAGGTCACAATCAAGCACATCCTGTAAATTGTATCGAGCATCCTTGAAACGCGCCGGCCGCGGTGGTCTCGCGGTTCTGGGCGCGCAGTCCGGAGCCGCGCGCCCGCTACGGTCGCAGGTTGGAATCCTGTCTCGGGCATGGATGTGTGTGATGTCCTTAGGTTAGTTAGGTTTAAGTAGTTCTAAGTTCTAGGGGACTGATGACCACAGATGTTAAGTCCCATAGTGCTCAGAGCCATTTGAACCATCCTCGAAACGCATAAGAACCAGTTTTCCTAACAAGTGCGCCTTGTCCTCCCTTCAATATCCGTAGTTTTTCTCCCACACTTCACTGTAATATTGGAGCGGACTCACTTGAAATCTGTTCATAAATGTTTTTTACTGTGCTGCGGATGATCTACCACGTATCTAATTATGTTTAATACCCCCTCCTTCGACAACGGTGGTTCTTTACTATGTTTCACTGGAGACGAGGTTTGTGGCTCCCTGTCCACCAAAGTTGATGAACTACATGGCTCGACAGCTATTTCAGTATGTACTGTCATCATTGTATTTCTCATGTAAATTGTCCACACACTTGAGCGTATACAACGCCACACAATCTACTGAGCCATCTTGCAGAGACGCTCTTATTCATCTAACGCTTCTTTCTCACCCTGCGAATTTCCTTGGGTTCCTTTCTGACGAAATATCATCTTCAGCAATTGTTGTTGAACATAAATGCAATGTTTGCTTTCTTTATCGTAGCCATTGCTCTGCTTTGTGACAACACAACTAGCACCACGACCCTGTTGAGAGTTACTCCTCGACTAAGCATTTCAATTATGCTCCATAGCCTCATTAAATATCTCCAGCCCCGGCCTCATTGCCATTAGCAGCTAATACTGTGGTTGCGTGGCAGACGATATGTAGGGCATCGAATGCCGTAAACATCATTGGCCTTTTGCGACCTCCCACTCAAGGGGTTCCATGTTAGAAGGAAGTTTAGAATTTGATGCCGCTTCGACGTCGAGACTGTCAGCGATAGCGCGACAGCTCGGCTGGAGAACGTTGGAAGATAAGCTACATGACGCTATTCGCGATTGATGTTTCGTAAGAGGATTACACAAATATTCTGCAACAATGCCCTACAGTTTCAGGGGAGGTGAAAGTGATCTTAAGTAAAATGAAGTGCTGAAAAATAATGTCTCCGAATATTGCTGAAACTCTTAAAGATTTTTAAAGGAAACAAACTTTGGTAATCTATATTCCTCACGTCTACACATCTACAGTTCTCTGCTGCTAAAGGGCTTCAAGTTGTAGCGTGTAACATGGCCATCTGTAATGTAACTGTGTCGGTGCAAAGGAAACAGCATGCTGTAAGCATGTTTCAAATTCAAAGAGTACACTCTCCTTCAGCACGACAATTACATCTGCAACAGGCCGACTCCTTGAGTTCTCTGTCATCGATCATCTGTTCCCAAAACCTGAAGGAGACCTTTGAGGACCTCGCTTTGATAGTGAAGAAGCGGCGGGAGTAGAAGTGAGGTAGCGGCTCCGTCAACAAAGTCAAAAATTTTACAGTGACAGTATCAACAAACTGATCTCCCGTTGGGAGAAGTGTGTTCGTCGCCAGGATGACCATGCTACGAAATAAACATGTTGAAATGAAGAATAAAGGTTTAGAATGTTAATAGCGTTTGTTTCATTTTAAAAGCGTTGAGAGTTTTCTCATAAAGAAATCGGGGACCACTACATTTTAGCACGCCCTCGTAATTTCTTAAATGATAAAAATTCTTTTTTTCACATGTTTTACTTTTTGTATAGTTAGATTTCTCTGTCAAGAATTGTTAATTATTACATTGTTCTGCCGACGCCTATTTTAACTATATTATCTTTCATTCTTTTTATATGTCGATCTGCTTAACTGTATACACTTCCGCACCGTCTACCGGCGTTTCTATCAACTTTTGCTTTGGCATGCGTAACTGCTTTCAATGTTCAGTTATGTTATGGGTATGAATGACTAATCGTCAAATTAGTCCTACTGGACAGCAAACACTTTATTTCCCTATCGGATAAGTTACATGGTGTAATGAAAACATTTTATGTTTACATTTTGACCACGATTTTATTGCCCATGATATTCTTCCCTCTGAATACTGTCAGAGTTTTGAACTTCAGATTTTATCTTTTACTACTTACTATGTATTTGTTTGATTCGTTTATTGTTACACGTGTAGAGCCAGTCTCATTTTTGTTATGCTGTTTCAACCAAAAATTTTTAATGAAGTTGCCTGGTACACAAGCGTAAGTTGTTGAATGATATTCTTATTACTTGTGCATCCAGTCTGTGTTCAACTTGCGTCTCTACTGACTTTCTGTGTTTAATTCTTTTTTCTTCGGTGTAAGACAGTATAGCTGCACGTAATTCATGTTCATATAATATTCACATAAGATGCTATTTCCCCACATATATGCTGACATTTTTACCATTAATGGTAAGTTACTACCTTTGTATTTGTTTTTCCTCTCAAACATTTTAAGCATGAAGATTTTTCTGTAAAGAAAGTTTCCGAACACGACTTTATTTTTTGTGCTTTTTCGCAGATCTGTGGATGACTGCATTATCAACTTAAACTGTTCCAGATATCCTATTCTAATTTCTATATATGTACGTAATCGGGGCAATTGAGAGCTTTTTTGAAAACTGTTTTTTCTTCAATTCTAATGAATTATTGCGGTTTATTATGCCGTGGTCGGGTGAACTTCTTGCTGAAACGGAACGTTTCTTCCACATCTCGTACGACATCTTCGTGGTGGGTTTTACCTTTTTCGAAGTTGCAATGTACACCCTGGCTCATTGCTGCCTGAAGTAAAATTCTGCTCCCGCGTGCTTCCGAGCAGAGGCGTGACGTCACATGGTTTTTTAATACTCGAGCGCTGTGGAAGGAGGCAACAGAGGCTACAAAACAGCCAAATAATTTAAATGGGAAGTAGGACGGTCCGAAGTCAAACTGTACGTGGATTCTGGTTGCTTCAAATGGCCCCTGAGCACTATGGGACTCAACATCTTAGGTCATAAGTCCCCTAGAACTTAGAACTATTTAAACCTAACTAACCTAAGGACATCACACACATCCATGCCCGAGGCAGTGGATTCTGGTGCTGAAGAAGATGCGTACGAGTCTTTCAATAGGGCATGGCAGGAATAGCGGAGGACTGCAACCGAGAGCGGCTAACTGCGCTAAAGGTTTCAACACACGTGACGATAGGACTGTCCATGGGAGCATGCTTCAATCAGCAGCGGGGCAGGGTGTCTGCATCGGACCTTCGATAAAACTACCACAACTACTGCGCCTCTCCCTAGCGACACTTGCTTTGCCTACCCTCTACACCCCATTTAAAATCAACCAAGTTAAAACGTGTGCACTATTCTTAGTTTGTAAATGACTTTATTTGCTGGAATCCTTAATTCTGAACTGGCTGAAACTGGAAGACTTCAGGCTGCCACTGCTTTGTATATGACAACTGCCACTAAAACGAGGGGTGTTCAGTAAACAATGAAACACATTTTTTTTCTCTGCCATCTTCAGTTGAAAAACTACAGATTTTGTTGTCAGACATCTTGGAATATTCCCGCTTAAACACGTATAGTTTCAAGAGGTTCCGCCAGGTGGCGGCGGTGTAGATAGCCTTCAAGATGGCGTCTGCAACGGAGGTGCGTTTCAAGCAGAAAGCTGTCATTAGGTTTCTTTTGGCGGAAAAACAGAGCACCACAGATATTCAAAGGCGTCTGCAGAATATCTACGGACACGTGGCAGTGAACAAAAGCTGAGTGGTCGGCCGAGGCGACTGTCAACACGGCAGCGATGTCGCCCAAAACCTGTCCGCTTTCCCGCGTGCCGACCAGCCGCACAGAATTGCGCGTCCTGCAATGATGGGACGCGCAGTCATTATTATGCAAACGAACTCCTCCTCCTCCATGATAACTCAAGGCCTCACACAAGTCTACGCACCCGAGAGAAGCTCACAAAAGGTCACTGAACTTTCCTTCATGATCCACTGTCCAGCCTGGATCGCGCAGCATGCGACGTCCATCTGTTTGGCCAATGAAGGATGCACTCCGCGGGAAGCTATACGATTATCAATGCAGCAAGACGTTGGCTTCGACGTCAACCAGTAAGGTGATACCATGCAGGCATACAGGCTCTCCCAGTAATATCGCGTAAGGCCGTCGCAATAAACGTAGATGATGTTGAGAAATACGGTTTTGTAACCAAAAGAGTGGGGAATGATATGGTGTATAGATATCCTGAATAAAACCGAACCGCTTTCAGAAAAAACTGTTGCTTTACTTATTGAAAGCTCCTCATAATAATAATAATAATAATAATAATGATATTGCGTAGGCCCTAATGCATTGTAGAAGGTATTACATAGTTATTATTCTGTTGTCAATTAGTTAGTTTACTTGTTACAGAGTAAGTAATGCTGCAAATTCTAGTACATTCTAAGAAATACCTAGAACTCGGGAAAGGAATTTTCATGAAATATTTAAGCATAAGTAAACTAAAATAAACTCCGTCCGAACAGAAAGGCCCAATGGTACCGACCGACCACCGAGTCATCCTCACCGATATGCGTCACTGCGCGTAGACACGTAAGGGTATGGGGTGTTCGTGACCAGAAGCGCTACTTCTCAGTCAAGTAGCTCCTCATTTCGCCTCACAAGAACTGAGTGCATTCCGCTTGCCAACAGCACTCGGCAGACCCTGACGCTCACCTATCCATATAAGTATACAGTTCTGGCAATACCGGCCATGACCTTCTTCTTCTGTGAGGATGCACTCATATTACCCGAACTCTTAGGGCACTTGGTAAGAATGTCTTCCACGAGTAATGAGTGTGATAGGTAGGGACATATAAGGTGAGAATGTGGGTCCCGTTGGAGGCGTGCCTACAGTCGCACTGTCCACTGTGCCCTCGGTGGCTCAGATGGTTAGAGCGTCTGCCATGTAAGCAGGAGACCCTGGGTTCGAGTCCCGGTTAGGGCACACATTTTCACCTGTCCCCGTTGATATATATCAACGACCGTCAGCGGCTGAAGGTATTAATACATAATTCTAATTTCGTCACCTATCCATGTGCTAACTAGGACTGATGTCGCTTAACTCCCTTGATCTGGCAGGAAACGGTGTTAACACTGCCGTTGGCATTTAAGCATAAGTATACGTCTCTATCTTACTGTGTTATGTGCATGGTAAAAAGTAGAAAGGATCTGTGATTTGAGAAAGAAAATGCTCGCACATCCGTTTCACAAAACTGTAACCTCCACCACACTGTGTTACGTGTTAATGGTAGTATTTTAGAAAAAGATGATGATTGGTAAATTATGTAATTAGTTTTACAGTTTGAAAAAATAATGACAATATTAATGATATTTTGGAAATAGTTTAATTTCGTAACCGAAACAAAGTAGAAAATTTCTGTTTTTAATCTCAGAAAATTTAATTTGATCCCTCAGGGGGTAAGTACCCCCAGGATGGAACCCGCTGCCATATGACGACTGCCAAACTGTATAGAGAAACGTCTGTTGGGCCTTGTCGGCTGACCTGGGGCAGTGGATTGAGAGTGCGGCCTCACAATTCCAGCAACGGCTCGACACTGGCTCCCAGATATCCTCTCTCTCTCTCTCTCTCTCTCTCTCTCTCTCTCTCTCTCTCTTTCTCTACGCGCGTTGGCGCTGGCCGCTGTGTCTGTGGGGGCGAGCAGTCGGACCAGGCCGTAAATTAGAGTCAGAACGACTCAGCCCCGCGTGGTAATTGTATCTGAGTATCAGGATCGGCGATCAGCGGCGGTAACTGCCGGTGGGCGGCGAGTATGAGCAGCCGGATGTTCGTTATGACAGATTGCGTCAGCTCCAGTCGCCGCGCCGGCCACTCAACGGCGGGGGTTACGAGCGGTGCCACACAGCTCCCCTCCCCTCCTAACAGCACAGCCACCCCCGCCTGAAGAGACTTAATTCGGATCTACTAATGACCAAAATAGTCTCACCAGGAAAGAAATTAGTTACGCCCTTAAAAGAGGACACTGATATCTTTGAACGCTGTAGATGGTGCAGAACTGTACGGGGTGGACGTTAATAAAACCGACAAACTGCAGGGCCGGATTCCTCACTGGGTATGGAGGAAAAAAGCTCGTATGAATATGTGTCCGGAAATGCATCGTTGCAGATGGCACTGATGAATGAAACACGTATCGTGAGTTCCTTGTGTGTTGCGTGCTGCATGTCGATGCAGCGTGTTGTAAGCAGCAGAATGGTCCCGTATTCATGTCCGAAACAAGCCGAGATGGTGTTTCGAAGTAGACGGAAACAGTAGAGAGTCACCACGGTTATACCAAAACAAGTACCCTCACACACACCAACCACATCGCACAACATTTAAAGCCATTTTTGGGCGTTTTTTGTGATCACATAATCGTAATTTGGCTTACAACATATTGGCCACCCACTTGCCTCGAGCTTGTTCTAGAATTCATTTCAGTATTCTGTAGAACGCGGTCCTCCATATCTAGGGTACGCACAGTCCGCCGCCTTCCAGCACGTTGGTCTGACTGAAAGGGCCCATGATCACATAAACGTCCAAAAAGGGCTTGACATGTTGTGTGATGTAATTGCTGTCTGTGACGGTACTCGTTTTGAGATAACCGTCCTGACTCTCGAACGTTTCCATCTGCTTGGCTGTACACAAACACCATCTCGGCTTCTTCCCGACGCCAATACCGGAACACTCTGTTGCTTAAAGCACGCTGCGTCAATCACACAGCCTCAGGCACGCAAGGAACACACGAGACGTGTTCAGGTGAACTTCCATTCGTCAATGCCGTTTAACCTTACAACGATGCATTTACGGACACATGTTCATAGGAGATTTATTCCTCCGTACCAAGTGAGGAAACTATCCCCGCAGAGTGTCGGTTTTATTAACGTTCACCCTATGAAGTACCACCAATGTACGTCAGCGTCAGCGGTATTGGGGCATTTCTCGTAGTTAGGGCTTAGTCCTCTTCATCTACTCTACATCTACATCCATACTCCGCAAGCCACCTGACGGTGTGTGGCGGAGGATATCTTGAATACCTCTATCGGTTCTCCCTTCAATTCCAGTCTCGTATTGTTCTTGGAAAGAAAGATTGTCGGTATGCCTATGTGTGGACTCTAATATCTCTGATGTTATCCTCATGGTCTCTTCGCGAGATATATGTAGGAGGGAGCAATATACTGCTTGACTCCTCGGTGGAGGTATGTTCTCGAAACTTCAACAAAAGCCCGTAACCGAGCTACTGAGCGTCTCTCTTGCAAAGTCTTCCACTGGAGTTTATCTATCATCTCCGTAACGCTTTCGCGATTACTAAATGATACTGTAACGAAGTGTGCTGCTCTCCGTTGGATCTTTCCTCTCTCTCTTCTATCAACCCTATCTGGTACGGATCCCACACTGCTGAGCAGAATTCAAGAAGTGGGCCAACAAGTGTACTGTAACCTACTTCCTTTGTTTTCGGACTGCATTTCCTTTGGATTCTTCCAATGAATCTCACTCTGGCATCTCCTTTACCGACGATTAATTTTGTATGTTCATTCCATTTTAAATCACTCCTAATGCCTGCTCCCAGATAATTTATGGAATTAACTGCTTCCACTTGCTGACCTGCGTTGTAGCTAAACGATAAAGGATCTTTCTTTCTATGTATTCGCAGTACATTACACTTGTCTACATTGAGATTCAATTGCCATTCCCCGCGCCATGCGTCAGTTCGTTGCAGATCATCCTGCATTTCAGAACAATTTTCCATTGTCACAACCTCTCGATATACTACAGCATCATCCGCAAAAGGCCTCAGTGAACTTTCGATGTTATCCACAAGGTCATTTATATATGTTGTGAATAGAAACGGTGCTACGACGCTCCCCTGCACGACATTTGAAATCACTCTTACTTCGGAAGACTTCTCTCCATTGAGAATGGCATGCTGCGTTCTGTTATCTAGGAACTCTTCAATCCAATCACACAATTGGTCTGATAGTCCATATGCTCTTACTTTGTTCATTAAACGACTGTGGGGAACTGTATCAAAAGCATTGCGGAAGTCAAGAAACACGGCATCTACCTGGGAACTCGTGTCTAGGGCTCTCTGTGTCTTGTGTACGAATAACGCGAGCTGGGTTTCACACGATCGTTTTTTTCTCGAAACCCATTCTGATTCCTACAGAGTAGATTTCTAGTCTCTAGAAAAGTTATTATACTCGACCATAATACGTGTTCCAAAATTCTACAACTGATCGACGTTAGAGATATAGGTCTATAGTGCTGCACATCTCTTCGACGTCCCTTGTTGAAAACGGGGATGACCTGTGCCCTTTTCCAATCTTTTGGAAGGCTACGCTCTTCTAGAGACCTACGGTACACCGCTGCAAGAAGGGGGGCAAGTTCCTTCGCGTACTCTGTGTAAAATCGAACTGGTATCCCATCAGGTCCAGCGGCCTTTCCTCTTTTGAGCGATTTTAATTGTTTTTCTATCCTTCTGCCATCTATTTCGATATCTACCATTTTGTCAACTGTGCGACAATCTAGAGAAGGAACTACAGTGCGGTCTTCCTCGGTGAAACAGCTTTGGAAAAAGACATTTAGTATTTCGCCGTTTAGTCTGTCATCCTCTGCGCTCAAGAAAATGCTAAATGCGGAAGCAGAGGAACACACTTTACATCATTGTGTATTCCATACAGTACAGGTACAGTCAGGAGACGACGAATCATTGTATCATCATGACGTTGCACCAGGTCATACTGTCAGCAACCTTGCCATGTTAGTAACAACGATTCCCGCGCAATCACAGAAGTTAAGAAACGTTGGGACCGGCTAGAACTTGGTTGGGTAACCGTTCGGGGAAAACTTGGTGCTGTTAGTTTTAAGAACACGCACGTCACCCAAGTGGAGTCTAGTTGAAATACTTGCACCAGGCTATGAAGGCACGCGATATTTATTTATTTTTACCCGGTCATAAGAAGGATCTCTAAGGGAATGGCTTGTGGACAATAGCATTTCTCAAATGGACTCTTGTGCCCAGATCCCCGACCAAAACCAAGGGAACACCTTTAGGGACAGGTCAGAATGTTGACTTCGCTCCAGACCCCAGAATCCAACATTAGTACCTTCTCTGGTTCCTGCTCTTGGGAAAGGAAGGGCTGCCACTCCTCCACAGATATTGAGACACATTGATACTGCCTCCAGCAGAGTTCAAGGTGTCTTAAGGGTGAAGGGTGAATACTGCTGTGCACTAATTGGTGCCAGGATACTTTGGACCAGATAGTGTGGGTTACCCGCACAAGAAACTCCTTTGCAAACATGGCTGAGAATTACATCCCAGCATAGTATTGAGATTTTACAGAAATGAAGGAGAAACAAAATACGGTGTGTGCTGGCATACGCCAGCGTACCGGTCGCCATTAGGAAACATTGTATAGCAGGCGCTGAACTAGGCGCACCTATGACAAGAAAAAACCAAAACATGCCCTTAGGCTACGCGCCTATAACGCCCCCTGGCATATAGGCCGCAGCCTCCGATTGCGCTGGCTCAGTCTCTTAATCAATATTCAGTACGTCGCATCCGGACTCAGTTCGCATTGCACCTCAATAAGTCGCACTGTGCTCTATTCTTCCACAGTGATAGTCATCGCCGCGCAAGTTAGGTAGCTGTGAGGGTACGTTAGTTGTTGTAGTTGTGTTACGGAGAGGAACAAGGTTCAAGAATTAGTAGATGTTACTTGACTGCTTTTAACTACAGAACTTCAGATTGGAGATCATTGTGGTTAAGTACTCATTTGGTTCCTGTAGTAAAGTGTATTTTACCCACTGTGTACTTTGTGTTGTAGTGAGAGGAAACCGGCGACCAATCCTCATCCAGTCAGGAACCACAAAATACACTCCTGGAAATGGAAAAAAGAACACATTGACACCGGTGTGTCAGACCCACCATACTTGCTCCGGACACTGCGAGAGGGCTGTACAAGCAATGATCACACGCACGGCACAGCGGACACACCAGGAACCGCGGTGTTGGCCGTCGAATGGCGCTAGCTGCGCAGCATTTGTGCACCGCCGCCGTCAGTGTCAGCCAGTTTGCCGTGGCATACGGAGCTCCATCGCAGTCTTTAACACTGGTAGCATGCCGCGACAGCGTGGACGTAAACCGTATGTGCAGTTGACGGACTTTGAGCGAGGGCGTATAGTGGGCATGCGGGAGGCCGGGTGGACGTACCGCCGAATTGCTCAACACGTGGGGCGTGAGGTCTCCACAGTACATCGATGTTGTCGCCAGTGGTCGGCGGAAGGTGCACGTGCCCGTCGACCTGGGACCGGACCGCAGCGACGCACGGATGCACGCCAAGACCGTAGGATCCTACGCAGTGCCGTAGGGGACCGCACCGCCACTTCCCAGCAAATTAGGGACACTATTGCTCCTGGGGTATCGGCGAGGACCATTCGCAACCGTCTCCATGAAGCTGGGCTACGGTCCCGCACACCGTTAGGCCGTCTTCCGCTCACGCCCCAACATCGTGCAGCCCGCCTCCAGTGGTGTCGCGACAGGCGTGAATGGAGGGACGAATGGAGACGTGTCGTCTTCAGCGATGAGAGTCGCTTCTGCCTTGGTGCCAATGATGGTCGTATGTGTGTTTGGCGCCGTGCAGGTGAGCGCCACAATCAGGACTGCATACGACCGAGGCACACAGGGCCAACACCCGGCATCATGGTGTGGGGAGCGATCTCCTACACTGGCCGTACACCACTGGTGATCGTCGAGGGGACACTGAATAGTGCACGGTACATCCAAACCGTCATCGAACCCATCGTTCTACCATTCCCAGACCGGCAAGGGAACGTGCTGATCCAACAGGACAATGCACGTCCATGTATCCCGTGCCACCCAACGTGCTCTAGAAGGTGTAAGTCAACTACCCTTGCCAGCAGGATCTCCGGATCTGTCCCCCACTGAGCATGTTTGGGACTGGATGAAGCGTCGTCTCACGCGGTCTGCACGTCCAGCACGAACGCTGGTCCAACTGAGGCGCCAGGTGGAAATGGCATGGCAAGCCGTTCCACAGGACTACATCCAGCATCTCTACGATCGTCTCCATGGGAGAATAGCAGCCTGCATTGCTGCGAAAGGTGGATATACACTGTACTAGTGCCGACATTGTGCATGCTCTGTTGCCTGTGTCTATGTGCCTGTGGTTCTGTCAGTGTGATCATGTGATGTATCTGACCCCAGGAATGTGTCAATAAAGTTTCCCCTTCCTGGGACAATAAATTCACGGTGTTCTTATTTCAATTTCCAGGAGTGTATTACGATTGGCATAGCCATAACACTGTGGACAATCGGTATTTAAACAAATCCCCTACTCATGGAGGATGTTATTAACTTCTACGCTAAACGCTTGGTAATTTTTTTAAGAACAGTCATCGAATAATGTGCTGATCCGATTGACGGTATCATTCATTACTGAATGCAAAACTTATCCGACCGATTTTTATGTCCTGTGCTCAATACACAAATTCTCCTGCAGTTACACAGATTAGGTAAAGTACACAGTGCCAGTCTGGGCTTTTACGATTGACGAAATAGTAAGTAACCTAACAAAACTATATGATGATGATTCGGTAGTAAGTAGAATCCGGTAATGATACTCGCCGTTTAAGTTACTTGAGACTGGACTACATAAACAAAATCCTTAAATTTACACATAATGGCAGCACGGAGTCATGCCACACACTTTTTAACAAATCAGGACAGGTAATTACTGTACAATATTGATTTGGCAATAGCATGCCCCCACAGGTTATGTGAATATTTCTTAATAATCAGCGATCGCGTATTAAAAAAAAAATTACTGAAGGCAAGTTGTTCCTCTGCCTGTTCGACACTTCTTCACAGATCTTTTTGGAGCTCTCGTCTCTCCTCCGAGGACTGGAGAGTTGTCAAAAATTAGTGATGATCAACATTTATCTGTAGTTAGGCGCTTAGTGAACAACACTGACCGCCGTGCACATAAGAGGGAATACACTAAACTCTCTCTCTCTCTCGCTCTCTCTCTCTCTCTCTCTCTCTCTCTCTCTCTCTCTCTCTCTCTCCCACTCTCTACCTCCCCCTCTCCCTCTTTCTCTCTCTCTGTGTCTTTTTCTCTCTCTTTCATTTTTCTTCGGCAAAAGCACAACATTTATCGTCGCATAAAGACAATTTCAGCTGTAGTCTTGACGCCAACAGTTCAGCTTCACCTTTCAGCAGTTCCAAATCTCGCACTAGCTCATTAAGTTCACACTGTGTTTCCCAGATTCCCACTTGGACTTCTTTCTCGACAACTGTGGTACTGTAACCGACGAGCGTGGAGCACGCTTCCTCTAGTAAATTTCGGACATGAAAATGAGATACCAGGGAAAGTGCAGTGTATCAGTGTGAGCTGATTACTGCTGGATACTGATCAGGGAATGGCCAGCAAAAAACTACAAACGCCACGCAAAGCGTTTGCGCCGTCAGTGACCTTCCTCCGAGGGATAGCACCAAAGTAAATACGTTCATAATATTACATAGGCAATAACGTAAAGTTGCCATAACTACGAAACGAGAGCTAATCTTGCGCTTTTATTAAAATTTTCGCTATCAGCAACCCGAAAACATAAAGATTAGCTGTTCTCATGCCACTTACAAAAAAAAAGTAAAACGTTATTGGGTAGCGGAAGCGTTACAAAGACGGAATGTTGAGCTTTTCCATTACAACACCTGCATCACAGAACTTTTGCATCTGAGCGTTGTTGCATTAATCTACATTTTATATTGCACGGTAAGGTGAGTGCTTATTGCGGCTTTTTCACTTTTATTAAGCTATTTCCAGGGAAACTAAGGTAGCTCGATAACAAACGTGATACATCATAATTAACTTAACAGTTTGTAATGAGCCATCGGAGACCCTGGTCCCTTATCCCAAAACAGAAAACGTTAGAATGTCCTTCAACAATCTCTGAAATTTTGACAGTGAATTTAGTTTCACGCTGGTAGGGGAAAGTTGCTCATATTGTACTGGCTCCAAATTTGTACCAGTGCTACAGTGTACGTACTACTTGTATTATCCGACATTCAGTGAGGTCAGTGTCAACTGCGGGCTTGTTGGAGCCCTATTGGCAGTTGGGAGCTGTTTGTGTTGAGGAACAAAGCGTCTGGGGACAACGTAATTTTATGTACGAAACGAAGAGAATTACTGTTATAAATTAAGTGGTAACACAGTGTTTCATTTATGCGTGAAAGACCATAAACTAACATTAGTGTTCAGGCTGTCATGAATCAGCACTCTTTGTAGTTCGTTTCACATTTGTAGCAAATTGACGAAAGTAAATGGCGACGTTGCCCATAAGTTACTGCTACAAGTTCCTGAAACTTGCTCGTATAGTGAGCTTTAAGAAGGCGTTTAGCATTATTAGAGTGACATAATGTTTAGAAATGATGTGGTGATTTTCTGATTCGTATTTATTCCGAGTTCTTAATTAACTAATTATTTTGAATTATAGTACGGGAACAGAAAGGCGTTATGAAAACTGGAGCACAGATGAACTGCATTTAACAGGATCAGTATATCTAACGGTGAATTATGGATGAAGTATATTATAATATATATAAAATGCAACTAAGCAAAAAAATAACAGGCATACTGGAAATAAAAACAAAAATGCAAAGGGCGATAGAACAATTTTTAGCCTCATTAAAGTGTTTTCCAACGATGTTGTAAACTAAGCATATTCTTTCATTTGAGCCGGCTGGTGTGGCCGAGCGGTTCTAGGCGCTACAGTCTGGAACCGCGTGACAGCTATGGTCGCCAGGTTCGAATCCTGCCTCGGGCATGGATGTGTGTGAGGTCCTTAGGTTACTTAGGTTTAAGTAGTTCTAAGTTCTAGGGGACTGATGACTTCAGCAGTTAAGTCCCATAGCGCTCAGAGCCATTTGAACCATTTTTGTTACATTTGAAGAAATGATATTCAGTTTCAGCATGTAGGACATAAGAGAAACTGCGTTCAACACAAATTTTTCCTTAATTCCAATGCAGAAAAACTCGTAGCAAGCAAAAAGTGAAGGAGTCCATCCAAAAAATATCCTGAAACCCAAGGGAAATGACGAAAGCTCCAAGCAGAACCTCTTCAAGGCCTAGCCAAGGAGCCTGTGAGTTGGCGAGCAGCCCACGCAAAAGATAACCGAAACACAGGAGAAGAAAAATTGAACTACAACTCCACCTGTGAAAAGGAAGTGTTTTGGAGACTGTGGAGAAGCTATCACAGAAACTCATTTGTAAAACAGTATAGTGAGTTGTGTGAGGAAGATCGAAATGAGCCATGCCGCCTCTGTAGCCGTCCATAACTGTGAAAGTGTTGGCGGTGCCGGATTATTTACACGAACTGACCTTTGGATTACGTTCCACAAATATTCGATTTCATTCATGTAGCATGATCTGGGTGGACAAATCATTCGCTTGAATAGTCCAGATCGTTATTCAAACCAGTCGCAAACAACTGTGGCCCGGTGACTTGACA
This sequence comes from Schistocerca piceifrons, assembly GCF_021461385.2. Classification (NCBI taxonomy): domain Eukaryota; kingdom Metazoa; phylum Arthropoda; class Insecta; order Orthoptera; family Acrididae; genus Schistocerca; species Schistocerca piceifrons. Next base: position 329,706,816 of record NC_060140.1, read on the forward strand.
TGTTTGTTTGACAACATGAAGTCCATTAATGGCTGAAAACGGTCTCCAAGTAGCCGAACATAATCATTTCTAGTCAATGGTCGATTCAGTTGGACCACACGACCCATTCCATTTCATGTAAACACAGCCCACGCCATTAGGGACTTGCACAGTGCCTTGTTGACAACTAGGGTCCATGGCTTAATGATGTCTGCGCCACGCCGCGTGGAGTAACCGCGCGATTAAAGCCGCCCTGTCGCTAATCGTGCGGCCCCTCCCGCCGTAGGTACGAGTCCTCCCTCGGGCATGGGTGTGAGTGTTGTCCTTAGCTTTAAGTTAGTTTAAGTAGTGTGTAAGTATAGGGACCAATGACATCAGCAGTTTGGTCCCTTAGGAATTCACACACACATTTTTTGTCTACGTCACACTCGAACGCTGCCATCAGCTGTTAACTGAAATGGGAACACATTTAACCAGGCCGTGGTTTTCCAGTTGTCTAGGGTCTCACCGATATATTCATGAGCCCAGGGGAGGCGCTGCAGGTGATGCTGTGCTTTTAGCAAAGGCACTCGGATCGGTCGTCTGCTACCATGGCCCGTTAGCGCCAGACTCCGCCGCACTGTCCTAACGGATACGTTCGTCCTACGTTCAACATTGACTGGTGTGGTTATTTCACGCTGTGTTGCTTGTCTAGCCAAACGCCACTGCTCTCTGTTGTTAAGTGAAGGCCGTCGGGCACTGCATAGTCCATGGTGAGAGGTAATGCTTGAAATGTGGTGTTCTTGGCACACTCTTGACACAGTGAATCTCGAAATATTCCCAAATGATTTCTGAAATGAAATGTCCCATGCATCTAGCTCCAACTACCATTCTACGTTCAAAGTCTGTTAATTCCCACTATCCGGCGGTAATCACCTGAGAGCAAGTGACAGTCCCGCGAATGCGGTGTCCTTTTATTGCCTATGTACGTGATAGTACCGCCATCTGCTTACGTGAATATTACCATCCCATGACTTTAGTGGCCTCATTGTATAAGGGTGGTACAATTTATGCATTTACTGGTACAAATTAGAAAACCAGATTCATAATTTACGCCACTCGCAATTATTCAGAAAATTAAATATTCTGTGTTTACTTTTCGCGTAGTTTCCGTTCCTAAATCAGATACAAAGAACGACATCATGCGGTTGAGGATGGTATTTTTTAAATAATTATGTAACTTACTGTCTGGTATATAATAAATGAAATATCAAAAGTGATACATTTTAGTTAACTCTTCTCTATATTCGTTAGACGAGAACTAAAGAATATATATAAACAATATCAGTTGCTGTCGCGGCATAAAAATGTTAAAAATTATAAAAAAAAGAAATAAGAACACTTGCAGATACAGGTGGTTAACAATGTGTGTCTGTGATGCAGGATGCGGTGTGTCGGTCAGTCCTTAGTTGGAGGCTCCTGGGAGGAGAGACTGCTACACAGGAGAGCGTTGCGGCGCCGACTTCAAGGTGAGACAGCAGGCAGACGGCGCAGCGGGCTGTGTTTGTGTGGCGCCCAGTGCGCGCGCCCGCTGCCCTAATAATAAACTGTGACGGAGACACAACAAGCACCAGCATTGGTGACCCGCCAACGCCGTCGCGACGCCCGCGATGCAGCGCATGCGCACTCCCCGGGACACCTGTTGGCGTGCCGAGGCAGCCACCGCGCCACCTCATCCATGTCATCACAGCGCAACATCTGTATGACACCCGTCCAGGGCTCCGCTGAGCAGACTGTCCGCTAGTCATCCATCCCGTCCTTCGGAATGCTTTAAAGAAGTTGTCATCAGTTTGTAAGTCTTCACCCTTGTTGCTCTGTGTGGCGGTTCACGCGTGTTCAAACATTTTTTCTGCGATGCTGGAGATTCATTCTAGACAGACAAATTAAGACCCAAATGTCCAATCAAAACACATTCAGCCGTCTAAATCTCTATTTTTTTTTTAACCCGAGCGACAAGTTTCAGCGCAACATTTCATCTTCAGGCTCCCTGAACGATGTGTAGGAAGAATCCCACTTCTGGTCCAGTAAAAACTGGGGCCAGCATTCAGTAGCTGGTATCCCTAGATTTTTGACACAGCGATCCCTCCGATCATTACTTGCCGACACGCAAGATGGCGTAATGTAGCGCTGAAACTGGTTGCTCAGATAAAATAACAACAGGAAATTTATATGGCTGAAAGTGTTTCTTGATTTGACATTTTATACTGAACAGCCGAGGTCCCGCAACAATCTGTATCAAGATACACTTGCAGACACTTTTAAGACCCATGCCTCTTGCACCGTGTGTCTGTTAACCCATGTCGTGTCTACAGTTGCTCCATACGCTGCACCTAGCCGTAAAATTCAAGTGTCACACAAGGCACATCCTCAAAAATAAATAAATAAATGTTCAAATGTGTGTGAAATCTTATGGGACTTAACTGCTAAGGTCATCAGTCCTTAAGCTTACACACTACTTAACCTAAATTATCCTAAGGACAAACACACACACCCATGCCCGAGGGAGGACTCGAACCTCCGCCGGGACCAGCCGCACAGGGCACATCCTCAAATGAGGCAACTCTTCATGTGACTTTCGATCACTCTGTCTCGTTTCACTAAAAATCTCCGTCCAATGCGTGTGAAGAACTGTTTAAAGTCACGGCGGTATGGTAACGGGCTGAAAAAACAAAACAGCATCGTTTCAAACTTAAAAATTTGTAGTAAGATCCTATAGGACCAAACTGTTGAGGTCATCGGTCCCTAAACTTACGCACTACTTAATCTAAATTAAACTAACTTACGCTAAGGACAACACACACACCCATGCCCGAGGGAGGACTCAAACCTCCGACGGGGAGAGCCGCGTGTGACTGGACGCCCTAGACCGCTCCGCTACCCCGCGCGGCAGCATCGTTTCAGATAATCGTGATGAGTTACTTCATACTCATATTTATAAATAAAATGAATGTCGTTACCGATTACGTACCTACTGTTTAAGTAGATGTGTCATCTTCAGGCTGTGAGCCGTGCGAGACAATCAAATCGTCACATTTTAGAAACAGCGTACATTTCTCCCAGTGGTGTTTGTCTCAAAGGTGCCTACAACCTCCTCTGTTATGGTGCAAAAGCGTAGAGCCCTGAGACATCCACTTAGGCTCGGCGAGGCTTCAGAATGTTAGGTGACGACAGATGTGAAAAAAGGGCGAGAGCCGATAAGTTCATGTGAGGTGTAAGGTGAGTTAATGTTGCCACATTGACACCAAATTTCGTCACAATTCTGCCCGACACCACCCTCGATTTGTCACACAATGGAAATGGCCGTCGTACCCGCTCTTATCCCCACGTCACCTATTCTTTTGATGGAAGTCAGAACCGCGACGCCCAACTTCGAAATCAAGCGGTTTTGTTATGGGTTCCAGAAATTTGAACGTGATCTCAAGCAGTTCTTGTTACGCACCCTTCTGTGGTGTGATCATGATGGTTGTAACAAAGACCAAAATGGTCAAGGATCCCTCCAAGATCTTCTAGTTTGACAACGCCGTCGGTCTCACCTGTACGCCTTTGTTGAGCACTTTAAAAATGTACCTGTCCAGAGACAATTCGGAGTCTTAGCTTAGTGCAAGTACGCAGCCCTGGAGCACCCAACCTATTCCACACGCTCGCGAGCCGAGGTTAGAGCAGCACCGTAGCCTGCCTGCAGGCACCTGTGACTCCGTCACAGGTTGCTTCCGTACAGCTACATTTCTAAAGCGCTCAAGAAAGTTGGGTGTGTGGTACTGAGGGTCTTCACAAACTAGGTTGTCTTACACAGACCATTTTCCCCTATACCCTGTCATCACGGCAAAGTAGTACGCAGAACAGGGAGGTTGAAAAAGTTTAAGCACCCTTTGGTGCTTCGGATCACGTCTAATTGCGTCAAACGGTTTCGAACGGCTCCTTGTGGTTCCACTCTGCACACCACAGCAGACATTGCGGTCGCACTGCACTCCAAAGGTGTCAAATGACGACCAATGTATTTCTGCACCACAGTCTCCTTACAGAAAGGCTGAATCTTCCGGGAGGTTTCATCAGTATCAAAGGTTGTGAATAACGTCGTCATTTTGTTCACCGCACTGCGAATCGTCGTTTTAGACAGCAAAATATGTGGGAATCTACGTCCGAACGAAACGAATTGTTTCACTGACGCCATTTACGACACCCCCTGAGGACTTACCGAGTCGATTCTGAGCGATGCTGTGGTAGAAATGTTATTCTCGGCGACCCATAAGCCCTTCTAAGCCGTTCATAAAAACATCCAATGTGTTTTGGTGTTCATATGTCAGAGATTATGTATGTAACGAAGAATATGACTCATCCACAACTATGGGTGCTACTGAAAACTAATTATCCAATCTGAGCGAGTCATGTACAATCAATGCATAATAACTTCGCTTGAAGTTCAATAATTACATCCCTGAACCAGTGCCCTGTCCAGCTACGTATAGTTCAAATACTAAACAAACTAACGCAGCTCTATTTCATATGCGTTTATTAGGCCACAACGGTTTCTTTATGAATGGATATCTCCAGGTGACACCGTAAATTCACGCACAACCTTCGTAACTCATTCTTACAAAGTGGAGTAAATGTGTTCAGTCATGAGATTGGCATATTTCTGATGTTTTATGAGAATTAGTTACGAATACTGTTGGTGAACCTATAGTGTCACGTGGTGATGTTCATTTAGGATGAAACCGGCCGTGGCGTAATAAACGCATCTGAAAAAAACTATGATGCTTTTTTTAAACATTTACGTTGTTCTGCTGTGGAATACAAAGTAATCAAGATTATTTAATTTAAAGGTAACCAGTGTCTCTCGTGAAAAAGGCTCAGCGTTTTTGTGCCGTCTATGCGAAATTGGAAGGGCGAAAATCTGCATAAGTACGATTATAACACAAAAATCTCTTATACCGCAATTGCGGGTTATTGGCCTCGGAATTACAAGAAAAAAAAATGAAAAACGCAGACCTGGCATATATGATCAACGGAACAGTCATGTATGCGACAGAAAGCGGTAACGATAAAAAGCGGTGGGAAATGAGCCTGTTGGTTTACCTGCTTGGCAGCTATCGTAACAAACAGTACCACTATTTGCGTAGCAACATAGCTCTGCCTGACCGCCCCGTGTAGTCAATAGAAAGGCAGAAGCATCGAAATCTGATGTGTCACGCTGGGCGTTAATATATGGGAACAGATCCAGCTTATATTGGTTAGTGTTCTGTCTTAAATTGAGTTCGCTGTATTCGTGTGATGTTAATGATTGATTTTAGAGCTTATTGTGCTTTTAATCGATTTATCCAAACTCGTCTGTGTATTATGTAAGGGTGCTGATGACCTGTGGCTTATCACTTTAAAATTATAATCACCATCATCTGTTCTCGATTAGTCTCTTCATAGTCAAACCCATCTTTTGCCTGTGCCTCGATGCCCCATGGTGTTGCGCGAACACGAACGCGCGTTGCCGCAGTTAGGGTCCACACATTCTTGGATATGTCCGCCGCAAACTACATGACGCACTGCTACATCTACATCTATATTCCGAGGCCACCCTACGGTGAGTGGCGGAGGGTACTTCATGAACAGCACCACTTCCCCCTTTCCTGTTCCAGTCGCGAATGGCTCGTCGGAAGAATGATTGCTGGTAAGTTCTTGGATGGGCTGGAATCTCTGTGCTCATATCTTCGTGGACGTTTCACAACACATGCTTAAGACATTGTTCAAATGGCTCTGAGCACTATGGGACTTAACATCGGAGGTCATCAGTCCCCTAGAACTTAGAACTACGTAAACCTAACTAATCTAAAGACATCACACACATCCATGCCCGAGGCAGGATTCGAAACTGCGACCGTAGCGGTCGCGCAATTCTCGACTGAGCACCTAGAACCGCTCGGCCACACCGGCCGGCCATATTTAAGAGGGAGCAATTATTGATTGATTCTTCTAGATACGTATGCTCTTGGAACTTTAACAGTAAACCGAACCGCGATGTAGAAAGCCTCTCTTGCAGCATCTGACACAGGATTTGGCTGAGTAGCTTCTTTGGATCTTCGCAAATTCCTCATCAACCCCACATGGTACGGGTTCCAGACTGACGAGCAGTATTCAAGTATTGGTCGAACTAGTGTTTTGTAAGCTGCTGTCTGCCTCCGTAGCCGAATGGTCAGCGCTTCAGAATGCCATGCAAGGGACTCGGTTAAGATTCGCGGCGGGTCGGATATTTTCTCCGTTGCAGACTGGCTGTTATGCTGCCTAGATCATCATTTCATCTTTATCCACTTGCAAGTGCCGAACTGGCATCGACTAAAAAGACTCGCACCAAGTGACCAGTGTACTCGACGGAAGGCCTTAACCACACGCAAATTTCATTTCACATAAGCTATTTTCTTTTTTACTGGTCTACATTTCCTGAGGATTTTTTCAATGGATCTCAGTCTGGCATCTTCCTTATCCTACCATTAATTTTCTGTGGTCGTCCCACTATAAATCACTCCGTATACGTGCTCTTAGACGTTTTACGGAAGTAACTGCTTTCAGTTGCTTTTCTGCAATCGTTTAATCATACAATAATGGGTCTTCCTATCTATATATTCGCAATAATTTACATTTGTTTGTGTTCAGTCTCAGTTACCACTTCCTGCATCAAGAGTCTTTCAGCATTTCGCAACAATTTTCTATATACAGCAGCATCACCCATGAAAAATCTCATGAAACATCTGACGTAATGTACTAGGCCATTTACAGGTTCAGATATGATGAAAAGTACTCTCTTAGGGTATATCCGAAGTTATTTTTATGTCTGAAGACTTCTCTCCTCTAAGAATGACACGATGTATTCTGTGTGCTAGAAACTCTTTAACGCAATCACAAAATTGGTCTTGTACCCTGTACGGTCGCATTTAGTTCATTAGGTGGCAGTTCGGAACCCTATAGAACGTCTTCCGGAAATCAATGGCCACAGCATCTAGCTGAGCACCTGTATTGACCGCTTTCTGGGTCTCGTGGATGAACAGAGCGAGTTGGGTTTCAAACGATCCTGTTCCGTACATATAGTCGGAATCGCTAATTTGCGGACGTGGATCAACTGTCTGCTCTACTACTTTATCATTCATTCCAAATAAGGGTCGCCAGGTCTGCTTTAGCTTCCGGGACGGAGACTTTGTAGCTCCAAAGTCGTTAGAGAAAACTACTTTCAGGAAAGACTGCGAGGTCCGACCATTGGACTGCACAGGTTCACCACTAACAGCTGAATACACCGCCTCCAGCTGCCCGTAGCAAACGCAGTTCAAAGTTAACAGGGAGAAGGTCCGTCAAAAACTACCACTCTCAACTTTGTGCGGAAAGAAATTAAGCTTCTTGGTATGTCAAACGAAGACGAGTCTTTCACTTTCATCCCAAACTACACCACGCAACGAAATTGCAGGATAACTTTTTCTAAATCCCGTAATTCTCTCCCATTCCGACGCATAAGTTTTAAATTTGGCTCAAAGATGCCTAAAACCGTCCTTTTTAGTGGTGCTAAAGCGTGTGTCCTGTGACGTCACTCTCGGGGTCGGAGACGCTTCAAGCGGCGAGGTGCCGACACATGGAAATAAAAATATTGGCGACAGCTCTGAAGTTCATATGAGCTGTAATGTGGGTTAATGATGTCACATTCGCACCAAAATTCACCACAGTTCTTCTCCACCCTAACAATGGGAAGTTTGTCACACCCCTCTTGCTCACAATTCACACATTCTTTTGAAGGTCTGCGGTGGTGGTCAAAACCGCGGCAACCAGTCTTTAAATCACGCAGGTTTTTTTTCTTTTTGTGGGTGGCCGAGGAAAACATTTAAGACACAGCTCCGCTCAGAATCGGCACTACAATGCCTCAGGGGGTGGCATGAAGGCGTCAGTGAATCAACCCCTTCCCTTGGGGCGTTGATTCCCAGAAAATTCGTAGCCGGAAACGATTACGAAACAGCAGGTCGACGTTCGTGACAACGTTCGATAGTGCTGACACCCCAGTGGACGATAAAACCCTACTCTGTTATGGGGCTGAAATCACACTGAACGTGATCCGACATCTTTGGAGTGTAGTGCTGTAAGCGTATTGTCATATCGCTGGCTCGTTTGCGAAGTATCTTTGCAAGCGGCTGCATTGCGGAGTCGAGCACGGGACATCGAGCTGCTACGATGTGTTTTGGGTAGCTCTGCATGGGAAAGGCATTATTATGCAAGTTCAAATGTGGTTGCAAGCGATATTATTGTGAAGTAATGAGATATGGAAGTGGATTCAGTGGAAAGTGCGTAAAGAAGTAATTAAGTACGAGCATGCCGTCGATAACGTATTTGAGTATCCGCTCGTTGCGTGTCGTACCGTACAACATAAATCATCTGTGTCGTGTTCGGCCTCCAAGAACGAAACTAAGGTGAATCATTAAAATAGTTTACCAAAAAGGGGAGCAATCAAGTGCTATTGTCTTGAAGCGAGCGTGAGAACATGCGTTCGGTCATCGCATTTCCACATCATGAACGATCAGCCGCGTCGTGACGGCTACGTGCACGCTCGTACAAGTGAGAAATGTGAACTGTAAATTAACTTTTGTTAACAGTGTTACATTATTACAAGTGTCCAGAAGTACAGGTACCAGATATGTGTGTGTATGTGACGAACGTAAGGACTTTCATTTGACCATTCGACGACGGCATCATGAACAACCATTCGCGTCGTGTCGGTTACGCGTGCGCTCGTCCAAGTGATAATTGTAGGGAGATAATCATCATCATTGTCTGTGTATCTATCACCGAAGGTTCGGCTAGAATAAGACTGTGAAATACGTGTGACGCCGTGAAGTACAATAGTGACAGACATTAACATCGTCAGGAACAATTTACAACAATAAGGAATGATAATTATGACCTCTCATCAATTAGCAAGAATGTTAACTAGCATCAAAACTTACGACGTAGTGTGTAAACAGTGCAACCTGTAGTTTTCTTATCGTCTCAGAGTTAATTGTACATACCAGACGTAGGACAGTGTTGTGTTTCTGTCCGGAACCGTGCTGCTGCTATGGTCGCAGTTTCGAATCCTGCCTCGCGCATGGATGTGTGTGATGTCCTCAGGTTAGTTAGATTTACGTAGTTCTTCTAAGTCTAGGGGACTGATGACCTCAGATGTTAAGTCTCATAGTGCTTAGAGCCATTTGAACCATTTGAACAGTGTTGTGTTTAGTGATGAGTGACTCCCCTAAATCCGCTTGCATATTTATACACATATTTTTAGGTAAGCTGGAAGCAGTGTGGAGCAGAGATAATACGACCAGCGGGGGAGTACCAGCTACGTGGCGTGGACAAAGCGCACGGTAAAAGCGAGAACAGAGTAAGAGTCTCCCACCAGTTGTATTCCCGGGCGTGTTACAGTGTGACCGAAATTTCTGCTCTGGTGTGCATGGTGGAACCATTCTGGACTGTTCAACACTATTCGACGAAATATGAATGTGATCCGAAGCGTCGATGGGTGTTTATCCGTTTTTAGCTCTCCTGATTCCCACCCACCGATGGCGTGATACACCATTGACGTGTACCTGAACAGAACTGCAAAGGGTACCTCTAAGAAGCGATAGTTCGGTAACACCCATGGTGCTACACATGCATGTTCGTTGAGTACGTTAAAAATGTACTTGTCAGAGACTTCGACACCCATTAAATTGAGTGATGCCTCATGGCAGCTAAGGACCTGAAAGCAGGCAACCCCATCTAAGATGTGTCAAAGGGGTTGCCTGCTCCCATGGGCTAAAGCAGCCATGAGACACCAATCGGTTCACACAGAGCAGAATTGCTTTCTCACTACACTCCTAAGGGGTCAAGGCATGTTCGCTGTGGTTGCTCCACAATGCCCTTAGAGTGAGATTGAATCGTCTGGGGGATGCCAACAGTGTTGAACGTTGTCAAGAACGTCGTCCTCTTCCTCACCGCAAGGTAAACTGTCGTTTTCGACCGAAAAGTGTTTGGGAATCGACGCATCAAGGGAAGTAACTGTATCATTGACGCCCTTTATGCCACCTCCTATGGGCGTCTGATATCAGTTCTGACAGACAGTGTGTACTAAATGTCTTCTTTAGACACCCGTAAGAAAATCGCGTGATTTCGACGCTAGGTGTTACGGTTCTGTCCTTCATCGCAGAGGCGTGAAAAGAAGGAACGAAATGTTAGTCAGAGGAGTGTGAAGACCTTCCCATCGTGTAACACGTCTATTGTGGCGTTGGGAACAATTGTGGTGAAATTTGGTGACAGTGTGACATCATTAACCTTTTACACCTCACATGAACTTCTGAGCTGTGGCTTTTTTTTTTTTTTTTTTTTTACCCATTGTTGTTTGAAGCGCCGTCGAGCCCGAGGGTGACGTAGCAGGGCACCATGCTATTGTACTGCCGCACAGGAAGGTAGCAGGCACCTTTGAGCTAAATTTAAAACTTACGCATCGCAATGGGAGATAATTAGGGAATTCGAAAAAACTGATGCTTTTTATTTTGCGCATTGCAGATGTTGCGTCCTGACAGGACACTAAGACATTCTTCTGCAGCGGCTGTTGGAAACACAGATCGTAACTGGGTAAATACTCGCCTTCAAAACGCGCCTTGTAGGCTCCAACCACAACGCATTCAAGCATTAGTGGGAAGCACGACCCATTAGTTCCAGGATGAAGCCAGCCGCCTTCCCCCAGAAAACGCCCCTACGTAGACGATGGCCAAATAGAAGCACAGAAGCTTGGTCAGAAAATGAGATGTTGTAATGGTCAAGTGCGGCTATTTTGCACACATGTGGCCATTTAGATGCTAGTTTATGCAATGGAATTTTAATACGTGGCTTGCATTTGTTCTCTCTTCAGGCCATCTAGATTTAGGTACTCTGTGGTTTCCCTTAATCGATTACGGTAAATGCAGCGACAATATCCCAACTTTCTCCACTCGGGGTTCGAGCCTTCCTTTCGCATAGGAGACATCGCTAAGTCAGCAGTTCTACGATGCTATTTTATACTGGAAGGGAGACTAGTCTGGATGGTTCCTTGGAAGTTGTTAAGTTGGCGCCATGAAAATAGCCGGGCTGCGGGCCAGGACAAAGGGTGGAGAGTGCCGCCGCCGTGTTTTCCGCCGGCGGCGGCGGCGGCGCCCGAGGCCTGTCGTCAAAGCGTGGCCGGCGCCGCGTGTCGCCCCGTCGCGGCAGTTGGCCAGCAAACTCCCCGTGAAATGAGCGCCGCCGGCCGGCCGCTGGCCACGCACTCGTCGCCGCGGCATTCGCTGCCACCCATGCCGCCTCACCTGCGGCTGCTCTGCAGAGCTGCTAGCTTCAACACTGCGAGTGGCGTCGAGAATGTCGTCGCTCGTGGATTGTGACTTTCTCCTTCATGTCCGTCACTAATCTCGGGAGGTAGTGTGCCTTGATCCGCTGGATGCAGTACAATATCCCTCCCTTCCACTAAGTTACGATACCGAGATAAAATCATTAAGGGATGAAATACACTACTGGCCATTGAAATTGCTACACCACGAAGAAGACGTGCTACAGAAGAGAAATTTAACCGACAGGAAGAACATGGTGTGATATGCAAATGATTAGCTTTTCAGAGCATTCACACAAGGTTGGTGCCGGTAGCGACATCTACAACGTGCTGACATGAGGAAAGTTTACAACCGATTTCTCATACACAAACAGCAGTTGACCGCCGTTGCCTGGTGAAACGTTGTTGTGATGCCTCGTCTAAGGAGAAATGCGTACCATCACGTTTCCGACTTTGATGAAGGTCGGATTGTAGCCTGTCGCGATTGCGATTTATCGTATCGCGACATTGATGCTAGCCTTGGTCGAGATCCAACGACTGATAGCAGAATATGGAATCGGTGGGTTCAGGAGGGTAATATAGAACGCCATGCTGGATCCCAATGGCCTCGTATCACTAGCAGTCGACATGACAGGCATCTTATCCGCATGGCTGTAACGGATCGTGCAGCCATGTCTCGATCCTTGAGACAACAAATGGGGACGTTTGCAAGACAACAACCATCTGCACGAACAGTTCGACGACGTTTGCAGCAGCATTGACTATCAGTTTGGAGACCATGGCTGTGGTTACCCTTGACGCTGCATCACAAACAGGAGCGCCTGCGATGGTGTACTCAACGACGAACCTGGGTGCACGAATGGCAAAACGTCATTTTTTCGGATGAATCTAGGTTCTGTTTACAGCATCGTGATGGTCGCATCCGTGTTTGGCGACATCGCGGTGAACGCACATTGGAAGCGTGTATTCCTCATCGCCATACTGGCGTATCACCCGGCGTGATAGAATGGGGTGCCATTGGTTACACGTCTCGGTCACCTCTTGTTCGCATTGACGGCACTTTGAACAGTGGACGTTACATTTCAGATGTGTTACGACCCGTGGTTCTACCCTTCATCCATGCCTGCGAAACCCTACATTTCAGCAAGATAATGCACGACCGCATGTTGCCCCTGTACACGCCTTTCTGGATACAGAAAATGTTCGACTGCTGCTCTGACCAGCACATTCTGCAGATATCTCACCAATTGAAAACGTCTGGTCAATGGTAGCCGAGCAATTGGCTCGTCACAAGTCGCCAGTCGCTACTCTTGATGAACTGTGGTATCGTGTTGAAGCTGCATGAGCAGCTGTACCTGTACACGCCATTCAAACTCTATTTGAATCAATGCCCAGGCGTATCAAGGCCGTTATTACGGCCAGAGGTGATTGTTCTTGGTACTGATTGTTCAGGATCTATGCACCCAAATTGCGTGAAAATGTAATCACATGTCAGTTCTAGTATAATATATCTGTCCAATGAATACCCGTTTATCATCTGTATTTCTTCTTGGTGTTGCAATTTTAATGGCCAGTGGTGTACATCGCCTGACAATAGGTGGTGGAAGTATGCAGAAGAGATGGAGGAAATGAAAGAAAACTTGAGCGGTTGAGAGGGGTGTGTAATGTTATTTCAGTCATCGAATAAGGCGTTGCACTTCTGGAAAAAATGCATGCATTGACTCGGTTTGGAAGGTTGTCACAAAGCCGTTGTATCCTCTCCTGAGGCAACATGGCTCACGACTGTGCTGCATAGCTGTCTGTATATCGGTGGTAACGATAGCCTACACAAGGACAGTCCGGTATTTGACAGCCCGCCGTCAATGGTGCAGGATGACACAAAATGTGTCAGAGTGTCCATTACTTGTTCTCGGATGGCAGGCAGATGTGTGAATGGGATCCGATGTGCTTGATGCACAATGCAGCGATCTTCCATTGCGGTGGTCACACGAGGTAGATTGGAACCTTGACGACTAGTGTATCTCCCCTCATATTCCCTTCCAGTCCAACTTTGTGTCACTGTCACATCTGAATGCCACCAAATCTTGATGTTGGCCGATTGGAGACCCACAATGAGGCCCCTTCCAAACTCTGTCAGGTGATGAAAACGCTGTCTCATACGAATACGCGGTATCTTCGTGTCCTTCAGAGTGCTCACTCAACATCTGATGCTTTTAAGTGTCCTTACATACCCTAGATACCGTACACGGTAAAAAAAGAAAAAAAAGACGAGGGACACTAATACACTCTAGTGACTCTTGCACCTATTATAGGGAACTGCAATTCTAATCATTTACGTAAATGCTGACTGTGTGTTCGTGCACAAAGTTACACTGACTTTGACCATGTCTTCTGAATGACTCACTTCTTTTGTCAGGCAGTGTATTTTCAATATGCTAAAGTGCATCTCGAAGTGTCTGCTATTACGTAACGATCTTCTTTGAAGTGTGAACACGCCTGAAACGCAAATCTCTGAATTTTGTTGATTTCTTTTGTAAATGAGACCCCAATGAAATAACTTACACATGTTCAGTACACACAATTGACATCACAACGAAACTGCTTGCAAAAAAAATAGGGTGCCCTGATTGAGAAGCTGCCACTTCTAAATGCACACTGCCACTGTAAGTAGGCTGTTTAGGCTTTTATGTTGGTAACGCCACGTAGCCTTCTGTATTAAAATCGCTGACTGCGGTGTGTGCAGTCTGTGGCTGGTTGGACTCGTCGTTGGAAGTTATTCGCCAGTATAGTGTTGGGCAGTTGGATGTGAACAGCCAGTAGCGTTGGGCAGTTGGAGGTGAGCCACCAGGAGTGATGAATGTGGTGAGAGAAATCCCAGAGTTTTGTGATGTTAATATAAGCGGACGATGTGGACTTGTGTCCATCAGAAAAGGGAAATCTGTTAAACTGGATGTCAAGAATTTCTGTATATATAATGACTTTTGAACATGATAAATGTCAATACATTGTTTCTTATCTATCAAAATCTTTCATTTGCTAACTATGCCTATCAGTAGTTAGTGCCTTCAGTAGTTAGAATCTTTTATTTAGTGGCAGTATTGGCGCACGCTGCATTGCAGTAGTTCGAGTAACGAAGATTTTTGTGAGGTAAGTAATTCATGAAGGGTATAGATTATTGTTAGTCAGGGCTATTCTTTTGTGGGGATTATTGAAAGTCAGACTGCGTTGGTCTAAAATACTGTGTGTCAGTTTAGAAATGATGAGAATAAGTAAAAAAGAAAAAAGTCTCAGTACGTTCAGTTTCACTCTGACGTTTGAAAATCAAGTAACGTTGAAGTTTTACCAGCACAGTCATTCTTCTCGTACAAAAAGGGGAAGATTCAACACATCGGAAATATTATGCAGACAGATATTATTATTACGTTTTCCGTATGGTTTTCGTTCTTGATTTAAGAGTATCCTGGAGGAGATGTCACTTCCTCAGTTGCTGAGACCATTGGGAGAGAGAGCCATGACGAAGCTATACCAGGTGCTATTGCAGAGTACGTGAGGCAGGCGAAATACAGACTTCAAGAAGACTGTAGTACGAGAACGTGCCCAAAAGGAACCGAACTTATTTTTTTAATTTATTTATTCATATTCCTAGCCCAAACCTTCAATGCTCTTGAAAGCACTCTCCACTTGCAGTACTACACTTGTCTCATCCAAACTTAACATGAACAGTCACAATCGAAAGTTGTTTGCGGTTGTGACAGTTCATGTTCATTTTTAAGTAATAAAAAACCGCTGTACTCCAAGAGGAATGTTCTCGAATATTATTTGTCTGATCTTTTTTTTCATTTTTGAGAAAATTATTTAAATTCATCTTTTGTGCTTCTTGACAGCACCTCCGTCGTTTTTTTCTTCAGCTCAGCAGCATCAGCAAAATGCTTTCGTCTCATATCTCTTCTCATTCTAGGAAAGAAAAAAAGTCGCACGGAGCAAGGTTTGGTGAGTATGGGGGGGGGGGGGGGGAGGGTGAGGAACAGGGTTGGTACCATTTTTGGTCAAGAACTTCGTACAGACCGGGCTATGTGTGCAGGGGTAATATCGTGATGGAAAAGCCAATCACCCGTCTGCCACAAATCAGGCTGTTTCCGCGACACACTGTTGCGCAATATTTTCAAAACGTCCAAATAGAAAGCCTGGTTAACTGTCTGACCCTGTGGAGAAAACTCTGAATGGACCACTCCTCTCACATCGAAAAAAATGTGAGCATTATTTTAGTTTTTGATTTCACCCGACGTACTTTCTTGGGGCGGGGCGAAATTGATGTCTTCCACTGCCTTGATTGTTGTTTTGATTCGGGAGCGTAACCATAGACCAAGTTTCGTCACCCGTGATAATTTCTGAAAAAGAGTTTGGATCATAACGGGACTTTTCTTTTAAAACACAGAATACTTCCACGCGACTTCGTTTCTGTTCAGCAGTGAGCAATGCGCACTCTTGTATCACAGTTCGCTGCGCTGAATTGCAAGTAATTCCCGAAAGCTCCAAAAGTTCTTCAGTGTTCCGTCGTCGATTTTCTTTGATGGCTGTACGAAATTTTTTCAACATTTTCCTGAGTTCGTTGTCGTGGAAGGACGACCAGAACGAGGTTTGACATTAGTTAACATTTCGCCCAGTATTTGAAACGGGAAAAAATGTTCAAATGTTTGTGAATTCCTAAGGGACCAAAGTGCTAAGGTCATCGGTCCCTAGACTTACACACTACTTAAACTTACGCTAAGAACAACACACACACCCATACCCGAGGGAGGACTCAAACCTCCGGGGATGCGCCGTGTAGTCCGTGACATGGCGCCTCAGAACGCACGGCCACTCCGTGCGGCTTTGAAACGGGAAAAGCTCTCAAGTACTTGAATTTTCCCCATAGCATCGTCATCATAAGCCGTTTTAAATATTTCAAGAGTTTCTGTTCAAAGTTTTTCCAAGAAAAATCAGAATGTCACCGCCGCACGCCGTTCACGAAAGTCAGCGTTTGCACAAACGACGATCATGCTAAACAGCGGTAATCATAAACACTGCCGAAACTAGTTCTGACCTTCTTCAGCAACGGTGCGCGGCTGACTGTTCGCTCTGTGCGCTCCTAGCAGAAAAACACAGTACTACAAAAGCTCTGCCCACCAAAAAATTGGTTCTGTTTCTTTTGGATACCCCCTCGTAATTACTGCTCCGAAGAAGGCAGGCCCAGAGTGTGAATATGACTAAACAGCCTACGAAATTTTGTCCGTGGAGTTCGGGCTCAAGCTATAAACAATGAGTATCGACAGATTTGGGTCGGAGGTTACTCGCACCTCTCGTTGCCTCTGTACCAGCGGCAGCGCCGACTGCGGCACTTTCTCCGGCGAGGCGTCGCGCAGGGTGCGCCGGCCACAGGCCGCCGGCCGCCGATCACGTGCGGCTTCCTGTTTGGATTGTGAGGTGCCCGGCGTGGGCGGCGCTGCGGAGGCGGAAGCTTTTAGCGCCGCCCCAGACACAGACGCGGACACAGGCCGACGGTAAATACCTGGCCGGCTGGGCGGGCGCGGACACCGGCGCCCATTCTGGGCCCCAGGCGCTGGGCTGGTGTTTGCAGACACCTTCTGTCAATTCTCTCGTCTATCGGCGCTCTTGTGACTTCGCCAGCCAGTCGTGGCGGCAAGTGAGCTATGCTGCCGCCCTCGCCGCAGCTACTGGTTTTGAAGAAGTTACTCGTCCCAGGACACCCTTACTTGGAGAGACGGAGACATACTGCACAAGTCAAGTAAGCCATCCACAGTAAGCTGTCGACACATGAACAAATAACCTTTCACATAGAGTAGGTTTTTTCTGTGTCTGTATCTCAGAATTACATTAAAAGCAGTTCCCATCGCCCGGTTGTGCCATAGTTTACAGCAGATTTCCATTTGTTGTAAGGCAAATGACAGACCTGAAAACCCTCTCATAAATTATTGAAGGTATTATAAATCCGTCTTTGCAGCTACAAGAAAATGAATATTTTTCTCACCGAACGTGCTTCCTTTTATTGAAATAAAATATCATCAGTAACCTGTAATGATAGTTACAATTTTGCTTGCTTTCTAGATCGAAAAACAATTAGTTACAAAAGATTTTCTTTCCACTTACTATATTTTACGTCCGATTTTTGCTCACAGCGGGAAACGCCGTATGCTTGCATATTTTTGGGCTAGTCCTTCGTTTCTTACTGTTGCTTTCCATGTAATCTCATACTGCTTTGTTGAACTACGCATTTCGTAATGTGAAACACAACACAGTATTGCGCCACTATTGTCTGTTCGCGTACGTCCGGTCAAACATGGCCCTGCAGGTTTCGTGGGAGTACTCTAACCAACTCAACCGCTAGTTTTTCCTTTGTTCTAGAAACGTTCGCTTCATATGCGTTTCGTCATACGTGTGTTATATCGTTTAATTAGCCGTATGTTACTATGTATTTATTTAATCTGTAGGAGACATGAAGGAGTAGTACCCGCCGGGGTAGCCGAGAGCGCTAACGCGCTGCTGCCTGGACGCGGGTAGGCGCACCGGCGCCAGATCGAATCCGCCCGGCGGATTAACGACGAAGACCGGTGTGCCGGCCAGCCTGGATGTGGTTTTTGGATGGTTTTCCACATCCCGCTAGGTGAATACCAGGCTGGTCCCCATCTTCCGCCTCAGTTACACGCGTCGGAGACACTTGAAACACGTTCGCACTATTTCATGATTTACACTGGATGCAGACAGCTGTGGTACACTGATTCCAACCCTAGGGGTACGGGGTGGCGGCAGGAAGGGCATTCGGCCACCCCTAAAACTAACCTTGCCAAATACGTTCTAGCTGCGCCGACCCTGCGATCGCTGCGTGCCTATGGCGTAAGCGAAAGAAAGAAAGACATGAAGGAGTAGTGATGGAGGTTAAGGTCTAAATGGTGAGTGGAGGTGGGTAAAGATGTTTGGATGGTTGGTTGATTTGGGGAGAGGGGACAAAACAGCGATTTCATCGTTCCCTTCGCTTTAGGGAAGGATGAGGAAGAAAGTCGACCGTACATCTTCAAGGGAACCATCCCGGAACTTGCCTGGAGCGATTTAGAGAAATCAGGGAAAACCTAAATCAGGATGGCCGGAACCGTCGTCCTCCCGAATGCGAATCGAGTGTGCTAACGACTGCGCCACGTCGCTTCCTGGGAAAGATGTGTGAACAGTGAATGCATTGTATGGGAATGGAGAGTAAAATGGTAGGGAGATGGAGGAAAAGAGGTGAAGAAGAAGAAGTGAAATACTTGCAAGCAGACTGCTCGTATTTAGTGAACCCCAGCACGGCATCTTCATTCATATCTAGGCAGTTTCGTACCAACTTATTCACTGCAAATAAAACTACTTGGTACCCATACCGTTATGGAATCCAGACTGATACTCACTCATATTATGTTGTAGGGTTAGTATATTCAGTTGTGTATGATTCTGTGGAAAACTTTTAAAGTATGCGACATCAAGCTGACTGTTCCCCGTGGGAGGAGAGAGGAGGGGGTGGGGGGAGTAGAATGAGTGAGAGTAAGGAGTGAGAATGGAATTTTTTTATTTTATTATGTAATTTTTCAGTTTCTTTATACAGTGTCCGGTTTCGAATACTAAAATACCTTCAGTATTATGCAGCATCTAAAGACGATATGGCAACATAAAAAAGAATTTAATGACACCTTGTGAAGCTTTCCCTCTCTTGAATGTTCCCAATGGAGACTCTCTCCACACATTATCTGCTCGCCCGCTATTTCGCTGAAGAGAGAGAGAGAGGGGGGGGGATACAGAAAAGAGAGAGAGAGAGAGAAAGAGAGGAGAGAGAGAGAGAGAGAGAGAGAGAGAGAGAGAGAGAGAGAGAGAGAGAGAGGAGGACGGGAGAGCTGAAAAAGGAGAGAAAAGCAATATTCGTGAAGCGTCTCTTGGCAAAGAGGGAAATGCGACAACTGGAAATCTCTGCATTTCATAGCGTTTATTCCATTGTATGTGCTCCGCTGTGTACATGATTTCGTAAATTTATTTTTACTTTGTGACAGGAAAGCTTTCCTGTAGCCACTGTAGTCAGTCACTAAAGGCTGCCCTCACATGGGACCTGAAAATATTGATGGACTTGGAGTTGGTCGATTTTTATGACGTCACAGCGTGGCCAGTGAAATGCAAGATTGCGTTATCCGTCAAAGCAGCGCTTAAGAGACCTCATATTGGATTACGTCTTTTTCATCTGAAGCCTATATTCGGTGGATTTATATTGTAATTTACGCCTTATGAATATACGCTATTTCGAAGTACCGGTACTAGCATGTCGAGGATCTCGTATCGTTGTACGATTTGTTGTAATAAAGTGAAGGTAACCGTCAGGTGAGTGCTTAAAATATATTCCTATTTGGTTGTTTTTGTATAATAACATATGTGGTTTCAAAGTATGGCATTTCAGGGCAACTGGCACATTGAAGATTCATCAAAAACGCATATTCTTGACAAGATGTCTAATAATTATATGTTAGTTACTAACACGTCGGTGGTTAAAGCCTTCGGCAAATAGCAACGTTAAAGAATTGACATACACAAACCAGTTCACTATAGTGTGGTGATAGAGGCATGAAATTGTAAACTAGATGGTAATTGACTCGTTTTCTTTTATCTCATAACAGTTTTCATTCATTTTCACTTTTTCTAAAAGATTCTCGGACTTTCTCGTTAATTAAATAGAAGTACGTCGTGTAGTATTCTATGTTGTGTAAATGTAAAAGCGCTTTCTGTCATGAGTGATTTTCTAAACTACCAGTGAAATCGAACATTGCGTTCTACTTCACTGCCCAATTCGATTGCAAATCGGTATGTTTTGATACGTTCGACCAAACAACTTTACAGACGGTGAAGTGCGCAAAGTTTGATAGTAACATTGCAGTAAATAACGATTTTATTGGCGTCAACTACAAGAGCTTGCACTGCTTGTAGCAGGAGATTTTACACATTCATGTTTCAAGTATTTTATTTCACATGCTGTAAAAATTCTGCTGCTGGAACAGAAGGAGTTGTCTAGTAAGAATGAGCTTATGGTTTCACCAAAAAGTGATTATGACAAAATATATTTTATCTCATGTGGAAAACAATTGCAAAATTTTTATAGTACATATTCTGATGAGAGTGTTAATAGCTAATGTCCTTACTGACTCGTCACAAAAGTTTTCTTTTTGCCTTGTATCATATTCATTGATTTTTAATTTTTCATTCATTTATGCTAATAAAGAACAATGGACAAGCAAATGGACGAGGAAGGAAATGCGCGTTTTAATACATCTAACGCATCTGTTTTACGCGCGTCGATTTCTGTACACCAACAATGTTGTTTGCCTGCCAGATATACAGGGTGGTGAGAAACAGCCTCAAAAGCTTGTAAGGGTGTTTCAGGGGAGGTTGTGTTGAGAGATAGTTTTTAAGAAAAAAATCCGATACACCGCGCCGTTAGCACTGAAGCTGGGCAATGAGATTGTCGCGCAAGAACATTCAAGCAGCCTACCAGAGGTGGTCTCGCCAGAGGTGTTCTGCAATTGGTTTCCTCAAAAGCAATACACGTAGCCTCTGCTTATTTAGCTTAACATTACCGCTATCGGAAAAAGCACGATGTAACTGGTAATAAGCATTTTAACAAGGGGTGACTCATGGACCTACAGACTTTCGTGCACTGCCGTATTTTAGGGTGTGCAAGAGCTTGAATTGGCGCTCGAAACAACAACATCTGGCTAACTTCAATGTTAAAAAACTCGGAAACGGTGCAACATACCTTCTCTGTTTCTTAACAAATATATTTCAGTACAAACTCCCCTGCAACACCTTAACAAGTTTCTCAGACTGTTTCTGACCACCATGTATAGTCGACAACTGCCGCTGGAGAGTGCTGCAGTCGCCAGTCACGATAAGGATCTCGTTCCTCGCGGTGTGGCAGTTCGTTTCTATGTGCGCACCAGCCACAACAGAAACCACGCCTGGCTTGTTGCACGAGGAGAAACACGTCCCATGTGAGCACGACTTAAGAGAGGTAAGTCGTGTGCGCCGTCTGCCTATAAGTAGTGTAAACTTCGTTGTGTCTGTAATCGTTTTCAAACTGTTTGTGTATCAAATTTTATGAATTGGAGTTTGCCTAAAAAAGTATAGAAAACCTTTAAAAAAAAAATTCCTGCCGGCCGCTGTACCAGACCAACTGATCATTCAACCTCTGTGCGGATTCGAACCACGTCTGGTCCACATCCCTTTCTCGAAGGGAGGGAGGAACATTTGATTTCACCGTCCCGTCGACAGAGAGATCATTACAGCATCTGCTAGTATTAGGGAAAGATGGGTAAGGAAATCGGCCGTGCCCTTGGTTTTCGACGGACCAGAGGTGATAAACGACAATGTAAAGTATAATAATACGTTCTAGTGTCGTACTAAAACCCGTCTGAACACCAAGAGTAACATATTAAATTTTAAGTCATGATCTCACATTTTTTATTTTTCTCCCAATATTTTTTGTCGAAAAGATTAACTAATTGCTAGTATGAATTGGCCGTAGATATATATTTTTGAAAGACGTAAGTAATAAGAGAGGGAACTGGAACAAATAATAAACCTATGATGGAAAGACACTTTTTTTATTTTATGCGTGAACCAAATTGACAAAACTCAGAATCCGATACCGACTTTCACAAATGTGAGGTCAGTTTAGTACGGGTGTTTCATCCGTATCCGTTGGGAGGGATTCACTGGTAAATAACCTTCGTTACGCAACAAGGTCTTCTTGAGTTGTCAGTCGAGTAGCATCTTAGATATGACGCAATGTTACGATGGGTTTATTCGTCTTTATCTGCCGGTGAAGGTTTCCTATCTCGCAGATCACCCGCTGAAACGGCAATAAAATATTTTTACTCCGAATAGTTACGTTTAAATAACTTATGGATGGTTCTCCTTATTCTAGGAGCCCCATGAAGCGATATTTGTTTCTGAGACAGTCTGGAGTGCAACCACCATACGAGGTGGGAAAATTTGTTCCATGTACATGAAGACATCTACACGGTATACCTCAATATTGAGGGATTGACAGAAACGATCATTCGAAGCAAAAATGTCTAGTAAATTTCGGTTCTAAAATACATACCTTATGAGCTATCAGCGATTGTTCATCTTCATACTGTGAAACACATCTCGTCCAGCGAACAAGTACTAATACGTCTTGTGTAATGCATTTTAGATCCTATGTTTGCTGAACTTTTTCTCCAGTTTTGGTCCATATTACCTCCTTCTAAAATGTGGAACGCAAAGAACTTGCAGTAGAGGGAATGTGTTTTGAAGTAACGAAGATGACCAACTGTTCTCTGCTCTTAAGGTATGCATTTTAGAGCCCATCTCTACCAGACATTTTTGTCTTGTTTTGTTGACTGCCGTTGTGGCCGAACGGTTCCAGGCGCTTCAGTCTGGAACTGCGCGACAGCTACGGTCGCAGGTTCGAATCCTGCCTCGGTCATGGATGTGTGTGACGTCCTTAGGTTAGTTAGGTTTAAGTTCTAAGTTCTAGGGGGACTGATGACCTCAGATGTTAAGTCCCACAGTACTCTTGTTTTGTTCCAGACTACCACCTCTGAAAGTTTGTCTGTGGAGTTCTGGTTCACCCTGTGGTATGGTTTTACGCTCTCACTAAAGTATCTACGTTTAAACGAAAACGCCCAAATTTGACAACCAGTCCAGAGACTCGGAGTCAGTTGGTGCTGACTCCTCAGTTCACCGTCAAGTGATCGATGTGCGCACTCCTTAACAATATGATATATCTTTTTCTCCTCCTCTCCGCAGTAGTTGTCGGCAGATGGAAGAAAATGCCATTTCTTCAGGATGTAAACACACCTCTCTTGCTTCGACCAGTTTTGGAGCGGTAGTTGGAATTCGTCAAACTTCTTTGCTGTATCTTGAATCAGGTGAGCATCGTTCGGTGAACGTTCGTTCCAGCGTTGTCGCTACTTGCAGGTAACGTCGAAAGAATCGATACTTTCTGAATCAACCCAGGGTGCTTCAGTCAGAAACTGTATGTCTTGAGCCAGTGTAACTCAAAGCGTCCAAATTACCCCGATTATTTTTCCAGTACCTGAGAATAATATCACTTAGCAACGTCCAACAACTTTTCCATATAATTTCAAGCCTTTACGAACCTTCTTCTCTTTGACACCATCAGAAAAGATGAAAGGAAAAGACTTTATCGTCAAAAAAACTTCAGAATCAGACATGACATTTTAATACATTGCTTCGTTACTAGTAAAAAAATGTACACCAAATTAACCAGAATATACTCAACCAGTGTTTGAGACTTAGAGCATTTAACGCATTCCAGCAAACTTTAAACATAATTTCAAACCTTTTCTAAATTTCTTTGTCGCTTTTATGCTTAGCGAGGAATGTTTAAAACATTAACTTACTTGTAATGTAGTCAGTATTTTGAATCTGTTTCATTATGGGAATAGCCGGGGGTTTAGTGGTTATTAAAAAAGTGGTGAGAAAGGCAATAGTTAAACATGGGAAATACTCGAGTAGTGCAGCCCATCCTCAGCTCAGATATACAAAAGGAAATTGTATAGGAAGAATAGCGCTCGTCAAAAGTAGTCATACCTTAAAAGAAATATAGCAGATCGCATTTTAGATTCCAGAAGGTTTACTAGTTTGACAAAGCCATTCATGCATTTGGCTTTCAAGCCTTAAATAATAATATATGAACAGAGGGTATATTCTGCGATCTTTCCACAGCATTTGACTGTTTACACTAAGATAATCCCTTGCCACAAACACCGGGAAATGATTTTTGTCTCTTGGCTAGAGGACCACTGTAGAAGGTGAATGAATGCGATTCTACGGCTTTAGTCTCGCCAGCACGACAGTTCGACATCAACTCAGTCTGCCTGCAGTCACGTATGTATTTATAAGTAAACTTAAAGCGCGTGTCACATTAATGGTAAGACGTCCCATGACAATGGACAGGAAAGTATGCAGGATGAGATACAACGAAGAAGCCTCTATGTTGGTTCGAGAAATCGCTGTTCGTTTTTGACGTCTGTCGAGTTTCCATTGCACATCTTAAGTCGAATAATGTCAGTATCTTTTGGCAGACCAAGGTTTCGGAAGGACTTGGATTTCGTCCTATCGAGTGGCCATTGGATCACTTCAATCAAAGTCAAATATTGTGCAAAGAATGGCTTTATTGCTCAGAGGAAGTGTTTCGGAATTTATCCATCATCAGATATCCAGGAGCGAATACTACACGTACATATGGCGTTTCTACATCGTACCGCCGACCGCTGGTGGCCGAGCGGTTCTAGGCGCCTCAGTATGGAACCGCGCGACCGCTACGGTCGCAGGTTCGAATCCTGCCTCGGCCATGGATGTGTGTGATGTCCTTACGTTAGTTAGGTTTAAGTAGTTCTAAGTTCTAGGGGACTGATGACCTCAGCTTGTAAGTCCCATAGTGCTCAAAGCCATTTGAACCATTCTACATCGTACCTCGATACTCCGCAAGCCACAGTGCGGCACGTTGCGGAAGGTACTCCGTAGCACTACTAGTCATTTCTTTTCCTGCTCCACTCAAAAACGGAGCAAGGGAAAAACTACTATCTATATGCCTCCGGATGAGTCCTAATTTTTTGTATCTTATATTCGTGGTCCTTATGCACAATGTATGTTGGAAGAAGTAGAAACGTCCTTCAGTCAAATGGTTCAAATGGCTCTGAGCACTATGGGACTTATCTTCTGAGGTCATCAGTCCCCTAGAACTTAGAACTACTTAAGCCTAACTAACCTAAGGACATCACACACATCCATGCTCGAGGCAGGATTCGAACCTGCGACCGTAGCGGTCGCGCGGTTCCAGACTGTAGCGCCTAGAACCGCTTGGCCACCCCGGCCGGCTCCTTCAGTCAGCTTCAAATCCTGGTCCTGTAGATTTTCTCGATAGTGTTCCTCGAAAAGAACGTCGCCTTCCCTCCAGGGATTCCCATTTGAATTCCCGAAAAACTCCGTAACGCCTCTGAATTGCTCCGATGTCTTCCTTTAATTCAACGTGGAACGGATCCCAATTGCTCGAATAGCATTCAAGAGCAGGATGCACTAGCATTATATATGCGGTCTCCTTTACAGATGAACCACACTTTCCTCAAATTCTCCCAATATTCCGAAGTCGACTATTCGCCACAATCCTCACATGCTTCTTCCATTGCATATCGCTTTGCATCATTACGCCCTGGTATTTTTACGACGTGGCCGTGTCAAGCAGGAACTGTTAACGCTGTATCCGATCATCACGTATTCGTTTCTCCCACTCAACCGCGTTAACTTACATTTTTCTACTTTTAGAGATAGCTGCCATTTATAACACAAGCTAAAAATTTTGTCTAATTCATTTTCTGTCCTCCTACAGTCACTCAGCTTCGACACCTTCCTGTACACCACAGTATCATCAGCAACAGCCGCAGATTGCTGCGGTTCCACCACACTTCCCTGGGGCACTCCTTACGACACCCTTGTCTCTGATGAACAGTCGCCATCAAGAACAGCATACAGGGCTCTGTAACTTAAGACGTCTTCGAGCCACTCACGTATCTGTGAACCTATCTTTATTAACAGCCTGCAGTGGGACATCGGAAGCCTAGAAATGTGGAATCGGCGTGTTGTCCTTCATAATGTGAGAAAAGGGAAAGCTGAGTTTCGCACAAGCGATGCTTTCTAAAACCATACCGATTCGTAGACGTAAGCTTCTCGGTCTCAAGAAAATTTATTTTTTCGAAACGAGAGTATGTTCAACGATTCTGAAGCAATGGTCTATAATTTTGCCGATCCGTTCTTTTACCTGTCTTATATACAGAAGTCACACGTGCATCTTTCCGAATGCTTTGGATATAGCACTGGGCGAGAGATTCGCAACAAATGAAAGCTAAGTAATGCGCCAATACTGTAGGGTACTCTTTGTAAAACCGAATGGGATTCCAACTAGACCTGATGACATTCCTTTTAAACTCTTTCATCTGTTTCTCTGCGTCAGAGATGACTAATACTCCGTCCTCCATACGGGTTTCCGTTCGACGTTGAAGCGACGGAATATTTGTACAATTTTCCTTGTTGAACGCGAAATTTAAAACTTTGGCTTTCGTTCGGCTATCTTCAACTGTCTCGTCAGACAGATCAACAGGTGACTGGATGGAAACCTTAGACCGGCTTAGCGATTTTGCACAGGTCCAAAATTTTCTCTGGTTCTCTGCCTTTTGCTAAGGTATGACGGCGGTAGTCGTATGCTTCGAGCATAAATCTTTTCACAGACGCACGAATCTCTATAAACCTTTGATTGTTGTAATTTTCGCGTTCTCTTTTGAACCGAGAGTGCAACAGCCTCTGCTTTCTCAGCGTTTTCTGTATACCGAAACGCGTCATACGAGCAATAAAGCCGTTCCTTGCCTGATGTTTGACTTTTACCGTTGCGACCCAGTCAGTCTGAATGGAGAACTACTGATTATTACAGTAGTGGCCGCCTGCCTCCTGCTTGACCTTATGTCACATTTGTATTATTGAAATTAAAACATTATCAAAAATGTTGGAATCCCTGGGCCGATATCATGCCGGTAAGAATGTCGGTCCCGGAACGAATGAACTATCTGTATGCATAATTAAGTTTGTACGAAACCATCAGTGCATGAGTGCTGCTGGCACCTGAAAACTTTTTTTTCCCTCGCTGCTGTTCCTTCCAAAACCAAGTTAACTATTTCGGAATGTATAAGCAGATGATCTATTGATAAGGATTTTTCACAGATTTCTTCCTTCATCTGCTCTCTCTAGTACCTACTCATTTTGTACTTCGTTAGTAAGTTAAATTGCTTGCACTTCTATAGCACACCATTTCAAATTATTCGGGATTTCATTGATTTATATTATTATTTTAGGTGGAAAGACTAGGGACTATCTAATAATAATCATAATAGTAATAATAATAGTAATTAGTTGTATTAATGAATATAATTAATACATTAATGTCAGTCATGTCAACATGATTATGCTTCCAGAATTCTGGAAACATCCCCCAGGCTGTGGCTAAGCCATGTCTCCGCAATATCCTTTCTTTCAGGAGTGCTGGTTCTGCAAGTTTCGCAGGAGAGCTTCTGTAAAGTTTGGAAGATAGAAGACGAGGTACTGGCAGAAGTAAAGCTGTGAGGACGGGGCGTGAGTCGTGCTTGGGTAGCTCAGTTGGTAGAGCACCTGCCCGCGAAAGGCAAAGGTCCCGAGTTCGAGTCTCGGTCCGGCACACAGTTTTAATCTGCCAGGAAGTTTCATGATTATGCTTGGTAATTTTTTCA
The DNA here is from genome assembly GCF_021461385.2 of Schistocerca piceifrons. Taxonomy (NCBI): domain Eukaryota; kingdom Metazoa; phylum Arthropoda; class Insecta; order Orthoptera; family Acrididae; genus Schistocerca; species Schistocerca piceifrons. The sequence continues at coordinate 329,734,563 of NC_060140.1, forward strand.
TAGCATTAAGTCCCAACGAATGGGAGTAACGACTAACTATCAGAAATGCATCATGGTAATACAGAAGGAATTAAATCAGAAGGAGGTGACTAGCTCGTGGGCGGGCGGAAAAAAAAGTCAGTAGATGAAAAGCTGATAGAAATAGATAGGCATGTGTCATAACGCTGTTGCATTGCTGTATACGTGGAGTACATTTAGGGTACACCGAGAAGTAATTACAGGAAATTACTCGATCTTCCCCTATTGCAGCGTGGTTTTGGATCAGACACGCCGGCCGCAGTAGCCGAGCGGTTCTAAGCGCTTCACTCCGGAACCGCGCGCTGCAGGTTCGAATCCTGCCTCGGGCATGGATGTGTGTGTTGTCCGTAGGTCAATTAGGTTTAAGTAGTTCTAAGTCTAGGGGACTGATGACCTCAGTTGTTAAGTCCCGTAGTTCTTAGAGCCATTTGAACCATTTGATCGGACACGGGTTACTAGCCAGTTTCTTCCAGGACCATGTAACTCAAACGAAGAAGAAGATGGCGAAAGATTTAAGTTCAACCAAGATATTTAGTATATAAGATCTTATATTGCAAATCATAGAATGACGTTAGGTATATGATATGCAAGACGAGGAGTTGAGGAGTCCAATGACTAATATACAATTGAAGTGATCATGCAACCTCTCTAGTCGCACCCAGAGAAAGTGAACACAGGAAATGCTGACGTGTCATTTAACACCCAAGTATTTAGGGCTGTTTGGGACGATTTGAAGCTAACAATCCCAGGGAGAGACCCTTTTCTGTGTCATCCGGCACGAAGTGACCTTGCTTGGGTTCCTACACAAGGCTAAATGTTTCAAATGCTTCGTTCTGTGTCGTTATAAGCACAAGACGCTACCTTCCGGATAGCTTAACGGCCTGATCTTCCTGTGTGACAATAATATGAGGCTTCAGGAAATGGTTCAAATGGCTCTGAGCACTATGGGACTTAACATCTGTGGTCATCAGTCCCCTAGAACTTAGAACTACTTAAACCTAACTAACTTAGGGACATCACACACATCCATGACCGAGGCAGGATTCGAACCTGCGACCGTAGCAATCGCGTGGTTCCGGACTGCGCGCCTAGAACCGCGAGACCACCGCGGCCGGCGAGGCTTCAGGATCACCCCACAATAATGTCTACTACAGGTCAGAGCTTACCGCCAAGGCCAATAGCTGGTGTGACACGTGCTGATGGAAATCGCACGATTACGCGCTGCCGCGTCCGCTTATCTAACAGCCGGCTTATCTGTGCTGGCGCCACAACACGGCGTCTTGTACAGCCCGGTCCCGTGTCTTGGCGCGGGATGGCTGCTGCCTCTGATTTACTTACGTGTCTCCGCTGTTTACAGTGCACACTGTTTGTTTACATGCTGATCTTGCAGGAAAAAAAGCTGTTATCGTGCCTATGTCCTTACGATAAGAGCGCGCGATACACCCGCACTTCAAGAGCGCTCAGATTCTTGACTTCGGGTGCGTCCGTGCTCAAAACGCATCCCCTTAGGAAAATTTGTGGCGCGGTTACTGGTCTTGTGTCGAGTGCAGCGTCTAGGCCACTCATATAAAGTACTTCCAACAAGAGAGCGATATCCATAAAAGAAGCAACAATCCATAAAAGAAGCAACAATCCATAAAAGAAGCATGAATAGTGGCAGCAATTCAAAAGAATTGCCAGTAGTATTGTAAATTGGACTTTCACTAAGTTTGCTGTCTGGAAAGCTGTCTGGAACCATAAACTGGATATAATTTACGAGCAGCAAACATCGTCTGCATTGTGAAAATAAGAAAATAATATCGTTAACCTTCTTCCACAATGTGCTGAGCTGTGAAGACTCTTACGAATCCTACATCCTGTTGGTAATTCTGGCGTTTGCTCCATCGTCATGACGTTGTTGGTCTCCTTGGTCCGTATGCTTATATCCTTTTGTGAAAACGAGCACTGTGAAGTCGACTTTTTTAGGACAAGAATCTTCGAAGACAAATCCCGCTAACACAGAGACTAAAGTGCCCCCCCCCAAACTCTCCCCTCCCGCCCCACAAAACACACCCTTTTCCCCCAAATCAGGGTGTACAAAGCACAGAGCCCATAACACGGCCAAGGGGCACAAATCTCGATGTAAAACTGCTGCACACTGGTAACGAATGGCAAGATAAACGAAATTATGAAAAACTAAATGTACGGGTATATGTGCCACAGTAAAGTATGAGAAGCCCTGCTGAACAATGGCGTACAGAAAGACACAGGTGATATTGTCAAATAAATGTATCACAGAAGTAAAATTTGTGTCAAAGTAGGATACGAGGAAACGTATAGGATAGAGTTGTGGAGGATATTTAAAAGAAAAAGAACTTTCACAAGTACTTTTTTGTGTTGGTCGTGGGTGATATAATGCAAAAGGTGGATGACACAGTTGGAGATGACAGTGATAAGTTAAAGATCATTCCCGGCTACCTAATGATTTGGGGGACCACGGAAGTTGAAATTCAGCTCCAAACAGGTGCATGGAAGATGTGGTTCGATTATGTGGTATGAGTTTTACGACGAGGAAGTGTGAATTCAAGACAGTAGCCAGCAAGAATGAGAAGAGCATGCAGGACCCATGTTGGATGGGAAACCGTCGAAGACATCTGACAGCCTGAATTGGTAAAACAAATGAAAGAAATGATGAAGCAGTCAATGAGGGAATGAGGCACGCCATAGTATTTCTGGAAAGTTTGGAGTGGAATATAGATGTCCCACAACAGACCAAAGATATGACACATCGATCCAGCTGTATGTCTACCCTGATGTAAGATTCTGGTATGTAAGCCGTAAGGAAAAGGGATTTAAGTCAGGCAGAGCAATGTGAAATGACATCTCACAAAAGAAGAGTGTGCATACCAAAAACGGACGGATAAAGAAACAAGAAATTGGAAAGGCCATAAAGTTAATGCCATTACGATAGCAGACTCAGCAAAGCTTTAGTAATACAGACAAGCAAAAAGTGACTTGTTGCAGAGAACGAATAAAGACGGATGAATTCTGCTCGAAGGCAATCTAAGGTCAACCAATAGCTCTGGACCTACATCTGATCGAATGTGCCCGTCCAAACTTGAATTTTCATGTAATAGAATATGGTCCAGATGTAACATCACGGCCAAGTTCGGCTCTAACATCAAACTGCTTTAAATTATCAGTCATCTTTATTATCAGTCACTTTATTTGTACTTACTTTATTCCCTCTGTTTTGTCTTTCTTTTTAGAAAGTATGCCCAGTAATACAAACGTTTATTGAAAGTACGTACCAATCCTTATTCGCAGTGACATACTAGGTTTTTGAGAGATAACTTCTGTGAATTAATGAGTTAATCCTTCCAAGCCTGTTAAAAGTGTGTCTCTCAGCTTATTTTTTCAATACTTTATTTTGAAGCATCTGAAGCATACAAGCAGAAGCGTAAAATTCTTCGGCACAGATATCTGGCCTGATATAATACACGATGTTTTAATTACGGTGGTTTAATTGAAACAAACCGACTATGCAGTTGTAATCTACAAATTAAACGAAATTACTTTGTATCAAATCAGTCAGATTCCGTTCAAATTTATTTTTGAATTTTCATAGGTGTCTTGGCTTTTCTGTGTTTTTATCGTTTCTACTCTCATGACAATCTGGTTCAATCAATCTATACTACTACAAAAAGACAAGTCTTTGTTAACTCTGTTAGCAAGAACCTTTAAAAATTCTTGACCCATTTACTTCTGATATCTTCACGATGCTCTAATAAAGTCTCTGAAGGACGTAGGATAAAGGGGAAAGGTTTTTAACAAAAATCTCAAAAAGTCCTCGACCATTCACTTCAAATATTAAATTTTACACAATAAATTTGTACGGACATATGCTATATATTTTCGCAGTAAAGGATTTTCTTTCTCGCATCCTGGTTTTACAGAAAATCTTAACATTGTTGTTTAAGAAATATACAGTCTATGTCGATCCGAATGTTTATTAGAGTATCATATAAAATGTGAAGTAAATCGTTTAAGAACTTTTAGACATTTTTGCTAACACTGTTTCCCTTTTATATGTTATATATGACCTGTGACATTGTAGACAAAAACATCGAAAAGTACTTTACCAGTTTACTTCTAATTTTTAAACAATACTCTAATAAAAATTTGGCCAGAAATGACTACAAGTTTAATATATATAGTATACACACATGTTTCTATTATACAGTGTGTTTCCGTAAGAGCGTGCAAAAATATAACAGGGCATAGAGAATCCTACACTAAACAATTTGATGTAGGAAACCTGGGGTCGGAGAAGCCAAAGAACAGATACCATCTTCATATAGTTAAGGCTATCCGGCCATTGACCTTTTTCTTCTGTGCTGGATGCAAACGCATTGCCCGAACTCTTACGGGACTCGGTAAGAGAAGTCTGCCGCGAGTAATGTGTGTAATGGGCAGGGGCTCAACGAATGTAGTTTGCGGACATTAAGTTGCGAATGTAAGTCTCACGGGGAGCGTGCAAGGGATAAAACCCTGCAATCACACTATCCTCTGTGCCCTCGGTGGCTCAGATGGATAGAGCGTCTGCCATGTAAACAGGAGATCCCGGGTTCGAGTCCCGGTCAGAGCACACATTTTCAACTCCCCCCGTTGATGTATATCAACACCTGTCGACAGCTTAGGGTCTTGATTTAATTATCATTTCACGTGCTGTTTTGTTTTCCTCCTCACTAAACAGGGAAAGTTGCATGCATGGCTTATGGGCCTGTGATCCGAAAACTCCTGCAGAAACAAATCCTCCAAAGCTTAGTAATCCTACCTCTTCGGAGATTAGAACTATGCGGAATACTGTCATTGAAGCTGCTATCCTCACAGATCCAAAAGCAGAATAGGTCTCTCTCGTACCCTTTTATCAATCATGCCAACGTATATACCCATTCATTTTAAGTGACTTCAATTCCCAATCAAATTTTTCCTTGCAATAAGAATGAACAACTCTCAAGGTCAGGGAGAAAGGAGCGTGCAGATAGGGAGACACAAGGAGGAGGAAACAAGGACGAATATCCAATTCTAATACATACCTAACAGTAGCGATGCAGTGCCGGTTCAGTGGAATATTAGAAAAACGCTTTAAATGCAAACAGACCGGCAATCTGTGAAGGTCCTAGGTTTCTATCATGATGCACTGAATCTTGCGTAATACTGGCCTTCAGTGATATTTCAAATTGTGTAAATGATAATTTAATTCGGAATACTATACGTAATTCTGAGCTTGTCGTGGTTGACGGCATATGAATGACGTTATAATTGCCATTACACATGTAGCCGCCTTTGGTGTGCAGTTACTATCAGAGTGATAGGGGCGGCATGTGGCGGTTTGGTTTGACAGCATCAAATGGCACTGTATTTTCGTATCCAAGTAACAGTATGACAGTAGCACTGATGGCGACCACATTGAAATCCAGCAGGAAAATATTTTTTTGCTGTACTGGTGGTTTGGAATAATAAGCATTACGCAAATTTTTTGTTTGTAATTCAAACGCTTAAAAAACCTCAGACCTCATATGTAACTTTGGACCTGCAGCCCTTTACAAAACGACAAGAATAAGATAAATTCAGGGGTTGAACCAAAATATGAAAACACCCGGAAAAATACGTACTTGAACATAAATGCAGATGAAACTTCCTGGCAGATTAAAACTGTGTGCCGGACCGAGACCCGAACTCTGTACTGGCAGAAGTGAAGCTGTGAGGACGGGGCGTGAGTCGTGCTTGGGTAGCTCAGATGATAGAGCACTTGCTCGCGAAAGGCAAAGGTTCCGAGTTCGAGTGTCGGTCCGGCACACAGTTTTAATCTGCCAGGAAGTTTCATATCAGTGCACACTCCGCTGCAGAGTGAAAATCTCATTCTGGATAAATACAGATGTTACTCAAGCACACAGGTTGCTCTGTTGTGTTTGGCCACGAACAGCACCTGTGCAATGTCCTCAGTGCGTTCCAAGTATCAGCCGCTGTCATAAGAGTGTCCCATGCAGTTGTGAGTGCATTACGTCGAAGCTAAGTGCATTCAAACGTGGGCCAATTGCTGGTGCTCATTTGGTGGTTACTTCCACATCCAAGGGAGCCGAAGTGTTTGGCGTTCCATCTGGCACCGATTTACACACGGCAGAAAGTGAAAGAGGATAAACAACATCCGCTAAGTAACATCGCGGATGAAAATGTATGATGAGTGATCGTCACAGATGGCCATTGAAGAGGATAGTGATGAAAAAGAGGATGAGGACTGCAGAACTGAATGTTAAATTCGCGAACACTGTCAGCACCAAAACAAAATGAAGACAGCTCCATAAGCAGGGAATTGGAGGGTGAACTGAAAATCCAGTACCATTCATCAGTGTAGCAAATTACCGTAACAGAAATCGTGGTGCCGAAGCCATATAACGTGGACGATTCAGCAATCAAAAAAAGTAAGTCCAATTTCTGGTCCTGTTTACGTCCCAAGGGTGAAACATGGCGGGGGTTTTGGTGATGATATACGCAGCCATTTTGTTGCATTCTGTAGGCTTCATGGTTAATCTGCAAGGTCGCATTACTGCCAAGCATTATTTGACAATTTTGGATGATCAGGTCCGTACCATGGTACAGTGTTGTTCCTCCAACGCTAATGCTATGTCCAAAGTCACCCATACACGGGGACAAGGAAAAGGAAAAGTTATGATGCAGTCAGGTGCTTTTCTTTCAAGTAAATGATTGTAAAGTCAGTATTTCGCATGTATTTAACAGCGTCTGAGCTGAACTTTTCAAAGATTATTTTCAAACCGCCATTCGGCTTCCAAAATATTAAAATTCCCCATGCCCGCAGGTCTTGCCCTCCTGGGTACCACAGTCACCAGATCTCATTATGACTGAGCCTTAGTGGTCTGCTTTGGAGAGAAGGGTGTGTGATCGCTATCTTCCTCCAACATCATTACCTGACGCTGCGACTATTTTGCATGAAGTATGCTATAAGATTTCCTTGACAGCCATACAGGACGTATGTTTATTCATTCCAAGGCGACTGGTAACTGTTTTGAACACCAATGGTTATCCTACGTCGTATTAGCCATGCTAATGTGTTGTGTTTTTGGTGTTTCTATATTTGTGTCCAAACCAACCCCTGCACGTCGGCAAGAATTTTGGATTTGATCAGCTACTTGGGGGAGGGGGGGGGGTCTTTTATTATGTACCCCAACGTAAGCACAGGCAGAGCTCAACATGATTTTGAGATCAGAAAAATTATCAGCAGGAGACAGAAGCGCACCAAGTGTGATTTGGTGTGTCTAATACAATGTCTAGGGCTCTTGGTTTCACAGCAAAGCTCTTAAGACGTTTCGTCATGTAAGACTGACGACAAGACTGACACAAATCGAGCAGCTACATTATTAAAACTTCAGTCTTTTGCTCAGTCGTTCCGAAATATTCATAAAGGGAAAACTACTCGTGGCGACGGGTTTGCGCTATGTGCTTTTAAACTGAAGGGGAAAACAATGACTGCAAGTCGTTCAAGATGGTCCTAGACTTGGTTACTCAGGAGACGGGCATACTCCCATGTGAATTTCCTCTGAGAACCACTGCCACTTGAGTTTGCTAAATATCTCCGTAACGCTACCACGCTTACCAAATAACCCTGTGACGAAACGCGCCGCTCTTCTTTGGATCTTCTGTATCTCCTCCGTCAACTCGATCTGGTACGGATCCCACACTGATGAGCAATACTCAAGTATAGGTCGAACGAGTGTTTTGTAAGCCACCTCCTTTGTTGATGGACTACATTTTCTAAGGACTCTCCCAATGAATCTCAACCTGGTACCCGCCTTACCAACAATTAATTTTATATGATCATTCCACTTCAAATCGTTCCGTACGCATACTCCCAGATATTTTACAGAAGTAACGGCTACCAGTGTTTGTTCCGCTATCATATAATCATACAATAAAGGATTCTTCTTTCTATGTATTCGCAATACATTATATTTGTCTATGTTTAGGGTCAGTTGCCACTCCCTGCAACAAGTGCCTATCCGCTGCAGATTTTCCTGCATTTCGCTGCAATTTTCTAATGCTGCAACTTCTCTGTATACTACAGCATAATCCGCGAAAAGCCGCATGGAAATTCCGACACTCTCTACTACGTCATTTATATATATTGTGAAAAGCTATGGTCCCATAACGCTCCCCTGTGGCACGCCAGAGGTTCATGCACGACTGACAAAGTTGCGCCCACACGTACCGTTTTATTTGACAAATCCGCCACGATCGTGGTAGACTGACGACAAAACGTTAGATGTATACCACGCTTAATGAGTGACCGATGGTTTGCTCTCTGTATGGCGTCGTGGCATTTGCGAGAATTTTGGCAGTGAGCCTGGAAAAAGGAAAGATGGTGGAGGGGCTGTGCTGTCGCGTTGTGCGCCGCGGCGGTTAACTGGGGCACGCGTCTGCAGGCGATGAGTTAATCGCGCATTGTGCGCGCAATTCTTTCTCAGGCAGCTGCGGGCCGGAAGCGCAGGCCGGCAAAAAGCAGCGCAGCCGCCGCCGCCGCCAGCTGCCGGCCGGCCTTCGCCTCCGCGTCCACTACAATACGCGCTACGCTACTACACACACTCCACTACAGCCGGCCCACCGCATGCCGTCACTGTAGGCGGAAACACCTGCTGGCGGCCCGTGCGCGTCATTCTTACCGACACCTTCTCGTGCAGCAGACCTGACTATGCGGCCGTGACGTCACTGCTATCAGGCGGCAGCAGCCCAACACCTGCATGACGCCGCCCTCACACGGGACGCGAAAGCTGATGTGAACGAGCTACTACACGAGTTTTGTGTCGTCTGTTCCAGTTATTTCACTTTGAGGAGGCAATGCCGCGCGTGAAACACGAAATAAGTTCAAGAAATGTTCAAATGTGTGTGAAATGGGACTTAACTGCTAAGGTCATCAGTCCCTAAACCGACACACTACTTAACCTAAATTATCCTAAGGACAAACACACACACCCATGCCCGAGGGAGGACTCGAACCTCTGCCGGGACTAGCCGCCCAGTCCATGACTGCAGCGCCTTAGACAGCTCGGCTAATCATGCGCGGCACGAAATAAGTTGCACGATATTTCGGCAATGTGCAGCCGCTCGTTTAATCAATAAGAATGGTCCCTACGTCATAAGCACAACTTGCGAGACGCCATATTGGATTCATTCATTTTCAGTTGAAGCCCATATTTCGTGAGTTTTATATTATAACTTACGACCTATGAATACGCGTTGAGCCGGCCGAAGTGGACGAGCGGCTCTAGGCGCTACAGTCTGGAACCGCGTGACCGCTACGATCGCAGGTTCGAATCCTGCCTCGGGCAAGGATGTGTGTGATGTCTTTAGGTTTAAGTAGTTCTAAGTTCTGGGGGACTGATGACCTTAGAAGTTAAGTCCCATAGTGCTCAGAGCCAATACGCTGTGTTAAAAAACACCAACATATTCAGGAACCGAAAACGCGTCGTTATTGCTATGATCTGTTGCAATTAAATGACGGGAAATGTCATATTTGTGGTTGAAGAAGTTTCGTATTGACTAGTTTCGCGTTTGTACTTGCGTATTATGAAAGTACGCCGTTTCTGGATACGAGATGTACACCATTCCTTGAAGACACGTTGGGCGACACGTGTTGCACAAACAAACCGAGTAATTTCATTGACAAATTGCTTATGGACACATCTAGGCACGGTATTTCCTTTCTGACATGTATCCGCGCGATCTGGGGCGTCATGTCACGGTCCTTACGGTTCCCCCCGTCGGATGATCGACTCCTCCGTCTGGCATGTGTGTGTGTGTGTGTGTGTGTGTGTGTGTGTGTGTGTGTGTGTTGTCTATAGCGTAAGTTAGTTTAAGTTAGATTAAGTAGTATGTAGGCTCAGGAACCGATGACCTCAGCAGTTTGGTCCTATAAGACCTTGCCACAACTTTCAAAATTTCCATGCATCCTGCTGCACTGCTCCGTTACAACTCTACTGCTACATACGCACCACTTCAGTACCACGACTTTCGTCAGCGATGGAGGGTCATATGCCCATTTGGTACCAGTCCTACATCATCTACATCTCTCAAAAGTAGACAGTCCATAGTACGCTTTAAAAATAAAAACATAAAATGACATAAGGTACTTTATACAGGCTGATTCAGCTTCCCCAACTGCTGGGTTTCATTCAACATGCAACACCTTCGAAGAACACAAGCGAGATTTTCATATCCTCTCGCACGCTAAGCGCAAAATATTAGGGCTACAGAAACATAATGAACAAGACCATTATATAGGAAATTCAAAGTAGTTAAATTTTGATCTGGGACTCGTTTTTACTCTTGGCCACAGTTTTCGAATTATTCAAGTAAAACATGTTTGAAGATCACTTTTGTACGATTGTCTTGAATAATTCGGAAAGTACGCCCTCAAGCGAAAACGTATGACAGTACAAAATTTACCTACATTGAAGTCCCTGCAAAAAGGTCCTGTTCATTTTATCTGTAGAGCTAACAGTTCGCGCGTAACGAGAGAGAGAACATGAAAATCTTGCACGTGATATTTGGAGGCGTTGTGGGTTGCATAAAACCCAGCGGTAGAGCCAACTGAATAAGCCTGTTTACTGTCAATGGATATATGACGCCACAGATCGCTCACCGATTATGTATACTATTCTTTAGCGCAGAGTGCATTTATCTTATATAATCTAAACCATTATTTGCCTGCATATCAGTTACAAAGGTATTTTTTACTATTTTTCATTATTTTAGTTGCTTATTTAAGGAAACTATTAAATCATCTGCAGAAATTCACTAAGCCACTTTCCAGTTTTTCACTGAATATTTCATCTTTATATTTTCTGTAATGCGTAAGTGATGCATGTTAATATTCTGTTATACCCCAAGGACATTTAATTAAAACTATTGGTGGCGTGTGTGTGTTGCGTGCGTAGGTTCAAATGTGCTCGGCACACGTGGTGTGGAAGTGTCCTAGGCATTCCAGAGGCTGAATATGGGTATTATTACCGGAAACGCGTTATGTAGAAAATACTGGAAGGAAAATCGTGACTGCTAGTAGAAAATGTTTTACAACAACAAAACTATATATATATATATATATATATATATATATATATATATATATATACACTCCTGGAAATGGAAAAAAGAACACATTGACACCGGTGTGTCAGACCCACCATACTTGCTCCAGACACTGCGAGAGGGCTGTACAAGCAATGATCACACGCACGGCACAGCGGACACACCAGGAACCGCGGTGTTGGCTGTCGAATGGCGCTAGCTGCGCAGCATTTGTGCACCGCCGCCGTCAGTGTCAGCCAGTTTGCCGTGGCATACGGAGCTCCATCGCAGTCTTTAACACTGGTAGCATGCCGCGACAGCGTGGACGTGAACCGTATGTGCAGTTGACGGACTTTGAGTGAGGGCGTATAGTGGGCATGCGGGAGGCCGGGTGGACGTACCGCCGAATTGCTCAACACGTGGGGAGTGAGGTCTCCACAGTACATCAATGTTGTCGTCAGTGGTCGGCGGGAGGTGCACGTGCCCGTCGACCTGGGACCGGACCGCAGCGACGCACGGATGCACGCCAAGACCGTAGGATCCTACGCAGTGCCGTAGGGGACCGCACCGCCACTTCCCAGCAAATTAGGGATACTGTTGCTCCTGGGGTATCGGCGAGGACCATTCGCAACCGTCTCCATGAAGCTGGGCTACGGTCCCGCACACCGTTAGGCCGTCTTCCACTCACGCCCCAACATCGTGCAGCCCGCCTCCAGTGGTGTCGCGACAGGCGTGAATGGAGGGACGAATGGAGACGTGTCGTCTTCAGCGATGAGAGTCGCTTCTGCCTTGGTGCCAATGATGGTCGTATGCGTGTTTGGCGCCGTGCAGGTGAGCGCCACAATCAGGACTGCATACGACCGAGGCACACAGGGCCAACACCCGGCATCATGGTGTGGGAAACGATCTCCTACACTGGCCGTACACCACTGGTGATCGTCGAGGGGACACTGAATAGTGCACGGTACATCCAAACCGTCATCGAACCCATCGTTCTACCATTCCTAGACCGGCAAGGGAACTTGCTGTTCCAACAGGACAATGCACGTCCGCATGTATCCCGTGCCACCGAACGTTCTCTAGAAGGTGTAAGTCAACTGCCCTGGCCAACAAGATCTCCGGATCTGTCCCCCATGAGCATGTTTGGGACTGGATGAAGCGTCGTCTCACGCGGTCTGCACGTCCAGCACGAACGCTGGTCCAACTGAGGCGCCAGGTGGAAATGGCATGGCAAGCCGTTCCACAGGACTACATCCAGCATCTCTACGATCGTCTCCATGGGAGAATAGCAGCCTGCATTGCTGCGAAAGGTGGATATACACTGTACTAGTGCCGACATTGTGCATGCTCTGTTGCCTGTGTCTATGTGCCTGTGGTTCTGTCAGTGTGATCATGTGATGTATCTGACCCCAGGAATGTGTCAATAAAGTTTCCCCTTCCTGGGACAATGAATTCACGGTGTTCTTATTTCAATTTCCAGGAGTGTATATATATATATATATATATATATATATATATATATATTGTTGTAAAACAGTTTACTAGCAGTCACGATTTTCCTTCCTATATGTATGTTAATATCAATAAAGGGGACATCAATCCGTGCAAAAGGAGCCACCTCCTAACCAGCTCTCCTACGTGAGCGAGGTCAGTTTTGTATTTTCAAATGGGAACCTCCATTTCTATGGCATATTCGGATTCTGCGCCGAAAAATACTTACCGTCTACTGAAACCATCCTCTTCCATTCGTGGCAGATGTCACTGTAATCGACAGATATCAGCTATACCTATTTTTGTTACTAAAAACCCAAGCATTTGAGTCTACATTTCATTTACCATGTAATTGTAGATCTGTGTATTCTAACAGTCGCTATTGATTTACTTCAACCTTGCAAATTTAATTGTATAGTACAATATGGTGAGCCGATTCAGTGTCTGGTTACAAAATACGTTTAGCGTGATCCACGAACAATGACGTGGATGTAGTAGATTTCTGTTTGCATCAAAATGTTTGATTTTGGTAAGTCTCCTTGCCTCTCACTGCTTAATTTCGGCGAATCCCCTTGCCTCTCACTACTGGGGTGCTTGATTTCGGCTTGATGGGTAATAGGAAACTATTACGTCCTCGTTGTTGTTCCTGGGTAACTAAAAGGTAATTTCTAACCAGGCATTGAAACAGCTAACTTTATAGTACCACACAATAAAATTTGCACACTAAAGTAAATAAATATCAACTGTTAGAACATAAAGGTTTCCATTTACATCGTAACTGTACTGTAGAATCCAATGCGTCGGATCTTAATTATCACGAATCCAAGAGGGGTAGTTAGGACGTGGGCAGACGTAGTACAGACAGATGTCCCTTTTACAAGCACTAAGTTTTACCTAGGACATTTTCTTTGTACGATGCGTCGTTTACGAAATATTTAGTTATCTCAATGTTAAACAAACAGGACCATTCAAATGAAAACCGAACTCCGGCCATAACAAGACTGTGGAATGCTTCCATTCAAAAGTAATCACCACATGCGTTAAGACATTTATCCCACTGGGAGACGAGAGGATCAGTTCCTGTTTCGTAGAACACGATCGGTCGCTGACGGATCCACCGCCGCACCCACTCCTTCGCTTCCTCGTCCGACTGAAACCGACGTCCTCGCACGTCTTCCCTCAGATCGCCAAAGATATACAAATCACATGGTGAAAGATCCGAACTGTATGGAGAATATTGCAGTATTTTCCAGCCAAACCACTGAAGCGCAGCCTTCGTCCGACTGGCCGTGCGGGGAAGTACGTTATCGTGCAACACGATGATTCCGTCCGACAGCATTCCTGGGCGCTTTGAGTTGATGGCGCATCGCAGATTCTGTCAAGTGTCTTCGTAGCGCCGTCCGTTGATTGCGGTTCCACGAAAGAGGACGAGTTGCGCGTTTCAGTGTGTATTCAACGTGACTGACCATACTGGCATCTCATTACATCAGTCACGTCGAGTACGTGAAGACGGAAAAAGGACATACCCACCCAGTGTCAGGTAGGAGGTAACGGTGCACTGATCACACACACCGAATAGTCAAAGCGCACGACAGCTGAGAAAAATCGTAGATTCCGTGTAGAGCACTAGTATTTACGAGCCTTCCGGCAGCGTGCGGTGGAACAGGTGGGGTGTGAGCGCGCAGCTGCCGGTTGGCGGTGGCAGTTCAGTTCCGGCTAGGCGTGTAGCTGAGTGTGAGCGCCGGGCGTTACGCAACGCAACGCGGGCGTCTCGCTATCTGGCGCCGGCAGGCGTGGCCACCCCGTCCTATCAGCTGCAAATATTTGCCTCCCCTGCCCCCTACACTCTCTCTCATACACACACACACACACACACACACACACACCAACACGCGCACAGGTATCGCCTCACTCGCGCTGGCATCCCGCGAACGGTCAATACGTCCACGTCTTGCCCTCTAATGCTCTGTTGCGAATCGTAGGCACAGGACCTGACGCAACACAGGCGTGCACTTGCGCAGCCGTCCGCTTCGGCCTTGTGTCTGCGTCTGCTGAGTAGACCTCACCAAAACACTCCTGTTTGCAGGCCAATAGTACGACGCACAGTTACCAGTAACCAGAGAAGACAAATACACTGAAGCGCCAAAGAAAAACTGGTATAGGCATGGGTATTCAAATACAGATATATGTAAACAGGCAGAATATGGCGCTGCACTCGGTAACGCCTATATAAGACAACAAGTGTCTGACACAGGTGTTAGATCGGTTACTGCTGCTACAGTGGCAGGTTATCAAGGTTTAAGAGACCAGAATGAGATTTTCAATCTGCAGCGGAGTGTGCGCTGATATGAAACTTCCTGGCAGATTAAAACTGTGTGCCGGACCGAGACTCGAACTCGGGACTTTTGCCTTTCGCAGGCAAGTGCTCTACCAACTGAGCTACCCAAGTACGACTCACGCACCGTACTCACAGCTTTACTTCCGCCAGTACCTCGTCTCCTACCTTCCAAACTTTGGTAGAGCTCTTGCCCGCGAAAGGAAAAGGCCCCGAGTTCCAGTCTCGGTCCGGCACACAGTTTTAATCTGCCAGGAAGTTTCATATCAGCGCACACTCCGCTGCAGAGTGAAAATCTCATTTTGGAAACATTCCCCAGGCTGTGGCCTAGCCATGTCTCCGCAATATCTTTTCTTTCAGGAGTGCTAGTCATGCTAGGTTCGCAGGAGAGCTTCTGTAAGGTTTGAAAGGTAGGAGACGAGGTACTGGCGGAAGTAAAGCTGTGAGGACGGGGGGTGGGTCGTGCTTGAGTAGCTCAGTTGGTAGAGCACTTGCCCGCGAAAGGCGAAGGTCCCGAGTTCGAGTGTCGGTCTGGCACACTTTTAATCTGCCAGGAAGTTTCAAGGTTTAAGTGAGATTGAACGTGATGTTATAGTCGGCGCATAAGCGATGGGACACAGCATCTCCGAGGTAAGTGGGGATTTTCCCGTACAACTATTTCACGAGTCTACCGTGAATATCAGGAATCCGGTAAAACACCAAATCTCTGACATCGCTGCGGCCGGAAAAAGATCCTTAAAGAATGGCAGCAACGACGACTGAAGAGAATCGTTCAGCGTGACAGAAGTTCACCCTTTCCGTAAATTCCTATAGATTTCAATGCTGGGCTATCAACAAGTGTCATCGTGCGAACCATTCAACGAAACACCAACGATATGGGCTTTCGGAGCCGAGGGCCCATTCGTGTATCCTTGATGACTGCATGCCACAAAGTTTCACGCCTCGCCTGGGCCCGACATTGGGCTGTTGATGACTGGAAACATGTTGTCTGTTCGGACGAGTCTCGTTTCAAATCTTATCGAGCGGATGGACGTGTGCGGGTATGGAGACAAACTAATGAATCAATGGGCCCTGCATGTTTAAGCTAGTGGAGGCTCTGAAACGGTGTAGGGCGTGTGCAGTTTTATGGGGCCCCAGTACGTCTAGATAGGACTGACAGGTGACACACACATAAGCATCTTGTCAGATCACCTGCATCCATTCATGTCCACTGCGTATTCCGACGGACTTAGACAATTCCAGCAGGACAATGCGGCATCCCAAACGTCCGGAATTGCTACAGGGTGGCTTTACAGACACTCTTCTGAGTTTAAACACTTCCGCAGACTACAAAACTCCCCAGATATGTACATTATTGAGAATATCTGGTATGCCTTGCAACTTGCTGTTCAGAAGAGCTCTCCAGCCCCTCGTACTTTTACGGATTTATGGACAGCCCTCCAGGATTCATGGTGTCAATTCCCTCCAGCACTACCTCAGACATTATTCGTGTCCATGCGGCGTCTTGTAGTGGCACTTCTGCGTGCTCGCGGGGTCCCTACACGATACAGGTGTACCAGTTCTTTGGCTCTTCAATGTAGGAGCGTAATGTGCACTGTCTTTCTTCCGCGAGTATCTCTTTCCTATTTTCCACATTACACAAAAAGTTCTACTGAATATCTTGTTGGACTAGTACTCTCGGTAGAAAGGACTGTAGATTAATTCAGAAGCCACAGCCTAAGGGATTTTTTCCAGTAGAATTCTTCACTCTGCAGCGAAATGTACGCTATTTTGAAACTTCCTGGCAGATTAACAGCAGATCCAAAGCAGCCCATATTTTGCTGTGAGGGAAGGATTCTTCCGGAATCAATCCCCTAAGTCGTCAACATCGCTTTATCGCTGCGATATTGGTGAATAAATGGTCCGCGGAGATGTTGGTGCTGCAGATTTGTCAGTCTCGAGCTCTCGACGAGTTCTCACATCGTCATCGTCAGGGGATTTCAGTAGGCCGTTAGGAACTGGAGTTGGCCGAGGCTTACGTCATGAAGACGTCTGGCAGTCACGAAACGTCCATACGCTTGTAGACATTATGTCGATATCTAAGGAAGGAAGGAGGGAAGATTAGGGTTTAAAGTCCCGTCGACATGGAGGTCATCAGGACGGGGCACAAGCTCAGAACGTTTCAAGGGTGGGCGAGGAAATCGACTGTGTCCTTTCAAAGGAACCATCCCGGGACACTCCTGGAGCTATTTAGGGAAATTGCGGAAAAGCTAAAGCTTGATGGCCGGACGCGGATTTGAGCCACTGTCATTCCGAATCCGAGCCCAATGTGCTAACCACTGCTCCACGACTCTCCGTCTCCATGACGAAAGAATATGGGTAGCAATGCTGATTTCGTTTGACGATGGATGATGACTCGGTTGATTTCTTTGTTGCTTCAGCATAAAGCGATTGTCTGTACGCACCACTATTGTTACACCCACTGCTGTTGTCGAACACAACTTCGTCAACAAAAATACGATTATGTTTCATAAAACGGAAATATTATCCTATGCATCCAGCTACAGAGATTGTCTCATCAAAGAAGCCGTTGAGATGAGAATGTGTAACAACAGCTTTAACGGAGACAGGTTACAACATTAGTGCTACATAGGAATTGGCGCTTTATACTGAAATGCAACAGAGTAGTCAATCGAATCATCCACCATACTACAAAATCAGCGTCGCTATTATTGTTCTTCAGTCATAGATGTCGACGTAATCTCAGGTCGCATAAGGAAGTTCTGTGACTTCGTGCCTTCTTCATGACATAATTGGGCCAACTTAAGTACCTAGCGGACTACTGAAATGTCCAAACGATGACAGTGGAGGAAGTCGTTGACAGATTCAGACTGAGAAATCTGACGCTACACGAACTCCGTGGAGCGCTTATTCAACTCCTTTGGCTGTGTACAAGTTACTCGTAATTCAGTCGATAGAGTATTACCAGCGAAAGGATAGGGTCTGGGTTCAGTCTCAGTTCGGCAGACAACTGTAATGTGCAGTAAGTTTCAAATTCGGTACCATTTGTCTAAGCGGTCGGCGATCGGTTAGTGGAATCAGACACAGCCTTCCAGTACGTACAGTATCTTTCAATATGCAGAGTGTAACTGGTACAAAAGCAGATATTTCTATTGGTGACTGAGGACGGTTGGCTGAGCAGTTTAGCTATCGTTATTAACTGCAGTTCATTAGAAATTTAATGATATCAGACATTCTTGATAGGATGTAAAAGCAAACAAACAATATAACAAACATCGTCCGAACAGTTCATGAAGGCTCAACGGTACCGACTGGCCGCCGTGTCATCCTCAGACGTTAAGCGGTAACCGATTGCGGATACGGTGCGGCATGTGATCAGCACACCGCTCTCTAAGCCATTGTCAGTTTTCGTGCCCGGTGCCGGTACTTGTCAATCAATCAGCTCTTCATCTGACCTCGCAAGGGCTGAGCCCACCCCACTTGCCATCAGAACTCTGAAAACACGGACGGTGACGAATCCAAGTGCTAGCAAAGCCTGACAGCGTCGCATGTATGCACTTTGGACTTCGCTCCATGCGGCGCTACGTTCTCTTGTCACCACTGCGTGTGCTTATTTACCGATTCGCTAGCTAGACAGGTAGGACTGTACCGACCGCTGTTAAAAGCCGTTCTTCGTGCGGCAAAAATTAGTACATTTAAATTTTTTTTAAAAAACACTTGCAAGGCAACTTAGCAGCTAAAATTTTGACAGTACATATCTTTCGGTGTATTTTTCCTGTGTGAAACATTTCAGTGTAGGTTTCGATATGTCGGGTTGGACTATTCCCCTGGAAGTCTTGTATCTGCCTTATCTGCAATTAGTCTTATGACGTTGTTCCAATTTTAGTTGCTACGTACACACGTTCCTAGATATTTTACGGATGTGACTGCTTCCAGCGATTGTGATGCATCGTACAGTCTTCGAGCTGACACAGAGGCTTGCGAACCATTCGCGACTGGAACAGGAAAATTGAGAAGTGACAATAGCACAAAGTACCCTCGACCACATTCCATAAGATTGAGATCTAGATGTAGGTATAGTTTCTCTACAGAGTGATTTAAGCTGCAGCGACCCCTTAAATTTAGCCGTGGGGAAGGGTGAAACTAGAGTCAAATTTATTGGGAGAATTGTAAGGTAGTCTTACAAGACATTCAGTTAACCAAGTTTTGAACGTTCTTCATCAGTCTGAGACCATTAAAGAGTAAGATTAACGAAGGAGATGAATAAAATCTGAGTTATTTGTTGCGGGTTTGTTTAGTTAGAGTGATTCTGAACAAACAGCAGTGGGAGATGATGCACATCGCGGTGGCCTTACCGACTTTCTAGAGCCTACCGTATACTGTTTCCTTCAGCAAACATCTCGCCTAACGACCACAACCCTAAAATTAGAGAAGGTCTGTTGTTCCATTATAATACAATCGAACTACTACTGTGATAAGTCATTTCAGTTAAATCCTAACTCGAATTATTTACAGGTGAATGGAGAAACTGGTACTAGTTGACCTCGAGGAAGGTCAGCTTGGATTCCGAAGAAATGCGGGAACACGTGAAACAATACTGAGCGTACGATTTATCTGAGAAGATTGAAGGAAAAAAGTAAACCCGCGGTTGTAGCATTTGTAGATTTAGAGAAAGCTTCCGATAATGCTGACTGGACTAAATTCTTAGAAATTCTGAAGATAGCGGGGCTAAAACACGGAGAGCTCAAAGCTACTAGGGTAAGTCAATTATTACCCGAAAAGTAGTTATAAAATTTTATTGTAATCAAATTGGAAACTTACAAGAACATCATTTTCGACATAGTTTCCCTGCGTTTCAACGCGCTTGGTCCATCGTTATACAAGCTTCCTGATGCCCTCATAAAAGAAGATTCTCGGTAGAGCTGCGAGCCAGAAGTGCACTGATTCTTTCACTGCTTCGTCCGAGGCAAATGCCTGAGTGGACCAAACAAGTGATAGAAGGGGCAAGATCGGGACTATATGGAGGGTGATCCAGTACTTCAAATTTGAGTTTCTGGAGCGTTTCAGCAGTGTGGGCAACAGTATGCGGACGGGAATTGTCGTGCAACAACACAACACCTTTTGACAGCAATCTTCGGCGTTTGCTTCGAATTGCAGGCTTTAGCCTGGACTAAACATCTCACTGTAACGTTTACTGTTTATTGTTGTGTGCCTTCCCCCATAATGTTCCAGTACTGGACCTTGTGCGTCTCAAAAAACGGTAAGCATCAGTTTTCCTGTGGGCGGTTGTGTCTTGAACTTTTTCTTGCACTGCGAATTTGGATGTTTCCATTCCACACTCTGCCGTTTACTCTCCGGCTCGTAATGATGAATCAATGTTTCGTCACCAGTAATGATCCTGTCTAAAAAGTTGTCCCCTTTGTTACCATAGCGAGCCAAATGTTTTTGCAGATGTCCAAGCGCGTTTGTTCATGCAGCTGTGTGGGTTGTTTTGGGCCACATCTTGCACAAAGTTTATGAAACCCATGTCTGCTGTGGATGATTCCATAGGCAGAACCGTGACTAATTTGCAGACGATGTCAATAGTTAATCGTCCGTCTAAGAGAATCACTTCACCTGAACGCTCAATGGTTTCTTCATTTGTGGCAGTAAACGGTCGTCCGGCTCCTTCACCGTGCGTAACACTTGTGCGAACATTTCGGAATTTTTCAATCCATTCGTAGAGACACCGTTATGGTAAAACACCGTTCCCGTACTGTACCGAATGCCTTCGATGAATTTCGGCCCCTGATACGCCTTCCGACCGCAAAAAAAAAAAAAAAAAAAAAAAAAACCGGATCACTGAACGTTGTTCTTCTTTGGTGCAAATAAACAGCGGAGCAGCCATGATTAACAGCACGGCAGCGATAACGAAAGCGACCTAGCAGCATGAAAATTGCAAAGATATAACAACAAATAAATAAAGCAGTACTACCAAAATAAACAAAAATATAACTAAATTGCGGATAATAATTGACTTACCCTTGTACATAATTTATACAGAAACTATACTGGAGTTGTAAATGTCCAAGAACATGAAAGAGAAGCAGTGGTTGAAAAGGAAGTGAGACAGAGTTGTACCTTATAGCCGATGTTATTCAGTTTGTACATTGAACAAGCCGTGAAGCAAACCAAGGAGAAAATAGTAATTAAACTTCAGCGAGAAGAAATAAAAATTTTGCCGTTTGTCGATGACATTGTAATTCTGTAAGAGACGGCCAAAGGAATTGGGAGGTAAATGTATGTGCTAAGAAGTATTTTGTGAAGATATTTGTGTGGAGTGGAGCCTTTTACCAATGTGAAACGTGGACGATAAGAATTTCAGACAAGAAGAAATAGGAGCTTTCGAAACATGCTGCTACAGAAGAACAGTGGGAATTATTTGGGTAGATACGAAAACTAATGAGACGGTAAGGAATCGGACTGGCAAAAACTGATATTTATGGCACAGCTTGACTAAAAGAAGGACCGGTTGATAGGACATAACCCATGGCGTGGTCAAGCAATCGTCACTGAAGGAAAGCATGGTGGACGGGAAGGGGGAGGGAAAACTGGAGAGGGAGAAAACGGTTTGGATGCGGTAAACAGGTTCAAACGGATGTAGGTTACGGGAGCTAAGCAGAGTTGAAAAGTCTCACAATAGACTAACTCTGAAAGCTACACGGAGCTACAAGGACATTCTTTCAAGGGTGAAAGGAGCAGGATGGAAGAAGAAGGGAGGAATGATACTGTTACGTAAAGTATCCACACAAGGTTCGGTGGTTTGCGGAATACGAATGTAAAATGAAGTAATCACTGAGGATGAGTGGGAGAATTGTCATCTGACTATTTCGCGATGGTTACAAGAATGTCCATGATCTTCACCGATTGATAGCGTCTATAAATTTACATCAGTCATGGGAGAAATGAGCAGTTAGTCATGATTTCATTCGGGCGGCGTGAATAAGTTACACAAATGACAACAAAAAATCAATAGCCACAACAAGATGAGTTGTAAAGTGCGATTTACGTATTTGGATTAAGAGGTGAAAATTTCTTCAAGTTTTGTGTTAATGTTATTTATATAAAGTACATTACTTGCCATTAAAATTGCTACACCACGAAGATGACGTGCTACAGACACGAAATTTAACCTATAGGAAGAAGATGCTGTGATATGCAAATGATTAGGTTTTCAGAGCATTCACACAAGGTTGCCGCCGGTGGCGACACCTACAACGTGCTGACATGAGGAAAGTTTCCAACCGATTTCTCATACACAAACAGCAGTTGACCGGCGTTGCAAGGTGAAACGTTGTTGTGATGCCTCGTGTAAGGAGTAGAAATGCGTAAAATCACGTTTCCGACTTTGATGAAGGTCGGGTTGTAGCCTATCGCGATTGCGGTTTATCGTGTCGCGACATTGCTGCTCGCGTTGGTCGGTATCCAATGACAGAATATGGAATCGGTGGGTTCAGGAGGGTAATACGGAACGCCGTGCTGGATCCCACCGGCCTCGTATCACTAGCAGTCGAAATGACAGGCATCTTATCCGCATGGCTGTAACGGATCGTGCAGCCACGTCTCGATCCCTGAGTCAACAGATGGGCACGTTTGCAAGACAACAATCATCTGCACGAACAGTTTGATGACGTTTGCAGCTCGGAGACCATGGCTACGGTTACCCTTGACGCTGTATCAAAGACAGGAGCGCCTGCGATGGTGTACTCAAGGACGAACCTGGGTGCACGAATGGCAAAACGTCATTTTTTCGGATGAATCCAGGTTCTGTTTACAGAATCATGATGGTCGCATCCGTGTTTGGCGACATCGCGGTGAACGCACACTGGAAGCGTGTATTCGTCGTCGCCATACTGGCGTATCACCCGGCGTCTTGATATGGAGTGCCATTGGTTACACGTCTCGGTCACCTCTCGTTCGCACCGACGGCACTTTGAACAGTGGACGTTACATTTCAGATGTGTTACGACCTGTGGCTCTACCCTTCATTTGATCCCTGCGAAACCCTACATTTCAGCAGGATAATGCACGACCGCATGTTGCAGGTCCAGTACGGTCTTTCTGGATACAGAAAATGTTCGACTACTGCCCTGGCCAGCACATTCTCCAGATCTCTCACCAATTGAAAACGTCTGGTCAGTGGTCGCCGAGCAACTGGCTCGTCACAATACGCCAGTCACTACACTTGATGAACTGTGGTATCGTGTTGAAGCTGCATGGGCAGTTGTACCTGACACGCCATCCAAGCTCTGTTTGATTCAATGCCCAGGCGTATCAAGTAGTGATTCTCCAACTGAAAGAGGTTCCTACTCAATGGTCTGAAGATGACCACAGTAGTGGTCCAAACCGGTCACCTTGTTAAATAAATCGTGATCAAGACTGTTTTTAATAGTAATTATTTATAAGACATTGATCACTGCTATTCCCATAATGCATTCAAAAGTATCAAGGCCGTTATTACGGCCAGAGATGGTTGTTCTGGGTACTATTTCTCAGGATCTATGCACCCAAATTGCGTGAAAACGTAATCACACGTCAGTTCTAGTATAATATATCTGTCCAATGAATGCCCGTTTATCATCTGCATTTCTTCTTGGTATAGCAATTTTAATGGCCAGTCGTGTAAATACAGCAGTAGTATGTATAGGCTTTTGACAATACTGACCGGTAAGCGCTCTTTGAAATTCTGGTGGTACAAGGATAAAATATTTTGATTGATATGTTATCTACAGTTTTTAGTGAAATCAGACTACGGTTATGACAGTTGAAGGACTTGAAAGGGAAGCGGTAGTTGAGAACAGAGACTGACAGTGTTGTAGCCTACCCACGATGCTCACTGTGCAGTAGAAATAAGGGATCACATTTCAGAAGCTCCGTAATTCCCACTTATTACGCTGCATAAGTTTTAAATTTGGCTCAAAGGTGGGTGCAACCTTCCTCTCTAACGGCACAAAATCGTGGCACCTTGCGGCCTCACTCTCCTGTTCGACGACGCTTCAGCCAGCAAGGTGTCGACACAAGCGAAACAAGGCCACATCCCTGAAGTTCGTGTGAGCTGTAAGGTGGGTTAGTGGTGTCACATTGGCACCAAATTTCACCATAATTCTGCCCAACGCAACCGTGGGCGTCTCACATGATCAGAAGGTGGTCAAGGTCCCTCTTAACCACATTTCATCTCTTCTTTTGACGTCTCTGCGATGGAGGTCAAAATTGCGACACTCACTGCCGATATCACACGGTCTTCTTATGGGTATCAGAGGGGAAGTCGGCACTGAAAGGCCTCAGGTAGTGGCATAAAAGGTGTTAATGAAACCATCCCTTTCACTGGAGTGTTCATTCCCACCATTTCGCGTTCGAAAACGATAGATCGCAGTGCGATAAAATGAAATAAAATTTGACACTGCTAACAAGCTTGGTCGTTTCAACCCTTCTATAAGGACATTGTGTGGCTGCATCCCTATTGAAGGTGATCGCACTCTTTTGTAGTAGTGTAGCACAGTCCAATATTTGCTGTTGTGTACAGGGTGCAACCACAAGGGGCCGTCCGAAACCAATCGACGAAATTTGAACGTGACCCGTGCTACAAAGGAGTTATTCATTTTTCGTGCCCTCATACGGCGTGATTGGTTTAAAGCAGGTGCGTAGGTGGCACCCAAGGTATGTTCGAACTGGGTGGTGGGGGGGGGGGGAAGGGGGGTTGTAGGACTCTTTGCCCTTTTACTCACGCATGTCTTAATGTTGCACCCCCTCCCCTTATTCTCCTCCACGATTACGTCATAGGAAGGCGCGAAGGAGGAGGGATATAAATGCACAAGCAGGGTTTCCTGCCGCAGATCATGTTCAGATTCCGTTGAATGATTTTGAACGGTCCCCGGTGGTTCCAGCCTGTACACAAGAGCAAAAATTGGGATCGCACTGCGCTCAAAAGGGGGTCAGATCACGTCTAATGACGATGCAGCTCCACAGGTTCCTTAGAGAAAGGTTGAAACCTCCGAGAGTGGTTAGCAGTGACAAAGGTTTTCAGGAACACTTTCCTGTTTCTCATCGCACTGCGAAATGTCGTATTCGACCGTGAAATGTGTGGGAATAAACGTCCCAGAGAAACGAGTTGTTTCACTGAGGCCCTTCATGCCACCACCTGAAGCCTTTTCGTGCCGATTTCGTGCGCCGGTGCGTCTGAAATATTTTCTTCGGCCGCTCGTAGGAGAACTGCATGATTAGGAGAACTGCATGATTTGAACGATCGGTGTCGCGCTTCTAACATCTATCACGGAGACATGTCTTTTTTTGCAGTCTGTTGTTTAAAGGAAACTGTTGTTTTAATAGAGTTAAATAAAGCTTTTGGCCAAATCATAATTTCTCAAAAATATTTTAAAGTTGGAAAACATCACATTCTTCCCCACAAAAAAATTATGCAAATGGGACGAAAATCGTAGCTGTGATGTACGCGTACAGACAGACAAACGATTAAAGTTACAGAAAAACTGGTTGATTTATTTAAGAGAAAGAGCATCATAAATTCACCAAGTCAATAATGCGTTGGTCCACCTCTGGCCTATATGCAAGCAGGTATGCAGCTTGGCATTGATTGATAGAGTTGTTGTATGTCCTCAGAGATATCGTGGCAAATTCTGTACAACCGGCGTGTTAGGACGTCAAAACACTGATCTGGTGGGAGGGTCCTGCTCACAATTCTCCACACGTTTTAGAATATCGCCGATGCACCGCTGTGCTTTAAGGTAGCAGCGGATGAGAACCAAAACTTCAGTCAATGAGATTCCAGACCAAAGACGTCTCTGGAGATGCCCCAGAGAGCAGTGGAATACCATCTTGACTCTCACCCGCCGTACGGGTCAACAACTAGGTGTGGTGCTCTGGGGTACCATTTTAGCAGAATCCCTTTAGCTATCATCCGCGGCGCCCTCAGAGCATAGCGGTACGTCAACGATGTTCTACGCCCCTCTTTGTTGCCCTTCAAGGCAAGCCGTCTTGGGCTCACATTACAGCAACATAATGCCCGACCCCACACGGCGATAGTTTCAACTGCTTGTCTTCTTGCTTGCCAAACCCTATCTAGTCCAGCGAGATCGGCAGATCTATCCCTAATTAAGAGCATTCGGAGCACTGTCGGCAGGTCCATCCATCCATCTCGGGATTCAGATGATCTAAATGACACGATTTAAATGACACAACAGAAACAAATACACAAAAAAATTGTTTATACTCGGGTCTATTCTTGTATTATCATTTCCTCTCCGCACAAGTTTTGAAAAACTGAAGCACAGGTTGGGCATTAACCTATTGTTTGTGCCCACAATTTCTTCAAATGGTTCAAATGGCTCTGAGCACTATGGGACTTAACAGCTGTGGTCATCAGTCCCCTAGAACTTAGAACTACTTAAACCTAACTAACCTAAGGACATCACAAATATCCATGCCCGAGGCAGGATTCGAACCTGCGACCGTAGCAGTCACACGGTTCCGGACTGCGCGCCTAGAACCGCGAGACCACCGCGGCCGGCGCAATTTCTTCATAATTTCTGTGTAGTAATGTGACATTCAATGATACTTTGGAAAAAAAGATGCTTTACTGGTCGAGGGTATTAAGTGATTGGCTAACTGTGTTGTTTCATATTTTTCACAAACACAGTCGCATAACTATTTCACAACTCAGTAGTTTTGACAACATAGCAGGAAAGAAGACCACTAGGTGCTGGAAACCGGTTACATCACTGTGAATGGCTCATATAACTGTGTTGTAAAAAATTTGTAGAATAAATGAGCAATATAAACAGATTTTCAAGAGGTTTTATTTTTTAAAACGTTCCTTTTACTACAGTAATTTAAAAATGGAAAATGTTTCTTTTCATAATAGAAAATAATGTTGTTTTGAGGTCTGTGGGTGGAAATTTAATACTTTGCTTAATATTTGTGACAAATTGAAACTACATCAGTACTCAAACCTGTGTTCCATAGACCAGTTAGCCGCTACGAACATCTTGTGCACTGAAGCTGACAGCTGTTTGTCATTTGTGTTACAGGCTGTAGGCCTTCCCAACTTCAGTGATCGTCCTCCCGACAATCATTTCTTTTTCGATTTCTTCACATTTTTCATGGAGCCATTTCGTCTTAGCTTCCCTGCACTTCCTATTTATTTCATTCCTCAGTGACTAGTATTTCTGTATCCAGAATTTTCCTGAGCGTTTTTGTGTTTCCTTCTTTCATCGATCAACTCATGTATTTCTTCCGTTACCCATGGTTTGTTCGCAGTTACCCTCCTTGAACCTGTGTTTTCCTTGCCAACATCTGTGATTGCAATTTCTAGAGACGTCCATTCCTCTTCAACTGTACTGCCTACTGAACTATTCTTTGTTGCAGTATTTATAGCCTTAGAGAACTTCAACCGTATCTCGTCATTCCTTAGTACTTCCGTATCACACCTCTTTGCATACTGATTCTTCCTGACTAATGTCTTAAACTTGAGCCTACTCTTCATCACTACTATATTGTGATCTGAGTCTATATCTGCTCCTGGGTACGCCTTACAATCCAGTATCTGATTTCGGAATCTCTGTCTGACCACGATGTAATCTAACTGAAATCTCCCCGTATCGCCCGGCCTTTTCAAGTGTACCTCCTCCTCTTGTGATTCTTGAACACAGAATTCGCTATCACTACCTGAAACTTGTTGCAGAAATCAAATAGTCTTTCTCCTATCTCATTCCTTCTCCCAAGCCCATATTCTTCTGTAACCTTTTCTTCTACTCCTTCCCCTGCAACTTCATTACAGTCTCTCATGACTATTAGATTTTCATCTCCCTTTATGTACTGTATTACCCTTTCAATATCCTCATACACTTTCTGTATCTCTTCATCTTCAGCTTGCGACGTCGGCATGTTTACCTGAACAATCGTTGTTGATGTTGGTTTGCTGTCGATTCTGATAAGAACAACCCTATCACCGAATTTATAACGGATCTTTTACGTTGGGATAAATTTATTTTATTTTTTGTTAGATGTTTTCGTTAAAAAGCCGAATAAATTGTAATTAGGAATGATATAATTAAGCAGAGTAGAGCAGATAAGGTCAAAGAGATGTTCATTGGGCGGACATTGTCGTAATGTAAAGTCATTGCGTTGTTCGGTTGTTAAAACAAGTCGTTTGTGTTCCGTTCTGCTGATCGGTTGCGCGCGTATCTGAAAGGAATTAATTCGGGGACTAGAACAAACTTTCACATAATAGTTACAATTCGATGTTCCGACAAAAGGGGTTAACGTCAGTGTTAATTTGAATGGTGGGCGACAGGATTAGTTTTGACAGATACGTGAAAACGGACGTAGCGAAAGTTGTTCGCCTGTCATCCTTGAACGTGACTTTTTATTCAATTAACGATTGCAGGCTCATTAAAAGCTATTATTTCATGCTTAGGATCAATCCCTCTTTCCTCCTAGATAGTGATCATTCATTAACATTTACGTCATAAGAAAAAGGATTATTAATAAAAGTGATGTTAAATGGCAATTACGTGTTATTCCGTTAGTGTGGAACCGACGTAATATCTCTGAAATGACATTGATATATAATTTGTGTTAAATACTGAACTGAGATAGGAAGTAAATTGAAATTGGTGAACATTTGATACTGAGACTATAGAAGCAGAAGCGCTTAAGGTTTCTCTTCTCTAAAATGGCAAAATAGGTACGAACTTTAACTCAATAGTCGACATTATGTATTGCAAAGACATTAGCATTTCATACTTATTTTGACGACGCTCTGTTAAACAAAGGAACGTTGCGTCTCTGTACGAGTAATAAAATTAAATCTAAAAACATAATTAATAACGGTGTACTCCGCTTTAACAAACTGTATTGCGTGTCGTCATTGGGCAATAACTGCTCAACCCTGGAGACTTGTGTGGTGAAATTAGAAGTCGGGCATATAAAACGATCTTAAAAATCCATTCAAGCTACAGTGGAGTCGGCACAACACGACGTGGGCAGTTATAAACTGCACACAGTAACATACTCTCTGTCCTACCTTCCTATTCATAACGAATCCTACTCCCATTATACCATTTTCTGCTGCTGTTGATTTTACGCTACACTCATCTGGACATAATTTGGCACGATATCGTCAGGAGATCATCCAAGAACTCCATCAATCAATGCGAAGCCAAATAATTGCTTGCATAAGAGCCAGAAGTGTACCAACGCGTTACTGACTTCCTCAATTTGTGGTACATCTACATCACATCTACCGATTTCCGTCCCATTCACATCATTTCTTCTTGGTTCAAATGATTCAAATGGCTCTGAGCACTATGGGACTTAGCTTCTGAGGTCATCAATCCCCTATAACTTAGAACTACTTAAACCTAACTAACCTAAGGACATCACACACATCCTTGCCCGAGGCAGGATTCGAACCTGCGACCGTAGCGGTCGCGCGGCCCCAGATTGTAGCGCCTAGAACCGCTCGGCCACTCCGGCCGGCATTTCTTCTTAGATCTGTTCTTTTTGGTATTATGGTGTAGTAGAAGCCAGTACTTGTTTGGTCCTGTACCGCGTTGCTCCGTGATGCGAAACGCCTAGTTTGTCCACGGCCACCGCCGGTGACGACAAGGTACACGAGGTCGTGAGGTACTCGTACAGAGTTGCAGCGCAGGACAGGGCGAGGCGAGACTACAGCGACGGCGACAGCGGTAGGAGGCGATGTCGGGTCGCGAAACCTGGCGCCACCCAGGCGGCCCTGGCTGTTGCTCCCGCTATTGCTGCTGCTGCTGCGCCGGTAGCAGCCGTCGCGCCGCGCCGCCTCCGCAAGCACTTCCGCCTCTGCAGCTGTGGCGCCGGCGCCGGCGCCGGCTGACAACCCGAGAGCGCCCGGCATGCGCTCGGCTATACAGCCGCTCCGATAACATCGCTGCATTCGCCAGCTGCCGGAATGCGGGCCGTGGAGATAGCAGTGGCAGCATCGCAAAACACAGCCGATTAGCTCAAAAACGCGACTGCGTGCAGTGGTCAATTTCCACTCGCATAGCAGCAAATATTAATATAATTATCCATACAAAGAGAAAATACCAATGTTATATAACAGAACCTAACAATATGAGAAATAACATAGTGTAAAAACTTGTTAATTTACATTAGATTATTATTAATCCATAACACAATTAATGAAGCGAAACTACACTGAAGAGCCAAAGAAACTGGTACACCTGGCTCGCATGCAGAACTGCCGCAGCACGACGTGGCATGGACTCGACAAATGTCTGGGGTAGTGCTGGAGGGAACTGACATCATTAATCCTGCAGGGCTGCCCATAAATCCGTAAGAGAACGAGGAGCTCGAGATCTTTTCTGAACAGCATGCTGCAAGGCATCACAGATATGCTCAATAACGTTCATGTCTGGGGAGTTTGGTAGCCAGCGGAAGTGTTTAAACTCAGAAGGATATTCCTGGATCCACTCTGTAGCAATTCTGGACAAGTGGGGTATCGCATTGTTCTGCTGGAATTGCCCAAGTCTGTCGGAATGTGCAATGGACATGAATGGATGCAGGTGATCAGACATGATGTTTACGTGGGCGTCTCCTACGGATTCGTATCAAGACGTATCAGGGCCCCATACCACTCAAACTGCACACGCCTCACACCGATATGGATTCATGACGTTGTCTCCATATCCGTACACGTCCATCCGCTCGATACAATTTGAAACGAGACTCGTCCGACCAGGAAACGTCTTTTCAGTCATCAACAGTTCACTGTCGGTGTTCGTACGCTCAGGCGAGGAGTAAAGCTTTGTGTCGTGCAATCATCAAGGGTGCACGAGTGGGCCTTCGGCTCTGAAAGCTGTAATATTTCTGGCTTAGTCAGGCATCATATTAGGCTCCAAGAAGCTGTTCCCAGAGCGGTGGAGATGCAAGAAGTATATAGATGACGAAATGTGGTGTGAGGTACCTGTGACAGATGTTAGATTCGGTACCATTCCCGTGAGAAAGACCGCCTGCATAATGCTACTGCTCTTTGATTCTCTGCTGTGTTCGGAGCAAGGGCGCCAAAACGATAAAGTATAGTTATTATTATTAGTTAAACTACTCATTGGAATGACTTCACTTTTTAATATAAATATCTCTCAACAGCTGACTATCAATCAGTCATTTTAGAATTATTAAAAACAATTTAAAACAAAAACAAAAGACTGACGAAATTGCAGACGGAGCACTTCGGAAGCGTTCGGGTGACGCCTTTTCTGGTATGGCGTGCGAAGTGTTTCGGGCTGTTCGTCACTCTGGATTGGGCAGTCGAGAAGAACAGACATGTTGTCTGTGGCAGGATGTGTTTGCCAGTATTCAGTATTAAAAGATTCACTCCGGTAGCCATGAAGCATAGACACGTGCCACAAATAGTGTAAAGATACATTTACGTAAACATTGTGTTTGATCATGTACTTTGCTGTATCAGAAGGTTTTGCATTAAGATCATGTAGTCTTCTCGTGTGGCTATATTAAAATACGTGAGTGGCATCCCAAAGAAGTGATACATTATTTCAGAACAGAACCTCGCTAAAAGTTAGTTTCAGCCTCAAAATACAGAACCTACGACCTGCGTGCTGTTTTCTGCGCTGGGGACATCAACTTGAAGACAGCAGGTTAGCGAACTATAACAGAACCTTCGTATTCCATACAGTGCAGTGAAAACAACTAGGCGCCTCAAGGGTCCTGCATGCACAGAACAAATGTTCTCAGTGACCGTCATCTGCAATAATGCAGAGGAGGTAAAGGATGATGATCGTTATTAACACCAACAATCAATTCATTCTTCCTTTCTTGCCGTAAAGCCCATATCGATGACGTTTCGTTGAATGGTTCGCACGCTGACACTTATTGATGACCCAGTATTGAAACCTGCAGCAATTAATGAAAGGGTTGCACTTCTGTCAAGGTAAACAATTCTCTTCAGTCGTCATTGGTGCCGTTCTCGTAGGATCTTTTTTCCGGCCGAAGCGATTCCGGGGATTTGAGGTTTTACCGGATTCCTGATATTCACGGTATACTCGTAAAATGGTCGTACGGAAAAATCCCCATTTGATCACTACCTCAGAGACGCTATGTTCTATCGGTCGTGCTGTGACTATAACACCACGTTCAAACTCACTTAAATATTGATAACCTGCCATCGTAGCAGCAATAATCGATCTAACAACTGCGCCAGACACTTGTTATCTTATACAGGCATAGCCGGCCGCAGCGCCCATGCTGACTGCTTACATATCTGTGTATTTGAATACGCATGCCTGTACCACTTTCTTTGGCACTTCAGTGTGTTACGTAAAGCAAAAGATATCAGTTGTAAAACCAAACACTAGTAAAGTCGTTTCAGTGACGACAGGCTCGAAGTTTTTTAGAGCCCTCTGTCACTGAAACAGTTACGATTTCAGAGACAAAATTCCTTTTTCACTAACCACCCTCACACCTTTCTATACTATTTGTATTCCCTTTAATCATTATTTATTTATGTTTTCCAATCTTTGATTTTTATTGTATTTTATTTTTTAGCTTGTATTTTTACTAACGAAGAACTAAAAAGAAATTCTAATTTTTAACACACTGTCACAGTAGTAACTGTATTAGTAGAACTGTATTGGTAACTGCCCACACACTGTTATATAGATAGTGGGCTAGTTGCAGCAAGTAAATAAAAAATAAATAAAAAATAAACAGCAACAAGAAGAGACCTACTTTTTTTAATTGCCTTTGGGGACGTGCCCATACAAACGTTTCTACAGTGGGAGATACAAAAGTGTGTTTCGACATTTCTAAACATTCAATAGGGCCAAGCCGTACCATGGTACAGCCGGCCGAAGTGGTCGTGCGGTTCTAGGCGCTACGGTCGCAGGTTCGAATCCTGCCTCGGGCATGGATGTGTGTGATGTCCTTAGGTTAGTTAGGTTTAACTAGTTCTAAGTTCTAGGGGACTAATGACCTCAGAAGTTGAGTCCCATAGTGCTCAGAGCCATTTGAACTTTTCGTACCATGGTACGAAGCTATACAGCCTTAGACATGCCATGTGACGCCGTGCAGGTGATTATTGTGTCAGTTGTAACGGTATGAAGATAAGGACAACACAACACCAGTACCTGAGGGGAGTAAACCTCCAATCGGCCAGCAATTGAACGCGTGCAGTTCAGTTCGCAATCTGCTGCGCTGAACCCGCAGCTTCCGAGGCGTACAAGGGCAGAAGGTAGGAGAAAAAGAAAGCTAAGTGTTTTACAACGTCTACAACGAGGTCGTTAGGCTCGATGCGCGCAAGCGCTTTATTATAGCGCGCTCGTTGCGTGATTTAGAAGAACACATGTAATGGAATCACACAGGTACAGCAGTGAAGCTGCGAATATGCGGCTGCTCGATTGTAGTGATCTCGCCGATCGCATTGCAGAAGTGTTCGCAACACTAGCAGCGGCTATCGTGAGCACTTCATCCATGCAGATGATGTTTATTGAAGAGTCTAAGGCGCTGCAGTCATGGACTGTGCAGCTAGTCCCGGCGGAGGTTCGAGTCCTCCCTCGGGCATGGGTGTGTGTGTTTGTCCTTAGGATAATTTAGGTTAAGTAGTAAGCTTAGGAACTGATGACCTTAGCAGTTAAGTCCCATAATATTTCACACGCATTTGAACATGTTTTTTTTATGTAAGAGGTGAGGAAATACCTTAAATACGGGACAGAGCTCGCCTGAAGTTCCACAATAAGATAAAGCAGAAGATCCTGGGTTCGAGCCCTATTACGCACATATTTTTTCACACGTCGCCACTGATTTCGCATAATGTCTCGATGTAGCTGACATCGATGGTTCCTTCCCCTTCCCTTTCTTTCTCCCCTCCCTCCCCCCTTTTCACCTTTCCGATATCTCCGAAGGAACAGTCATCACGCATTCACATAACTGATTCGTTTCGCTAGACAATGAATCCACCACCTTCAGCGTAGATGCAGAATTTTGTTCGACGTCTTTCGGGGATCTCGAAGTAGCGAGAATGGAGGACATGGATGGGGGCTGCGGAAATGTGATGCTGGGTGCGAATGTGGGTCGGCCGAAAGGCGTGCCGAGACAGTCTGCGCGGTAGAGATAAACTCTGTGTCTGGATGGAATTGGAATTTTTAGAACTGAACAAAACCTGTTGCGTAAGTGTTTGCATGGAAAAACACAGAACTCAAATGAACCATTTAACAGAGTCATACGGTCTAGAATTCCTAAAACAGTATTTGTAGACAAAGAGACATTGAATTTGGGTGTCTATGATGCAGTTCTTTCATTGAATGATGACAGTGTGGGGAGAGTTAGGCTGCTTCAAAAGTTAAGCAAACAACCTGGGGAAAATATAGTGATGGCATAATCCGAATTGGATGTTGTCCGTGTGAAGAAAGCAGATTATGAAGTGACTACGATAGCTAGGAAGTTAAAGAATGCACCCAAGGAATGCTAAGAGAGCCAGGAAGGATGAAGAAAATGCAGATGACCCAGGATATGGTACAGGGATGTTATAAGTTCAGTAACAAACTATGTTCATCTTTAAAGCCAGATTATTGACATTTTATTTTTTTAATGATTGGGTACATTTTTTTCAGGAAATTACCATCACAGAACAGTGAAACTTACACAACTTACATTAGCTGGGAAGAACATCAATGATGTACTTTTTAGAGAAGTTCAGTGTAATATTGTAGAAATTATGAATTAATAAAGCTTAAGTATGTGGAAAAAATTTTACAACTTGCAAAAAAAAAATCTCTAAAAATAAATTATGCAAGCGTCTTATCTATGAAAATAGGTCAATGGAGAGAGACTCTCCTCCACCAGCCATTAAAATTTTATAACATTATCATGAACCGTTCACGAGATAAATGTATCTAAAATCGCTAAATTTAACATTGTAAGGATATAAGGTAGAATCTCCCCTTAACAGTGGACCATGACGAGATGCAGGAACGGCTGTCTTGCGGCGTCTGCCACTGAAGTTGTCTGAGAATTTCCGAGACGCCTTCGCGTTTACTAAATGAACCTGTAACGAAACGCACTGATCCCCTTTAGAGCTTCATTTCCTCAACCATTCCTAGCTGGTACGGCTCCCATTTTGAGGAGCAATATTCAATTTTTCTCCGGAACCCAGACTGATCCTCACCTAGGCCGTATTCTACCATCTTTCCATTCTTCTGTAAAGAATTCTGACCAGTATTGTGCAACCACAGCTTATTAAACTAATATTTCGGTAACATTCAGGTAAGTCCGAATGTCATCCAATCCATATGTGGCATACAGCAAACCAGTGCTTAACAGTATTGGTTAAAAACAGTCTTAGTTGCAAATTTAGTTTTTTATGTTTCAACTACGCGTTTTACCTTATTTAGGCATCTTCAAGTTATCTTAAATTTGGTATTTATTAGAAGGATCCTTTAGTCTGTGTAGCCAAAGGGCATCGTCGAATATATCAGGCCAACATCGCCTTCGTTAAACTCAGTGAAAACTTTACCTGAGCCCCATCTTATTCTGTTACTCACTCCTGTGAAAAGGAACGCGTTATGCAGGTCTTGGTGTTACTCGTGTCCACCTGGAAAAGTTTTTACTGAGTTTAACGAAGGCGATATTGGGTGATATATTCGACGATGCCCTTTGGCTACACTGACTAAAGGATCCTTCTAAGAAATACCAAATTTAAGATAACCTGAAGATGCCTAAATAAGGCGAAACGCGTAGTTGAAAAAAAAAAAAAGAAACAACTAAAATTGAAACCAAGAAGTATTTTAACCAATAAGTCAGAATTTGCTTTCTTCTAAATTGGGATTATTACACTTGTCTTGAAGTCTGGCAATATTCCACCTGTTTCATACTGTATATCTGGGATACCATGTGCAATACTTTTGTCATTACTGGTTCTCCCAAAGATTTGCTTGGTTCTGAGGGTATCACCAAACGGTGATATTTCTTAGAAGCAGAGAGGATAGTATACAAAATGGGGCACGAAGAAATAGGCAGATTCTGTTCAGAATCTGTAAAATGAACTACAGAATTCTGCTGTTATCTCTGCCTCTCGCTTTTGTTATGTTACGTAGTACCATAGCTGTATTCTGCCGAGTGCACAAAAATTTTGTCTGGGTATATGAACGAGAAAACTTAAAATCATAACCGTGAGGAGTAAGAAGTACCTAACTATCTGAGATTCCGTTAATGCAAAAGCTTTAAGGACTAGCGACTAATCCATCAGACTGAGGCGAAGATAAAATTGCAAGAGATACGAAAATATCCATCTTTTGATTTGCAGCTCCTTGTATTGGCCGTATTTTCAGTCAAAATTTTTGGGATTTGAGGTCCGCCAGTTACGCAAAACACCGTTTTTCTCAGTACCCAAACATGTTTCGGCACCACTGTGCCATCATCAGTGGGTTTTCGTTTTTATTTATTTATTTTATTATTTTATGGCACAGTAGTGCCGAAACATGTTTGGGTACTGAGAAAAACGGTATTTTGCGTAACTGGCGGACCTCAAATCCCAAAAAAGATACGAAAATAGCTAGTACATTGGTTGGAAACATCAATGTCCCCACATAATGCAGGTGCTGTAGGGAAGTGCTAGAATAGAAGGGAACAAATACATGCTGCTGCGCCGAAGTTCAAATCATCCACCTGTTTGTTTATAGCTTGTCATTCGGATTCATAGTTCACCCGTGGAAATTTCCACATATAAGTAATGGAGCGTGGGTATTGTGGACTGATTATTGTCCTTTCTCTCACAAAGGGGAGAGTAAACGTTTGATATCAGAAGGATATTCAACAGATGGAGTGGGTAAAGAGACGTGCATAGGTTAGGGCGTAGACGTTTTATGTAGATCTCAGGATGTAGCAACTGTGCCATGTGTGCATGTGTGCGTGCGTGTGTGTGTGTGTGTGTGTGTGTCTGTGTGTTCGTGCGTGTACATTTTTAGTTTCATTTGGAAAAGTATGAGTTTTGGAGTGCGTGCAGAATGAGAGTTTCAGTTGTAAGAGGCAAAGCCATCAGAGTAAACATTCCACATCTTCCACGGCAAAGAAATCCATAGCCGTCACACAGGTTCCGGTATGGTCATGATGACGCCCTTCGACTGCAGGGACCCTCTTCCCGTGAAGTTCCTCGAGCGTGGAAACAATCAATGCGTTGTGAAGACTCTTTAAAAACTGCAGTGCACCACGAAGTCAAAACGCTCAGGAATGGTGTCGTACTAAATCATCCTGTTGCACGACGACCGCCGCCCTTATACTGCCAATCGGAAGAAGGCTACGCTTCAGCGATTTGGCTGGGAAACACTGCAGCATCCTCCGTACACCCTGGACTTTCTCCGTGCGATTTTCACGTCTTTCTCGACATGAAGAAGAACATGAGTGGACGTCGATTTCAGTCGGACAATTCTGTGCGAGAGTGGATGCGGTTGTGGAACTGTCAGCGGCCGACCACGTTCTACGCACCAGGAATTGATCGTCTCGTCTTGCTGTGGGATAAATGTCCTAAGGTGTGAGATGGTTACTTTTGAATGAATTCCATGTTACCGTTGTGGCGGGTGCTCGGCTTTTATTTGACTCCCCCTAATACATATGTCACGCGAGCCATCTGCACTTTGGAGAACGGCCAATGCTTGCGAGAGGTTTCCTTCTGTCTGAACTGCGCAATCGGTCAATCCAACAATTTGAACTTTATGAGCAACTAGAGAAAGGCACAGCCTCTTACATTCGGTTTACTAGTGCCAGTTCCGGTTCTGCACCAGAAACTGGCATGAAAACAACAGAAAGACAAATATTTATCCAGAACAAAATTGTGAAATGTTAAAATCATTAAATGGCCAGCGTACACATACAGAAGTACGTCTCTTACAAAGCTTAAATGTTATCATTATCTTGAAAATATCTTCTCGATAAAAGTACTCGCAATTCAGTGTCCATATTAAATACTTCCCTGTCTGCAAACACGTTTTCGCATTTCTGTATGTTACGATATTAGACAGTCATTTGTATTTTTAAATTCTGTAATAAAAATATAATAGTTCTTTTTAACTTAACATTGCTTACATACAACAGCTGGTGCATAAGTTTGCAGCGTTTTTGTTTTGCATGTTGATATTCCGGTTGTTATGGGTCTATTTATAGATTGTCATTTATCATTTGTAGTTCACAGTTTCTGTTTCAGTTTACGTATTGTCATTTTGTCATTTGGAGATTGTGAGTGGAACCGTAGACGCTAGAAAGTGGAGTGCTAAGTGCAGAAATCGGAACACTGACGTCTTATTCTTCTGCTTGAATGCAGTAGAGGGGTAATAGCAGCAAAGCCAGCCAGAAACATTTGCGCTTTGTATGGTGATAATGCAATTGGACAGGTTGAAATGGCTCTGAGCATTATGGGACTTAACATCTCAGGTCATCAGTCCCCTAGAACTTAGAACTACTTAAACCTAACTAACCTAAGGACATCACACACATCTATGCCTGAGGCAGGATTCGAACCTGCGACCGTAGCTGTCGCGAGGTTCCAGACTGAGGCGCCTAGAACCGCTCGGCCACAACGGCCGGCCATCGGACAGGTCACGGCAAGAAAATGGTTTTCTCGTTTTAAGGAGGAGTGTTTTGAGATTAGTGGCTCTGCACGTCCAGTAAGATCTTCGGCGTTTGAAGAAGATCGTTAAACACATTAATCCACGAAGATCGACATCCATGTACTCGATAACTGGCAAATGTAGTGTACTGTGATCATTCCACCACCGCGCGACATTTGCATGCAGTGGGGAAGATTAAAAAATCGCGTGTATGGGTGCCGCATGCTTTAAGCTAACATCTCAAAAATCAACGAGTGGCCAGTATATGCATCTCTGCTTGGTCGAAATCAACTGGCAGTGAACAACACTGACGATTCTTATTGTGTATCGGTAATGGTGACAAACAATGGTGTCTTCATGCTAATATAAGGAAAAGGAAGGAATAGGCGGGCCCAAGCAAAGCAGCAACTCCCAGTACAAAGACCTTCGCGTATTCACAAAAGATAATGCTATGCATCTGGTAGAACAGCGACGGCGTGGTGTACTACGAATTGCTTCCCCGACATTTAACCTTCACTGCTGACTTTTATTGTCAACATCTGAGACGTCTTGCAGACGAAATCCGAGAGTAGCGACCAGGAAGAGTGAGTGAAGTGACGCTACTCCAAGATAATGCACGCCTGCACTCTGCTAGACTGACAAAAAGCGCTATACCGGAGTTGGATTGGGAAGTCTTTCCGCACCCACCTTTTTCAGTTGATTTTCTTCCTCAGATTTTCATTTTTTCCGCACTTTACCGGACAACCTTAAAGGAATTTCCTTTCCGAGTGAAAATGCGCTCCGAACTTGGTTCGACGAATTTTTCGCCTTAAAATCACATGATTTCTACAGTCGTGGAATCGAAAAATTAGCCCAGCATTGGTAGGCTGTTGTATATAGTGAAGAAGGATATATTATTTATGTATTTATTTACTCGTCAAGTGCCATAGGAGCAAATCTTCAAGGTCATGGAACTTGTCAGTACATGAAATTACAACATAAACGTAATAACAGATAAAAGTAAATGTTCATGAACCTTTAAAATTCAGTCCATAAGTTTAAGTAAACACTATCAGCAATACAATAAAAATCAGATTAATTTTTCAAGGAACTCCTCGACAGAATAGAAGGAGTGACCCATGAGGAAACTCTTCAGTTTCGATTTGAAAGCGCGTGGATTACTGCTAAGATTTTTGAATTCGAGTGGCAGCTTACTGCAAATGGATGCAGCAGTATACCGCACACCTTTTTGCACAAGAGTTAAGGAAGTCCGATCCAAATGCACGTTTGATTTCTGTCGAATATTGACCGAGTGAAAGCTGCTTATTCTTGGGAATAAACTAATATTGGTAAGAAGAAGCGACAATAAGGAATATATGTATTGAGAGGCCAATGTCAAAATACCCAGACTCGTGAACAGAGGTCGACAACAGGTTCATGAACTCACCGCCCGTTTCTGAGCCAAAAATATCCTTTTAGAATGGGAAGAGTTACCCCACAATATAATACCATACGACAATAGCGAATGAAAATAAGCAAAGTAGACTAATTTTCGTGTCGGACGATCACTCACTTCTGATACCGTTCGAATAGTAAAAATGGCAGTATTAAGTCTTTGAACAACACCCTGGACGTAGGCTTTCCACGACGACTTACTATCTATCTGAACACCTAGAAATTTGAACTTTCAGTTTCACTTATCATATGCCCGTTCTGTGAAATATAAACGTCAGATTTTATTGAATTGTGTGTTTGAAACTGTAAAAACTGAGTCTTTCTTTGATTTAGCGTTAGTTTATTTTTACAAGCCATGAACTGAGGTCATGTACTGCACTATTTAGAACCGAGCCAATGTCGCACACAACATCCTTTAGTACCAAGCTAGTTCCATCAGCAAACAGAAATATTTTAGAGTTACCCGTAATACTAGAGGGCATATCATTTATATAAATAAGGAACAGGAGTGGCCCCAACACTGATCCCTGGGGCACCCCTCACATGACAGTACCCCACTCAGACCCCACATCACAGCCGTTATCAATATTGTGAATAATGACCTTTTGCTGCCTGTTGCGAAAGTAAGAGGTGAACCAATTCTGAGCTACTCCCCGTATTCCCTAATGGTCTGGAGCAATATTTTGTGATCAACACAATCAAATGCCTTAGTTAAATCAAAAAATATGCCAAGTGTTCGAAACCTTTTTTTAACCCATCCAGTACCTCACAGAGAAAAGAGAACATAGCATTATTGACGACTTAAGTCTCTGTTACGTGTGTCTGTTCAATTAACTTATGAGAAATGCAACGAACTTATGCACCAACCTAATACAGCAGACTACGGTTTAATGACTTGTTACGGGGATTGGGCACGCAAAAGTCACAAAGGTAGGAGACGAGATACTGGCAGAAGTGAAGCTGTGAGTACCGGGCGTGAGTCGTGCTTCGGTAGCTCAGGTGATAGAGCACTCGCCCGCGAAAGGCAAAGGTCCCGAGTTCGAGTTTCGGTCGGGCACACAGTTTTAATCTGCCAGGAAGTTTCATATCAGCGCACACTCCGCTGCAGAGTGAAAATCTCATTCTGGAAAC
The DNA here is from genome assembly GCF_021461385.2 of Schistocerca piceifrons. Classification (NCBI taxonomy): domain Eukaryota; kingdom Metazoa; phylum Arthropoda; class Insecta; order Orthoptera; family Acrididae; genus Schistocerca; species Schistocerca piceifrons. Next base: position 329,775,738 of record NC_060140.1, read on the forward strand.
ATCCCCCAGCCTGTGGCTAAGCCATGTCTCCGCATTATCCTTTCTTTCAGGAGTGCTAGTTCCGCAAGTTTCGCAGGAGAGCTTCTGTGAAGTTTGGAAGGTAGGAGACGAGATACAGGCAGAAGTGAAGCTGTGAGTATCGGGCGTGAGTCGTGCTTCGGTAGCTCAGATGGTAGAGCACTTGCCCGCGAAAGGCAAAGGTCCCGAGTTCGAGTCTCGGTCGGGCACACAGTTTTAGTCTGCCAGGAAGTTTCTGCTTCTTGTTTTTCTGTGGACAGTTTAGGGCAAGTTGCGGAGCTCGAATGCCGAGCAGGTAAAAGTTGAGGTAGCATAAGCCGCATAAGCCCCATTCGGATCTCCGGGAGCGGACTGCCAAGGGGGAGGTTACCATGAGAAAAAGATTGAATAATCAACGAAAGGATAACGTTCTACGAGTCAGGGCGTGGAATGTCAGAAGCTTGATCGTGGTAGGGAAACTAAAAAATCTGAGACGGGAAATGCAAAGGCTCAATCTAGATATAGTAGGGGTCAGTGAAGTGAAGTGGAAGGAAGACAAGGATTTCTGGTCAGATGAGTATCGGGTAATATCAACAGCAGCAGAAAATGGTATAACAGGTGTAGGATTCGTTATGAATAGGAAGGTAGGGCAGAGGGTGTGTTACTGTGAACAGTTCAATGACCGGGTTCTTCTAATCAGAATCGACAGCAGACCAACACCGACAACGATAGTTCAGGTATACATGCCGACGTCGCAAGCTGAAGATGAACAGATACAGAAAGTATATGAGGATATTGAAAGGGTAATGCAGTATGTAAAGGGGGACAAAAATCTAATAGTCATGGGCGACTGGAATGCAGTTGTAGGGGAAGGAGTAGAAGAAAAGGTTACAGGGGAATATGGGCTTGGGACAAGGAATGAAAGAGGAGAAAGACTAATTGAGTTCTGTAACAAGTTTCAGCTAGCAATAGCGAATATCCTGTTCAAGAATCACAAGAGGAGGAGGTATACTTGGAAAAGGCCGGGAGATACGGGAAGATTTCAATTAGATTACATCATGGTCAGACAGAGATTCCGAAATCAGATACTGGATTGTAAGGCGTACCCAGGAGCAGATATAGACTCAAATCACAATATAGTAGTGATGAAGAGTAGGCTGAAGTTCAAGACATTAGTCAGGAAGAATCAATACGCAAAGAAGTGGGATACGGAAGTACTAAAGAATGACGAGATACGTTTGAAGTTCTCTAACGCTATGGATACAGCAATAAGAAATAGCGCAGTAGGCAGTACAGTTGAAGAGGAATGGACATCTCTAAAAAGGGCCATCACAGTAGTTGGGAAGGAAAACATAGGTACAAAGAAGGTAGCTGCGAAGAAACCATGGGTAACAGAACAGTTGATTGATGAAAGGAGGAAGTACAAACATGTTCCGGGAAAATCAGGAATACAGAAATACAAGTCGCTGAGGAATGAAATAAATAGGAAGTGCAGGGAAGCTAAGACGAAATGGTTGCAGGAAGAATGTGAAGACATCGAAAATGATATGATTGTCGGAAGGACAGACTCAGCATACAGGAAAGTCAAAACAACCTTTGGTGACATTAAAAGCAACGGTGGTAACATTAAGAGTGCAATGGGAATTCCACTGTTAAATGCAGAGGAGAGAGCAGATAGGTGGAAAGAATACATTGAAAGCCTCTATGAGGGTGAAGATTTGTCTGATGTGATAGAAGAAGAAACAGGAATCGATTTAGAAGAGATAGGGGATCCAGTATTAGAATCGGAATTTAAAAGAGCTTTGGAGGACTTACGGTCAAATAAGGCAGAAGGGATAGATAACATTTCATCAGAATTTCTAAAATCATTGGGGGAAGTGGCAACAAAACGACTATTCACGTTGGTGTGTAGAATATATGAGTCTGGCGATATACCATCTGACTTTCGGAAAAGCATCATCCACACAATTCTGAAGACGGCAAGAGCTGACAAGTGCGAGAATTATCGCACAATCAGCTTAACAGCTCATGCATCGAAGCTGCTTACAAGAATAATATACAGAAGAATGGAAAAGAAAATTGAGAATGCGCTAGGTGACGATCAGTTTGGCTTTAGGAAAAGTAAAGGGACGAGAGAGGCAATTCTGACGTTACGGCTAATAATGGAAGCAGGGCTAAAGAAAAATCAAGACACTTTCGTAGGATTTGTCGACCTGGAAAAAGCGTTCGACAATATAAAATGGTGCAAGCTGTTCGAGATTCTCAAAAAAGTAGGGGTAAGCTATAGGGAGAGACGGGTCATATACAATATGTACAACAACCAAGAGGGAATAATAAGAGTGGACGATCAAGAACGAAGTGCTCGTATTAAGAAGGGTGTAAGACAAGGCTGTAGCCTTTCGCCCCTATTCTTCAATCTGTACATCGAGGAAGCAATGATGGAAATAAAAGAAAGGTTCAGGAGCTGAATTAAAATACAAGGTGAAAGGATATCAATGATACGATTCGCTGATGACATTGCTATCCTGAGTGAAAATGAAGAAGAATTAAATGATCTGCTGAACGGAATGAACAGTCTAATGAGTACACAGTATGGTTTGAGAGTAAATCGGAGAAAGACGAAGGTAATGAGAAGTAGTAGAAATGAGAACAGCGAGAGACTTAACATCACGATTGATGGTCATGAAGTCAATGAAGTTAAGGAATTCTGCTACCTAGGCAGTAAAATAACCAATGACGGACTGAGCAAGGAGGACATCAAAAGTAGACTCGCTATGGCAAAAAAGGCATTTATGGCCAAGAGAAGTCTACTAATATCAAATACCGGCCTTAATTTGAGGAAGAAATTTCTGAGGATGTACGTCTGGAGTACAGCATTGTATGGTAGTGAAACATGGACTGTGGGAAAACCGGAACAGAAGAGAATCGAAGCATTTGAGATGTGGTGCTATAGACGAATGTTGAAAATTAGGTGGACTGATAAGGCAAGGAATGATGAGGTTCTACGCAGAATCGGAGAGGAAAGGAATATGTGGAAAACACTGATAAGGAGAAGGGACAGGATGAAAGGACATCTGCTAAGACATGAGGGAATGACTTCCATGGCACTAGAGGGAGCTGTAGAGGGCAGAAACTGTAGAGGAAGACAGAGATTGGAATACGTCAAGCAAATAACTGAGGACGTAGGTTGCAAGTGCTACTCTGAGATGAAGAGGTTAGCACAGGAAAGGAATTCGTGGCGGGCCGCATCAAACTAGCCAGTAGACTGATGACCAAAAAAATAAAAAAAAAGGCGCCGATCACAGTAGGTGTGGGAAGATTATGGGCAGACTGACCCCTCATCTCCAGGCTGAACTAATCGCCTCTTCCGCCGCCACCGTATATCAGAAAATAACTCCAGCGCCCACAAAGTGCAAAGAACGAGCCGACGTGTGCGGCCGGGAACGGTATGCAGCAGGACGAAACTTGACGGTATTAAATGACCCAAACCTACTTTCTACATCTACATAGACATCCTTACTCCTCTAACTACCTGATGGTGTGTGGATGAAGGGTCTTTGAGTACCTCTACCGGTTCTCCCTTCTATTCCAGTCTCGTATTGTTCGTGGAAAGAAAGATTGTCGGTATGCCTCTGTGTGGGCTCTAATCTCTTTGATTTTATCCTAATGGTCTCTTCGCGAGATATACGTAGGAGCGAGCAATATATTGCTTGACTCCTCGGTGAAGGTATGTTCTCGAAGCTTCAACAAAAGCCCGTACCGAGCACTGAGCGTCTCTCCTGCAGTCTTCCACTGGAGTTTATCTATTATCTCGGTAACGCTTTCGCGATTACTAGATGATCCTGTAACGAAGCGCGCTGCACTCCATTGGATCTTCTCTATCTCTTCTATCAACCCTATTTCGTATGGATCCCACACTGCTGAGCAGTATTCAAGCAGTGGGCGAACAAGTGTACTTTGTTTTCGGATTGCATTTCCTTAGGATTCTTCCAATGAATCTCAGTCTGGCATCTGTTTTACCGACGATTAATTTTTTATGGTCATTCCATTTTAAATCACTCCTAATGACTACTCCCAGATTATTTATGGAATTAACTGCTTCCAGTTGCTGACCTGCTATATCGTAGCTAAATGCTAAAGGATCTTTCTTTCTATGTATTCTAAGCACGTTACCCTTGTCTACATTGAGATTCAATTGCCATTCCCTGCATCACGCGTCAATTCTTTGCAGATCCTCCCGCATTTCAGTACAATTTTCCATTGCTACAACCTCACGATATACTACAGCATCATCCGCAAAAAGCCTCAGTGAACTTCCGATGCTACCCACAGGGTCATTTATGTATATTGTGAATAGGAACGGTCCTCCTCTGCGGCACACCTGAAATCACTCTTACTTCTGAAGACTCCTCTCCACTGAGAATGACTTGCTGCGTTCTGTTATCGAAGAACTCTTCAATCCAATCACACAATAGGTCTGATAGTCCACATGCTCTTACTTTGTTCATTAAACGATTGTGGGGTCAAGAAACACGGCATCTACCTGTGGACCCGCGTCTATGGCCCTCTCAGTCTCGTAGACGAATAGCGCGAGCTGGGTTTCATACGGTCATCTTTTTCGAAATCCATGCTGATTCCTACAGAGTAGATATCTAGTCTGCAGAAAATTCATTATACTCGAACATAATACGTGTTCCAAAATTCTACAACTGATCGACGTTAGAGATATAGGTCTATAGTTTTGCAGATCTGTTCGACGTCCCTTCTTGAAAACGGGGATGACCTGTACCCTTTTCCAATCCTTTGGAACGCAACGCTCTTCTAGAGACCTACGGTACACCGCTGCATGAAGGGGGGCAAGTTCCTTCGCGTACTCTGTGTAAAATCGAAATGGTATCCCATCAGGTCCAGAGGCCTTTCCTCTTTTCAGCGATTTTAATTGTTTTCCTATCCCTCTGTCATCTATTTCGATATCTACCATTTTGTCATCTGTGCGACAATCTAGAGAAGGAACTACAGTGCTGTCTTCCTCTGTGAAACAGCTTTGGAAAAAGGCATTTAGTATTTCGGCCTTTAGTCCGTCATCCTCTGTTTCAGTAGTATTTTGGTCACAGAGTGTCTGGACACAGCTCCACTTTCCCCAGAAGCACTTTAGCGACAAGCAGAAAATCTAGATCATGTAACGCCAACAAAAGCTGGACAGTATGTCACCAAACCTTGACTAATGCAGGGTGTTAATTACCTGTTTTCATTTTCCGCTAGTGTAGCTTTCCAAAGAGTCCGCCGGCAGTGAGACGGCAGTCGGGGTCTCCAGACGAGCGAGACGCGGCGCAGGTGCGCCGAGGCGGCAGTCAGCTGTTTGGCGGCGCCCGCGGCGCTAGATTGCGGGCCTTAAACCAGTCCCTCGGCAAAAACCAGATGTCCGGGCCGCGCCGCGCTGAGGTGACTCACGCCTCGGCCGTCTCCCGCACCGAGCGGTGCAGCGTACCGCCAACCGACTCACTGTATAAGCCCCCAACTGTGCCTACTTAGTATGGTACAACACAGCGGATGACCCAGGCGTGTGTGGAGGGTGTTCCGTAAGCATTGGGTTGGTGCATAAGTTCGTAGCGTTTTTCCGTAAGTACACTGCTGGCCATTAAAATTGGTACACCTTGAAGATGACGTGCTACAGACGCGAAATTTAACCGACAGGAAGAAGATGCTGTGATATGCAAATGATTAGGTTTTCAGAGCATTCACACAAGATTGACGCCGGTGGCGACACTTACAACGTGCTGACATGAGGAAAGTTTCCAAACGATTTCTCATACACAAACAGTAGTTGACCGGCGTTGCCTGGTGAAACGTTGTCGTGATGCCTCGTGTACGGAGGAGAAATGCGTACCATCACGTTTCCGACTTTCATAAAGGTCGGATTGTAGCCTATTGCCATTGCGGTTTATCGTATGGCGACATTGCTGCTCGCGTTGGTCGAGATCCAATGTCTGTTAGCGGAATATGGAATCGGTGGGTTCAGGAGGGTAGTACGGAACGCCGTGCTGGATGGCAACGGCCTCGTATGACTAGCAGTCGAGATGACAGGCATTTTATCCGCATGGCTGTAACGGATCGTGCAGCCACGTCTCGATCCCTGAGTCAACAGATGGGCACGTTTGCAAGGCAACAACCATCTGCACGAACAATTCGACGATATTTGCAGCAGCATGGAGTATCAGCTCAGAGACCATGGCTGCGGTTACCCTTGACGCTGCATCACAGACAGGAGCGCCTGCGATGGTGTACTCAACGACGAACCTGAGTGCACGAATGGCAAAACGTCATTTTTTCGGATGAATCCAGGTTCTGCTTACAGCATCATGATCGTCGCATCCGTGTTTGGCGACAACGCGGTGAACGCGCATTGGAAGCGTGTATTCGTCATTGCCATATTGGCATATCAGCCGGCGTGATGGTATGGGGTACCATTGGTTACAAGTCTCTGTCACCTCTTGTTCGCACTGACGGCACTTTGAATAGTGGACGTTACATTTCAGATGTGTTACGACCCGTGGCCCTACCCTTCATTCGATTCCTGCGAAAACCTACATTTCAGCAGGATAATGCACGACCGCATGTTGCAGGTCCTGTACGGGCATTTCTGGATACAGAAAATGTTCGACTGCTGCCCTGGCCAGCAGATTCTCCAGATCTCTCACCAATTGAAAACGTGTGGTCAATGGTGGCCGAGCAACTGGCTCCTCGCAATATGCCATTCACTACTCTTGATGAACTATGGTATCGTGTTGCAGCTGCATGGGCAGCTCTACATGTACACGCCATCCGAGCTCTGTTTGACTCAATGCCCAGGCCTATCAGGGCCGTTATTACGGCCAGAGGTGGTTGTTCTGGGTACTGATTTCTCAGGATCTATGCACCCAAATTGCGTGAAAATGCAATCACATGTCAGTTCTAATAAAATATATTTGTCCAATGAATACCCCCGTTTATCATCTGCATTTCCTCTTGGTGTAGCAATTTTAATGGCCAGTAGTGTATAATAAACACAACAGGTACGAGGGTAATCCCAAAAATAATGTCTCCTATATTTTTATAAGTACGTAGACCTGTTCATTTCTACAATTATTTATATCAGTTTACAGCTTGAACATTTAGCAATTTTTCGGCACAATCACCATTTTTGTCGATGCATTTTTGTAGACGCTGTGGCAGTTTTTTTAAGCCCATGTCATACCAGCTCGCCGCCATGCTGTTCAAAAAGTTATGAACCTCTTCTTTTACCTCGTCGTCGGATCTGAATCGCTGGGACCACAGTAAAACGCTGACAGGTACTGTGAGACTCTGAAAAAACTCAAAGGGGCAATTCAGAATCGGAGAAGAGGAATGTTGAGCAAGGGCGTACACATTCTCCATGACAACGCTCGCCCACACATCGCTCGGCAAACTGTTGCTCTCCTGCAATAGTTTCAGTGTAACATAATCACCCACCCACCCTATAGTCCTGACTTGGCGCCCAGTGACTATCATCTGTTCCTTAGGTTCAAAGAACATTTGGCCGAAAAGCGATTTAGCTCCGACAACGGTGTAAAAGAAGAGGTTCATAACTTTCTGAACAGCAGGGCTGCGAGCTGATATGACATGGGCATACAATAACTGCCACAGCGTCTACAAAAATGCATCGACAGAAATGGTGAATACGTCGAAAAATAGCTAAATGTTCAAGTTGTAAACTGATGTATACCATTGTAGAAATAAATAGGTCTATGTACTTATAAAAAAAATAGGAGGCCTTACTTTTGGGCGACCGCTACGGTCGCAGGTTCGAATCCTGCCTCGGGCATGGGTGTGTGTGATGTCCTTAGGTTAGTTAGGTCTAAGTAGTTCTAAGTTCTAGAGGACTGATGACCTCAGAAGTTAAGTCCCATAGTGCTCAGAGCCATTTGAACCATCTCAGCCTTACTTTTGGGATTACCCTCGTACACATAATGGAGACTTCACTTGTCAATAATGTACTATCCTTCACCATTTACAACAATCTGCCAACAGTGGGGTAACTTTTCAATTCCACGACTTTAGAAATCATGTAGTTTTGAGGCGAAGAACTCGTCGAACCAGGTTCGGAGCGCATTTTGACCGGCAAAGGAAGTTCCTTGAAGGCTGTTCGGTAGAGAGTGGGAAAGGAGAAAATCTGAACGCGCAAATCATATGAAAAAGTGGGTGCGGAGAGACTTCCCAAACCAACTCCTGTATGGTGTTTTTTGTCACAGAATGCGGGCGGCTGTTATCGTGGCACAGCGTCACTTCGCGCAGTCTTCATTGTCATTGTTCTTTGACTGGCGTCTGCAACACGCCTCACTTGTTGACAATAAATGTCGGCAGTGACGGCTACACCTCGCGGAAGCAATTCCCGATACCTCACACCGTCGCTGTTCCAGCAGATGCATGACATTATCTTTTGTTGACGTTGTGTTTGGGCTCCACCAATCCTTTCTTTTACTTATGTTAGCATAGAGACATCATTTCTCGTCACCAGTAACGACGCAAGATGGGAAACGTCGGTGTTGTTCAGAAGCAAAATGAAGAAGTAGGAGAACAGATGCACATATGGCCACCCGCCAATTTTTTTAATTTGGCTTAGAGCGGTACCCGTACACCCGAGTTTTGAATCTTTCCCACTGCATACAAATGTCGCACGATGGTGGAATGGTCACAGTTAGTCACAGCTGCCACTTCTCGAGTACCCTGACGTGCATCACTGCTGAGTAATTCGTTGAAACGGTCTTCATCAAATCCCGAACATCTTCCTGAATTTGGAGAGCCACTAATGTCAAAACGATCTTCCTTAAAACGAGAAAATCCTTTTCTTGCGGTGCCCTATCCAAAGACATTGTCCCCATGCATGGCGCAAAGGCTTGTGCCTGCTTCCGCTACTGCCACCTCCTTGTTGAACTGAAATAGAAGCGTCTAGAGCTCCACTCACTATCTCCAAATGACAAAATGACTGTAGCTAAAGTCAGATAGAAACAGCGAGCTACAAATAAAAGAATGACAATCGATAAATTAACTTATAGCAACCGGAATACCAACAAGCAAAATAAAAATGCTGTGAACTTACGTAGCAATCTAATAAATACGCAGCAAGTGTTTACGTTTTCTTGTATGTAATATTTGTAATATGGTATGAAGTACATGTAATCAGCAAGCAATGGAGTACGAAAACGGTGTTTTGCAGATTCATTATCAAAAAACAGAATAGCTTACTAATGATCCGGATTAGCTGTACATAGAGTGGAAAACAGACAGGTCGACAATTTTTGCTACCTGGGATCCATTTTAGAAATGAGGGAAATTCAAATTTAGAAATTAATAAAGGAATTATTAATGGAAATAAAGTCATAGCATGCTCAGTTCAACCATATGAAGAAGGAATATGATGGAAAAAAAAATCGATAATAGAGGTAGTAGCGAAGCCCGAGGTATAGTATTGGTCCAAATGTGGGGTGTTTTTCCTGGAAAAGTTAACTAAGTTTCTCAGGGAAAGGTAATGTAAGGAACACCGAAGTGATAAAGATAATTATGAAGCGGAAGAAGGAATATGTAATGTAATGGACTGAAGAAAATTACAGCGGTGCGGACATGTAAGAAGCATGGGGGAAGCGAGAACACCATCAAACGAAATGCCATTACTCTGTAGCGAGCCACTTGAAACTGCGGGTCATTTACACCAAAATAAGTGGAATGTACCTCTGAACAATCTCCTACATGTCATCGTGGCCTTTCTGTTCGCCCTGTTCGCAAATAATATGACGAATAATCTCGGAAGCTCCGTAAAACTTTTGCCAAATAATGCTGTTGTATATACAGGGTGTCCCAGGCGGAATGATCAGTATTCAGGGATATGACAGCAACGATCATTAGAAGCAAAACAAGTCTTATAAAAATGGGCTCTGAAACGCATATCTTAGGAGCTATGAGAATGTATTCATCTTCGCTACTGTGAAACACATCTTTCCTAATGAGCAAGTGCTCGTAGCTCTTAAGGCTGCATTTCACAGCCCGTGTTAATCAGATATTTTTGCTTCGAATGATACATCGTGCCGTATTCCGGATACTGATCATTCTTGTTGAGACATCCTGTATAGACTAGTAACCAGAGTTGAAAATTGTAGCGACATGTTTGTAGTTCCCCCGAGAATCGACGCCTGGTGCAAAGATTGATCCTATGGGCTGAACATAGACAGCTGTAGTCTACTGCGCACAGATAGGCGGAAAGAGTGATTATTTTATGATTACACAATCGCCAAACAATCACGACAATCACTGAAAGAAGTTACATCCATAAAATACTTAATAGCACGCGTATGGAACAATCTGAAGTGGAACGACGAAATAAAACTAATCCCTGACACTGGACGACACTAACCACATCTTCTTCGGGTGTATAAATTGAGGTTTTTAAAAATATACTACTGTGCTTCTGAAAGTAAAATCCACGTTGCCTATTTCATGAATGTGGTTATTATCGGAGGTAAAGTACAACGTGTAAGTATATGGTTGTAGTCAACTCCCCCTATTAAGTGACACTTATAATGGGAATGACGCCGGAAATGATAATTTAACAGATTAGTTTACGTTTACAAGTCATGTTCAAAAATTCCACTACCTACGTCAATGCATTTTGTTGTTGGTGGTCATCGAAACCTATTCTAAGAGTTTCTTTGGACGCTATAGTCTTGTTCATGGTCGGCTGTTCATCCAAGCTGTCTTCATGAATTACTCTTTAAACTTGGTGGATTAACTAAAGCCTTCGATACCGCTTCGACAACTCACAACCAAACCGTCGCCTTTCAACTTAACCTAGGTCTCGGGCTACCCTACAGGGTAGAGTATTTCACCACAACTAATATTTAGTTTTCACATTTTGCTCGCTCACAACAAAATCATCACATTTGAATCAAAGTGCTTCGGGCTTCGCTACAACCTACATTTCTAAAATAAATAAATAAAAATAAAAATGAAAAAATAAAAATAAAAAAGGATTGCTACTCTATTCTCTTCCTGTGTGTGCATGTATGCATCATACGCCACAAAATCATTACGTCACGGAGTGAAGCCGACATCCGGTATCGATAGATTCATTTGACTCTTGACATTTAGTTCATTTATTGATTCTACGACTCAGATCACAACTTGTGACAATGATGGACTCTGATTTGCCGTAATGGGGGCGTTTCCTGTCAAAGCGCGAGTGAAGTTCAACAGCCGAGTGATCTCTCGCAGCGGGTAAGACAATGTACTGGTGTCAAAGAGGTTTGCGGTTCTGATTCCCGTTAATCTAGATTTATGTTTCCACTATTTCACTACATCGCTTAAGGCAAATAATGAATGGTTGAATTTTCTCATTTTGAGAAGGTAAGAGGAGTGATTTGTTTTACTTGCTAAAAAACATTCGAAAGCCAAAATTGCACAAATATTTCTTTATTTGAAACAGCTGGTTTCGACAGACTTTGGTGCTATCTTCAGACCTTGAAAAATCTTTATGCAATGAAACGTGTTCATTTCAAGTTGAACCTCACGCTAAATTGTCATTTGGATAAAAAAAGCACGTTATAAAATGTTTGTCGTAGGTTAAATATTTAAAAATATAAATCACCTTGTGCAAAACGCCATGTCCATATAGATACCGCTTACAGATGATTGTTACGTCACAAAAACACAGTACACAGTAGCACATCTATTTACATACGCTGGACATTTTCTAAACATTGAAATCAATCTTAAACGGGGTACCTTTCTCCACTTGATAACTTAGACTCAGGTCCGACTTAAAAAATCCTTATGTTATGAAACGTGTTTATTTTAACACCTGAAGATGACGGCGAAGTCTGTCAAAACCGTTTGTTTTAAATAAATAAAAAGTTTTGCGATCTTGCCTAAAGAGTGTTTTTTATCGAATGATTGCTTTGAAAACGACTCATACGATTTGGTTACGCCTCACACCCTGCCACCCGATGAAACAACTAGCTAGTGAGTCCCTCTCATCTCAGGGGACGATTTTCAAGGCGTGCGATGTCTCCAGTGCAGCATTAACGCCGGCTCCATGATCATATCTAACTCAAACACAGCAACAGCAAAATTAGAGAAATGGACATAACAAAAAATATGTTTACTCATCACTGAAAACAGAAACAGTATTTTATACGGTATTTATAAATAAACAGATTTTGTTTTCACATATAAATGTGAATATGGAAAAATTCCTTCATTTTTCAAAAACTATTTTGATTATCCTTTCTATTGGTTGTTGCAAAGGAAGACATGTATCGATATTAAAGACTTCCTAGCTACGGCTCAACGCTCTTACCTTCATCACACACGAGCAAATTAAGCAATAAATATGAAGTAGTTCAACGAAGTTCAACTTCGATGACCTTGCGATAATACTTTACGAGGAATTCTCTGTAATTAATTGTTTGCTTACATTGTCACGAGTTGCGACACAGTAACAATAGTTTTCCAGCGATCCATGAAATATTTATTTTGTTATAACTGCAGTACACTAGTGTTTATCAATCAGGTTATTAATCCCAATCCGTGATGACATCTTCAGACCTGAGTCGATGCAGTATACTGATGTTACAAGCTGCTTTCATAGTGCCTGCAGAACGTGGATCCCTATTATTGCAGTAACAATAAATGTGAATATCCAACTGCTCTAACGAAAGAAAAAGAAAAACTTCGTTCAGAAGTTTATCCTCGTGCTAATTCTCTTTATTTTATGTTGCTAATTTTGAGGCCATCCACACCATAAAGTTGACGGCATATGACATATCTTTTGATCGCAGCATTGTAAATTTACCGAGTAAATAGGCCATCAGAGTTTCTTGCGGTATGTAATTGACTTAAGCCTTTAATTTACTTGTTCTGCTTCAAAAGAGACATACAAATTGGTGGTCGTGGGCAAGTAGCAACTTGTTGGCAGTGACACCGTAATTGCACACGTCTTGCAGGACGTTGCAGCTAGTGCTGACATTTAAATTGCGCACACAGCATGGCTCTTCTTTCAGTCATGTTGCGTGATGTATTTAATAAACCCATTACTTGTCACTATTCTCTGTACGTGGGCGTCATTGATTGATTTTTGTGTTCAAGTAGCGAGTGACTCTTATTCGCTTCTAAAATTACTGAACATGCAAAGCATCCTTACGAAGTTAATGTACGTAATTCTGCAGGCTTTTGTGAACGTTTCGACCCCTCTGCTGGGATCTTCTTCAGGATGTTTCAATGTCCACTATTGCTAGAACACTGAGAGACCAGTGTCGCGTTCTCTTATAATGGGGAGTTTTCCCGCGTTTATGCCGGAGAAGTTGCGGGGTGTCGGTTAAGATCCGTGTGGCTACCATTGGTGGGCCATCGTCATAGGCTAATATTCCCGCGCTTGCGCAGAAATAGGGGCGTTATTGGCTAAATTCTTATGGATACTGTTGGTCGCCCATCGTCATTGGATAGAAAGGCACTGTTCCACTCGTGCTGGAGAAGGATTATTGGTTGAAATTCCTCCTACTACTATTGGTTGGCCATCACATTTGCTAGATGCGAAACAGACAGAGAGAGGGAATGTTTACTCAAAATACTATTGTTCGCCGAGGTGACTTGCAGCGCGTTGCTTATATCGCTCGCACACCGCAGCCGCGTATTTACTTCCTTGATGGCGGGGAGCCACGATGCCGGAAACCTATAGCCGTCCTCTCTATTGTAAACTCATCTTTATAATAGAACGCGACACTGGTCTCTGACAGTGTTCTAGCAGAAGTGGACACCGAAACATCCTGAAGAAGATCCCAGCAGAGGGGTCGAAACGTCGATTATTTTAGAAGGAAATATAACGTGGCCTAACAACCCAGAAGATTTTATCTGTAGTTAATATACGTTGCTGTGTATCACTTAGCGGATAAGTTCACAGAGAGAGAGAAATTATCAGGTAATCAACTATAATGTGTGCAATAAGCGTAGTAAACATCAGTTCTGCAGACTGATATTATGTGTTTCTGTAAAGGACCTTGCCTAGTACGGCGGTGCGGGTCTCCCGCATCGTTCCCCTACGTTCTGTCAAGAAGCACGGGACTTCATTTCCATTTCCATTGACTGTAAATGCTATTTGAATGTTACAACCAATCAGAATAACAACAGTCCGAACAATATTTTTAACAGAGGAAAATAGTCTATTGTAAAACTAAAAAGAAAGCAATCTGCGGTTCGAATATCAGTGAGTCAGCTTTGGAATCATGCAAATAACTGGGTGTCATAATTGCTAGCGATGAAACAACATAGGCTAAGTCGTAGGTACAAGAGGTGGTAGACTTGAATGGTAGGATGTGGGAAAACGCAATGACTCTACAAATGAGACTATTTATCTAACACTCCTACGTCTCAAATGGTTCAAATGGCTCTGAGCACTATGGGACTTAACATCTGTGGTCATTAGTCCCCTAGAACTTAGAACTACTTAAACCTAACTAACCTAAGGACATCACACACATCCATGCCCGAGGCAGGATTCGAACCTGCGACCGGAGTGGTCACGCGGTTCCAGACTGAAGCGCCTAGACCGCATGGCCACACCGGCCGGCCCTACGTCTCATGTTAAAATATTGCTGAAGTATATGGGAGCCATACTAAATAGTACTTGTTGTGTACGACTTTATAGACAATGGTGAGGAGAGGTTGGCTGAAAGTGGCTTGGCAGTTATTTGCCGTAGGAAAGTAATGATCAGTTAACAATTTAATCGCCTTCCGGGGTGGCCGAGCGATTCTAGGCGCTACAGTCTGGAACCGCGCGGGCGCTACGGTCTCAGGTTCGAATCCAGCCTTGGGCATGGATGTGTGTGATGTCCTTAGTCAGGTTTAAGTAGTTCTAAGTTCTAGGGGACTGATGACCTCAGAGGTTAAGTCCCATAGTGCTCAGAGCCATTTTTGAACAATTTAATCAAAGTAAACAGAAGATTCAGTTAACTTGTATTTCTCGAAATGTACAAAGACTCATTACAAATTATGCATTAATAGAGTCGAGCTATCGATGTCACATAGAAGAAACATGAATTAAGGTGTCATAGCATAGTGGTTCCAAGAGCGAATGGGCTGAGTGGCTGTCACCGGCCGACATACAGTATATTGTTGTGGCAGAGCGGGCTCGAAGTACACACCTATTGGAAATGTGGCTGAGCGACCGTGCTCCATTGCGTCCGCCATATCCCAGGCGATCGCCGTCGAACTGGACGGAACTTTCAACTCCGTTGCCAACTGTGGTATGTCGGTAGGATGGCATTGATGTGTGATACAACAGTACTAACATGTGACAGTGAATAAATTCAAAGAAGGGAAGCACAAATGGTGAGGTATTTGACTGACCCGTAAGAGACTGTCATAGAGAAGCTCAAGAAATCTGAAATCGCTGCCTCTAGCAAGCAGACGCCGATTAGCTCGGGAAAGCCTACTTATAAAGTGTCAAGAACCAGAATTAAATGAAGTATCCAGGGAGCCCTCAGTTTGTCGAAGGCAAGATCAGACGAATTTGTTCAAATGGTTCAAATGGCTCTGAGCACTATGGGAATTAACGTCTGTGGTCATCAGTCCCCTAGAACTTAGAACAACTTAAAAGCTAACTAACCTAAGGACATCACACACACCCATGCCCGAGGCAAGATTCGAACCTGCGACCGTAGCGGCCACGAGGCTCCAGACTGAAGCGCCTAGAACCGTACGGCCACACCGGACGGCTCAGACGAATTACTGCACGTGTAGTAGCATTTAAGCAGTCGTAATTCGCGCGATGTTTACGCTACTGAAAGGGAAAGATTCACAAAATGTGACACAATGCGAAGTAACCTTTGCCGTGCATTGCACAGCGGTTTTCAGGGTATGTATGTACGACACAGATGGACGGTGGCCATCAGTGTATGCGAAAGGAATGTGCGCAGCCGGCCGAGGTGGGCGAGCGGTTCTAGGCGCTACAGTCTGGAACTGCGCGATCGCTACGGTCGCAGGTTCGAATCCTTCCTCGGGCATGGATGTGTGTGATGTCCCTAGGTTAGTTAGGTTTAAGTAGTTCTAAGTTCTAGGGGAGTGATGAAAAAATGGTTCAAATGGCTCTGAGCACTATGGGACTCAACTGCTCTGATAATTAGTCTCCTAGAACTTAGAACTAGTTAAACCTAACTAACCTAAGGACATCACAAACATCCATGCCCGAGGCAGGATTCGAACCTGCGACCGTAGCGGTCTTGCGGTTCCAGACTGCAACGCCTTTAACCGCACGGCCACTTCGGCCGGCGGGAGCGATGACCTCAGCAGTTAAGTCCCGTAGTGCTCAGAGCCATTCGAAGCATTTTCAGTCACCCGCTGTAGGATCACGACGCGTGAACGCGAGATGGAAGAGAGTGCGAGAGCACAACTTGATTCGAAACAATATATGCGGAGTGCGAAAGGCGGTGGTCATAGGAATGTTTGAGGGAGATTTTCGTTAGTGACGATGAGGATGTCAGCTGCATGTACTGTGGCAAGTTCTTTGCTCTCCTGTCGTATTATTCCGTACGAATTTACTGAGCGGAAATATGCAAAACGTCTCAGGAGGTTGATATGTTTGGCCGGCCGGACTGGCGGGGCGGTTCTAGGCGCTTCAGTCTGGAACCGCCCGACCGCTACGGTCGCAGGTTCGAATCCTGCTTCGGGCATGGATGTGTGTGATGTCCTTAGGTTAGGTAGGTTTAAGTAGTTCTAAGTTCTAGGGGACTGATGACCTCAGATGTTAAGTCCCATAGTGCTCAGAGACATTTGAACCATTTGATATGTTTCTTTCCAAGATCAGCAATTGTACGAACAGCAAAAGTAGCTGATCTTAATTGTTTGAGAAGCTCAGTAATATGCTTCCTAAATTCAATTTTTCGTCAGTATGTGCACTAAAAAATTTACAGAATTGTGCCTTATTTGCTGACTCCTGCTTATACGCTACATTAGTTATTGGTATGACTCTATTTATTGTATAGAACTGAATGGAATGCGTTTTTTTTTCAAAATTTATGGAGAGTCCAGTTTTAGGCAAATAATTACTAATTCTGTGAAAAATATCATTTACAAACTATTCTGTTCCTTCGTCTCTAATGGGATTTATAGGCCATTCAGATATAATTTATAAGGGATAGGAGTGGACCCAAAAAGGAAACCTGTGTGACTCCCTTTGCGATTTTTGTCCCCAGTCTCTAAAATTTTCTACTTTTCAGATATTATGTGAATTATTTGGCACTACTTTTTGCATTCTGTTTGTTTAGCATCTTTCAAACCAGATGTGTGGAAAGCCACCGCTTATATAAAACTAGTGTTTTTCTTAGAGATTTTCATGATCTACACAATTAAACGCCTTGGAAAGATCACAAAAAATTCCAACCGGCGATATTTTATTATTTAAGGATGGTAGTAATTTGATAAGTGAATATATAAATAGCACTGTCAGTCTAGCAACCCTTCTGGAATCCAAACTGTCATATTATAAGTCCCGGCCGTAGTGGCCGAGCGGTTCTAGGCGCTTCCGTCTGGAACCTCGCGACCGCTACGGTCGCAGGTTGGAATCCTGCCTCGGGCGTGGATGTGTGTGATGTCCTTAGGTTAGTTAGGTTTAAGTAGTTCTAAGTTCTAGGGGACTGATGTTCTCAGATGTTAAGTCCCATAGTGAGCCATTTGAATCATGTTGCCGCGCGGGATTAGCAGAGCGGTCTAAGGCGCTGCAGTCATGGACTGTGCGGCTGGTCCCGGCAGAGGTTCGAGTCCTCCCTCGGGCATGGGTGTGTGTATTTGTCCTTATGATAATTTAGGTTAAGTAGGGTGTAAGCTTGGGGACTGATGACCTTAGCAGTTAAGTCCTATAAGATTTCACACACATTTGAACATTTGAATCATGTTATAAGTAAATTGTTTTCACTTAGTGTGCGACTACTCTTGAGTACATTATTTTTTCGAATTTTTCGGAAAAAGATGTCAGCAATGAAACTGGACGATAACTGTTTAATTTTGTCTTGTCTCCCTTCTGTTACGAAGTGGTTTAATCATCATACGATAAATAAATAAATACTGATATTTGAAGGTAGCTCGTGTGTCACTTCTGGTATTCATCTTGTAGACCTGTGTGACCTTCGCGTTGTTACAACTACTGGGCAAAACGAAAAATTATCGTAGAAAACGCATTTACAGTCAAGTGGTGCGGTCTGTTTCGCTCCATGTGGCAGAGCAGTTCTGTTTTGCATTTTATGGCGCCGCCTGGCTGCCCCGGAGTGGTTTCAGCATTGGCAGCAGGGAGTGCGCCGGCGACATTGTGTGACAAGGGTAGGCGGGAGCTGTCCCCGCGCTAGTCGGTCGGTCGGCCGCCGGCGCTGCATTCCTGTGCAGTCATGCGGCCCGCCGCAGCCGCTCAAAGCGACGCCGACGCCGGCGCCGTGACGCGGCGCGACGCCACGCCAAGACTGCTGGTGGTCCCAGTGGGCACCACGCCTCACTAGCAGGGCGGCGCCGCCGAGCATACAAACTGCGTGCCCAGCCCCTCAAAGCATTCCACACGGTCCTCCATTGTGCGCTGAAATACGCTCGACACGAAGGGTTGTCGAAAATTTTAATAATCACCCTGAAAAGATTAAGCTTTTTTATACGTGGTGTCTGTTCTTTCGAACATGCCTGAAAGAACAGACGCAATTTGATCCCGCAGCCGCTTTCAATCAAGGTACAAAGTAACTGACGACAACAGCAGCTACTGGGCACTGATTTGAGTCAATGGGGAAACTTCCTGGCAAATTAAAACTGTGTGCGGGACCGAGACTCGAACTCGGGACCTTTGCCTTTCGCGGGCAAGTGCTCTACAATCTGAGCTAACCAAGCACGACTCACGCCTCGCCCTCACAGCTTTACTTCTGCCAGTACCTCGTCTCCTACCTTCCAAACTTTACAGAAGCTCTCCTGCGAACCTTGCAGAACTAGCACTGCTGCAGAAGAGCTTCTGTGAAGTTTGGAAGGTAGGAGACGAGGTACTGGCAGAAGTAAAGCTGTGAGGGCAGGGCGTGAGTCGTGCTTGGGTAGCTCAGATGGTAGAGCACTTTCCCGCGAAAGGCAAAGGTCACGAGTTCGAGTCTCGGTCCAGAACACAGCTTTAATTTGCCAGGAAGTTTCATATCAGCGCACACTCCGCTGCAGAGCGAAAATCTCATTCTGGAAACAATGGGGAAAGTTGAAAATTTGTGCCAGACGGGGATTCAGATCCGGGTCTCCCGCTTACCAGGTAGACACGCTGACCACTGCGCCATCCGGACACAGTGGTGATCGCAACTACACGGACTGCTCTAGCACGCCGCCGGCCGGTGTGGCCGAGCGCTTCTAGGCGCTACAGTCTGGAACCGCGCGACCACTACGCAGGTTCGAATCCTGCCTCGGGCATGGATGTGTGTGATGTCCTTAGGTTAGTTAGGTTTAAGTAGTTCTAAGTTCTAAGGGACTGATGACCTCAGAAGTTAAGTCCCATAGTACTCAGAAACATTTGAACCACTTTTTTCTAGCACGCCTCCCGTCAGACCCCATTTCTCAACTGAGCCGGCTTTCATTATGAATTTGCATACATTACCTGACGGATTCCGCAAAAAAACTGATGTATAACACTATCGACCTATCGTGCAGTAGGCAACGCCTAAGCTTCGGCCCGTCATAGGTGTGCCAACGGCCTTGCCGCAGTGGTAACACCGTTTGCCGTCAGATCACCGAAGTTAAGCGCTGTCGGGCTGGCCTAGCACTTGGATGGGAGACCATCCGGTTTGCCGAGCGCTGTCGGCAAGCGGGGTGCACTCAGCCCTTGTGAGGCAAACTGAAGAGCTACTTGACTGAGAAGTAGCGGCTTCGGACTCGGAAACTGACGTACGGCCGGGAGAGCGCTGTGCTGACCACATGCCCCTCCATATCCACATCCAGTGATGCCTGTGGCCGGAGGGTGACATGGCGGCCGGTCGGTACCTTTGGGCCTTCGTGACCTGTGCGAGAAGAGTATCATAGGTGTGTTTAAGTGTGTTATTTGGTTTTTCGGACTCCCAAATCCTAACGTTATGGCGATTCACAAGTCCAGAGACTCAGAACGTTGCTTCAACCGAACATAGACTCAAGTAGTCATTGCCAGCATTTATGGAGACCAGCATGGAATGCTTATCACAGAGGATGATGGTCTGGCTGTAAAGTTTAGACGATTTACACTTTGTGAGCGAAAAGCCTTAATCGCTTATGTAACACTTCATGGACATTTGATTTCGCTTCCTGCAGTTCACGTGATGCATGACGAATTCACCTCTGGTGACAGTGTCAAAACGTGCTTGAATCAAAAGGAGACGTCCACTTCCAGAAAGGTTTTTGACGATGGTACCCTCCCACACTAATTCCGCAATACCTTTGTCACAGATCTGAATCGTGGATACCAGATGGCACACTGAGCTACTTCTGGACTGCCGTCATTTTGTTGCACTCCTAGTCTGCAACAAAGGAGCAATGACAAAACTTTTGACAGCTGTAAACGTTTTACAAGAAACCACGATTCTTTATCTACAACAGTCTCCAGATACTGGGATTTTGAAATGACCGCGTGACTCTATGCACACCAATGTGTCTGCAGTCACAGTACACACAGAAATAAATGGGCCACAGTTCCACAGAACACCACTAGAGGAGTCAAAACGAAATATCTCACCCCATTTATAAAGCGTTCTTTAGAAATCAGAAAAGTGAAGTATCCAGTGACTACAGTATCATTGAGCCACAATTGGAATCTTAGCTCATACAAATACCTGGGTGCAACGCTTTGTACGGATATTAAATGGAATGATCACATAGGCTCAGTACTGATAAAGTAGGTCGCAGACTGCGATTTATTGACAGAATACCAGAGAAATGAAATCCGTCCACAAATTACTCGTGCGACCATCCTAGAATATTGATGAAGTATGTGGCATCATCTCGAATAGGACTAACTGGAGGTAGTGAACGTATAGGGAGAAGGAAAGCACGAGTGGTCACAGGTTTGTTTGACCTGTGCGACAGTGTCACAGAAATGCTAAAGAAACTGAACTGGCAGGCACTTCAGCATAGACATTAACTATCCCGTGAAACCTTATTTTAAAAATTTCAAGAACAGGTTTTACGAGGGCGAGTCAAATAAAAACCTTAAATTTGTAATAACAAATCGAAATTTCTCGCCGTTAGCCTGTAAGTTGTAAGCGTACTACAAACAGCGTGCAAAATGGCCTGTAGGTGGCAGCATAGTGCAGATGCACACATACCGTCGCAGTATCAGTATAAAGATGACCGCCCCACTTGCGATTTGCACCAGGGAAGAACAGCGTTCTGTTATTCTGTTTTTGCGTAGTGAAGGTGTGAAACCTATTGAAATTCATCGACGAATGAAGGTTTAGTACGGTGATGCATGTTTGTCACAGCAGCAAGTCTACGAATGGAGTAGGAAGTTCGCAAATGATGTGACTTCAGTGAAAGATGCTCCTCGTCCAGGTCAGGCACAACGAGTTGTGACTCCACAGAACACTGCAGCTGTTGAAGCCATAGTGAAGGAAAACCGCCGAGTGACACCGAATGACATTGCGGCATGTTTACATATTAGTCGTGGGTCAGCACACCACACTGTGCATTATGTGCTCCAGTTTCACAAAGTGTCTGCAAGATGGGTGCCACGGCAGCTGACTCCTGAAATGAGAGAACGACGTGTTGATGCCAGTGAAGAACTTCTTCGGCGCTTTGAACGATAAGGTGATGGCTTCCTCGCAAGAATCTTTACTGAGGACGAAACCTGGGTTCACTTCTACCAACCGGAAACGAAGAGAGCGAGCAAGGAATGGCGCCATTCCTCATCACCAAAACCAAAGAAGTTTCGAACAGAACCATCAGCAGGGAAGGTTATGCTGACTCATTTGGGACGAAATTGGCGTCATTTTGGAGCATTACATGCCTAGAGAGATCAGTGCATCATACACAGATCTCCTAAATAATCATCTGCGACCTGCAATCAAATCAAAACGACGTGGATTGGTGTCAGCACGTGTCCTTTTGCAACATGACAACGCAAGTCCCCACACTGCCCGTACAACAGTTGCAACAATCACAGACCTGCATTTTGAGTGTCTTCCTCATCCACCATACTCACCATACCTTGGCCCAAGTGATTTCCGTATGTTTGGACTACTCAAAGACACAATGGGAGGAAAGAAGTTCCGTTCTGATGAAGAGGTACGCCGCGCCGTGCATGAGTGGTTGCGCGGACTACCAAAGAATTTTTTTCTAAGGGAATTTATGCACTTTGTATGCGCTGGAGGACTTGCATTGAACGTGGGGGAGATTATGTTGGAAAGTGATACAGCTTTGTGCCACTTCTGCACAATAAATAATATTTAAAAAAAAATTAAGGTTTTCATTTGACTCACCCTCGTAAATGATGACCCAGGAATAGACCCCCTACGTATCCCTCCCGTAGAGATCGTGAGGACATAATTAAATTAATAACAGCACGCACGGAGATTTTTGAACAATTAGTCTTCCCGAGCTTCGCACTGGAATGGGATGGAAGAAACTCTGATAACTGGTACAGTGGGAAACTCTCTCTACCGCGCCCTTCACAGTGGTTTGCAGAGCAGTAACGGAGATGTTGATTAAAAGCACCACTTGCACCACTCTGAGATCTTACCAAGATCTGATTGTATATTTGTGATGGTTTTACAGACAATTCTCCATTAAAGTCGGATGTCACTATTGCCTGTAAAGTCATTAATGCAAGACATGAACAGCGAGGGCCAAATCAAACTTCTATGAGGCCAGCTCGATAGTATTACAAAATTTTTCGATCACTCCCCACATAACTGCGTCCCACTTATCAAGATTCTCATTCAAAATTTTCTTTTGCCACATCTGTCATAGTACTTCAACTAATAATAGAAGCGTGATATTGAGTCAAACGGTTTTTGGAAGTCAATGATAAATTCATTTACCTGACTGCCCTGACCCATAGCTTTCAAAATGTCATGTGAGAAAAGCGCGAGTTATTCTGCATGACCCATCTTTTCGATACCCATGCTGACTGGCAACGAAGAGACCATTCTAATGTAGGTACGTCATTACTTTTGCACTGAGAATAGGCTCTAAGACTCAACAACAGGTGAGTGTCGAAGAGATTTTGTGGATCACTCCTATTGACCGTCTTATAGACTTTGTGATCCGTGCTTTCTTCCAACAGCTACACCGCAAACTTTGTACAGAATCTGAAAGCCCCTAGAATATTTTCAATTTTAGCGATTTCAGGTGTTTCTGAACGCTATTGACATTAATATTTATATCATTCACTTTTGCAGAGATGCAAGAATTAACCTGGACATTAGAAACTGATTTTCTCTTGTAAAGCAATATGAAACTAACTAATTAGTGCAATTTCATTCACCGTAATCGATGTTCTCAGAAAATCTGCAACTGTGTCGTTGATGATTTAAATAATAAAACACTGCACCTGCTCCATTTTTCCACTCATAGAATGACTAATTTCGAGAGTTTATTCTCATTATCAAGTGCAAATATTTACGTTGGTATTACCGACAGGTTTTTATTAAAGTGTACCACTCACAGAGGTACTGTGTGGCCTGCAAGTATCGAATGGCAGCGCAGCTTGGTAGATATTCTGATGCTTTAAGGTGAAACCGATTTACAATAGGAAAAATCAGTCCTAATTTTGACCACCAGGTGCAAATCAAGCGCTGTACAGCAGCTCGTCAACGTCTGTGGTGCTCACATTACACAAGCTGTGTAAACGGCGGTTAATAATAACATCAACATTATGCCGTTCCCACTTACTTGACTTTTTCTGCCCTGTTTTCTTTTCCTAACCCTATACAAATGGAAACATTTCTATAAGTCTTCCTTGTATTCACAACGACAGATTCGCACATGGTGGCGAAAACTGGAACTAATATTTTGCGCTCCGTACAGCGGTTCCACATTAACGCATAACAATATCTACCAAGTATCGCTGCCATACGATAATTACAGCCCACACTGAAACTTTGAGTAGCTGCACTTTAATTACAACCATTGGGTAGTTCGTGATATTTGCATGTCTATTGTTGTGTTCCTCCTATCCTGAAATCGTCTTTCTGTGGTTTTCATAAAATCGGACAAAATTAGTCTTGTGATTTTGTACATGCTAATGTTAGCAAATACACTACTGGCCATTAAAACTGCTACACCACAAAGATGAAGTGCTACAGACGCGAAATTTAACCGACAGGAAGAAGATGCTGTGATATGCAAATGATTAGCTTTTCAGAGCATTCACACAAGGTTGGCGCCGGTGGCGACACCTAAAACGCGCTGACATGAGGAAAGTTTCCAACCGATTTCTCATACACAAACAGCAGTTGACCGGCGTTGCCTGGTGAAACGTTGTTGTGATGCCTCGTCTAAGGAGGAGAAACGCGTACCATCACGATTCCGACTTTGATAAAGGTCGGATTACAGCCTATCGCGGTTGCGGTTTATCGTATCGCGACATTGCTGCTCGCGTTGGTCGAGATCCAATGATTCTTAGCAGAATATGGAATCTGTGGGTTCAGGAGGGTAATACGGAACGCTGTGCTGGATCACAACGGCTTCGTATCACTAGCAGTCGAGATGACAGGCATCTTATCCGCATGGCTGTAACGGATCGTTCAGCCACCCCTCGATCCCTGAGTCAAGAGATGGGGACGTTTGCAAGACAAGAACCATCTGCACGAACAGTTCGACGATGTTTGCAGCAGCACGGACTATCAGCTCGGAGACCATGGCTGTGGTTACCTTTGACGCTGCATCACAGACAGGAGCTCCTGCGATGGTGTACTCAGCGACGAACGTGGGTGCATGAATGGAAAAACATCATTTTTTCGGATGAATCCAGGTTCTGTTTACAGCATCGTGATGGTCGCATCCGTGTTTGGTGACATCGCGGTGAACGCACACTGGAAGCATGTATTCGTCATCGTCATATTGGCGTATCGCTCGGCGTGATGGTATGGGGTGCCATTGCTTACACGTCTCGGTCACCTCTTGTTCGCATTGACGGCACTTCGAACAGTGGACGTTACATTTCAGATATGTTACGACCCGTGGCTCTACCCTTCATTAGATCCCTGCGAAACCCTACATTTCAGCAGGATAATGCACGACCGGATGTTGCCCCTGTACAGGCCTTTCTGGATACAGAAAATGTTCGACTGCTGCCTGGCCAGCACATTCTCCAGATCCCTCACCAATTGAAAACGTCTGGTCAATGGTGGCCTAGCAACTGGCTCGTCACAATACACCAGTCACTACTCTTGATGAACTGTGGTATCGTGTTGAAGCTGCATGGGCAGCTGTACCTGTACACGCCATCCAAGCTCTGTTTGACTTAATGCCCAGGCGTATCAAGGCCGTTATTACGCCAGAGGTGGTTGTTCTGGGTACTGATTTCTCAGGAACTATGCACCCAAATTGCGTGAAAACGTAATCACATGTCAGTTCTAGTATAATGTATTTGTCCAATGAATACCTGCTTATCATCTGCATTTCTTTTTGGTGTAGCAATTTTAATGGCCAGCAGTGTAGTATTTTTGTCTGTGTATATACAGGTACTGTGGCTCCTGCGCTGTGCAGAGATCCACACACATGCAAACCATCTCTCAAATTGTTTTTTGATGTGAAATCGTTGTCGTACAAAGATATGACGACGATATGGCTTCCTAATCTGTCTGCACAATGTAATCCACGAAGAATGGAACACCTCTGATTCTATCCAAACCGTCTGAGTAGCTGTACTGTCGCAATACCTTTGCACTGTATTTGAATTTCACATAAACACACTGTGTGAGTGATGGGATGCGCGTTTGCGGATCTCTGTACTTGTAAGTAGACAGACAAAAAACATTGTTTCTAACATTGGCATGTAAAAGAAACCACGAAATTTATATTTTCAGACTGCAGAAAACCACAAAAAGACAACTGCAGAGCAGGAGAAACAGGAAACTCACAAACAATGCCGTGATAATGAGAATAGTTTTTCGAAACGCTATGCATAAATAAATGTAACTGGTGCTGTGTTTGATAATTTAAATCATAGATTACTAATGGCTTGTGCCTTAGGATGTCAGTGAGAAATACAGCACCGAGGATTAATCGCTTAAACTAACGATACTGCAGTCATTTACTTAGAAAATCCACACGCGCAGTGTACTTTTCCGAAGCTTGCAAACGAGAGAGAGGGCCGAATCGCATGCATGAGGATGCGGCACTGAGGAAGAGAGGCGGCCTTGTCATCGCCTGTGTTTCTGCGCGCCTTCCGAGAAGTGCAGCACGAGTGCCGGCCGGCGGTGACGCTGAAGAACGGCGCCTTTCACGCCGCCAGTTCGCTGGCGCCAGTAGCGGCCGCCATTCCCTCGCCACGCGCGTCCTGCAGCCCGCCGGCCCGGGATCGGGTCGTCCTGCGACTTCACTGGCGCCACTACTTGTTACCACTGCCGTCACTCCCACTCAACTTCCCGAAAACAGGCGCTGGCGAGCATTTGGCTTACCGAAAATCAGTAGCATATTGTAACGAAGATTGTTGCAATTCTGAAAAATAATAATGAACTGAATAATTACATAACGAATCCACAGGGAAAGCAAAACAATAGTGCGCCGCACATCCACCATTCCGAAAAATGTTCATCGCATATTCGCAGATGAGGGAGAGCTGTTTACAACAGTGATGTGGTGCGTGACACTGTTCCACAAAGTACTCCTTTGGGACGGCCAGTTCGATTTCTGGTAGGTCTGTCAAACATTGGTGTCTGTGATACGACGCTCACCTTTCAAGTTTCTACAAGCGACCGCTTTATATGTGACCCTACTGAGATGAGTCTTGTTTTAAGCCGTCCGCTGCAGACGAGCGGTTCTAGGAGCTTCAAAATGGTTAAAATGGCTCTGAGCACTATGGGACTTAACATCTGATGTCATTAGTCCCCTAGAACTTAGAACTACTTAAACCTAACTAATCTAAGGACATCACACACATGCATGCCCGAGGCAGGATTCGAACTTGCGACCACAGCGGACGCGTGGTTCCAGACCGAAGCGCTTAGAACCCCTCGGTCACTCCGGCCGGCACATGGTCAAATATAAGGGGCTGTCAAATGAAAATCGAACGCCTCCCGCAAAGGGACCGTGGAATGGTTTCATTCAAAAGTAATCACAAGACGCGTTAAGACATTTGTTCCACAGGAAGACAAGACGATCAGTTCCTGTTTCATAGTATGCGCTCAGCCGCTGGCGGATCCGCAACCACTCTTGCACTTCCTTGTTCTAGTGAATCTGATAACTACGCATGTTTTCCTTCAGGTCGCCAAAGATGTGAAGATCACACATTGAAAGATCCGGGTTGTACGGCACTGAATGATCCGGGTTGTACGGATGATGTTGCATGTTTCCCAACCAAATCTCTGAAATGCAGCTTTAGTCCGATTGGTCGTGTGGGGGACGCGCGGTATTGTGCTAAAGGATAATTCCGTCTGACAGCATTTCCAGGCTTTTTGACCCTATGGCGCATCGCACTTTCTGTAGAGTGTGTTCGTAGCTCTGTGCTTTGGTTATGATTCAATGCTCGAGTAAGTCGACGAGCAGAGGACCTCTGCAGTCGAAGAAGAACGTCACGAAGACCTTACAGAAACCTGTGTGAACAGCTTCGGCTGTCTTTGGCAGTGGAGATGTGCGTTGTTTTCACTGTTGGTTTTTCCGTTTACGTTTGGGTTTTCGGAATGCTGCCGTACGGAACAATCCTGTTGCATGATAATGCACATCCCCAAACTGCCAATAGGACGAGCAATTTGGCTGGGAAACACTGCTACATCCTCGACACAGCTACGATCTCCCACGTTCTGTGAAACAGGAATTTAGTGTCTCGTCTTCCAGTGGGATAAACATCAAAACGCACGTGGTGATTACTCTTGAATGGAACCATTCTTTGGTCCTGTTGTGGCGGGTGTTCGGTTTCCATTGGATTGCCCCTCGTGTCAGCGCACACTCCGCTGCAAAGTTTCGTTCTGGGAACAGTGCTCCAGGCTCTGGCTAAGCCATGCCTCAAAATCATCGTTTTTTTCCAGGAGTGCTAGTACTGCCAGTTAGGCAGGAGAACTTCTGTGAATTCTGGAAAGTAGGAGATGAGGTACTGGCGGAAGTAAAGGTATGGGGCAGATAGTGAATAGGTCTCGGGTAGTTGGTTGTACATTCTTCCGCGTTAGGAAAAGTTCCTGGGTTCGACTCTGGGTCCGGTACACAGTTTTAATCTGCCAGCAAGATTCACCTACTAAAATATTCACTGTACCTCCTGAAATACCCTGTATACAACGAGAAAGACCACACAACTGAGAAATTTACAAAAACAAAAGTCTGGACTCAGAATAATCGAATCCTCCTTTTTCTTAATAAGAAAAGTGTGAAGAATTATGTGAAAACAGAGAAGGCGGTTGAGATGTGGGGGGTAGGGGGGGGGGGGGGTAGGAAGGAGTAGTGAATTAAGTTGGAATGTGGAAGTGAAGTCAGTAGGGAGAGATAGATAGATAGATAGAGAGAGAGAGATAGAGAAACATAGGTTGCGTTACGTCTGCTGCCTTGAGTATTGGAACTGCAGCACGGTGAGGTCCACGAAGTGTGTGAAACGGCAGGCGCTTATAAGGCGAGGGTGTCGCGTGTGAGGCAGGGGCGCCGTACCGCTACCAGGGCGGGCACGGCTGATTGGCGGTTCCTGGAAGCCGGCGTGCCCACATAGCCACCGCACTGACTCCTTTCACCGCACCCGCAGCGGCACTGTGCGAGTTCGCTTCTCGGAGCACCCGAGCGGCTGCGCAAGTTGCGGCTTATCGAAGGCGTCGGTCGGTGCCTGCTGTGTGAGTCAGGAGTTATCCGTGTCGCCATACGCCAGTCTCGTTTAAATACGTTTCTCCGTTGGAGAAACAATACTACGCAACTGACATCTCCCATCTTCTGGGCGTCGGTCAGCTGGCATACTTCACCCTGCGCACCTGCTGTTAATATGCGAATGACGAATTCTTTACAATGAAAATGAATCTGAATGAATCGCGCGTAAGACGAACGAAGTAAATAAGAAAAAAAATCTAGACTCCGAGAAACTGCAAAAGAAAGATATGGAGCGGGAAGAGAGAATTAAATCCGCTTCAAATCAAATTATCGCCAGCTGTTGCCGAGATTGGCGTCCTGCCGTGGTCGAATAGAGGAAATGAGGAAAATATTCCAGCATTTACTCAGGATTTCTTCAAAAGCAGCGTATTTTTAAATTAATTATTGTTATCGGTATTCAAAGGGAAATTTCATTATTTTACAAAATCTTACGGCGTTGTATTCCAGAAAGCTATGCCGACGATCTAAATCTCAGGACTGTTACCTGACAACACGCTCAAGGCTCCGAAACGTGTCGTTACTAACAAATATAAAGTTTAGATAATGGTTACAGAGTATTTTGTTGGATTCACAGTCACAGATCCAGCGAAAACTCGTTTCTTTTAATTGACTTTCGCTTAAAAAGCAATTTTACTAAATCGCAACAATTTTATTGGTACATATCGTTCTCTATAGCTCAGTAGTGAAGTACCAGGTTACGGGTCCAAAGGTCTCTGGTTTGATTCCCAGTTTATCCCAGCGTTTCACCTCTGCCAATGTTTCATAATGGGAAAAATGTCGGCTTGCACCCCGGTTCGGAGTCCACATCGAACTGTGAAGCCATTGTAACTGTCTGAGTATATCAGTTCGAAGGCGAATACGAAATAGCTGTGCCTTTGTTATTAAAAAGTCCGATGCAAAGTTCCTTCGGACATGCATTCAGCTGTCAGTGTACGAATCACGGCCAAAGTCAAACTTTCATATGACGTCATCGACGTGTCACAACCAGCACTCGTACATTACGTATATTCCCGTCCAGGAAGGAAATGTGTATTAAGAGTCGAGGGCCTGGTACTGGAGAATAAATACGAAATAGCAATGCTCGTTTTATCAAGAAATACGATGCAATGTTCCTTGACAAGCGTGCATCATACTTCTTAAGAAAACAGGCTCCACTATTCCGCATTTATTCGCCAAAAGCAGTGAGTATGCTTCTGCGCGTGCTTGGGTTGTGACACATGGACGACAACATATGGAAGTTTGAGTCTGGCCGTGCTTCGTGCACGGATAGCAGAAGCGTTAACGGCGACGCCTCGTGTGAAGTGGAAAATCCGGGTCTGACTCACAAGTTCTGACTGACAAGTTTTCGCTGTCGTCAATCCAATATGCAGCCTGTGGAGGTTCATATTCACAGTTGAGAATACATTTCCTGTATATGCTCAGTTCAAAAGCCTGGAGGAAGACAACGGCATAACGGCACATCACATCTAGCATAGGACTAAGCCTGGTAATGCTCTGTGCTGTTCAACCTATGGGCTTAGGAAAGCTTCACCTACATCTGTAAACTGTAATTAGCTATAACCGTGCTGTGCTGTGCCCTAAATAGCGACTTTAAACCTGTAACAGTTATAGTGTACTAGCGGTACCACTAGATAGCTAGATCGTAAATAAACGAAACAGACCAACCACAAATGTAGAACGAGACAAGAACTTACATTAAATTAGAATAGAATAGTAATTGGAACAGAACAGAAAACAGACTAAAGATAGCGGCTCCACGTTCATTCGGAGGTCTTCCCTACAGTCAGTCAATCATTAGGATCAGAAATCATTATGCCATGCAAAAGCGAGTGGCTCAAAGTGTGTTAGTGAGGTTCTAGAGTTTGGAATAGCGCTGTTGGTGGGAACACATACATTCAACCCTGTTTCCTTCTTTTTCCCTCCTAATCAAATGATTTTTATTTAAATTTTTCTAATTTCTCTATCTAAATATAATTTTAAGATTTCTTAATTGTAAAATCATAAGTACAAGGCGATTCTAAGAAGACTTGACGTCACTTATACATAGAATTTTATTGCGACGACTTATACATGTGGTTAAGGTGTCATCTTGTGGCAAACTACTTCAATCTCTAGTCACTTATTGTTGCAGTACTGAATTCCGCCACTAGGAACGACAGAAATCTGGAAAGTCATATGGTTAAGGTGCCATCTTGTAGCAAAAGTGGTATCGGAATTTCCCTCAAACTGGTTGTAACATTCGTCATAATAAATTTCTAGCTTGCCCATGAGTTTCTGAGACTGTCGTCGAGGAGTGACACAGAGTTTTGTTCGCAGTCCCAGGAAAGCAACGCATGGCGCGTCGCGAGAGCTTGGGAATTCCTCAGTCAAGTGTCTGGAGAGTGTTACGTGAAAGATTGCACCGGAAGCCATAAGTACTGATATTGTCACACACCCTTTAGACGCAGGTAAGGAGGGACGTAATCCATTTCATGCACAAATTTACGTCGGATTGAGGAAGTTGAGGCATTGCTTACTCACATGGTTTTTAGCAACTAATCAACATTTCGTTTCAGTTAAAGTGAAATGAATGTAGGGGATGAAACTTGCAGAGTTTTGTTACAAGATGACACCTCTACTACCTGCGAAAGCCTTCTGAATAAAATTGGACATCCAATAAACTTTTGAAATCCATTTAGCAAAACAAAACCAGCTCATTTAATTACCTAAGTGGTGAACCATCAATAAAGATAAATATAAATGTAAAAATATCCATTTCTCTCAACTGAATCCTTGACTCAAGAACTGCTTTTGAGTGTGGAGAGATCCCGTAACATTCAGTAACAGTTTGCTGTGGCTGCGAGAGTTTTTGCATTTACCTGACCAATCGGCACAGAGTCAGTTACTCGGCATTTCTTATTCGGCGACGATTTTGGACAAACAAGTATGCTGCATAAGCTCCATTAACGTACTGAATGTTAAAATATTAAACAACACATAGCATAAGGTGATTTCCGTAGTATGGATTTAGACATGCTTTACCATGCGTATGATGTCGAAAACTATATATTTTATTCTGAAAGTAGGCCAAAACTAACGTATGTGAAAGTGGCTGCCATTAACAAAGATAAGGAATACTTACCGAATACTTGTATGTCCTTTAATGCTATAGTTGAATGACGGGTGTCCATATCATTTTGCACCAACACAATATACAAAATGTACGAAGATGGCCTATTTCGGTTTCCGGGAAGTAAGGCTGACAAGACGAAATATTCCAGGTATTGACTGTATAACTGAAGAATGTAGAGGCAACAGAAAGATTTAAATAGCGCCTGTAGACCTTAGGAAAGCATTCGGCGCAGTCATTAGGAGAAATACAATGACAATTTAAAAAATAGTTGGGCTACGTAGACAAAAGAATAATTTAAGAATACACAAAGAACAAAACATAGGTGTTTCAAAATGAATAGGTTTAGATTGCAGATACTGAATACGTTCTCCACCTACGACAAGAATAATATTACGTCGATACTCGATTCCTTCCATACTTGATATAGCATGTCCATTGTCACTGATGTTAAGGCACTAAGGAACCGGTTCTTTATCCTTCTTAGATTCTCTGATAGCGTTGGTGCATTAACGATGTTCTGAAATGATACTCTACGGGAAGAAGCCAAAGGGCGTCGAAGCGGTGACCATGGAGACCAGGTGAAACGTCTTTGCACTCTAATCACGGAATTACTCTTCGCAGTCTCGAGAACACAACGTAATTTCTGCACGAAGTACCCATTTTATAACATGTAACTGTAACCAAGCTAACAGAAGACAGCCGAGATCTAGCGGCAATGAATATAAACTAGGCAATGGATTTGTTCCTCCAATAACCGAGCCGTGGCGCAGCGATCGATAGTTTTACGTAATATGTTGTAATACGCACATTCTTTTTCAAATGCTCTGTAAAGGCAATGTAGAAGCAGGAGCACGATTTCTTAAGCTCGTTCGACAAGTATGTCACTTGTCCCCGTCCCTATTCAATGTGCCCACAGAGCATGTAATAAATGAATGGAAAGAATACGGCATATGAATCAAAGTAACTGAGGAAAAATACAGATGCATAGGTTTGCCCGTGGTGTACATGTGGTAGCCTCAGAAGAAAAAAATTTGCAGAGAATTCAACAAAATACAGATGCAGAACTATAACTAATCACACAAATGTTTAGGGAGTAATATGAAAGAAGGGCGAGTATATACATAAAACAAACTATTACAAAGACAAAAGTAATACACGCGACTGAAAGGAAAAACAGTTCAAGCAGTATGATCACTGTAATGATGGAAAACTTGGTTAAAAATTTTATTTGGAGCACGTAAAACTACGCCCGTGAAACAGATACGATAAGAAAAAGCGAAATCCATTAAAGCGTTCGTGATATAATGCTGGAGGCATCTGTCAAAGTAAATTGATGTAAATTCAGAGGACTAGTCCTGAAAGAGCAATATGGAGATCTATCGAACGAAGACGTCGGGAGTGGATAGGACAGATAATGCGCTACAACCAGTTACTTGCAAATATTCTAGAAGGAGCATTACGAGGAAAGTAAGTAAGCCCGAGGAATACCTCGATTGGCGTATCCATAAATAATTCAGCAGTTAATAGCTATGCAGAAATGAAGCAATCTTCTAAAGGCGTTACCTGTTATAGATACAGGTGGAGCGTTGCCAACCAATCGAAAGATTAATGATGAAGAAGACAAAGAAGGTCGGGCATGAATTGTCACAAGTTTAACCTTTTCACTACCAATGGGACCTACGCGTCTCACGACAGGTTATTAGAAAACCATCGTGCATTTGACGCATGTTACTGCTACTTGTCAGTGCCTCAAGGGTAAAGGGAAGACTGCTAACCGTTTGCATGAGTCTTATAATTATAGATTGCACCTGTAGGTTGTGCTGCCCTAAGGTTTGATTGTTAACGCTCTGCTCCATATTGTCGCATGGAATTAGTTCCTGCCTCTAGATAGGCAACCCAATGAACACTTTTGCAAAGCGGGTTGCTGTCGCGCCTTCCCGAACAATTTCTGCCAATGGACTGCACGCATGTACTGACGTCTGCATGCGTCGCAAACGATGCCTATTCTGAACACGTGTCATGTGGGTCAACAAATTGGAGAGGTGCTCTATCCACTGATGGATGTCTGTTTTCTTTACGTCTTACAGTAAGCCTAATATCTGACGACTACACTAAGGTGACAAAAGTCATCAGATAACTCCTAATATCATGTCGGACCTCCTTTTGCCAGACGTAGTGCAACAAGTCGTTGTAAGTCGTTATAAGTCCCTGCAGAAATACTGAGCCAAGCTGCTTCATTGTTGTTGTTGTTGATGTTGTGGTCTTCAGTCCTGAGACTGGTTTGATGCAGCTCTCCATGCTACTCTATCCTGTGCTAGCTTCTTCATCTCCCAGGACCTACTGCAACCTACATCCTTCTGAATCTGCTTAGCGTATTCATCTCTTGGTCTCCCTCTACGATTTTTACCCTCCACGCTGCCCTCCAATGCTAAATTTGTGATCCCCTGATGCCTCAGAACATGTCCTACCAACCGGTCCCTTCTTCTTGTCAAGCTGTCCATAATTGCAAAAATTGTTGCCAGAGAAGGATTTTGTGCACGAATTGATCTCTCGGTTACACCACATAAATGTTCGATGAGATTCATGTCGGGTGACCTACGTGGCCAAATCATTCGCTCGAATTGTCCAGACTGCTCTTCAAACCGATGGCGAACAACTGTGGGTAGGTGAGTTGGTGCATTGTCATCCATAAAAATTCCATCGTTGTTTCGGGACTGAAGTTCATGAATGGCTACAGATGGTCTCCAAGTAGCCGAACATAACCATTTCCAGTCAATCATCGGTTCAACTGGACCAGAGGACACAGTCCATTCCGCGCAAATAAATCTCACACCATTATGGAACCACAACTAGCTCAGTGTCTTGTTGACGACGTGGGTCCATAGTATCGTGGGGTGCGCGCCAAACCCGATCCCCAACATCAACGCTTACCAGCTGAAATCGGTACTCAACTGACCAGGCCACGGTTCTCCAGTCGTCTAGGGTCCAACCGATATGGTCTCGAGCCCAGAAGAGGCGCTGCAGGCGATGTCGTGCTGTTAACAAATGCACCCAAGTCGGTCGTCTGCAGCCTTAGCCCATTAAAGCCAAATTTCGCCGCACTGTCCGGTTGGATAGGTTCGTCGTTCGTCCCACATTGATCTCTTCCGTTATTTCACGCAATGTTGCTTGTCTGGTAGCACTGACAACCCTACGTAAACGCCGCTTCTCTCGGTCGTTAAGTGAAGGCCGTCGGCCACTGTTTCGTCCGCAATGGGAGGCATTAGTTGTAATTCGGTGTTCTGGACACATTCTTGACATTGTGGATCTCGAAATATTGGATTCTCTAACAATTTTCTAAATTCTGGCTACAACTACCATTCCGCGTTCAAAGTCTGTTAATTCCTGTCGTCCGACCATGATCAGGTCTGAAACGTTTCCACACGAATCATTTGAGTACAAATGACAGCTCCGCCAATGGGCTGCCCTTTTATACCTTGTTTAAGTGAAACTACTGCCATCTGTACATATCCATATCGCTATGCCGTTAGTTTTGTCACCTCAGTGTATGTATTTCGAATATTTCATTAACCAATTATGAGTGAACCCCATACCCTTTGACTCTGAAATTGGACTTACACTAAAGTTTCTCAGCAGTGGCTGCTCAGAACAATATTCTCGAGCATACCTAGTACCCATTTAGAAAGTCAAGCAAGTCTACAACTAATAGTACTAGGATTTATGAAGTTGCTGCGCAACAGTGTACTCGAAAGTCGGATGGCATTTTATTGAACCTTACTATGAACAGCCGACCTTACGTGTCCAGCAGGCTTCTGATGTAGACGGTTGCTGTGCCTGATACCGGTCCTCATTGCTTCGCCTTGGAGACTTCCCACGACCTCTGGCAGAGGCCGACTTGGCGGCAACCCAGCGCAAACTAACAATTCCATCAGGAGCGGCATTCCGCGCGACAGTGAGCGAATTGTTCGCTGCAAATAAGCCAATTAAAACCGCCCCACTCCCATCTTCTCTCCACTGTCTTGTTGCCGGCTAAATAAACTGCGAACGCAATTATTTCAGTAACAGCTCGTACGGCGCAGGGGAGAAGGCTTTTCTGCTTCACTAGAAGTAATAACTCAATCATTGGGAGCGCGATGAGGAAACGGAGGCCAAAACTGTTTATGAGGTGCCTCTGGATTACTCAAAAGGTGAATTCCGCGAGACGACAAAGTGTCTGAGAGACGTAGCCAATTAAGAGAAGGTCACCTGCTGCACTAGGGTAAAATGTGTGTTTCATTAGCTCACAACCTCTAAGAATCTATTCACGGAACCGAAGGCCGTAGCACGACTGTCGCGACGCTTCGATACCTTTGCGCCAACATGTTCCTTAAAGGCTGCGCCAGAGCAAAACAGAGAGAGAGATCGCGAGTGAATAAGATGTGACAGCTGTTTCAACTTCATGAGCATTCTGAGAACTAGTCGGAATACACTAGTAATTTTCGTCGATCTCACAAAAGCTTACAACTGGCTTGACAGAAAAACTTTATTTAGGGTTTTAAATGAATTCTGAATTGATAGGAAACCAGGCATATCATGACTAACACCATGTCGAAAATTTTTTGGAGAAATCTCTGAACCCCTTGAAACAAAGGCATGGTTCAGGCAAGGAGACGGATTATTCCCCGTTCTCTGCAGTATCGTCCTGGAGAAAATATTGAAAACCCGGGGAGAAGCTTTGAAATTGGAAGGAATAACTGGAATACATATACCTGCGTAAGCCTCTGTGGCCAGAGTTAGTTGACATAAAAGTTTTCTGAGTATTGTATCGCGTCATAATTTTAAAAAAGCTATACTGGAGAAACCAACGTTTCGGCCACAGTTACAGCCGCCTTTTTCTGGGGCAACAGTAAATCCACGAGAAGGCCATTGTAACTGTGGCCGAAACGTTGGTTTCTCCAGTAAAACTTTTATGTCAATTGTAACACACCTTGGGAAGAAAGGAAATAACATCGAGATCAGGTGTTTAACTTCTGCTAATGACCTTGCCACTTTAGCCAGAAACCGGACGGAGGCGCAAAGAGGGCTGGAGATCTTGCATGAAATGGGTGAGAAAACGAGTTTCAGAGTCTCGTATGAAAGACGAAATAAATGGAACACACTCCAAGAGGAAGTAGAAAAAAGTAAATTCATGTAGGAGAATGGATCTGGTCAAATGGACTAGATAAAGAGACAGCCAAAGGAAGAGCCTGAAAATTAGACCCTGCTTACAAACTAACACAGAACTGGTACAACAAAAGAGCGATGTCGCACAAGACTAAGATCACGCAATATACGAGTAATTCAGTTATAAAACCAGGAGGACTCTATGGTTCGGAGTGTCTTATTTTAAATAAAATGGACGGTTGGAAGAACTCGAAAATAAAGAAAGGAAGATTATTAGGAATATTCAGGGACACCAGAAAACAACTGATGGAACTTAGAATAATAAGGCAAACGAGGTGTTCAGTGCGGAAAAGAGAGCTGACATCTTAAGGACTCCTAGTAAGAATGGAACGAGAGCCGAATGAGTAAAAAATATTCATTTACGTCACATCAATAAAGTCCACCTCTGAGGAGGGCAAAGGTAAGAAGTATAGATGTACAAGAAACGGGTATTACACTAAAATTGATCCACAACAGAGAATAATTAAGAAAGGCCAAGAAGTCTTAAGTTCTACGCGATCCATAGCTGGCCAAATTCGTCAGAAAAAAAGTGAGTCTTTCAGATATTAACAAGGACTATTTCAGTGACACTGACAGCTAGTATAATTCATTCACGTTTGACAGTGTTGCAGCCACTATTTTAAATCCGTATGGCGTCAGTTCACACACGAGAATGTTATTTTGAGCGACCTCAAAAGTTACGTGTAGTTATCGTGACTAATAACCTGCAATAGAACTTGATATTCATCAGTCGAATGTTAAATATGAATTATTGGAATTGGCATGCACCCAAGGATTCACGTCAGTTACAATAATTCGGATATAACTTCACCGCTACACTTTCCGTTTCGTTTCGTTAAGTCATTTGCAGAATTGAAGGAATATACATTATGATTTTGATAGAACGTTTTGGATTAATGTTTATGAAAATTGTGTCAATAGTATGAGAATGATAAAAGCCTGGCAAATATTTAGTCGAATCATAAGAACGTAAGACACTGTTTACGTGATTTGTAGGCATGTCTTACATTTCATTTGCTCTTTTGAGTCGTATAACTGACTAGAATTAAAGGCTAGCAGCAAATGTATGGCCTCAACCTCTGAAAGTCCTTGTTTTGATCCAGACCGGATCAATCACCTGTGTTCCTCAAGTATCTCTAATACGTTAAAGATTATTCACTTGGACGTGTAGTCATAAGCAACGTTTAAATAGACTTCGTAAGTCTACTATATGCGGAGCTAAAAAAAAGACAATTCCGTCTTTTTTTAAGAAGTCAGTGGAATCATGTAGAATTGACAGTAAGCTGAGAACTAATTTATTTGAATTCTTCAGTTGTTCTTGAAGTAGAGAGAATTAAACATCGATCCGATGTTTGTGGCAGTCTTAGCAGTAAAGTCGACAGCGAATTTCGATTCTTATGAGAGTCATTTACATAATGCTCTCCGCAAATATCTGCTTCGCTACAGATGTTATTGACAGTACTGCTAACAATATCGAGAACCGCTCTTGACGTACGGGATAGAATACTTACTGGCATCTGTACTTTGAACCGCCTTACTGTGTACTGAAGGGTACTTCCCGTACATTTTCCTCTTGTACAATCCCATTCGCGAATGCCATGTGGCGTCTTCTGCCTAATACTGCATCCGTGTGTTGTTTTGCAAGGGTACGAAAGACATCAACACGAGAATCAATGGTTACACAGATCTACAGTACACACGGTGTCCAGATTTGCTGACGGTACAAGGCACAAAGTTTCGCGAGACTATTTCTCAAATCGGATTCTGATGGGAGAGGGCCTTTGGGCAGAGGTTTCATTCGCTGCAGGCGGGGCTCGCTTCCGGCGTCTGCGTATGATAAGCCAGGTATAACGGGAAGGAGACGCCGCTGTCATCGCAGACAGCGTGGATGGGCAGGGGATGCCGACTGGAGAGATTACGACTCAGCAGCGGATGTACGCTTCGAGATTACTCTCTGCAAGAAATGATGTCGTTAGTAGCTTATGCGACAACATTGTCCGTATCTTGCAAATAAACATGAGAGGTGGTGCAACTTTCACTTGCGTTCGGAAGTATCGGAACTCAAATATGCGTGTGACCATCCGGATTTTTGTTTTCTTAAGTTGATAAAAACAAAAATTTCATCGTCTAACGATACAGCCTTCCCCAAAATTCATGTGAAATGTCTGATACCACCTTCTTTTTATATGCATCCGGATAGTTATCGGACAATTCAGTGCTTCCTAAGACCTTGTATGTATGTCTTTATTTAAGTCATTCTGTCCTATTTGATAAAAAGCTTGATATGCATTGCGAAAGCGTATGGAATGTTCTAGAAGATCGTGCGTTGTCATCATTATCAAGAGATTGTTGTCATTAATAAAATTACGTACAAATTCTGGATTGATCGTATAATAAAGAAATTGAAGGGATAAATATTTGGCGGAAAATATTAAAATGCTGTGGAAGTGTTGGCATAGGTGGCCGGCCCTCTAATTACCATAATTACAATCGAGTAACAAGTTAACACAGAAAACACCTTTATCTTAAGTAACAGTTTAAAAGTTATTACCAAGCGATGTATTTCCATTTGTTATTTATTTTTGTCTTCTTCCGCAATTAATAGTCCTTATAATTACATTTCTAATTAACTCTCCCATTGTTTACATCTCACAGTTACGCAATTTACTGAATTTGAGGCCTTATTTGTACGTTCTACTTATTTAATCGGATAAATCACGAGCTTTGTACAATCATAATTAATCACGCAACTAAAATAATACAAGAGACGTTACTGTAAGTAAAGTTCAGAATGATTTTCTTATGAAAAACTAAAAATATTACTGGAAAAGATTGTTACTCAAATACTGTATTGTATACCTTATTCGACTATAACATCAGTAGCTTTACGTTTTGTAAATTTTAATTGTAACATTGAAATAGTACAAATTTTAGTAATGCTTTATTTTGGAAGCTATTGTTAAAATCCTATATAAATCGCTGCAGCGAGGCTGCGAGTTAGTTGTTGAGTTGTTTTTGTTGAGTCTGCTTGAGAGTCTGTTTGTCAAAGAGATCAGTGATGTCCGTGAAGTGCTTTGTTTAAACGTGTCGAGAAGGCAGTTCTGTTGCCAATAAATAATGAGAAATTGCAAATTTATGTTTTTTCATAAAAATGAACTCCAGGAAAAAGTTAAGTAATTTTAAGTAACGATCAAGAAGAATGTAGCATCGTTATAATCGAAAATCCAGTTCGACAGTGGCCACCGTTTCTAATGACCTATTTGTCGAAGTCACATTGCCTTAAGCTGTCTTTTGTTCCAGTTGAAATTGTTCAGTGCCGTTATGGTCTAACACATGGTCTACAATGCTCCCATTATCAGACGAAGCAACACAGTTAGACAAGGAAGCACAAGTGTGTAGGAACAATTAGTACGGGTACCTACAAAATCCCGCTGTCATTTAAAAAAATCATAATTTAGAAGCTATTATAGACAGAGAAATGAAGTTCGTTGTAGGACGTTTAGTAACTCTCAAACGTTTCTCCCCTTTGTGCTTTGTGCTTTGTTACAGATTTGACTTTGGGTGTATAAGAATTGGGACAGAGCAGAAGAAGGCGCAATATGTCGTATAGCATGCAGAATCTACGCTAAATCTGTGACAGCTCTATTTTGGAATTACTGACACGGGAATGAAAAACGACCAATGGCAAAAACAAGCATAATGACGTGGTTCGAAAACTAAAGCCTCAGGCAGTGTAAAAGACCTTCCTAGAAATAGGCGTCCCCCTGTGTCTGAAGTACGTGTTAACAGAGTGAAAGCTGCCTTTCAGCACTGGTCCCAGAAGTCAATTCGTCGTGCATCACGCAAATTACGAGAAGCAACACCACCTATTAATAAAATGTTTCATAAGTGATTACGTTTTATTGCGAACAAACTGCAAATAGTCCAAATATTACAGCCACACGATTGTCCTCTCCGATATGCGCTCACATGTTCCATATTCGCCTCCGTGGATGCTGACAATAACTACCTGAAAAAGTGCTTGTTTTCAGATGAAGCAGCGTTGCACATTTCTGTTCATGTTAATCGCCA
Organism: Schistocerca piceifrons; assembly: GCF_021461385.2. Lineage (NCBI taxonomy): Eukaryota > Metazoa > Arthropoda > Insecta > Orthoptera > Acrididae > Schistocerca > Schistocerca piceifrons. Next base: position 329,817,145 of record NC_060140.1, read on the forward strand.
CATTAGGATTTAGGGGTTCGAAAAGCAACGTAACACACTTGAACATATCCGTGATGGCCCGAAGCTTAATTTTTTGTGTGGACTAATGCACGGTAGGGTGATAGGCCCATTTTTCCTGGCAGAGAGAACCATAACGGGAAATGTTTACCTAGACATGCTCGAATAGTTATTGCTACCACGTGTCAAAGAGCTTCAGCCGCCCATCATCTTTCAGCATGATGGTACAGCCCTACGTTGGCATTTAAACGCGCAGTATGTGCTGAATTACACTTTTCCTGATACGTTCATGGATCGTAATTGTTCCATAACATGGCCCCCCGTGCTTTCCCGATGTCACGCAATTTGGCTTCTTTTTGTGGGGTTACGTCAAGGATCGCGTGTTCACAACATCTCTGGACGACACTGCTATCTACTGTGTTCGAATCATTGAAGCAATCAGAAACGTCAATACACCGTACATGGGCAGAACTCGGTATTACCTTGGAGTTCTACTAGCGAAAAGCGGGGTCCATAATGAAATTACGGAATAACATAACTGTTAAACGTTTTACAGCAAACCACGATACCTAACAGATCCCATAATGTTTTTAAATGCAAGCATGACTTCATGGACGCCCTGTTTGACTGCTGTAGGGACCGTTCCAATACTTTGGAAACCTCGGAAAAATATATAAAACAACAGGACAACGATTTAACCCAGGTAATCAGGAACGCAAATGAACCCTCCCCGGCGTAGTACGAACCAGGGACCATGAGTGCCAGCAGAGGGCAGACTGCGGCCGTAAGAATCGAATCGAAGAACATAAAAGACCAGCAGCAGTTAAGAAGGGAATGTGGTATGGCTGTGGTTTATCCCCGATTTTATTCAATCTGTAACATTAAGCAGCCTGCGAAGGAAACGAAGGAGAAGTTTGGAAAGAGAATTAGAGTGCAGGGAGAAGAAATAAAAAGTTTTAAGCTTCGTCGATGACACTGTAATTCTGTCAGACACGCCGAAGGACTTGGTTGAACTTGGAAGCCCGCTGTACGGAATGGATACTCTCTTTAAAAGAGAACGTTAATAAAATTTAAACAAAGGTAATGGAGTGTATTTGAATTGAATGAGAGGATGCTGACGGAAAAAGATTTAGAAAATGAGACACTAACAGTAGAAGAGGAGACTTTGCTCTCTGGGTAGAAAAAGAGGGTACAAATTCAGACAGGTAATAGAAAGAAATGTGTTCCTGTAAAAGAGTAATTTGTTAACGTCTAATGCACATTTAAGTTTATGAAATTTATTGGTAATTATGGAAGTTTTGTGACATTAGTTGCATTAGGCATGATGATATCACCTATTGGTCACATATGACAATTTGTATCGGACCGGGACACGAACTGGGATTTTCTGCTTATCGTGAGTGGTCACCTTGAACATCCAAACTTCTTCAGATATTGTTAAAAAGAAGTCTTACAAGACCCGACGGGCAAAATGATAATGGTAATACTAACGCTGAACACGTCTGACTCCTAAAAACCTTGTGGCGGGAATCCAAGTAAAGTTGCGAGCGATGGGTTCATAGACAGTATTGTCTAATGCTACCGTTCGTGACAAGCGGGAAGTCCGCGTTATAGTCTTTGTCCGGCACAAATTTTCATGTGTGAAACCAGTAGGTAATGTTTTCATATCTGATTCACCTAATGTCAGAAAGATTCCGCAATTGCAAATAAATGTCATAAATTCAGTACAGCTGCAAGATCGTCACCAATGTCTGTTTTCATAGATTGTTAAAAATACAAACTGAAGTGTTACGAAATCTTTCCGAAAGTATTTGTCTGAAGTGCAGCCGAGATTGAAGCGAAACGCAGGCGATAAGCAAAGTACGCAAGAGAATATAAGATTTTTAAATTTGGTGCTACAGATGAATGCTGATGTAGTTGCCTCGGACAGGGGGTAGCGGGCTTTCACTGAAGATAATGGGGTGGTCTTTCGTAATCGTCCTAAATGGGTCGTTGTCCGAGCCGAGTAGGCTAATTTTAAAAGTTGAGTATCTAACCGAATAAGGCCGGTGTTTTCGAACATCGGCAACGGCCTTGCCGCAGTGGATACACCGGTACCCGTGAGATCACCGAAGTAAAGCGCTGTCGGGCGTGGCCGGCACTTGGATGGGTGACCATCCAGCTGCCATGCGCTGTTGACATTTTTCGGGGTGAACTCAGCCTCATGATGCCAATTGAGGAGCTACTCGACCGAACAGTAGCGGCTCCGGTCAAAGAAAACCATCATAACGACCGGGAGAGAGGAGTGCTGACCACACGCCCCTCCTATCCGCACCCTCAACTGAGGATGACACGGCGGTCGGATGGCCCCGATGAGCCACTTGTGGCCTGAAGACGGAGAGCTTTTTCGAACATCTGTGGCAGAGCAATTTCTGAAAGTGCCGCCAGGATGCAACACCTTACAGAAGCGCTTTGTGTGATAACAGGAAATGAATGAAAATGCCTACATTTCTGCTCCTGGTTCTGACTGCCCGAAAGGTCTGAACTAAATAATTTCGCGGAGTCGTCTGGAGCTCGCGAAACGCAGAAAGCAGACATCAGCCAAAGAGGGTCGGAGAAGCTGTGTGCCCTCTAGGGCGGAAGTGGTGATTTCATGGCGCGTTTGCCGCGTGGGGTAGTCGCGCGGTCTGAGGCCTCCGTGGTCGGCGCGTCTTCACCCGTCGGAGGTTCGAGTCCTCCCTCGGGCATCGGTGTGTGTCGTCCTTAGCTTAAGTTAGTCTAAGTTAGATAAAGTAGAGCGCAAGCATAGGGACCGATGACCTCAGCAGTTTGGTCCGCGAGTAAAAGTTTTTCTGATTAGTTCGCGGAGCAGCATGCCGCATAGTTGACCCCGCGCGCCGCACACTGCCAAGAGTGACCTGACTGGCCGCGGCCGCGACTGTAGTTTCGCGCGACGCCACGGACGGAAGGAACGCTTCACACGGCAGGAGACGGGCGGCGACAACTCGTTACGGGACTGCCAGGTCAGAGAGCCGCCGTACGGAAGGCAGTACGTTATCGGAAGAGGCGGCGGGCGGCGGTAACTCGGTGACGGCGAGGCTGCGGCGCGGCAAGAGGCGTGGGAACGCGGCCGCGGCCGCCGCCGTTATCGGATATTGACGCTCGGACGGGCGGAAGTGGCGGCCCAGGTGCCAGCGAGGCGGCGCCGTGCCGAGGATGCGCCTGCGCTGACGGCGAACTCACTCGTCCGTCAGTATTTTCATTCCTTTCTCAATGTCGCCAGCATCCAGAGTGCTGTCGTCTGTACCGTCAACACCTACTCTCTTACCTAATCTGCATCTGTTATTGCGATTTTTAATTCGAAGAGCACAACAATATATCAAGATTTGAAACTTTCTGGCGGATTAAAACTGTGTGCCGGACCGAGACTCGAGCTTGGGACCTATTCCTTTCGCGAGCAAGTGCTCTGCCCACTGAACTGACTGTCCAAACATGACTCACGATCCACCCTCACGGCTTTACTTCCGCCAGTATCTCATCTCATACCTCCCAAATAACACAAAAGTTCTCCTGCACTCCTTGCGCGACTAACAGTCCTGGAGGAAAGAAAACTGCGGAGACGTGGCATAGCCATAGATTCGTGGATTCTTTGCAGAATGAATTTTCACAGTGCAGTGGAATGTGGGGATGATTTGAAATATGGCTCGCGGAGCCATGTCTCCGCAGTATCGTTTCTCCCAGGAGTGCTAGTCCCGCAAGGTATGCTGAACTGTGAAGTTTTGAAGGCAGAGATAAGCTACTGGTGGAAGTAAAACTGAGAGATCGGGCCAAGAGTCATGTATGCACAGCTCAGTCAGTAGACCACTTTTCAGTGGAAGGCAAACGCCCCAGGTTCGAGACCCGGTCCGACACACAGTTAATCTGCCAGGAAGTTTCAAATTAGCACACACTCCGATGCAGAGTGAAAACTGCAACCGGATTTTTTTTGTTTTTTTGTTTTTTGGTCATCAGCCTACTGACTGGTTTGATGCGGCCCGCCACGAATTCCTTTCCTGTGCTATCCTCTTCACCTCAGAGTAGCACTTGCAACCTACGTCCTCAATTACTTTCTTGACGTATTCCAATCTTTGTCTTCCTCTACAGTTTCTGCCCTCTACAGCTCCCTCTAGTACCATGGAAGTCATTCCCTCATGTCTTAGCAGATGTCCTATCAGCCTGTCCCTTCTCCTTATCAGTGTTTTCCACATATTCCTTTCCTCTCCGATTCTGCGTAGAACCTCCTCATTCCTTACATTATCAGTCCACCTAATTTTCAACATTCGTCTATAGCACCACATCCCAAATGCTTCGATGCTCTTCTGTTCCGGTTTTCCCACAGTCCATGTTTCACTACCATACAATGCTGTACTCCAGACGTACATCGTCAGAAATATCTTCCTCAAATTAAGGCCGGTATTCGATATTAGTAGGCTTCTCTTGGCCAGAAATGCTTTTTTTGCCATAGCGAGTCTGCTTTTGATGTCCTCCTTGCTCCGTCCGTCATTGGTTATTTTACTGCCTAGGTAGCAGAATTCCTTAACTTCATTGACTTCGTGACCATCAATCGTGATGTTAAGTTTCTCGCTGTGCTCATTTCTACTACTTCTCATTACCTTCGTCTTTCTCTGATTTACTCTCAAACCATACTGTGTACTCATTAGACTGTTCATTCCGTTCAGCAGATCATTTAATTCTTCTTCACTTTCACTCAGGATAGCAATGTCATCAGCACATCATATCATTGATATCCTTTCAGCTTATATTTTAATTCCACTCCTGAACCTTTCTTTTATTTCCATCATTGCTTTCTCGATGTACAGATTGAAGAGTAGCGGCGAAAGCTTACAGCCTTGCCTTACACCCTTCTTAATACGAGCACTTCGTTCGTGATCGTCCACTGTTATTATTCCCTCTTGGTTGTTGTACATAGTGTATATGACCCGTCTCTCTCTATAGCTTACCCCTACTTTTTTCAGAATCTCGAACAGCTTGCACCATTTTATATTGTCGAACGCTTTTCCCAGGTCGACAAATCCTATGAAAGTGTCTTGATTTTTCTTTAGCCTTGCTTCCATTATTAGCCGTAACGTCAGAATTGCCTCTCTCGTCACTTTACTTTTCCTAAAGCCAAACTGATCGTCACCTAGCGCATTCTCAATTTTCTTTTCCATTCTTCTGTATATTATTCTTGTAAGCAGCTTCGATGCATGAGCTGTTAAGCTGATTGTGCGATAATTCTCGCACTTGTCAGCTCTTGCCGTCTTCGGAATTGTGTGGATGATGCTTTTCCGAAAGTCAGATGGTATATCGCCAGACTCATATATTCTACACACCAACGTGAATAGTCGTTTTGTTGCCACTTCCCCCAATGATTTTAGAAAGTCTGATGGAATGTTATCTATCCCTTCTGCCTCCAAAGCTCTTTTAAATTCCGATTCTAATACTGGATCTCCTATCTCTTCTAAACCGACTCCTGTTTCTTCTTCTATCACATCAGACAAATCTTCACCCTCATGGAGGCTTTCAATGTATTCTTTCCACCTATCTGCTCTCTCCTCTGCATTTAACAGTGGAATTCCCGTTGAACTCTTAATGTTACCACCGTTGCTTTTAATGTCACCAAAGGTTGTTTTGACTTTCCTGTATGATGAGTCTGTCCTTCCGACAATAATATCTTTTTCGATGTCTTCACGTTTTTCCTGCAGCCATTTCGTCTTAGCTTCCCTGCACTTCCTATTTATTTTATTCCTCAGCGACTTGTATTTCTGTATTCCTGATTTTCCCGGAACATGTTTGTATTTCCTCCTTTCATCAATCAACTGAAGTGTTTCTTCTGTTACCCATGGTTTCTTCGCAGCTACCTTCTTTGTAGCTATGATTTCCTCCCCAGCTTCTGTGATGGCCCTTTTTAGAGATGTCCATTCCTCTTCAACTGTACTGCCTACTGCGCTATTCCTTATTGCTGTATCTATAGCGTATCTCGTCATTCGTTAGTACTTCCGTATCCCACTTCTTTGCGTATTGATTATTCCTGACTAATGTCTTGAACTTCAGCCTACTCTTCATCACTACTATATTGTGATTTGAGTCTATATCTGCTCCTGGGTACGCCTTACAATCCAGTATCTGATTTCGGGATCTCTGTCTGACCATGATGTAATCTAATTGAAATCTTCCCGTATCTCCCGGCCTTTTCCAAGTATACCTCCTCCTCTTGTGATTCTTGAACAGGGTATTCGCTATTACTAGCTGAAACTTGTTACAGAACTCAATTAGTCATCCTCCTCTTACATTCCTTGTCCCAAGCCCATATTCTCCTGTAACCTTTTCTTCTACTCCTTCCCCTACAACTGCATTCCAGTCGCCCATGACTATTAGATTTTTGTCCCCCTTTACATACTGCATTACCCTTTCAATATCATCATACACTTTCTCTATCTGTTCATCTTCAGCTTGCGACGTCGTCATGTATACCTGAACTATCGTTGACGGTGTTGGTTTGCTGTCGATTTTGATTAGAACAACCCGGTCATTGAACTGTTCACAGTAACACACCCTCTGCCCTACCTTCCTATTCATAACGAATCCTACACCTGTTATACCATTTTCTGCTGCTGTTGATATTACCCGATACTCATCTGACCAGAAATCCTTGTCTTCCTTCCACTTCACTTCACTGACCCCTACTATATCTAGATTGAGCCTTTGCATTTCCCTTTTCAGATTTTCTAGTTTCCCTACGACGTTCAAGCTTCTGACATTCCACGCACCGACTCGTAGAACGTTATCCTTTCGTTGATTATTCAATCTTTTTCTCATGGTAACCTCCCCCTTGGCAGTTCCCTCCCGGAGATCCGAATGGGGGACTATTCCGGAATCTTTTGCCAATGGAGAGATCATCATGTCACTTCTTCAAATACAGGCCACATGTCCTGTGCAGCCGGCCGCGGTGGTCTCGCGGTTCTAGGCGCCCAGTCCGGAACCGCGCGACTGGTACGGTCGCATGTTCGAATCCTGCCTCGGGCATGGATGTGTGTGATGTCCTTAGGTTAGTTAGGTTTAAGTAGTTCTAAGTTCTAGGGGACTGATGACCACAGATGTTAAGTCCCATAGTGCTCAGAGCCATTTGATTTTTTGTCCTGTGGATACACGTTACGTGTCTTTAATGCAGTGGTTTCCATTGCCTTCTGCATCCTCATGTTGTTGATAATAGCTGATTCTTCCACCTTTAGCGGCAATTTCCCACCCCTAGGACAAGAGAGTGCCCTGAACCTGTATCCGCTCCTCCGCCCTCTTTGACAAGGCCGTTGGCAGAATGAGGCTGACTTCTTATGCCGGAAGTCTTCGGCCGCCAATGCTGATTATTTATCAAAATTTAGGCAGTGGCGGAGATCGAACCCGGGACCGAAGACGTTTTGATTATGAATCAAAGACGCTACCCCTGGACCACGGGTATCAGGATTCATTAACGTTCTATTCGCAGTAAAAGCGTGGAATGTTTGGACGCTCGTACGAGGTATTTGCCTAATTCTGTATGTATCACAGTTCAGGAATCAACACAAGGCAATTCAAAATGAGCATACCGATTATAAACACCCAGTTCGTGCATAGCGACACATTGAATACGATTTTATTGCCCTGAAGAGTTTCTTTTCTGACAGAAAGTTCTTAGAGTTTTCCAAGGAATTTTATAGTGAAAAACATTGTGAGAACAGTGCGAGCACCTGCCATTTAAGATTTTCATACATTTTAAATGCGAGCATTTTATGTTAGTTATTTATATCGATTGAAGTAACAAGTGTACTATTACCTGTCACAATGCATTTTATTTCTACTACACGTTTCAGATCATTAAACCTCGATGATCAGTTGCATTTATATGAATTAATATGGAATGTATATGTTCTGAGTGCGATTTGTGGCTGTCTTGGGACGCTGTCTACTAGCAGAAGATATAAACGAAACACTGTTTTAGTACACGTCTCATGATTTTCTGCGGGTCTTTGGTTGCTGAAATTCTGGGCGGAGGTAAAGCGCGAAGCGTTGTTTCTCCAGTCGTAACTACAGCTGTCTTACGTTTGCCGGAGGCGTCGGAGATTTTCTCCGCTCGGAGTGGTGTTTTGTCGTCACGTTCGTACCGTCATAATTGACATTCCATTATTCACATAGCTGTGTGGGCACGTCCCAAAAACCCCACCTGTGGAATTCTAGGCATAACGGATGCGGTGGGCATTAATTGTTAGTCGAAGTCGTCGTCATTTCATGCTCTGCAGGCAATGGAATAGCGCTATATGTGATCAGCGGGTGGTGTCATCTCGTTGTCTCTCGTTGTCGGACAATGTGGCCCAGAGAGCATTACTGGCGTAGGCAGGTTTGCGTAGAACTGTGGCACGAATTCTTGAAGCGCTCACGCAGGAGCTACATACCAGGCTATTTTGTGAATTTTTTCGTTGGATAGCTAGAAGGTACTTTTTGTGAGCGATTTAAGGCCGCCGATTTATGCTGTCTGCAGCATCCGTAATTCCGATTCTGCTGTGTTGCCCCACACAACAGCAGGTTATTCCAGTATAGGCAACACAATAGTTTTATATAGGGCGAGCCCTATGTAACTAGGAAAAGGAGATATGAGGTTTAATATTTACATCAGTCTTCCAGATTCCTTTCCTCTTGTCCGGAGAACGAACTGGCGCCACGTTAGTCTCATGTCCAGCGTACCGCTGTACTTGGCTGTAGGGGCCACTTGACGTGTTCACCCCGCACCATTACACAGTGTTTATGATAATGCAGTACCTGCTTCGTTCAGAAGATATTCCTTTTAACATGCATGCGTGTTCGAAGGAACATTGCAAAGTGCTTTGGAACAACAGAGGCACTGCACCATCGTACTTATCCGTGACACCGGACAAGCGACTTTCAATTAAAATGTCTCCCCTGTATGGAAATGTACATAATGAAAGTAAGAGTGCAGGTTGTAGACATTTGGTTGGTGATATATGGAAGTTTGAGGCGCCATGTCACGGATTGTCCAGCTGGAGGTTCGAGTCCTCCCTCGGGCATGGATGTGTGTATTTGTCCATAGGATAATTTAGGTTAAGTAGTGTGTAAGCTTAGGGCTTAGCAGCTAAGTCCCATAAGATTTCACACACATTTGAACACGGATTGCGCGGTCCCTCCTGCCGGAGGTTCGAGTCCTCCCTCGAGCATGGGTGTGTGTGTTGTTCTTGGCATAAGTTAGTGTAAGTAGCGTGTGTAAGTCTAAGGACCGATGACCTCAGTAGTTTGGTCACTCATGAATTCACATACATTTGAACATTTTTTTGAAGTTTGCGTCTGGTCTTGACGCATGCCCGGGTAGCCTAATAGTAAGGTGAACGCTCGCGATAAGTGGAAAATCTGGGTTCGAGTCCCAGCCCAGAGTAAATTTTCTCTCTCGCCATTCCATAATATATCTGATGATTGTCTGTATTTGAAAATGCCAGTACATACCATGTAGTACTGTTTGGTTGCGATGATGAACAGAAATATAAATATCTCCAGTGCTCACAAATTTTATTACTGTCGTATTTATGTAAGAAATGTATATATCAACGTTTCTGACTGGGTTCGATTCCAGGTACTGTTAGAGATCTTTTTCTTGGTGGTACCACTGGTAGGGAGTGCACTCAGCATCATGAGGCCAACTGAGGAGCACTCGTAGCGGTTCCGGGGTCAAGAAAGCCGGAAAGGGACGGGCGATCGGTGTGCTGACTCAAACGGCCCTTCATACCACACACAATGACACCACTGGCGGAGGATGATACGGCAGTCGTTCAATCGCGATTGGTCCATCAGGGCCAGACGGCGGAGTTTCACGTGTATTCTACATTCGTAAGCAAGAATGGCGTATTAGAAACATTTAGTGTTAAGCCCACATAGAGTAATAGTGTTGCCAACAGTGCTAAACGGATCAAATGGCTCTAAGCACTATGGGACGTAACATCTCAGGTCATCAGTCCCCTAGACTTAGAACTACTTAAACCTAACTAACCTAAGGGCATCACACACAACCATGCCCGAGGCAGGATTCGAACCTGTGACCGTAGCAGCAGCGCGGTTCCTGACTGAAGCGCCTAGAACTGCTCGGCCACAACGGCCGGCACAGTGGTAAATTTATACGACAAATTTACTTGTTGTTATTATGATAATTTGTAATGTGTGTTTGTATGTGTGTGTGTGTGTGTGTGTGTGTGTGTGTGTGTGTGTGTGTGTTTTGCATTACCATTGTAAGATAATAACACTATGTGAAATTTATACATAAATTGCCACTGAAAGCAACATAATTACTTTATATGTTTTTTACATTTGATGTTTGCGATACTTGATTATTTAAATTTGTGCAATGTTCATGTTACGCGAAGACGACAGGAGAAGAATCTGTGACCCCTGCATTTATATTTCTGTTGAACTTTCCAACCAAAAGCATCCAGAATGCTGTGATGCTTGTTCCAAAATACTGTTTTGTTTTTGTCACTGTTGACAACGCTGTTATTTTGTATGTTCTTTACACTAGTAGAGTATAGGCGCCATCTTTGCTTACTTCATGTACATGACGTATGTGTAGCTGTGACAAATGGGCACAGTCGTAAACGCAGAACGTACGTGTCGTATTATTTCACATACATACATCTGACGATGATGCTTTAAACTTTTGAAACGCTTAGTACAAAAACATAAAACAAAAAATTAAAACAAAAATAAACAGATGTGTAACAGTAAACTTGTAATTGATATCGACGTATTTTCCTTAGAAGACGTCAGGGTGATATTGAATCTACACTACTGGCTATTAAAATTGCTACACCACGAAGATGACGTGCTACAGACATGAAATTTAACCGACAGGAAGAAGATGCTGTGATATGCAAATGATTACCTTTTCAGAGCATTTACACAAGGTTGGCGCCGGTGGCGACACCTACAACGTGCTGACATGAGGAAAGCTTACAACCGATTTCTCATACACTAACAGCGATTGACCGGCGTTGCCTGGTGAAACGTTGTTGTGATGCCTCTTGTAAGGAGGAGAAATGCGTACCATCACGTTTCCGACTTTAATAAAGGTCGGATTGTAGGCTATCGCGATTGCGGTTCATCGTATCGCGACATTGCTGCTCGCGTTGGTCGATATCGAATGACTGTTAGCAGAATATGGAATCGGTGGGTTCAGGAGGGTAATACGGAATGCCGTGCTGGATCGCAACGGCTTCGTATCACTAGCAGTCCAGATGACAGGCATCTCATTCGCATGGCTGTAACGGATCGTTCAGCCACCCCTCGATCCCTGAGACAACAGATGGGGACGTTTGCAAGACAACAAGCATCTGCACAAATAGTTCGACGACGTTTGCAGCAGCACGGACTATCAGCTCGGAGACCATGGCTGCGGTTACCCTTGACGCTGCATCACTGACAGGAGCGGCTGTGATGGTGTACTCAACGATGAACCTGGGTGCACGAATGGCAAAACGTCGCTTTCTCTCGGTCACCTCTTGTTCCCATTGACGGCACTTTGAACAGTGGACGTTACATTTCAGATGTGTTACGACCCATGGCTCTACCCTTCATTCGATCCCTGCGAAACCCTACATTTCAGCAGGATAATGCACGACCGCATGTTGCAGGCCTTTCTGGACACAGAAAATGTTCGACTGCCTCTCTGGCCAGCACATTCTCCAGATCTCTCACCAACTGAAAATGTCTGGTCAATGGTGGCCGAGCAATTGGCTCGTCACAATACGCCAGTCACTACTCTTGATGAACTGTGGTATCGTGTTGAAGCTGCATGGGCAGCTGTATCTGTATACGCCATCCAAGCTCTGATTGACTCAATGGCCAAGCGTATCAAGGCCGTTATTACTGCGAGAGGTGGTTGTTCTGGGTACTGATTTCTCAGGATCTATGCACCCAAATTGCGTGAAAATGTAATCACATGTCAGTTCTAGTATAATATATCTGTCCAATGAATACCCGTTTATCATCTGCATTTCTTCTTGGTGTAACAATTTTAATGGCCAGTAGTGTAACGCCGAATCGATATTGCTTCCTGTATACATAGCAGTGTGAGGAGCGTGTTTCCGGAGCAGATTTCCGGATGATCTCGAGAAAAACTCAGAGTGGAACCGATATTTTTTATTTATTTATTTTTAGTGAGGGTAGGGCCACGGCTGGGCACCCTCGTCCTGTACTGGTCTCCTGGCGTGTCCAGCGGTCGGTCAAGGAACTAGGGAACGGATCGCCGGCGCCGTCGTCTTGTCGGCCACATCTTCACGCGCCATTGGCGTCGGCGCGCTTGGGACTGGGGGCCTGGAGCGGCCGATCCGCCCGAGACAGGGACGTACCTCCGGTTCCACAGACTCGCCTATACCGACACCAGCACCTCAAGTTTATTTGCCAAAAAAATATTTCCGTCATTTTAATTAATACGGTGTGTTCAAAAAGTCCCTCCGCAGTGCCGTATGATTGTCAGCCGTGCTTGCCGTATGCCGCAGTGAATATACCGAAATGAAACTCAGTGAACTACAAGTTATTAATTTACTGAATATTCGTTTTTACTTACAAATTTTCACATTAAATGTTGAAAGTGTCCGCCTTGTTGTTGAATACACAATTCAATTCGTCTAATCATGTTTCCAAACACAAGCTGTTAACATTTCTTCTGTAACAGAAGCAGTGAAAGTGGATATTGCAGTTTTCAATTCATCGATGAATTTTGGGCGGTTCTTATAGACAGTTGCTTTCGTTGCACCCCAGAGGAAAAAGTCAGGTGGTGTTAGGTCAGGCGATCGTGGAGGCATGGTATTAAATGGCTCTGAGCACTATGGGACTTAACATCTATGGTCATCAGTACCCTAGAACTTAGAACTACTTGAACATAACTAACCGAAGAACATCAAATATCACCCAGTCATCACGAGGCAGAGAAAAGCCCTGACCCCGCCGGGAATCGAACCCGGGAACCCGGGTGCGGGAAGCGAGAACGCTACCGCACGACCACGAGCTGCGGACGATGGTTGAGACCAACGTCCCTGTGAAATTATGCGATCATCAGAAACATCAGCAAGCAGTGACACTGAAACGCGAACTGTAGGCGCGGTTGAACCATCTTGTTGAAAATAACCGTTCAGTATTTTACTTAAAACAAGTTCTCCTATGAATGGGTACAGAATATCACTGCAGTATCGTTGTGCGTTTATTGTTTCGTTGAAAAACATGGGACCCCACAATCCCACGTCTAGAAATCGCAATCCAAACTCCTATTTTCACAAAATAAAGTGGTTCCTCATGAATACACAATGGATTTGCAGTACTTCACATACGAGAATTTAGCGAGTTCATGTACCCGGGCCGGCCGGAGTGGCCAAGTGGTTCTAGGCGCTACAGTCTGGAACCGCGAGACAGCTACCGTCGCAGGTTCGAATCCTGCCTCGGGCATGGATGTGTCTGATGTCCTTAGGTTAGTTAGGTTTAAGTAGTTCTAAGTTCTAGGGGACTGATGACCTCAGAAGTTACGTCCCATAGTGCTCAGAGCCATTTGAACCATTTCATGAACCTGGATAAATGAAACCACGTCTCATCAGTGAAAAACGTTTCATTAAGAATATCCCTTCTATTTGAAAGAAATTTCTGAACCATTGACAACAATGCAATCTCTTGCAATGATCAGTATTTTTCAGTTGTTGCCCGGCTGTCACTTTGTATGGGAAAAGTTTTAATTTTTTCCTTACAGCTGTGTGGGCCGTTCCGACTATAACATCGATTTCCGGTTTTCTTACTGACTTGTTCGGACTCATGGAGATTTTATCGAAAATATCGAGTAGTTTACCCTCAGACAAAACGCTAGGACGACCACTTCTCGGTGTATCTGTCACTAATCCCTTTCTTCGAAATTTGTTAATCAAATCTCGCACAGTATCGCGATGTTGGAGTGTTGTCTCCGGGAAAACTGAATTAAATGTTTGACGAACTGAAACTGTATTTACCGCCACCTTTGAACACTTGTTTGACTAAAAACACACGTTCTTCAATGGTTAGCATTTTAACAGTGACAAAAACGAAACAAAGGAACTAAACTTAAACGTTCACGTCAACACGTAACGACACACACCAACGACACTACTGACGCTGGCTGGATAAACGAAACAGGGGAATGTTGGGAGAGTCCACTTGAAGTGAAGTAACCCAGGCAGGGGAACAATCATATGGCACGCGCGGCTAACAATCAAACGACAGTGCAGAGATACTTTTTGAACACCCCGTATATCTCGCCGTTTTTTCCAAGCACATAAAGTGATTATTTTCTCAATGAACGACTTGAGTACTCCTACTGAAATTTCCTTTAAAATTTTGATGCAATAATAAAAATACTCCCGCCTATTTAGCTATACTATCTTCAATTTGAACTTTTTCAAAGGGAGCGTACGCACTGGCTATGTTCGACTTTCTTTATACTTCCACGTTCTGAAGGTGCATGCCTGGACATCAGTTTCCGAAATACGCAACAATTAAAGAAAATAAAATAAAAATAATAAAAAATCCGCCTTTGCAGGATTGTTAACTACAACAAATTTCGAGCTACTGTGCCTGAAAAGACAAGCGAAGCACCCAGAAGGGGGGGGGGGGGGACGAAACGAAATGGAAACTTCACGGGTTCAGAGATTAAAACAGCGAATCAAATTTACAAACAGCTTGAGAGTGTTGCCCCACTCATCACTTTAAACTCAGAAGTGTGTTGCTGGAACCACTCTGTAGCAATTCTAGACTTGTGGGGCGTCGCATTGTCCTTCTGGAATCGCCCATTTCCGTTGGAAAGCACACTCGACATGAATGGATGCATATGATTAGACAGGATGTTTACGTACGTGTCACCCGTATCTAGACGTATCCGGGGTCCCATATCACTCGAACTTCACACGCCCGACACAATTACAGAGCCTCCACCAGCTTGAACAGTCCCCTACTGACATGCAGGGCCCATGGATTCATGAGGCTGTCTCCATAACTGTACACGTCCGTCTATTCGATAGAATTTGAAAAGAGACTCGTCTGACCAGGCAGCATGTTTCCAGTGATCAACAGCCCAACATCGGTGTTGACGGACCCAGCGTAAAGCTTTGTGTCGTGCAGTTATCAAGGACACATGAGTGGGCCTTCGGCTCTGAAGCCCTTATCGATGATTTTCATTGACTGGTTCGCACGCTGACACTTGTGTTGGACCAGCACTGAAATCTGCAGCAGATTGCGGAATAGTTGCACTTCTGTCACGTTGAATGATTCTCTTCAGTATGATTCTCTTCAGTCCTCGTTGATCGCATTCTTGCAGGATCTTTTCCCGGCCTCAGCGATGGCGGAGATTTGACGTTTTACCGGATTCCTGATATTCATGTACACTCGTGAAATAGTGGTATGGGAAAATCCCCACATCATCGCTACCTCGGAGATACTGTGTCCTATCGCTCGTGCGCTATGACACCACGTTCAAACTCACTTAAGTCTTGAAAACCTGACATTTTAGCAACAGTAACCGATGTAACAACTACTCCAGACACTTGTTGTCTTATATAGGCATTGCCGACCGCACCGCCGTATTCTGCATGTTGACATATCTCTATAATTGAATACGCATGCCTGTACGAGTTTCTTTGGCGCATCAGTGTCGTATGATATAGCAAACTGTCATAAAGCAACATCTGTGAGGTAATGGTTTGTGGAGAATAACGTTCCTGAAATGCGAATGCGTCCTGAATCCAGTGGAACACTCTTAGGGTGAGTTAGAACGTCGACTTCGGTGCAGACCCCCCACCCCCAGAACCAACATCTGTACCTTCTCTGGTTTCAGCATTTGAGGGAGTTATGGGCGGCATTTCGCCAAATTCATTCAGACAATTTAAAGTGTTCCTGGCAGAATTCGAGCCGTCATAAAGACGAATGGTGGAGGCACCACATAGTAATGTCCACTAATAGTTGTCTGGGTACTTTCGACAGATAGCCCATCAGCACTGGGAAGCCGCCCTGTACCTGTGCAGACCGGCCAGATCAGAACCCTCAGCGCACAGTGGCAGCTGGCTGCGGCGTGTGCCGGGGCAGCCCAGAGTAGGCAGGCAGCCCGGCCAGGCATCTCCCCGCCGCCCACGCGCCTCCGGGCCGGCTCGGCCTCCGCCGCCCATTGACGCGTTCATTCACCGCGACCTCTGCTCGCCGCCCGGCCCCACCCTCCGCACTCCGCTCCATTCACCGCTTCCAGCTCCAGACTCCAGGCTCCAGTCTTGAATGTGGCACGGCCTGCTGCGCCGCGGTCCTTACTTACGCAGCATACAGACAGCCGCGCCGTCACCCCAAAGCTCCGTTGACAACAGCAAGTGAGTAGTCCTGTCCCCTAGCACGTTGGAGCGGTGACTGAAGCTGTTGTTGACGCTGTTGTGGTCTTCAGTACGAAAACTGGTTTGAGGCAGCTCGGCAAGCTAATTAATCCCGTTCGAAGTCTCTTCACCTCCGCGTAACTACTGCAGCGTACAACAATTTATTTTAGTCAAACCTTGGGTTACATCTACCAATTTAGCCCCCAGACTTTCCTCCATCAATTTTATTTCAGTTTATTGGCTTTCACGTGCTGCCCAATCAGCTAGCTCAGCAATGTAATATCAATTATGATGATATGAACCTAAGGACAACACAACACCCAGTTCCCGAGCAGCGAAACTCTCCTACCCGGTTGGGAATCGAACCCCGGTCCCTTCGCTTGGGAATCGCCGCGCTGACCGCACAGCTGTGGATTCGGACATCAATTTTTAAAAAGGCCAAAGAAACATCTGAAAATTATAGAGGTATTAGCCTACTAAATCTAGCCTGTAAAATATTTGTAAAGGAAAAAAATAATAATAACAAATAAAAAAATTGAAGCGTTATCTGAAATACGTTCTCTTTATTCCAGTTTGAACGTTTACGACGCAAAAATCTTACCTGCTGGAGACTGATTCCATAAGCAAAATCCGCATATTACTTCATCAAAATTCCATAGCAACTGCGTAATACAAATCTGCATTGTTGAAAACGGGGATATAGGTTGCATTGATATTCAAGCAGGTTTTGCCACTTCGGTAATGAACATTGTCTTCTTGTATGTTTCCAGATAAGCACTCTGAAATGAGGGAAAAACCAGAAACAAATTGCCAGAGGCCGATGTCTGGTGTTGGGTTCCTGATAGAATAAGCCTCCATCAGGTAATGGTTTTTGTGTACTAAACTTCCAAATTAGAGTAGCGAGAAACTGTTTCCCTGCTATGATAACACGATGAACGCCACGCAGAACGAATATTTCATTGTTTAATTCGGTCGCGGAAGGTACGTAAACTAAATGAACTACATTGTTGATGATCTACATATCATCACCGAATAAGGTATAAACTCCCACAAATAAGTAGGTTCCAGCGTGTCAGTATCATAGAACTGTCATCTGAGGAATGCCACTGCAACATCGCCGAAACGTCTGTTTACAGTTTCTAACATTTTAAGTATTTTTAAGACGTGTGGCAGTTCTTGGGGTCTGTTACAGAAATTCTGTAGTGAGTGTTTTGAGGCTGACAACGTCTTTATCAGCCATTTCGATCAGCTGTTACAACGTGCACCCAAAAGGATTTAAATAAAACATACCCAAGATCCATCTCATATCAACCACTATTTTTCATATCATTGCTACAAAAGGAGGTAATTCAGCGTGTTATTGGAGAATGTGTAAGTCTTTATACTACGATAATGACTATTCGCGTATCTTGGCGAAGACCACTGAATTTTGTGATTTTAGTAAAAGTACAGGAAAATACTACACATATGGGCTGTACACAAAATGATTGTGAAGTGTGTCGTTAAACTTTATGACACAATTCCACGTATCCGCCTACCATCATTATTGCCTGTATGAGGCCGATTTGGGAAAGCTGCGATTCAAACCTCTGTCCAGCCATGTGAGTTTAGTTTTTCCATTATTGTTTCCATGAATGGCGTAAGGACAGTTCCTTTGAGGAGTAAAGCACGTTCGATCTCTAATAACCTCGTCGTCGACGGAATGTTAAATCCTCCATAGCTAATTTTCTGACCGTACCTAAAAGACAAAAATTTCTCAGATTCTTAATCCATATTTTTGTAGTATTTCAAGTTTTATTCTAATTGCGCGTAACATACACAACCACAATATACTTACACTCATGTATTTCCGAGTTGTTTCGTACCAAATACTATAAACAGGTTCACTACTGCTAACATTTGTAGGTGGATGCGTAACACGCTTGCAGTTCCCTGTTTTGCGTTCAAGTTGTGTTAAAGAGACAGGAGTACATACTTTTCGTTGTTTCATAAATGTTGTGAGGAAGTAACTTCTTCCATGATTTATACATATATTATTATATCATTTGAATCAGTCACATGTCAGAGTGAAGGTACTGTTGCAGATAACGCAGCTTACGAAATTACCCCGGTATGGACAACTGGGCGTTCTTACATTTCAATTAACACCGAACTGATTAGGATAACCACTTTGTAAGCTATAAATTTTATAGACATTCATTCACAGAAAAATTTTAATTCCACAAATAATCTATTTCTATGTAATAAAAAGGAATGATGTACAACATGGCGGAATGAGAATTTTGAATATTTGGGGAAGTTACTTATTACTACTTTTAAATATACTACTTTTGCATACTTCCAGCAAACGTGGTGCCATTAAATTGCTTTGAATTGGCATTGCAGTTTATAATTGTCATGTATTTAGTTGTGTCAACGAGGAATAATGTCACTCATGTCTTTTTCTCGTACGTGATGACATAACTACTTGTATTTTTATGCGATCTTGTTTGGGACAGACGTGTAGCAGTTTCTGCGCTCTGATACACAAATTGTGTAGTGAGTGTTTTGAGGCTAGCAACATACTTATCAGCCATTTTGATCAGCTGTTAAATGATCTGCAGTGACGCATAATAAAGCCCGCGGGATAAACACGTAATATCTGCAACTTGTTATGTTTCCTCATTTAAAATATCGCCAACCATGAAAACAGTCACGTAATTTCCAGTCATAAATCCTGTACCTGTACACCTCCAACTACGGGCATCGAAGATATGCACCAGACACACTAAACCAAATAATAATCGCGTGGGCGGACATTCCTGCACTTGTAGCGTGTTTCCAATTTATCTTAATTTGAGCTTAAAGTGTGTACGGCTGACTAAGACTATGACAATGTACTAACATACATATATCGCAAAAATACCTGTCCCTTTCTACGCATTATGAACCTACACAATATTTTTCTTATCTCTTTTTGCCTGGTGCAGTTGGGTAAAGTAGAGTTAGTGTAGTTTATTGATGTACTTTGAAACAGTGTATGACACTCTTCCATCAAAATAACATTCCAAAAGTCGCGCTGGTATTTTACGTTCTGTTCTGTTGTGAACACTTACTGCATCTCTTCTATGACGCGAAACCAACAGAATATGGAGTCTAACTATCCCTTTGCGATTACTAGAAGACTGTCTCAACAGTCCGATTTAGTATGATAGAATGAATAAACTATCCTTAATGCCATGCATAATTTATCATTTCAAATGGTAAGTCGCGTTTCTGAAACTAGCGAGAACAAAACTAGCTCATTTAAAACCACGGTGGTGGAATGTAAATTTTTGAGTCTGTAATAAATCGTTTTCTGTTTTCTTACGGACCTTCGAGACTGCTTCGTGTACTTTGAAGAACTCGTGCACAGAGTCTGGTGGCGCCACTGCGAGATCGCATCCGGGAGGGCGGCGGTTCAAATCCCCGACCGGCCATCAACACTTCCCTTTCCCGTATCTATCCTTCGTAGTTTAAGGCAAATGCTGGGACGGTTATTTTGAAAGCGATACGGTCCAGTTTCCTTCCCATTCTTCTACAGTCGGAACTTCAGTTCGGTCTCTAGCGATCTAGGCGTAGATGGGACAATAAAACCTAATCCGCATTCCGAGTGTTTCATTGCTTCGCTGTCAAACCGTTGCGCACATGTCTCAAAAAGCTATATGTGCGTTCCAAACAGAAAGGCTGAAAAACTGGCAGTGGTAAATAAAAGGTGTAGTATTTAGTTCATAAACGATTCCCACAATTACACAACTAGCATATTTAAAGTGCAACAATTAACTGATGGAAACTAAAGCTTGAAAAAGTCTTAGTTTAAATCTAGTCTTGCCCTCAGAATGTTTTTATTTGATTATTGCTCTCTCTAAGAGAAGAATGTAAGTACCCTCACAATACTTTACAACGCTATAGGTCTTTACTAGTGCCCAGGCAATCCAATGTTTCTGGGAACACATATAGCGAGCTGAGGTTTTACTTCCGGCGGAAATGGGCATTTTAAACCTTTGGATTAAGGTAAAAATAACACATCTAAGTAAGGACGTTCTCAGAAGGGGCAACACGCAAACTTTAAATTGGCCTCCAGTTACTGTCGATGTACACTTTCCCAGAGTGTCTAAAGAAAGGCGTCTTCAGTATCTCCATATGAATACCACTGTTGTATAACAGCTTGATAACAGATAGTTTAAGAATATTTTGAAGTCACACATAACGAATATTTCACTGTTCATCTTGGAAGTAATTATTAGTATGGTATTAGACCAAAAAAAGTGCTGTATGGACAGTGATCACATTACACCACTTATTATACTATTATGTGTCTTGTAATGACATTACTTTGGTAAGTAGTAGTAACGGTAAATGATCTATCTAATCCCAACTACTTATTATGTGTTCCCTTATTCTTTATCCCTACTTGTCCACGAATCAAGTATCTATTTTGCATTTATGACAGACACAAATAATTCGTCTCTTCCTATCCACGTCAGTGTAACAGAAGCAGATGAGCTATAAAAGTGTGTTCTCGCAATAACTGAACAGTGATCTTAGTCTCAACAGGCAAATGTTTGAACTTAAGGACACAGTACTAGTGCAGTTTTCGTTTCATTACTCTTCTAGCTTATTAGAGAGACATCGCAGGTATCTCTTCTAATTACAGTAACAACACGATAACGTTTAACTGGGGAGACAATGGACAACTTTTTAAAAAGGATGTCTTTTAAATAGTAATATCCTCGCTTGTACTGGTCCTTTCTGAGAAGGTTAGCGTTAATGGAACCATTTCATCTTCTCTTTCGATGCTACAAAAGGTTTGGATGCTCAAATATCGAGTAAATTTTGTTTACATTTCTCAGAAATATTCAGACATTGAGCACAAATGTCAAGAAAGTAAAAGTTGACTGATATCATGCATTTGCTACATGAACCTCGAGATAGGCGAAGTAAACAATTGTTAACATTTGTGCTGTTGCAATATCTGGTTTTTCTACAAATCGTTTTGTAATTTATACAGATCGGTTGAATCAAGGCGTATGTATTCCGTCAGTTATCTTGGAGGTATGACAGCAGAGAGGCTCCCAAATTTTTTGTTTGTAAACTAGATTGTGTAGAACTTGAACGGAAGCGAACAGATGACATATCGAGATATTTATGAGAGACACAAAGTTGAATATTGAAGGGTTTTGTATGGCAATGGTTCGTTTTACTAACGAGAATTTGATACTTTTCAGCTCTAATATGATTTAGATATGAGAAGAAATACCAATAAGTAATAAATAACCAATGAAAAAATCTGCATTGGTCATCTATTATAATAATCCGGAAACTTCCTAAAACACTCACCACTTACTTTATTGTCGCTAAACCATTGTGGAATAGCCATAGAACATATCATGACTGTCTCTTGTTGTAGGAAAACGTGCCTGCATGTTCGTAATTTTTACAGTTCCCGCTTAAGTATATCGTCTATTCTGCATTGAACCATAGCTCTGAGTGATAACGAACACATGATCGTACCGACAGAGTTTCAAATTACACCACTGATTAAGTGAATTAGTAATGACCAGAAGCTTCCTCAGAAATAAAGGTAAAGCAGAGATGCGCTTCTTAGAAAGGTATTGACCTGCACATGTTTTCCACGTATGTGTAAGATTACTTAGGAAGAGACTCTATTTAGTGAACATTTTGAGCAGCTGTTAGAAAATTCACATTGATTACGGAAAAAATCTACTTATAGAAGTAGAAACGAGAAGAAGAGGAAGATAGTTATCTAAAAACAACCGAAAAAATTAAATGTAGTTACATGACTGATGAACCACTGTATTCGACAATATAGAGTTAGTATCTGGGTTTAATCATGTTAAAGAATTTGAAGAACTTTTGTTTCTTTACGTGATCAGCCGTTCTCCATCTTTTCCGAACTTATGGTAATATTTTCATCTCGGCATAAGCATTACGTTAAACTTGTCTGATAATTTGTTTTCCATGTTCTTCTCTTGATTCACGTTAGTTTTGCGTTACACGTTATCTTCCAGTGACATGTCCACTAATTTCCGAATAGTCTCACTGACTCGTTCCTTCTGCGTCTAACGGTTTTCCACAGCCGTCTTTCCATTCTGTTCTCCTGTTTCTAGTACCTCTGCACTTTGCACTTAACTGCCCACGCAACTTCTAACACTTCTCTCTAGCACTCATCTCCTTCACGTTCCATCATGTTCAACTTCCCTCACTGTCAACGTATAACGAATAAAATCATCCGTAACGCTCGTCAATGGAACGCTCCTGTTTATAGAAAAATTATGAAGAATTATATGTTTAAAAAAGTAGAAGGAATGGAGTGGTGTGCTTGTAGAGAATAATAAAGTATAAAGGTAAGATAAACACACTTGTACTAGAGGAAATGGAAGACGTAGTATAATTTGTGTGATTCGGTGAAGCTGCAGTTTTTCTACTAAAGAGAACATTACAGATTTTGCTGAAATACTTGTACGGCCGAACTAGTACTTCAGATCGATCCATATTATGTACCACAAAACCTATACAAAGAAGGGGGGGGCGCGAACGGTTACACGGTGGGATGACCAGAGTTTGAATGCAAGAGAAATGGTACAAAATCTAGGACGGTAGACAGTATAAAACAAAGCAAAAAGATAAGTAATGCTGGCGCGGGTCTTCTTGGAAAATTCCAAGAGGCTGTATTCAGAATCGAGTCTGTAAATGGTATTCAGCGTCCCACTTGGTGCTTAGATGTGGCGTAAGGAGATTTATTACAGCTGTCAAAGAAACACACAAGCAGTCAATTGGGCCTCGATCTATGTGTGACCGGAAAGGCCACAAACTGTAATACGCGATGCAACAAAAGGTGTTTAATGCTGCATGCTTTATAGTGATAGACAGAGCGTAGTTGTTGATTCTGGTGCACGGTTAAGTCAGAAGGAGCGGGTTGCCAAGATGGTAGAGCCTCTAAATAAAAATCTTTGAAAGGGGAAAAGAGACTTTCCTTGTTGATGGTTAAAACTAAAATTTCACCGGGCCCGTAAACTGTTTTAAAATTTAAAAATTTATTGACATTTACACAGGCCTGTCCTGCGCCGTCCCGTTGTCAATGTGGCAAACGTTTGCATCTAAGGGCACGTTATCACATGTACATCACTGGACAGGGACGTCAAAGGACACTTTATAAACTGACAGTCTAGAAGCGTCTAACGGCCGAGGAAAACAACGTAAAGAAAATGACGGACTTGACTTGTACGTTGAACGAATTTGGAAAAACGGTTCTTGACTTACGGCATAAAAGTGTTTCACTTGACTCCATTACACGTCATAAAGTATGAAAGAATACTGCAAACACGGAGATTTTCAATTTTTTATGTACGCAAACTAAACCTATACATTAAAGCCTTCTTGCAGGAAGGCAAGCTTATCTCAGAAAATCAGTACGGATTCAAGGAAAAAAAAAACACTCCCGTGAAACACAGCCTGCTTTATTGAGACACATATCTTGCAACAAATAGATGCAGGTGAATAGGTAGAGCCTGTTTTCGAAGATTTTCGAGAGGCGTCCGACTCTTAACACATCGTCGACTGTTAACCAAGGCATGATCATACGGAGTGTCTTTGCAAATATGTGTTTGACTCGGAGTATATTTCACTAACAGGACCCAATACGTTGTACTGGTCGGCGAATATTCCACAGAAATAGAAGGAGCAGCAAGTGTGTCGCATGGAAGCGTAACAGACCATGATCTCGATGGATGCTGATAATTTATCAGGAAGAATCAAAACAAAATAAGATTGCTCGCTGGTGATTCTTTTGTGTACAGTAAACTATGGTCGTTGGACGATGTAAGGTACCGTAGACTTGGACAAAATTTTAGCTCCGTGTAATGAATGGCAGCTATTTTCAAATGTGCTTGAATGTATAATATTGACTACAACAGAGAGTAAGAACCCAAAAGTTGTAAAACATCTTGACCACGTCGCATCGCATAACTGTTAATAGTAATACTAAACAGTGCTGTCTACAATACGGGACAATCGCGAAAAATCGGTATTATGGAAGGCGAATAGTAGACTTGGTTCCGTGGGAAAAGTTCCGGGAAAATGTAGTGTAATCTGTAACGGAAACCGTTTGCAACATGCTGGTGCGACCAATTATATGGTTCCAGTATTTGGAGTCCTAATCAAGTAGGCACGACAACACGCATAGTACGAAGTCAGACACGCAGCTAACATCATCAAGTTCGGTATGCACACACGCAAGTGTAACAGAAACGTTCGGGGAACTTAAATGGAAATTCTTGGAAGGAAGACGTAGTTCTCGCCAAACCCTTTTTCATGAATTCACAGCACCTGTATAAGAGAAAGACTGTGCTACGGTTCTGATGCCAATATCGTACATAAGAGGTATTATGGCGCATACAGAGGCATGTAGACAATCATTTTCTTCTCGCCCAGTACGTGAATTGAACAGGGAAAACAGGAATACTGGTAGCAAGTATCCTCCGCCATACACTGAACAATAATGCGAAGTATAAAGTTATATAGGCGTAACTGGGAAGGGAGTAACTACTATTATCGGGAAATACTTTCCGCCCTGTACAATACGGTCGCTTGACTGTTTTATAAACAGAAGACCGTCGACATCTGTATATCGTTTTTTTCAGAGTTTCATTCCCGCTACGTAGAGTGAAAGCTCCACTTCCAAGATTCACTCCACGTTTCTTCATCAAGATTCTTGAAAACCTACTTACTTATTTCAAAAACCAGCTTTAAGGGAGGAATGTACGATTGTACGATAAACCCCTACGTATCGCTCTAGCAGAAATCGCGACTATAAGATTAACTTATCCCGCTTACGGATGCGTCCAGGCAATCATTCATCCAGCATACCATACGTTGCGAGAACAAAGAGTAGTTCCAATATGTGGTGCACTGGGCAGCCTCCTCTGTCATGTACCCCATACGGATTTCCAAAATTTAGATGTTGATCTCTGGTCATACAAAATGACTACTTGCAGTGTTTTTGTTAACGGTGTGCTTGGGTAATGAAAACAAAAATGGCAAAAGAATTTCAGCATGAACCACCATTAAAGCAGGCTCTTGCAATATTCAGAAACGTTTGCCTTTCCAGGTCATGATAAAACAAAAAACCGGAAGTTTCCTGGAAACCCTGAGGATGGAGCTTCTAAGACCCCAGACAGCGAAACACTTTAATTATATAGCCTTCAACTGCAATATAAATATTATCGCATGTTTTTTAAGTAACTGAAGATCCTTACAAATAGCTCGCTCTCTTGTAATCTGGTTGTGGTATCAGACGGAGATATATTTACGTAATTTCAACACTGTGTTGGTATCAGCTTCAGCAACTCAATCCATTTGAAACTCCGTCAGAGTTGTACATAATACTTTTATTAGTAATTAGTTTCGAACTTATCGTTCATTCTCAAACCATTACTTGTATCTGTAAAGTTTCACTGTACAAAATACAGTTGTTTTTACATCAGATAAATATAGCAAATGTTATTTGCTCAGATAAATGTAGCAAATGTTATTTGACTGTATTACGGTTGTCTTGATGTCTTCAGAATTCGATCGGCGTGTTTAGTTGTTTGGACATAAAAATTTGACAGTCACCTTCAGTTGTTTATTGTGTGTCCGTATATGGACGCACACAATAAACATGTGAAGGCTCCTGTCGAACTTTAAGTCTTAACAACTAAAGACTCCTGTCGAATTCTGAACGCATCAAGTAACCTTTTCATTTTACTGATTTGATGTAATAACGAATGTGCTATGTTTAGTGAAACATTACAAAGGCAAGTAATGGACTGAGAATGAACGAAAAGTTCGAAAGTAGTCACTGATAAAAATGTTATTTGCAGCTCTGACGGAAACCTTAATTGCTGATTCGAAGCATGCTGGTTCGAGATGGCAGGTCCGCAGTTATACAGTATTGAGAAAATTAGATAATTTTTTATTTTGTCCGTTTCACTTGCGTGAATGTACAATTTTTGTTGCAGCGGCTACCGGTTTCGGCTTGACACGTCCATTATCAAAGCATATATATTGGTATTAACCGTAGCTACTCATATAACATGGTGCAAAGGGCACGAATAGCTTCTGTACAGAAAATCGAAGTGTGTGCAGCAAGTATTCTCATTCATAAGTTAGCCTATGTGTCTAGTATTAAACCTGAACGACACAACCTTAATTAATAAATAGCGGAGGTATCTTCGTTTACTGATGCTAAGCGACGTATTATTATTGTGGAGAAGCACGTTTAGAGCTTCAAATAAACCAAACGTTTATTATTAAATTTCGCATACTAAGAATCACGAACTAAATGAAATTCTGTAATCCTGAAGTTTTAGCACCAAGATTGGGCCTAGCATGTTTCCTGTCAAGAAGAAAGCGACAACAACAAGACAGGAAGTAAAGCTTTAATTAATTTCCACCGAAGATCGTGCAGAATAGAAATCCTGAGTCCCCAAGAGATAAATGTTCTAGTGTTTTGTGTTTATTGTGATAATTTACCCTTTTACTGTTATAACGTCAGTAAAATTTTCGAGATATTTTTTATATTTAAAATATGTTTGTTCGTTGGGACTGTCTTCTGGGTATTTTTTATGTATGGGTGTAGTTTTCCGTTTCCTACAAAATGTTCATTTTATGTCCTTTAGGTACTTTTTGTAGAATTTTTAGGACATTTTCAATATTTTACGCTTTATGTTGAAATGCAAGTAAAAGGAGGACGGGTTGCTTTCACAGTTTTGTATGTGTTCCTCAAATCTTGATTCCGAAATTCCTGCCCGACATAAAAAAACCACAAAAATACAAAAATAATATTTCTTAAAAGTTAAACATAATCACTCACTTTCCCCGAAACAGAAATTCCACTGTAAACATACAGCATCGCTGGAGTCGAAGCTATCAAAAAATATGTCACAGATAACTTCACAACTTCACGCAGATAAAAAGTAAACATGTAAGTAACGTAATATCATAACAAAAGGGCAACCGACATTTACGCTCAACTTGAAGGCCATGAATTAACAATATTTTCAAGTTGTTTTCAGCTTTCTAAAAATGTGCCAGATATGAATGTGTATGCCTGGGTACATGAAGAGCATGTTTCGTGATAGCAGACTAAGCATTCTGTGCAACGAATCCATTTCTCATCGGTTGCGTTTCTCAGTAGAAAAAGTGAAATTATCTCTATAAATAACAAATAAAACGACTTTTTAATAACAGTCCCAAATTTCGTTCCCGAGGCCAAAATAGCAACTGAAAGGAGGACGAAATTACGATCATCCACAGATTTATTACAATGGCCGCTAGAGCAACAGAGGTCAAACCGTTGAAAATACCGATTACATTCCAGAAACATGCCAACGCTCACACTAGTAGTCGCAGACTTTTAATTTGGTTACTGCTCTTCCTCGTCTGAGTGTAAAAAGACGAAATCCTCGTGCACGGAAGCTAGACGTGCTACACACAGCAGACTCTCTCAATGAAACTGTGGACTGAGGTCTCGCATGCACGAATAGTTAAACGTTTCTTACAAACCGTGGAAGCAGGAAATTCTTAAAGGACGAAATTTGGAGCAAGGACGATATTAGGGTCTCCTTCACAGGTGCATCTGGTAATGGTAAAACTCCGAAACGAGGTCGTATTGTAACTTGTAAAACTTCAAGTGAATAAACAAATAACGCGGCAAGAAAAACCTGAAATTAAAATAATTTAGGTTGTTCTTCGACCTCATTCAAGCTGCGGTCCCACTGGAAATGGAACTAGTGATTCGATAAAATGTAGACTGTACTATTACATTTTGTCAATTAGGATTTGCAAGTATGAATTGTTCATGCAAGAACTATGCAAGTGATGCGCTTATGCGCGTACTCTGAATTTACTCACTTATTTTGCTGTATCGATCGTTAAAGTCTCATGTCTACAAAATAAATGCAAGCGCTGGACTCGTTTCGTTCGTCCTCATTTTTTGTTCTGCTGATGTCATCTTGGTAAGATACCGCAGCCATTCTGCTGCCCTCTAGTAAAGATTCGTAAGAAAATCTTAATATACTACAGAGTCAACATTGCCCTGTGGCTTTCAGTTATATTTTAAACCTCTTCAATTCTCTATGTTCTTAAATTCGTATGATATGTTGTCAGAGAGACGCGGCTGGAACAGAGGTCTCGACGGCACATTGTTAGAGGACGTTAATGACCGAACACTCATCCATCGTGTTCTGTCATTGATTTTCATTGCGTATTATGCAGCACGTCCATGAGACATCTGTACCGGTTATTTCTTGTGTCGTGTGGTATTTTTCTCGCAAGCCATCCATTGGATGATGATGTCGTAGTGCCCATTCTGTCGGACACAAGTCCCCACGATCAATTGAATTTGATGGTGGTTTTTGAATTTGATGGTGATTTTCGTCGAACTGGGCTCGACCAGCTGAATGGTTTTTTTCTTTGTCTTTCTTTCTTTTTTTCATTTTTCTTTCTCTGAGTATTGTATTGCGGATGACTATAAGCGCGCAACCACCGTCTGGTGGTGACTACCCCGATTACAAACTATTTTAAAATGTTATTTTTGTGGGAGTCCACATCCTTGCTTTGTTTTGAGAATGAAAACATGATTTGAGTAGGCTGCACTCGTATTCTTTTTATTATGGATGCTATTGACCAATTTCAACCTTCGGTCATTTTCAAGAACGTGCCTTAAGCTTCCAGGTTCATTTTACATTATAATGTATCGCTGTTGCATGTGGACTGGAATGCATCTCACTTCTGTACGTATGAGGCACAAAAACAATACACTACCGTACATGGTTATTTCTATTAGCCGACACTGACAGAAAAGCTTTTCTATTTTTGTCGGCTAATAGACGTAAGCGTATACAATCGTATATTGTTTTTGTGCCGCATACGGACAAATGGAAGATGTATTCCGGTCCACGTGCACCAGCGATGTGTTATAACGAAAAATGAAGCTGGAAGCTTAACGTGTTTGAAAATAACCAAATGATGAAAACGGCCAATTGCGTACATAATTAAAAGAATACAGCCTACCAGAACGATGTTTTCGTTCTCTGTACAAATTGTTTTCCAGTTTGTTTCAGATCTCAGAAATTTCAGTTTTAAAATGTGTTTACCAGGTAGTGACGCGTAAGCCGAATGCCGAAAACGCGTGCGAGCGGAGAGAATTGCAGTTCCGTCACCTTCGGGCGCCGGCGCCAAGCGGCGGCTAATCTGCGATTCGCGCGCAGTGCGTAGTTGCTAGCGGTGTCCTTTGAGTCGGCACCGACGAGGACGCATACGTAAACCGGTCTGGGCTGCGCGTAGAACGCAACGCAACGTGACCCGCTCGCTCCCTGGCGGGAGGCTCGACTTTTCCGCAGCGGCGGCGGCGGCGGCGGCGGCAGCCCCGGCGGGCAGTTTCGGCGAGCGGCTACGAATTCCCGGAACGGGTGCAGAAGGCGAGACGATTTTCCGCCGATATCCGACAGAAATCTCGGCGCACAGTTGCGTCACACGGCGTGCGGCAGCGGCGGCGGCTGCGGCGGTCACGGCGACACCGACAGCGCGGCGCTGCAGGCCACCTGGACGCGGAGGATGAACTGGTTGCGAAGTGGAGCGAGCGATGGCTCGCCCGGTGCCGGCCGCAAGTAGGCCGCCCGCGCAATATACATGAAAATCGCGCCCCTCTCGCTGCACCGCCCTGGCGGAACTCTCCGCGAATAATGCACTCTCTCTCTGCAGTGCCACTCACCGGCAGCTGAGAGGTAAACGTCCGGCATTACGACCATAGTAACAGTGGTACCCACGCAGTTCTCTTCGCAAAATTTGATGACGATATTTGATTTAATGCACGACTGATGCACACAAATTCAGTTTCGGCGAGGAATAGGCTCTATGCTGGAGTCTAGTTTCACTTTCTCCCTCCCCACATCAGCATACAACACAAATACGGCCCCCATAAGCGTAGTCTCTCACCCTCAACACAAGTTGTGAATCAAGTAGAGATTTTCTATTGTAGTTTCTGTAGAGTATCCTCGAAGAAGAACCGGCCGTGGTACTACTTTCACCCACATACGCCTCTCGAAGTGAATACAAGAAAATCAGTGGAACTGATTTGTGTGTGGCAGTGGAAACTCCTCGCTCTCCATGGCCCCTTGAACCTTGCCTATGCCGACAGATTGATTTGTATCGTAGCACGATGTCTAGGATAGAATAATGTGAAACGGAGGTTGTGGCAACAGAGTCATCTGTAACGTAGCACGATGTCTATTTTGCTCCATATTTGACGCTTTTGGCCATAATTAACGCGGTTTGCTTTATAAAACCTAATGCAGTAAGGTAAATTCAAAGTCAACAGAGCCATCTGTAGCGTAGCATGATGTCTATTTTGTTCCATATTTGACGATTTTGGCCATATTTAACGCGGTTTTTCTTATAAAACCTAAAGCAGTAAGGTAAATTAAAGCCCCTATGTTAGTTATCGACAAGTTTTGACGAGTATTCTAATGCATATTATGTACATATAACGTACAGAAACTTCAAAAAGGCTTTACTACGTAATTTTCGCTGTAAAATTACTGCTCGTATGATGATTTATCGGGAGCCGTTCTGTGCGTCAAACATTTGCGAATGGAACGTAGAGGGTGGGAAGGATGCTGGCAGTAGAAGGACCATCAGCCACACACTGTATTGTAGCTCGTGCAGTACACATATAGGTGACAGAACTCTCACACTTCGCGAAGGACAAGTGTGACTGTCTACAAATGAAGTCAAATCTTTTCAGTCAGGAGGCTGATACTGCTCCTTAGGGTCCCCCAGCAACCGTGCATCGCGACTTGAGTCTGTGTTGTCGAAATTTGTATGTTGCACTTTAAACGCCGCAGATTTTCAATACTTTACGTCTAATGACGTTCTGCACAACATTCTCCCTGCTTAATTTTTTATTTAATAAAACTGCAACCGACTAATTTGCTCCGTACCAATTCATGCAGAGTGGAAATGGAACATTTAGGTGAATAAGTAATTTGAATTACAAATAACTTTACTACATCAAATACTTCTCCGTTGCTATTGTTACGCGAATACGAGAAGTTCGTAGTTCTTGATGTCAAAAACGAGATAGAGATGGTCATTAAATTTCGAAGCTGGTAGTCAGTCTAAACATTGTGTAGGATCACACAATTGAAATAAATCATTATAATTCTTCGTTATCAGTCGATTTTACTCCGCTGATTGACCCGTGTCTCATTGAAAATATCAAAAAATAAATAAATAAAAAATAAAAAGGTAAAATGTAATAAATTTCAGTCTACGTTTGTCATCTGAGCTACTGCAGATGGTTGTAATTCCTACTGGTCCGAGATGAAGTGCAGCATATTGCTCTGTTTAAAGATTTTTTCAGGCACACGAAAGGATAAATTACGATGTTACAATCACTCCGTGGGAAGATTCGACAGCTCATATGCGTTAGTAGAGGAGTCAGACAGTGGTGGAGATGCAGCCAGTATGCTCCGGCTGAGACAGAGAGCAGCGTGTCGCACCTACCTTGAAGAGTGAGCCGCGAGCGCGCTCGGTGGCTGACAACCGAGGGGGCGTAACAGGGGCCAAGACAGCGGCGCGGCGCCCAGCTGCCGTAGCGCGCACAGCACTCGCCGCCACTGACCGCGGCGTGCGGGTCGCCACAG
Source organism: Schistocerca piceifrons (assembly GCF_021461385.2). Classification (NCBI taxonomy): domain Eukaryota; kingdom Metazoa; phylum Arthropoda; class Insecta; order Orthoptera; family Acrididae; genus Schistocerca; species Schistocerca piceifrons. The sequence continues at coordinate 329,849,282 of NC_060140.1, forward strand.
CCGAACCAGTCACCCGGGAGCTCAGCTGCCACTCGAGTCCCGCACAGCCCGTTCTGTCGCTTTCCTCACCACTCGCAGGGGAACTAGCTCCTCACTCGACAGCGTGCGAACAGACGCGGCAGAGGCAGCGGGGTGAGAACGACTCAGTCGGCACTGGAGCAGTCACTATCCGAGAAGGGCTCGGCGTGCCGCACTGGCGGCTCCATGGCAACGGAGAGACGCGGTCTGGTAAGGATGCTGCAGCGGACACACGCGGGAGTGCGCTCGGAGAAGCAGCCTACGCCGAACGCAGACGATCGCAGACTGAGCGGAGCTGGCCGCTGCCGAGGCGCGCCGCCGCCGCTCGGCCGTGTCCGCCGGTGGTCGGCAGAGCTCGGCCGCGGCGGAGCGCCATGTAAACAGCGCACTGGCGCAGCGCGGCGCGGTGCGTCGCGGCGCGCGCTGTCTGGTCGGGTCCAGAGAAGTCGCGGAAATCCCTCGTCGGCGGCTGGCTGTTGCCAGTGCTTTATGTAATGGCAGACTTCCCGCTCGGCTAGGTGGCCACGCAACGGGCGTGGCCCGCCTCCGGAAGAGGCGTCCCGCGTCTGTAGACGCAGTCCGAGCTACCAGCGCACCCAGGCCGCGAGGTTACGCCCCCAGCTCCACTCGACGACGTTTCTCGTACGAACAGTCGGTCATGAGGAACTCAGCCGCGTTTGTTTACGAAACACTCAAAAAGCCATAGATCAAGGCATGCGACAGGTGTAGCCGAAGCATTTCGATTGGGGTGTCTATTTTTTGCAGACTTGATCAAACACAGGAGAGTTCAACACATTTTTCCTTCTCGGCTAATTTCGGTTGACAAAATGCCGAGTTTGTTGTGAGACATCATGGAATACCAGGTGTACCGGTATGAAATGAGCGTTAAGATACAAATGTGTCGATAGGGAACATTTGTTGTGAATGAGCATTAATTTTTTTGTTTGTTTGGTTGGTATGACATCTGTCAAAGATATATAGTATACATCAAGTCATGGAACAAACAACATCATATGTTTTCATCGTGTTAACAATGTCGAATTTTGTACCAGAAATTGATGATTTGCGGAAAGCATTAATTTCTTGTTTTCATTTGAAAAAAAGTGCTGCAGAGTCGCATCGAATGCTTTTCGAGGCATATGGTGATCATGCTCTATCAGAAGCAACATGCAAAAGATGGTTTCAGCGGTTCAGAAATAATGATTTTGATTTAAGAAATGAAGAACGTAGAAGACCACCAAAAAAGTTCGAAGACGCCGAATTGCAAGCAATATTGGATGAAGATGATACTTTGAGTCAGAAGCAAATGGCAGCAATCCTAAATGTTGCACAAAAACAATTTCTGACCGTTTGAAAGGTATGGGAAAGATCCAAAAGGGTGGAAAATGGGTGCCACATGAATTGGATGAAAGACAGATGGAAAACCGAAAAACCATTTGTCAAATTTTGCTTCAAAGACATGAATGAAAATCAATTTTGCATCGAATTGTTACTGGTGATGAAAAAGGATTTATTTTAAGAATCCTAAACGGGAAAAATCATGGGTTAATCCGGGAGAACCATCAACATCGACTGCGAAAGCAGATCGATTCGGTAAGAAGACAATGCTCTGTGTTTTGTGAGATCAGAAAGGTGTGGTGTGTCAGGAGTTTCTAAAACCCGGTGAAACCGTGAGTACTAATCGCTACAGACAACAAATGATGAATTTGAACTATGCATTGATCGAAAGAAGACCAGAATGATCCAGAAGACATGGCAAAGTAATTTTTTTACACGACAATGCACCTGCACACAAAGAAAAACTGGTTCAGGATACAATCAAAACACTAGTCTGGGAGCTGCTACCCCACCCGCTGTATTCACCAGACTTGGCCCCTTCCGATTACCATTTGTTTTCAACAATGGAACACGTATTGGCTGAGGAACACTTCGATTCCTACGAAGAAGTCGAAAATTGGGTTTCTGATTGGTTTGCTTCAAAAGACGAACATTTCTACTGGTGTGGTGTCCACAAATTGCCAGAATGGTGTTCAAATGTATAGAAAGCATTGGTGAGCACTTTGAATAAAATGTTTTTACTTTTCAATTCAAAATTAATGTTTCATTTTCACAAAAAAAAACGCTCATTTCATACCGTTACACCTGGTATTCCCGCTTCAGCCCCTATAGTTACATGAATGCCGATAGGTGGCGGCGCTATACGTAGCTTCCAAAATGGCGTCTGTAAAGGAAATGCATTCCAGAGCTGTCATTGGGTTTCATTTGGTGGAAAACCAGAGCATCGCAGGTTTCCGGCAGTGAACAAAAGTGTGGTGAGCCGTTGGGTGAGGCGTCTGTCATCATCGCAACAAGGTCGCCGCAACTTGTCCGACCTTCCGTGTGCCAGCTGGTCGCACACAGCTGTGACTCTTGCAATAGATGGAACGTGTAGACACTCTCATTCGAGGTGATCGACGGATTACAATCAAACACCTCGCTGCACAGCTGTACGTCTCTCGAGACGAGTTCATAAAATTTTCTCATTCACCCTACAGTCCATGTCTCACACCTTTCGACCTCCGTCTTTCGGCCCAATGAAGAATGCACGCCACAGGAAGCAGTACGTGGATGATGGGGAGGTTACTGACGCAGAAAGACATTGACTTTGACGTCGACCACTAGAGTGGTATCATGCAAGCATACAGGTCCTCCCAGTAAGGTAGTGCAAGGCCATCGCATTGAACGGAAGCTATGTTGAAAAATAGGGTTTTATAGGCAAAATAATGGGGAATAATATGGCTTATTTGACTCATGAATAAACCAACCTAATTTCAGAAAAAAAATGTGTTGCGTTACTTATTGAATGTCCCTTGTATATTATGTATATTATGGAAGGAGGCCAGCAGCCTGCTGCAGTCTCGGTAACGAAGCGTTCGTTTCATTGTGTTTAGTTGGACATAGAGTTGTGCTGTACCAGAACTGTTATTCAGTAGTTTTGGTATAGTACATTAATGACGTAGTAAATGGTAGGATTACCCGGTAGTACTGGTAGCGAAAGAAGAGTAAATGAATGTATGCAAGAAAAACTGGAAGACGCCGATTATCTTCGTTTTTTGTTTGTTTGTTTCTCTGTTTTTCACGTAATTAGAATCCGACGTTGCTCAGTGTTAGTCCATTGTGTATTTTATATCCTTACCAAGTATAAATTACATTTTGTAAGTAATAAAAATTAGTTGCTCGCATAACTTCTCCACTTTGATAGTTCCAATTTTGTTACAATTACTGTTTCTTTTTTAAGTAGCAGGCAGCAGGATAACTATGTAGAACAAAAATGTTCCATACGGCCCTTTACATAACGTTGGTTAGTTTCTGGATTGTTCACCGCCCCCAGTTTCTAGGGAATCTCGTAAGAAACTGATTGCATGCGCTAACAAGGAGATCGAAATGAGGGAACGCCCGATAGGTATGCAACACACCTAGCGTGCAAGTAACGCACTTACATTCTTAACTGACAAGGCTACTAGGAAACATACCGTAGTCTAGACTTGCTTCTCAATGTCTATGGTAGACTACGGTAGCTTTACAACTCTATTTGGATGACACAAGTAAAGTCGCTGGTTGAAACTGCTATGTACTTGCGTTTAGCGCTGGTTCATATATGAACTGGCATTTCTTTCATTGTCAGTTGCCATCACTGCGCATATTAAAATTTATGTCTTTGCTCAGAAAAAGTCGCAGCGAAAATAGTTCTAACTGCAGTGCAACCTCTCGGGATAAGATTTACGTTTCTGATTCCACGTTACAGTAGATTCATTTATTTTATTTCTGTGTACAGACCTCTCGATCTTACTTATTTGATCGTTTTTAAAGTGAAAATGAATATTTCATTTCCCAATTACGTACGCTATCCCGTCCAAAACTTTCCATGTAAGTCCATCTTGTACCTTAATTCTCTTCGCTATAGTTTTCCTCTGCACAAAAGAAAAATAACAGTAAGTAAAAAGATAGCTTTTAAACACAGAGTTCGTGTTATGTTTGTTTTAAATAGTGCTATTATTGATTGCACTTTTGGTATTATGCAACAGCAACAGTCATGGACTGTGCGGCAGGTCCCGTCGGAGGTTCGAGTCCTCCCTTGGGCATGGGTGTGTGTGTTTATCCTTAGGATAATTTAGGTTAAGTAGTGTGTAAGCTTAGGGACTGATGACCTTAGCAGTTAAGTCCCATGAGATTTCACACACATTTTTATTTTATTTTTATTATGCAACATTAATTTTGTACGGGACAAAAAGGTATGAAAACTGACAATGCCGAAAGCAAATGATATTTTGGGGGGATGTTTGGGGGGCGGGGTCGAGGGGGGGGGGGGGGTAGGTGCGGTTAAAAAGTGCCTGACCTAGAGCGTCTGTGTTGTTACTGTGGTTTTCTGTCCAAAGACTGGCTTGGTGCAGCTCTCCATGCTACTCTATCCTGTGCAAGTCTCTTCATCTCCGACTAAGTACTGCAGCCTACATCCCTCTGAATCTGCTTACTTTATTTATCTCTTGGTCTCCTTCTACGATTTTTACCCCCCACGCTTATCTCCTCTACTAAATTGGTGTTCCTTGATGTCTCAGGATGTGTCCCACCAACCGAACCCTTATCCTATTCAGGTTACGCCACAAATTTTTCTGTCCTTCGTAAGTCCATCCCTGCAGATCGAAACAGTGCTCCTTGGCTTCGGAAAAGCATTTGATTCGGTACTACACCAAGGACTATCAACGGAAGTACGAGAGTATGAAGGTATCAAACGAAATCTCTTGCTAATGAGGACGCTGCATATAATCTTGGATGGAGAATCACTGACAAATGTCGCAGCCGTTTTCGTAAATTACACTGTGGGAAATACTACAACAGCAACTTTTTTTAATGATTTTATTGTACTTGTTTCGGGCGTGAGCCTACCGTCATTAGGTGGTGTGATTTCTTTGCGAGTTTTACATTTGTGTCCTCATATATAACAAAATTTTTGTGCTTACATACTATTACACTTACACACTTAAGAGGCAAAGAAACTAGTGCATCTACATAATATCGTGTAGGGTCCCCGCGAGCACGCGGAAGTGCCGCAACACGACGTGGCATGGACTCGACTAATGTTTGTAGTGCTGGAGGGAACTGACACCATGAATCCTGCAGCATTGTCCATAAATCCGTTAGAGTACGAAGAGGTGAATATTTTTTCTGAACAGCACTTTGCATGGAGCTACTCTGTAGCAATTCTGGACTTGTAGGGTGTCGAATAGTCCTGCTGGAATTTTCCAAGTCCGTCGGAATGCACAATGGATATGAATGAATGCAGGTGATCAGACAGGAAGCTTACGCACGTGTCAGCTGTCACAGTCGTATCCAGACGTATCAGAGGTCCCATATCACTCCAACTGCACACGCCCAACGCCATTACAGAGCCTCCACACGCTTGAAGAGTTAACTGCTAACACGTGGGGGTCCACGAATTCATGAGGCTGTCTCCATATCCGTACACGTCCATCCACTCGACACAATTTGACACGAGACTCTTCCGATCAGACAACAAGTTCCCAGTCATCAACAGTCCAATGTCGATGTTGACGGACCCAGGCTAAGAGTAAGCTTTGTGTTGTGCAGTCATCAAGGGTACACAAGTGGGCCTTCGGCTCTGAAAGCCTTATCGATGATGTTTCGGTGAATGGTTCGCACGCTGACACTTGTTGATGGCCCAGCATTGAAATCTGCAGCAATCTGCGAAAGGAATGCCTTTCTGTCGCGTTGAACGATTCTCTTCAGTCGCCCATGGTCCCGTTCTTGCAGGATCTTTTCCCGGTCACAGCGATGTCGGAGATTTGATGTTTTACTGGATTCCTGATATTCAAGGTACATTCGTGAGATTGTCGTACGATAAAATCCTCACTTCATCGCTACCTCGGAGATGCTGTGTCCCATCGATCTTGCGCCGACTATGACACCACGTTCAAACGCACCTAAATCTTGATAACCTGCCGTTGTAGCAGCAAAAACCAACCTAACAACTGTGCCAGACACTTGTTGTCTTATACTGGCGTTGCCGACCGCATCACCGTCTTCTGCCTGTTTAGATATCTCTCTATTTGTATACGCATGCCTATACCAGTTTCTTTGGCGCTTCTATGTATATGCTCTATACATTGTACTTACTTTATGAAAAGCTCTTCCTTACATAGTAAAAGACAGAAGACTGATTTTCTTTTACGATCCACAGTAATCAGTGACCTGCACTAAATATTCGTACAAGATGAAGGATACATTTGTTTACATCAGCTGCTGATTTAATGAGCCAAAGAACGGGATATGTGTACAGATAGGCACACTTCTGGAGTTGCTGCACAGATAATTTTATACTGTTATACATTTAATTATTCGGGTCTGAAAGATGCTGGTAATAGTCAGTGAAGAATTTTTTCTGTCTCAATCATTTATTATTTGTCTTGGAAATATAAACCGCCAAAATACAAGCAAAAAGATTCACCCGGTGAGGCGCACAAGCCTGCAGGCTCCAAATAGTTAAAGATAGAGACTTGGCTATTTAGTGCACAAGGTACTAGGCAATAAAACGGTTTTGGAAGTCATGTAATGACACTCAACATATACACAATTAAAAAACCACAATAATTTAAAATACACAATCAAATCAAAGCTCTATGACAATTACCAAATGGAGACTTATGTTTCGATGCGAGCGACAGTCTCCGCAAATCACCTGGCGAGATAAAGGAACAAGGATCACCAACAACAGGAGGGTGATCCAAGTCCGATATAGAAGCAGCAGGGCACAAAGATACGCAGGAAGCGAACCAGTCACAATTATTGAACTCGCTGTTGAGAGGAAGATCAATCTTTACGAATGCCGCGTGGTCTCGGCGCTGAAGCAACAAACTTCAGGTAGCTCACTGAGCGTGCAAATCCGTTGTGCGATGACAAACAGTGGAAACACGTGGAGCCGCTAGGATATGTGAGGATGACGACGACCCACCGCTCGCCTCCAGATCTGGTCAGCCAAAGGAATAAGGTGTCCACTACCGTTTCCAGTGTCCAGAATATGCTCAGCCGGACCAACTTGAGAGCCACACGAGCGGTAGAACAAACAGCTGGTCCGTTGTCCCACAGACCTGCCCTTTGTGTGCTGCTCCACTGACTGCACCTCTCGAAACGGCCTCAACGGCAGTCGCGACAAACGTGCCACGCCCCCTTCAAGCCAAAGATTGCGTTCCAGGAGACGTGGCGCGAACTATCGATCGCGCAACCGTTCAGAAGTTGAAAGAAATTTTGAAAGCAGTTTCTTCTTTAATTCTAATTGATGATGATGCAGTCAGGTTTACTGCGAATGAGGTTGCACATACATCAAAAAAAGTTTTGCATCACCTCGGTTCCGAGAGTTCCGGAACCCGTACAGAAAATTTGAATAGAGATTTCCGCCCTTTTTATTGTTCCTGAAAACCACACATTGCATGCTGTACCACCATACAGCGAGACCTTCGGAGGTGGTGGTCCAGATTGCTGCACAACCTGGTACCTCTAGTGTCCAGCAGCACGTCCTCTTGAGCGGATGCATGCCTTTATCCGTCGTGCCATTCTATCCGAAAGTTCATGAAGGCACTGTTGGTCCAGATTGTCCCACTCCTCAACGGCGATTCGGCGTAGACCCCTCAGAGTTTTTGGTGGGCCACGTCGTCCATAAACAACCCTTTTCAATCTATCCTAGGCATGTTCGATAGGGCTCACGTCTGGAGAACATGCTGGCCACTGTAGTCGAGCGATGTCGTTAATCTGAAGGAAGTCATTCAAAAGATGTGCACGATAGGGGCTCGAATTTCCGTCCACGAAGACGAATGCCTCGCCAATATGCTGCCGATATGGTTGCACTATGTGTCGGAGGATGGCATTGACGTATTGTACAGCCGTTATGGCGCCTTCCATGACCACCAGTGGCGTACGTCGGCCCCACATAATGCCACCCCAAAACAGCAGGGAACCTCCACCTTGCTGCACTCGCTGGTCAGTGTGTCTAAGCCGTTAAACCTGATCGGGTATCCTCCATACACGTCTCCGTGATTGTCTGGTACAAGGCATATACAACACTCATCGCTGAAGAGAACGTGATTCCAATCCAGAGCAGTCAATTCGGCATGTTGTTCGGCCCATCCGTACCGCGCTGCATGGTATCGTGGTTGCAAAAATGGACCTCGCCATGGACGCCGGGAGTGAAGTTGCGCAGCATGCATCATATTGTGCACAGTTTGAGTCGTAACACGACGTCCTGTGGTTGCACAAAAAGCATTATTCAACATGGTGGCGGTTTTCTCAGCGTGCCTCCGAGCCATAATCCGTAGGTAGCGGTCATCCAGTGCAGTAGTAGCCCTTGGGCGGCCTCAGCGAGGCATGTCATCGACAGTTCCTGTCTCTCTCTTTATCTCGTCCACGTGCGAACAACGTCACTTTGGTTCACTCCGAGACGCCCGGACACTTTCCTTGTTGAGAGCCCCTTCTGGCACAAAGGAACAATGCGGACGCGATCGAACAGCGGCATTGACCGTCTAGGTATGGTTGAACTACAAACAACACGAGCCGTGCACCTCCTTCTGGATAGTTGTGCGTACCTATCGAGTGGTCAGGGAGTCCTCGTGAAATATCACAATAAAAACTCGCGATAAGCTGAACGAAGCACCCTCACTACAAACTGCAATAGCACTGTGGTCGACTAGTTCTAGTCAAAGGTGCACTGTAAAGTCACACAGTATATACATCTTTTGTATTTCCAGCTCTTGTACTTCTTTCGTGTTTGCAGATAAAATTATTGGATATAGGTTTCGCCTTTGATGTAAAACACTGTTTTCTCCAGTTACCCAAAGATGTTTCACCACCTCTGTGCCAGCATCAATTTGATTTGTTTATTGGTCAACTGTAGCAGTGAACATATTTTAGGTCGTATGTGCACAAAACATGTTACCACACCAAAATCATGTTTTTTTTAAAAAAAATCAAGGGATAGGTTAATTCGCTGATAAGATTCACATTTACATCGTTTGATTTACAGATGACAGGCTATCAGTGCAGATGACATGCTATCAGTGCAGAACACCATACAGATGGTCCTGAAAAACCATATAATTTAAAATCAAAGTAAGAACAAATACGAACAAAGACTGTCTTTAGGACTGATTTTGTTAGATCAGTCACACCCTAAAACATGTTCACTCTTACAATTGTCCAGTGAACAAAACCCACTGACGGTGGCACAGAGGTGCTGAAACATGTTTGTGTAACAAGATAAAACAGTGACATAACGTGTAGGATTTCACGGCCGGCGTCTTCATTAATTAAAACTTCCGCGTTAAGAGGCGAAGTCGAATGGCTGCTAGGCCGTGCGCTCTATACAAACGGGACCTCTACGGCCCAGCAGCCAGTCGTTGGCTCACCTCGGAAGGTGTTGCCCAAGGTTGGCAACGAAACGTTAGGAGGAAGAAATTCTACTGTTCAACCACGTGCTCTTAACCCGGAAGTTTCAATTAATGAAAAAAGAAAGTGTTTTGTATAACAGGCGGAACCTACAAAAAAAAGACACCTGGCGATAAAAATAAAAGACGCAAACATCAAAAGAAAGACAATCACGCGATACTTGGGAATACATGCTGATGACGAAAGTAACTTCAACAAACACATAAAAATAACTATAAAAAGACTGAAAACATTTTACACAATTTAGCTCGTTTAAATACCACCCAGTGCAGACCAACTGTCACACATCAAAGCATACGAGTGCACCATCTATGAATCAGTAGTACGTTTTGCGGCAAGTGCGTGGGCACGTAGACTCGTCCCTGCGATGAACAGTATAATTGTGAAGTGTGAACAGAGGTGCGTGCTCCTGAAGCTGTCAGGGGCATTCAGCACCACCTCAGTAGTGGCACTATGTCTGGTTATGGGTGTCTTTCTAATAATATAACCATCAAATATCGAGCTCCATCCTACTGGCTGAAAATGGGAAGACTCGATAAGATCAGGGAAATTGCAGGAGAAAATGAAGAGCGGAAACGGCATCTAAATTCTTGGCGGGGGACGTCTGACAGAGAGACTGGGGACAAAGTGACAAAGGTCGTAGCCTGCACAGGTTTTTCCTCAAGAACAGGGAGCAGTTAAGAATGAAACATGCAATTCCGAGTCGTGGCATGGTTCACTTCCTAGCTGGGCATTTGCAGTGTGTTTCGCTTGCTGACAGCGGCGACTGCTAATGTGGGAAATTAGATCTTCCGAACATCTTCCTCTGTACTGTGAGTTGTTGGCCACTTACACGGAAGCATGCTAGGAATTACCAGTGTATTTCAGTCGTTCCGTGGACTCGAGCAATAAGGTCCTCCGCTGACGTTACAGGTGTGCCATATACACCATACTGTTTACACTACCCTACAAAAAGTAGTCGAGAGGTATCAGATCTGATGACAGTGGGGTCGTGAAAGTGATCCACTTTTACCAATCCGTCGATTGGGGCATGCGATTTTGAGGTGTTTCCGCACGTCGACAGTAAAGTACGCCGGAGCTCCGTCGTGTTGCAGTCACATTCCCATCCGAACATTTAGTGGCATTACATCCAACAGGATAGGCCACACATCTGTAGTAAATATGAGGTAGATCGGCTCTATTAGTCTCTTTGGCAGTAGATATGATATGGTCACCAGTTACCCGGGTCCAGAAATAAATAGCGCCCTTGTGTTGGTATTTCCGAATCACCTGCGCACGCTGATTTTCGACCGCCAAGCAGTCATGTTGTGCAAGTTTACTATGCCGGCTCTAGAAAACGTGCATCCATCCGCGAATAGCACCAAGCTCGGGAATTGTGGCTGGAGTATGCACTGTTGTGAATACCACTGCGCGAACTGTACCCATCGTGCGTATTCCTCCTCCCGTAATGCCTGGACTTATTGCTGATGATATGGATGGAGCCAGTGTTCATGGACAACACGTCCGAGCTTGGACGACCCGCATCATGTTTCGGCACGTGCCAAATGAGAAACAGTAGACTGGGTATAGTATTCGCAATTACCAAGCACAGAGTGCTACTTCTTTACTATACAACGGACATAGATCAGGCAGAAAATACCTATGTGCTAATTTCGACTTCTCTAAGGCGTCTCTCGGTGTTCGCAGTTTAGAATGATACGCGGTACTTCTGTTTGGAAAAAGTTCCGCATACAATCTTGCAGCATCTCCCCCATTGCAGTCCACTTTGCCGTATGCAAGTATCAGGTAGGTCATTTCCGCAGATTTGTACTGGTACATGTCGAATTGCTGTCAGCTACATTACTGCACTGGCAGGCCACAGAAGGTTCGCAGCAGGAAGCGCACAAGGGCTGTGTGGAGAAATGTAGCGCGTGCGCAGAAGTGTTATTAGGCTCAGGTCGTTCATCTGCAGAAGGGGTGCATACCGTCCACATTCAGACACCAAAACGAATCGGAACAAACCGCCCCAACCGTTCGTTCATAGAATTCAACGCTCTTCCGCGCCCATGCCATACATTCCCATATATGGGTTCCTCCTTGAAAATCGATCAGTTTGTCTTCCCTCACAACACAATAAGCGTTGTCGGTGTTTTATTTTTGGGACACCATGCATATTTCGAGGGTAATCGCCTGACTCCTAGCAAATTTGCAAGATGCCTTGGAGTTTTACTTGGCAGACAGTATCTGTTAAACAGAGCTTAACAAAGACTTCAGCTAAATTGAAGTCCAGAAACAATTCTCTGCAAAATGTATGTGGTATAACATGAGACCACGCAGCTTCTACATAACGATCATTGCCCTTGTCCTTGTCTACTCAGCGGCAGAATATTGTAGCTCCGTCTGGATAAACAGCAGACACATAAATCTGGTAGACGTGCGACTAAATCAAACAGTGTGAATTGTTACTGGTACAATTAAAACTACCTCTGTATTCTGGCTTCCAGCCGTAAGCCGCATTCCACCTCCTAACCTGAAAATAAAGAATATCATTCTGAGGGCATATAAGGAAATACGCAACAGCTGTCAATTCGTGAGGACAGATCTGCTATCTGAATCAACAGACTCCTCTCCAGGCATCCCCTACTCGAAAGATCTACTGCCCTCGTGGACCATAATTTCAAACTACACGAAGCTTGGACGCAATAATGATATAATAACACTCAATCACAGCTGTACAGCTTTCACCAGTCTACAACAAATCTTGGGAACTTGACCCGCCCCGTAGGATATGATATACGCTCAATAGCATCCGATCTATCGATGGGAGCTGTGCTGATCCACTATACAAGTGGGGAGAAATGGCCATTGCGGAGTGTACCTACATCTTCCCAAGACAGACTGCCAGACATATTGTAAAGAGCACCCACGAAATTTGTATCCTGGAAACCCCTCGGATTTGTTGGACACTGCAGCATATGTCATTAATAATGCGTCTCTAAATGTGGTAATTATGTACATATTTATTTCCATTTCTAAGCACCTGTGCAATCGCCACTTAATCATAATAAAAATAGCCAGAGGGAAAATGAAGCTCTCGGGGACACAATGAATCGTAGGACTGACTGACGACAGAACCCCAGTTTGTTAACTCTGTAGCATCAACGTCACCCACTTAGCGATCATTTCTATGTTTCTGGGCTTTCTTCCTCCTACTGTAGCTCTTCGTGCGTTAGTACCAGAAGTAATATTTTCTCGTTAAATTCATCCTTCAGTTAACGGGGAGAGTAAGGTATAATACGTCCGTAATAAAAACAGAAAAAGCGTACTAAAGCTCTTCCTCAAAACTAAATTCGTCTTGGGAATGAAAAGTATTATTGAAAAATGAGACCTTGGACTTAAAGGTCTTAATGAAAACTAAATCCTTCCTCGAACGTAAGATCTTCTTGAAAACTGATATCATGGTGGTGACTGGAAAGTTCGTGAAATCCAATAATGCTCTTGAAAATTAAAATCTTCTTGGGAACTAATCCCCTAATTAGCTAAATCTTCTCAAAACTTAAGGTTTTCTAGAAAAAAAAAAAACAAATAAAAATGTAGGAAACTATAATTTTCCTAAAAACTAAAATTCTACAGCTCTATGTACCCAATGCTCTGCAAGCCACTTAACGGTGTGTAGCGGAGGGTACTTCTGGTACCACTAACTGATCGACCCTTTCTGTTCCACTCGCGAATGGCGCGTGGGAATAATGATTTAATAATTTTTTCATAATGCGGGGCCACAGTAATAATATATATCTTTAAAGTCAGTACCGCCATTAGACTGTCGTTTATTTACAGTGTTACATTTACACTTACACAATCATGATTTAGGCTTCAAAATGCCATTATCAAGTGTTTTAAGTGTTATAAATTGCCTGGGATGGCATACTGTCGTATTAAAATACACTATTAGACACGTTGTCTAAGAGTCGATATTTCTGGCAGAGCCTACTGCTCAGTTTTATTACTGTGTACATCATCTTGATTGAATGACAGTTGGCATCATTCAGCACTGTAAATAAACGACAGACTAATGGCGGTACTGACTTTAAAGGAAGAATGATTGTCGGTAAGCCATTATCTTAGCTCTAATTTATGGAATTTTATCATAGTGATAATTTCGTGAGCTTTATCTGGGAGGTAGTTTGGGAGGAAGTATGTTTCCTGGCTCTTCCCAGAAAGTGCTCTCCAGAAATTTCAATAGTACACCTCTCCTTGATGCACAACTCCTCTCTTTTAATGTCTGGACTGGGGTTTGTTGAGTATCTCCGTAACGCTTTCGCGCCGACTAAACGATTCCATGACAACAGGGATCTTCTCTATCTCTTCTTACAGTGCTATCTGCTAAGAATCTCAGACTGATGAGCAGTACTCAAGAGTTGGTCGAACGACGCCACTTCCTTTTTTGGATGAGTTACATTTCCTTAAGGTTATTACGATGAATTTCAGTCTGGCATCTGCTTTTCCAACTATTTGCTTTATGTGATCATTTCGCTTAAGGTCGTTCTGGATAGTGATCGCAGATATTTTACAGTAGATACTGTTTGCAGCAGTTTGTCGTCAATAATGTAATGATGCAGCAGTGAATTTCTTTTCGTATGTATGAGTAATATCTCACATTTATTGATGGTCATTCTCCAAGTCGATACCGTCTGCGGGTGTTGCTACTTTCTTATAGACAACTGCATCTACGAACAGTGTTAAAGAGCTTTCAACTCCTTCTACGAGATCATTTATATGCATTGTAAACACTAACGCTGCTGTCACACTTCCTTGGGGTACTTCTGAAATTATATCTGCATCATCTCTCTCGATTTCGTTAAGAGCGACGTGCTGAGTTTGTATGCAAGGAAGTCTTGAATTCTGTCGCAGATCTGGTCTGAGACTCCATAAGCTCCTCCTTTTTCGCTAAACGGCAGTGCAGGACGGTGTCAAATGCCTTCCTCAAGTCAAGGAATATGGCGTCGTTATGAGCGCCGTTGTCTGCGGCGCTACGGAACTCATGGAGGACCAGAGCGAGCTGAGTTTCGCAAGATCTTTGGTTGTGGAACCCAAGTTGATTTTTTCAGGTGAGATTTCTGAACTCGAAAACGTCATAATTCTTAAACATAAAACATGTTCCATAATTCTGCAACAGATTGTCAGCGATGTAGGCCTATAGTTACTTTCATCCATCCTGCAACTTTTCTTGAGAACTGGAATGACCTGAGCTTTTTTTTAGTCTCCAGGCACCTTTCGCTGCTCCAGCGATCTACGATAAACTGCTGCTAGAAGGTGAGCAAGTTCTTCCGCATAATCTTTGTAGAATCCTATTGGTATCTGGTCTTGTCCTGATGCCTTTCCACTACTAAGCGACTGTAGTTGTTTTTCTATTCCACGATCGGTTATCGCAATACCTGCCATTCGGCATTCGTACGATGATTGAAAGGAGGAACCGTGCTACGATCTCCGCGGTGAAACGATTTCGGAAGACCAAATTCAGTATTTCGGCCTTCTCTTTGTTGTCTTCCATCTCGGCGCCAGTATGGTCGTTGAGTGAATGAATTTCGAACCGCTTATTGATTTTACGTAAGACCAAATCCTCGTATGTTTTCTACTGATATCGGATGACAAAGTTTCACTTTCAGAGCCATTGTTCTCCTTACGCTCATTTTCGCTTCGTTCAGCTTTTGTTTGTCAGCTAGGTTTTGACCTCTCTTGAAACTGTGACGAAACTCTCTTTGATTACACAACAGTTTCTGACAAGGCTGTTGAACCACAGGGGTCTTTCATATCCCTTAAGACCCTGCTCGGAAAGCACTTCTCTAAGTCAAATTGAACGATGCTTTTGAATTTCTTTCCATTTGTGCTGCAGACCTTCGTATTTAGCACTGGATATTTGATACTGACTCCTCAGATACTCTGCAATTCGTATCCTGTCACTTTTTAAGCAAAAATATTTTCCTACCTTTCTTAACATACCTTGTAAAACAAGTCATAGTTGCTATCATAGCCTTATGGTGATTGATACCATCCTCCTTATTCGATATGTTCAGGTCCGCGTGTGCGAGGATGTCTAAGACGTTATCTTCACGAGCTGTTTCTATAAATATCTGCTACAAGTAATTTACGGGCGAGACATTCAGAATAATGTCACACAATCCCAGTGTCTGGCACCAGTTTTGATAGTATGACTCTCCCAATCTTTA
The DNA here is from genome assembly GCF_021461385.2 of Schistocerca piceifrons. Lineage (NCBI taxonomy): Eukaryota > Metazoa > Arthropoda > Insecta > Orthoptera > Acrididae > Schistocerca > Schistocerca piceifrons. Next base: position 329,864,995 of record NC_060140.1, read on the forward strand.
CCTGGGAAGTTGAAGCCACCTCAAATTACATCGGCGTGAACAGGAAAATTACCAATGATATTCTGCAAGTTGTCTCTGAAGCCCTCTTCCACTACGGATCCTGATTCATGTGGTCTATAAATGCATACGGCTGCCATTTTTGACCGTCGTTTGATACTTCACTTCAGCCAAAGTACTTCGCCTTCGGAATCCGTGACACCCTCGCTAGGTTTTATCGAGTTCTTCGCCGATATCGACGACTAACCTATCCTTGTGATAATTATTCGGAACTGAACTTAGTATTTCATTGCTGTTCACTTCCGGATTCAATCAGATTTCTGCTCCTAATGCCATCTTGGTGTTACAACCTTCAATAAGCAGTACTAATTCTGGAACGTTTCCGTGAATGCGCCTGCAGTTTAGTAATATCGCCTTAACCTTCTCTATGACCGTTCTGTGAGTACGATCGTTGTCCTAGCCGGCCAGAGTGGCCGAGCGGTTCTAGGCGCTACAGCTTGGCACCGCGCGACCGCTACGGTCGCAGGTTCGAATCCTGCCTCGGGCATGGATGTGTGTGATGTCCTTAGGTTAGTTAGGTTTAAGTAGTTCTAAGTTATAGGGGACTGATGACCTCTGCAGTTAAGTCCCATAGTGCTCAGAGCCCTTTGAACCATTTGATCGTTGTCCTAGAACATTGTGGCTGATGTAACTCCGATTTGGCAGGCAAGTCGTCCCTGATGCCAAGAGGCGCTTCTCTAACCTAAGAAAAACCGCCATGTACACGCCACACGTACACCACTACTCATATAGCAGGCGTGTAGTCCACGCCTGACCTATTAAGAGGAACCCTAAAATTTTGCACCTGGTTACGGTTGTCGAGAAATTCCTCTTGAAATCTAAAACCTTCTTGATAACAGAAACCCTAGGAAAACTTAATAATAACACTCTCTTTCTATCTTTTCAACAGCGTTTATACTCTGCCAGTGAACGTTCCGAAATCACAGCTTCATCATCTGAGCTTCAGTTGTTATCTAAACACCTTCATTGCGGTATCAATATGCCCGATATTTTTCCCATGACCATTGAAGCCCTGACGATGATGCAGCGTCTTCGAAATGTATTTTGACAAAGTATAAACGCTGTTGAAAAGACACAAGGCCAGTGTCGTTTTTAAATTATAGAAAAAACGCAGGTGGACCTGCAGAGAATCAACGGTTGATGCAAGGATTGGCGGTGTTCCGTCAACATAAACACATATAATGTATTGCAATAAATAGTGCGATGAATAGTGCGATGACCCAACTGCAGAACAGTCATGCGAAGCAGTCACACCCAAACCGTTTCGCTGCTAGAGACAAGCTCTCTGGATTCTGTGCTAAGGGTGGCCTTTGTTATGGCTGAACTCAATTGCTGGTGGCTGGGTTGAGTCGGCATCCGCCCTGTATGAAATACTTATGATCAGATTTTTCGTATACTATTAGGTAAAAAAACTTCATTTTTGCACATATTAGAGTCCCTTATCTTCACCCGATAGAGAACTGAATTTGCAGTGGTAAAAGTGCATTGCGTAAACTTTGAGTATTTTTTTATTTTAGTTCATACATTCAAATGATTTAAATGTAGGTAACATATCGACATGTTCTTTAAAACTGAGGGTAGAACGATATCTAATTTCGTTCTCGGATTATTAGGTTTCACATCCGATGGACAGTCGCGGGCGACGCGCTCGTTCACGTCCTTGCACACTGCGAATCATGTGGTAATAACAATCATCATAATTCATAAACATTTCAAGATATCGAAACGAGATTTTCTTCAAATGATAGTCCGCAGTGAGATACATATTTTGTATGATAAATACTCAAAACTTTTTTATTACTGGGACATGGAAGCAATTCGTCCGTACCGTGTTCTCAACCACAGTACCTGGGCAACGGCATAGCAGGATATTTATACACGTCAGAAGCAAAAGGGTTAAATATTGACAGTATGCGCACAAAGTGATTTAAAAAGAATAGCCACATAAAGCCCACCACAGGCAAGCCAGATGCCAGGCTGCGATACACTGGAAGAATCTCCATCCAAGACGCAAGTAGCTTATAGCAACCTTATTCGACCAAAATTTGAATATTGGTCGTCTGGGACCCTTGCCAGATGCGATTGACCGATGAAATACACAAGACCCAAAGTATATCAGCACGTTTCGTCGCAGGTTCATTTAATGAGCGTGAAAATCTCGCAGAGATGTTCATCTTACTCCGCTGGCATACGCTACAAGAGAGGCATTGTGCATCGCGGTGTGGTTTACTTTTAAACTTCCGAGAATACAGGTTCCCAGAAAGGTCAACATCTATATTCATTCTTCCTAAGTATATCTTGCGAAAGGAACATGAAGATAAAATGTGTGAGAGATTCGAGCGCACACCAAGGCTTACGAACAATTTGTATTTTCGCCTAATATTCGCGACTGGAAGAGGGGAAGGGGCAAGTGCTTCCCATGAATTTTCACGAAAACTGCAACATATACAGAAAGCGAAATAAGACATTAAATAGGGTAGGATTTCACCAACGTACGTTCATTTTTTCAAATAATCACCGTCATTCGTTATTCAGCTTCACCAACGATGAACAAGAGACTGCATGCCGCGCTCGTAAAAACAAGAACCAGATGAGGCTAGCTGCTATCTTACACATTTGACGACAGCATCTGACTCTGAAAAATGTTCATTATGTAGTCCATCTTTCATAGGACCTAAATCAAAACTGTATAGTAGATGTGGTGGGATAGTCCAACCAGTCTTTCCAATGAGTTCTATGCTGCTAAACCGTTGTTGGGCTTGGCGTTGACGTTTGTCTTCTTCTCTGGCCTGACTAAAAATTCTGCCTTCGTACCAAGCCAGTGTCACCTTGGACCATTTTAAGTTGACAGTTGCTGCAGGCTCCAAGATACCCAGAAGGACGACAGCCTGGCTACCGCAGAAAACTGTGCAATCACTCTGTCTCCAGATGGCTATGTCTTGGACCTCTGGAGAATTAGCATGTCGCCACTTCACAGACTTCTTTTTGATTCCATCTAGTAGTGTTGACACCACGCCTCATATCCGATGATGTTTTTGTTTAGAAACTTGCTACCTTCAGCCTCGTATTGGTCCAGCAGGTTCCAACAAATTTCCATTTGATGATTGCGTTGACCTTCTGTATGCATCCGATGGGACCTATCTTGTACACGTTTTGCAATAACTAAGACGCCCTGATTTCTTTAAGGAAACACAGAGTCAGTATGGAACTGGCGTTACTGGCACAGTCAATATTGTTACAAGATTTCTGATAACGTCACCCGATGATGCCAAGCGATGTTGCCAGAATACATCCCATTCTTCCTCCAGCCCTTTGATGTTATAATCAAAGATGGTGAAGCTAGGCCACTTGAATGATAGGTAATTCAGAAAATGACGGGAACTTCAGAAATACGCCAAGACTAATAGGAAAGTAAAGATCGAAGATCGCAGACCTATGGCACTTGCGCTAAGTTTAAGTTCGACAACTGCTAGATAGTTACAAAATCCTGGATCGGCACCTGTCGTAAATGTGATATAGCGGAAGGCAGGTTTTCCACCCATCCTTCCGATATCACAACCCACTAGCACAATCTGCACGTTTAACAAATTCTCCACTCATTTTATTTATTTGGTTAAAGAATTTTGAGATCACACGGCATGGCCTTCCACTCCACATCGACGCCTCTGGACGGCGATACCTCGTTGACCTGAGCTGCTGCCGCCGAATACCAAACCAGCAACAGTGGACGCCGTGACACCCTACCACTGCTGCGCCGTATTTACATTTATTTGGAAAGGTGAGGGCATAGTCTGTTTGATTTTGTGGAAGACTGGACTTGTGGAAAGCTATGATGTTGCATGTAAAGAGAACAGTTCACATCTAAGTGTATCGTCAGCAGTCTGCAGAAACCTTATGTCTTGGCAGAAATAGCACAGCTTTCATCCCTGGCAAAACGGTGGAGTGTACTGCGAGGAATAGCTTTCACAACCATAACATATCCGTCAGTGTATTGTGAATTTCTGTTTTTCCACATTTTTGACATCGGAAAATAGTGTCATATCAATGTGATCGAGTGTTAGGTAGCAATCATAGACATCTAAAGTGGGGTCTTGTGATTTGGGTACAGTCTATATGATGTCACACACTTCTGCAGCGTCACTTGTGAAGTCGCTGCTGGAAACCTAGAGTCTGACATTACAGATATTAATAGCAGACATGAGGTGATAGTAAAGCGTTCGAGACTGCGTCTGTGTTCTAATGGTCTCTGCTTGTGACAGGCATGCAGTGGCAAAGAAAGTGGTCTCCGATGCGACACCAGTGACCTCAAGTGGCTGTGTGCGATGTGGTGGGCGCAGCCTTTGGGACTGACAAGCATTAACTGGTGGATATGGTGGCCCAGTGCTGTGTTCCTTGCCCTCACCAACAGCAGATCAACTGACCTCGATGTCACCGGTCATAAGGGCAACACAGTGCCGAGGACTCCCCAATGCAGCTTCAAGATTTTTTAAACAGGTGAGATAAAACTCAATGGCATACCTCTCCACATTTCCATACTACTACACATATAGTGGCAATTCTTTAAACAGTGCAAGCGGGCTGACATGTGACATTGTTTAAAGATACAGGTTATCCCAGTGAGCTGTGACCTCAGAGAGGTGAGGTGAAAAACCAGTTAGAACTAGTGGATTTCTGCCAAAAGAGCCGATCTGGATGTTTGAATTTCATTCAATATTACACTTAGGAGAATTGGGCTTGGGGCACTTTAAATTTAGTACCATTTTTTTTAATGTCCTGCTATTTTAAAGTTATCACAAGTACACTACGCCCACCATCTTGTACTTGGAATTTTTCACCATTCTGAACTTAGTACAACTGCACTTGGGGATTTTTAACTTTTCTGCCATTTTTTTTTACTTTCCTGCCATTTTACACTTTTGACAAGTGGCCCAAGCTCGCCAACTTGGATTGCGATGTCACAGGGCTGGGAGGGACGCGGTGGTCGTAAAATCTGGCAAAGATACATGGCACAATTGCGCGATGTCATCAGGCGATCTCATCTGAAATATGGAAACAATGCAGACTGCGTCAGTATCCCCAGTTTTTAGCTACTTACAGGCACATTCTATTTTGAACACAATTCCTTGGTTGAAATCCACTGTTCATCATGGATGGGCCGTGAAACAGGGTTTAATATGAGAGAAGGAAGATGAGCATGGTCGGCTGGGACACGACTTTGCATCAGTAATGAAACACAGTACCCACCGCCTCACAACATTCACTCTACTGTATCGTTTCCATACACCTTTGGCAAGCGACTAAAGTGCAGTGAGCTGGTAGATCTGAATTTAAATAGTGTATATGACTATGTAATGAATTGTGGACCTCATCTCGTTATGTTACACTGAAATAACTGAATATCGTTCTTGTGCAGCACAGCTAGCTCTTTATTTCCATGAAGTAATTAGTGCTGTCGACAAGGGATCTCAGATCGATTCCATATTCCTAGATTTACAGAAGGCTTTTGATACCGTACCTCACAAGCTCTATTACTCAAATTCCATGCATATGGGATATCGTCTCAGCTATGTGACTGGATTCGTGATTTCCTCTCAGATAGGTCACAGTTCATACAGTTCATAATGATAGACGGTAAATCATCGAGTAGAACGGAAGTGATATCTGGCGTTCCGCACTACGTTCATAGGCCCTCTGCTGTTACTGATTTATGTAAATGATCTAGGTGATAATCTGACCGGCGTCCTTAGATTGTTTGCAGATGACGCTGTAATTTACCGTCTAGTAAAATCATCAGACGATCAGTTCCAATTGCAAAATGATCTAGAGAGAATTTCTGTGTGGTGCGAAAAGTGACAATTAGCACTAAAAAAAGAAAAGTGGGAGGTCATCCACATGGGTACTAAAAGAAATCCGATAAATTTTGGGTGTACGATAAATCGCACAAATCTAAGGGCTGTCAATTCGACTAAATACCTAGGAATTACAATTATGAGCAACTTAAATCGGAAAGACCACATAGATAATATTGTGGGGAAGGCAAACAAAGACTGCGCTTTGTTGACAGAACATTTAGAAGATGTGACAAACCCACTAAAGAGACAACCTACATTACACTTGTCCGTCCTCTGCTGGAATAATGCTGCATGGTATGGGATTCTTACCTGGTAGTATTGGCGGAGGACACCGAAAAAGTGCAAAGAAGGGCAGCTCGTTTCGTGTTATCGCGCAATAGGTGTGAGAGTGTCACTGATATAAAACGCGAGTTGGGGTGGCAGTCACTGAAACAAAGGCGGTTTTCTTTCCGCGGGATGTATTTACGATATTTCAATCACCAACTTTTTCTTCCGAGTGCGAAAATATTTTGTTGACACCCATCTACGTAGGGAGAAATGATCATCATAATAAAATACGAGAAGTCAGAGCTCGAACGGAAAGATTTAGGTTTTCCTTTTTCCCACGCGCCATTCGAGAGTGGAATGGTAGAGAAGTTGTATGAAAATGGTTCGATGAACCCTCTGCCAGGCACTTAAGTATGAATTGCAGAGTAAACATGTAGATGTAGATGTAGAGTACGTTAGTCTGGAGGGATTAATTGTGCGTGTGGGCTCCTGAAGGGAAAAGATCTATAATAAATTTACCATCCAGTTCAAAATCGATAAAACTGTACACAAAATGGTTGAAATGGCTCTAAGCACATTGCGATTTAACATCTGAGGTCATCAGTCCCCTAGACTTAGAACTACTTAAACCTAACTAACCTAAGAACATCACACACATTTATGCTGGAGGCAGGATTCGAACCTGCGACCGTAGCAGCAGCGCGGTTCCGGACTGAAAACTGTACACACATATTCGCCCTGTTCCTTAATTTTCATGCAAAAAGTAGTATCAAAGAAATTGGAAAAATTTCACTCTGTGACATCAAATGTAGTTCCCATAATTCTATTGTACAAACGTGGTCTGAAAAATACATGTGCATGAACCCAGAAATGCATTAGTTACTTGCCATATACTAAGGCATACAACCAGTGCCCCACACGTAATACTGAAAGCAAAAGCACCCCAAATATACAAACATCAGCTGTCAGTTTGAAATATCGTGCAGCTTGTGGTTCTCAGCCAGTCAGAAAAAAGCATGTTTATAACAGGCTCGCTTGCGTGCCACATAATACCAACTGGCAAATCTACTCACTTCAGAAAAATAGTTATTTACTTACTGAGAAATCGGAATCTGCGAAACATGGGTAAGTATTGAATAAATGACAGTAAATGTGAATTCCCTCTTACAAATAATCATCAAAACTGTAGGGAGGACTGTGGAGCTAACGCTACATTTACATGTCAGTACTCTTGTCGCGAGATTGTTGTTTAGGGGTATTAGAACTGGAACAGCATTTTATTATATAGGGAAAGCAGGTACCACTTTCCATTTGTAGTCTACAGTCTGATCTGAATTCATGGCATTTTTCAAAAGTTTCCACTTTGGCTGAACCTCACCTCATTGCACGATTCTGAGGTAATGTGGCTACGATGACGCACTAGTATTTGGCGGTTCTGCATTGAAAGTATTGTCTACAGATCTGTTATATCTCTGTGTTGTAGCTGTTGTGAATCTGATGCCATAGAACTGAAGTTCCTGAGTGTACAAGTAGAGGATCACTGGGCAAACCACTGACATCAGTATCAGCATTTCTGGAATTGCCGAAACCAGCATCAGCTTTTTTCCCAGAGTCACCAACACCAGTATCCAGGACTTGGGCAATGACATCATTCCCAGAATTCCCCCTCTCTCTCACTCCTATGGCCCAGGGCGTTGTAACGCTTTTGCGTAAATGCCTACACTCCCCAGTGCTCCAAAGCCTGCAGTCTTGGATCTCCACTCTCGAGCAATTTTAATTTTTATGGTTCATCTCCGTGAGCACCGTTATTTACAGTCTGTATAACTGTCCAACATGAAGCGCTGGCAACAATGGTGATAGCTGAGTAGAGGAATTATATCAGTAAGCATCTGTCAATTTTTTTTCCCATAATAAAACAGTTCTTTTGCATGCACACGCCACAGCACTCAAACCTGATACTCCTTTCACGCATGCATATCTTACAGGCGCTCTGGCCTATTGTGATAAATTAATCACGTTTATTCTTAGGTTTTTTGTTGTTATTGTAATAGACAAGGACATCCAGCAGTTCCTCCTGGGGCCATAAGTATTTGAATGACCTGATGCCGTCACAATGCTATCATGCCAGCGTCACAAGGGCATTGCACTAGTGCCACACAGGCATCAAATTGGTGTCTCAACAGCGTCTGTCATTCGCCACTATCAAGAGGGCATCACTTCGGCGTCACACCACTATCACTCTGGCGTCACACATACGTCACATCGGCATCAGGAGTCATGTTGGCATCATGATGGCGTCACATTAGCATCATGCTGCTGTCACACTGGCATCAGTGTCAGGCTTCATATCAGCTCATGCTGGCGTCTCGCCAGCGTCTAGGAGGCATCATGTTGACACGCAAGCTACTGTATTGTTGCGTCAGTGCCCGTGATTAAATCGATGCTGAAAAAACAACTGTATTATTTACAAATCAAACACTTGTGTAATGCATGCAAATGTGCCACTATTATATCATACGTACACTGCACGTACACTGACGTGATAAAAGTCATGGAATAACTCCTAGTATTGTGTTGAACCTCCTTTGCGTGTAGTGCAGCTGCTCAATGTAGCACGGGTTCAACAAGTTCTTGGAAGTCACATCCAGAAAGTATGAGCCATGCTGCCTGTATAGCCGTCCATAATTGCGGAAGTGTTGGCAGTGCAGGATTCTGAGCACGAACTGACCTCCCGATTATGTTCCATAAATGTTCGATGGAATTGATGTCGAGCAATCTGAGTGACCAAATCATTCGCTCAGATTATCTAGAATATTCTTCAAACATTCTGTGAACAATTGTGGCCTTGTGACTTGTCATATTATCATCCATAAAAACTCCATCATTCTTTGGGGACATGAAGTCCACGAATGGCTGCAAGCGGTCTCCAAGTATCTGAACATAAGCATTTTCAGTTTACCACTGGTTCAGCTGGACTACAGGAGACAGTCCATTCCATGTAAACGGAGCCAACACCATTATGGAGCCAGCACCAGCTTGCACAGGGCCATATTGACAGCATGGGTCATTGGTTTCATGGTGACTGCGCCGCACTCGAACCCTATCATCAGCTCTTACCAACACAAATAGGGACTTGCCGACCAGGCCACGAATTTCCACCCGTCTAGCATTAGGCGGACGAAGACATCTGGAATAACAAGTCACCCTCATTCTGCCAACGGCCTTGTAAAAAAAAGGGCGGAGGAGCAGACAGAGGTTCAGGGCACCCTCTTTCCCTTGAGGTGGTAAACTGCCTCTAAAAGTGGAAGGATCAACAGTGATCAACGGCATGAGGATGCAGAAGGCAATGGAAACCACTGCATTAAAGGTGTATCCACAGAACACACGAGTTGTAATTGAAAAAGTGTCATAACTATCTTTCCATTGGCAAAGGATTCCCGAATACTCCCCCATTCGGATCTCCGGGAGGGGCCTGGCAAGGGGGGAGGTCATCATGAGAAAAAGACTGAATAACCAACGAAAGGATAACGTTCTACGAGTCGGGGCGTGGAATGTCAGAAGCTTGAACGTGGTAGGGAAGCTAGAAAATCTGAAACGGGAAATCTAAATACTCGATCTAGATATAATAGGGCTCAACGAAGTGAAATGGAAAGAAGATGAGGATTTCTGGTCAGATAAGTGTAGGGTAATATCGACAGCAACAGAAAATGGCAGAACGTGAGTAGGATTCGTTATGAATAGGAAGGTAGGACAGAGAGGGTGTTGCTGTCAACAGTTCAGTGATATCATTGTAGTTATCAGAATCGACAGCAAAACAACACCGACACGATAGTTCAGATGTACGTGCCGACGTTACAAGCTGAAGATGAAGAGACAGAGAAAGTAAAGGAGGATACTAAAAGGCTAATACACAGAGGGGTTCAAAAAATGTATCCACTGTTTAAAAGTCCATAAGTGGCAAACTAATTGACGGAGTTGTCTCATCTTTGGTAGTGTAATAGTTTGTAGTTCCGGCAATCGCCACACAACCGTTGTATTGCGTTGTTTCGTTTTGTCAGATGACAGTCGCCAGATAGTCAGTGTTTTGTTCTTAGTTGGACCTAGTTAGTCGAGTAAACATGGCTGGCGCAAGACTTACATTCGATGAAAGGAAGTCAGTTTTGAAGTGGTATTTTAAGTACGAAAACATTAATGAGGTTCAACGGCAATGGCGAAATGAGTATCAGACAGAGCCACCGACACGTTTAACGATTCGTCGCATTCGAGACAAATTTGAAGCCGAAGGCTGTGTTAAAGATGTACACAAACAACGATCTGGACGACGTGTAACAGTAACAAGTCCAGCTAACTACCGTCGTGTGTTACAACAATTCACTCGCTCACCACAGAAGTCTGTGAGACAGTGTGCCCGCGAAACTGGAGTGAGTTGTTCAAGTTTTCGGCGAATTTTGAAGACAGCAAAGTGGAAGTGCTACATCTCAAGATTGTTATATGCAATGAACGAAGTCGACCCAGATAGTAGAATGGAGTACTGGAGTACTGCGAGGGGTTTACTAACATGGTGCGCAACGATGAAGAATTTGCAGATATGATTGTGTGGCCTAATGAGGCAAAGTTCAAGCTCAACGGTACAGTAAATCTCCACAACTGTATCGACTGGGCCGTCGAAAATCCGAACGTCCATGTAGACAAAGGCGTGAATTTACCAGGAGTAAATGTGTGGTGGTGGGTTGTCTTACCGGGGTTTGATTGGGCCATTCTTCTTACCGGTGAGGTGTACCTTCAGCAGTTTCAGACATCCATTCTACCTGCCATCCGAGACTTGTATCGAGACGGAAGAGTTTACTTTCAACAAGGTGGTGCCCAGCCCACTACCAAAATCGTGTTAGGGCGTATCTCGAGGAAAATCTACCAGGGTTCTGAATCTGTGGAGTATCCACCACGTTCCCCAGACCTAACTCCTCTGAACTTTTACCTGTGGGGAACACTAAAGGTCGTCGTTTATCGACAAAAGCCACGCACATTGGATGAACTTCGAGAATCCATCGTACATTCATGTGCAAATATCCAACTGAACACGTTGCAATCAGTAGTTCGTCCTGCAGTTCGGCGTCGTCGTTAGTGTGTGGGTGTTAATGGTGACCATTTCGAACACCTACAGAGATATCTTGAAGTTGGACTTCAAGCTACACTTTCACCAAAAAAGAGACAACTCCGTCAATTAGTTTGCAAGTTACGGACTTTTAAACAGTGGATACATTTTTTTCTATCCCTCTGTAGTATGTAGAGGGAGATGAAAATCTAGTAATAGTTATGGGGGACTGGAATGCAGCTGTAGGGGAAGGAATAGACGAAAAGTTATAGGGGAATATGAGCTTGGAACAAGGAATGCGAGAGGAGAAAGACTAATTGAGTTCTGTAATAAATTTCAGCTAGTAACTGCGAATACTCTGTTCAAGAATCGCGAAAGGAGGAGGTATACTTGGAAAAGGCCGGATGATATGGGAAGATTTCAGTTAGATTACATCATGGTCAGACAAGGTTCCGAAATCAGATACTGGATTGAAAGGCGTACCCAGGAGCAGATATAGACTCAGGTCACAATTTAGTAGTGATGAAAAGTAGGCTGAAGGTTAAGACATTAGCCAGAAAGAATCAATACGCAAAGAAGTGGGATACAGAAGTACTAAGCAATGACAAGATACGCTTGAAGTTCTCTAAGGCTATACACACAGGAATAAGAAATAGCTCAGTAGACAGTACAGTTGAAGCGGAATGGACGTCTCTAGAAACTGCAATCACAGAAGTTGGGAAGAAAAACACAGGTTCAAGGAAGGTAGCTGTGAACAAACCATGAATAACGGAAGGAATACATCAATTGATCGACGAAAGAAGGAAACACAAAATTGCTCAGGAAAATTCCGGATTACAGAAATACAAGTCACTGAGGAATGAAATAAGTAGGAAGAGCAGGGAAGCTAAGACGAAATGGCTCCATGAAAAATGTGAAGAAATCGAAAAAGAAATGATTGCCGGGAGGACAGAATCAGCACATAGGAAGGTCAAAACAAACTTCGGTGAAATTAAAAGCAAGGGTGGAGACATTAGGAGTGCAACGGGAATTCCATTGTTAAAAGCAGAGCAGGGAGCAGATAGGTGGGAAAAGAACATTGAAGGCCTTTATGAGGGGATACAAGAAGAAACAGGAATCGATTTAGAACAGGTAGGAGATACAATATTAGAAACAGAATATAAAAGAGCTTTGGAGGACTTAAAATCAAATAAGACAGAAGGGATAAGTAACATTCCACCAGAATTTCTAAAATCATTGGGGGAAGTGGCAACAAAACGACTGTTCACGTTGGTGTATAGACTGTATGAGTCTGGTGACATACCATCTGATTTTCGGAAAAATATCATCCAATCAATTTCGAAGACGACAAGAGCTGACAAGTGTGAGACTTAATGTTCAATCAGCTTAACAGCTCATGCGTCGAAGTTGTTGACAAGAATAATACGAGGGTCGTGATTCTTCATTTTCTCCAGGCGTATTTTATGACGAAATAAATCTAGAGTGAAGAGGCTGTTCACCCGAGATTTATTTCGGCAATACGAGGGTCGTCTACAAAGTAAGTTCCGTTTCTATTTCTATCCGCGGCAGCGCTACGATCGCAGTTCCGAGCATGCGCGGCAGTTATTCTGACTCAAGGAGAAGACTTGCACGCCATTATCAGATCGCTGCTGCTGACGTGTGCTTTGTAGTGTTTCTTTACGATGTCAGCCGTAATTGGAAACGCCGCCACGTGTGAAATCAGATCTGTGATTTGTTTTCTAAATGCAAAGAAAGTGAAACCAAAGGAAATCCATCGGCAAATCTGCGAGGTTTACGGACAAAATGCTATGAGTGATTCAATGGTTAGAAGATGGGTGATATTGTTCAATGAAGGACGTGATCAAGTGCACGATGAAGAACGAAGTGGACGCCCGTCGTTCGTTACTGATGAAATGGTTCACAAATTGAAGAGAAGTTGAAGCACAACCGTAAGTTTACACGTAGTGCCCTCGCTATGGACGTTCCTCAAATCTCACGTTCACTAATTCTTGAAATTGTTACTGAAAATTGTTACTGGGTACTCAAAATTCACCCTGAACAACACAAAAACAACAGATGGGCAGTGCACTTCAGTTTTTCATACGCTACAGTGAAGAAGGTGATGGGTTCCTTTCTCGGATAGTCACGGGAGTTGAAACTTGGGTATCGTACGACACCTCTGAAACAAAACAGCAATCAGTGGATAGGAGGATCACTTCATCCGCAACGAAGGTTAAGCCTGAGCAAATCTTGACACCTCGAAAAGTCATATGTACCATTTTTTGGGACAAAAAAGGCACTTTGCTTATCGATTTCTTACCACGAGGCCAAACATCAATGCACATGGTTACTGCGAGACCATTAAGAAATTGTGCCACGCAATACAGAACAAGCGCCGAGGATTACTGTCAAAAAGTGTTGTTTTCTTTCCACGATAATGCCCGCCTCACACGGCGAATGTGACCAAACAACTCTTACGGGAAGTTCACTGGGACGCGTTTGATTATCCTCCGTACAGACCTGACCTCGCACGTAGCGACTTCCATCTCTTCTTACACTTAAAGTCTGTCCTTGGTCGTCAACCCTTCAACGATGATGACGACGTGAAAGAAAATGTTGCCACATGGTTGAATACACAGGCGGCAACCTTCTATGAAGAAGGCTTACAAAAACTTGTGCCACGCTATGACAAGTGCCTACAAAATTTCGAAATCTATGTAGAAAAGTAGTTTAACCGTTGTAGATTTTTTTACAAAAAATTTTCTTGTGTATCTGTACACGTTTGTTTTATATAACCAAACAGAACTTACTTTGTGGACATACCTCGTATATAGAAGAATGGAAAAGAAAACTGAGGATGTGTTAGATGACGAACAGGTCGGCTTTAGAAAAGACAAAGGCACCACAGAGGCAATTCTGACGTTGCAGTTAATAATGGAAGCAAGACTAAAGAAAAATCAAGACACGTTCATAGGATTTGTCGACCTGGAAGAAGCGTTCGACAATATAAAATGGGGCAAGATGTTCGAAATTCTGAGAAAAATAGGGGTAAGGTATAGGGAGAGATAGGTAATATACAATATAAGCAAGAGCTAAGAGGGAACAATAACAGTGTCGACCAAGAACTAAGCTCTCGGATTAAAAAGAGTGTAAGACAGGGACGTAATCTTTCACCCCTACGGTTGAATCTGTATAACGAAGAAGCAATGATGGAGTAAAGGGAAGGTTCAGGGTGAAATAACGATTCACTGATTAAATTGCTATCCTGAATGAAAGTGAAATCCTTAATTTGCGGAAAAAATTTCTGAGAATGTGCGTCCTGAGCAGATCATTGTATGGTAGTGAAACATGGACTGCAGGAAAGTCGGAACGGAATAGAATCTAAGCATTTGAGATGTTGTGCTACCGACGAATGTTGATAGTTAGATGGACTGGTAAGGTAAGGAGTGAGAAGGTATTGCACAGAATCGGAGAGGAAAGAATATGTGGGAAACATTGACAAGGAGAATGGACAAGATGATAGGACACCTGTTAAGACATCAGGGAATGACTACCATGGTACTAGAGGGAGCTGTAGAGGGTAAAAAGGGTAGAGGAAGACAGAGATTGGAATACATCCAGCAAATAATTGTGGACATATATTGCATGGGCTACTCTGAAATGAAGAGGTTGGCACATGAGGGGCTTTCGTGGCGGGACTGAGGCGTAAAAAAAATAAAAAAAAAAATAAGCGTCCAACCGATATGGTCATGAAAACAGGAGAGGCGTTGCAGATGATGTGGTGCTGTTAGCAGAGACGCACTTGACTGTCCTCGGCTGCCACAGTTCATTAATGCCAAATTTTACTGCACTGTCCTGACAGATGCATTCGTCGTATGTCCCACACTGACCTCTGTGGCTGGTTCAGGCAGCGTTGCTTGTCTGTTAGCGTTGACAACTGTACACAAACGCTGCTGCTATCAGTCATTATATGAAGGCCAGAGGGCAATGCGTTGTCGGTGGTGAGGGGTAATGCTTGAAATTGGGTATTCTCGACATGCTCCTGACACTGTGAATCTGTGAATATTAAATTCTCAAACGATATACGAAATGGAATGTCCCATTTGTGTAGCTCCAACTACAAGTCTGCGTCCAAAGTCTGTTAATTCCTGTAATGCAGCCATAATCACGCCATAAGCCTTTCCACATGAACTACCTGAGTGCAAACGACAGCTCCGCCACACGCAACCGTTTTATACCTTGTGTACGCAATTCTACCACTACAGAGGGGTCCAAAAATTGTACCCACTGTTTAAAAGTTCTTAACTTGCAAACTAATTGACGAAGTTGTCTCATTTTTGGTGAAAGTGTAGCTTAAAGTCCAACTTAAGGATATCACTGTAGGTGTTCGAAATGGTCACCATTAACATCCACACACAAACGATGCCGCCGAACAGCAGCACGAACTACTGACTGCAACGTGTTCAGTTGGAAATTTGCTCATGAACGTAAGATGGGTTCTCGAAGTTCATCCATTGTGCGTGGCTTTTGTCGATAAACGACGTCCTTTGGTGTTCCCCACAAGTAAAAGTCCAGAGGAGTTAGGTCTGGGGAACGTGGAAGATACTCCACAGCACCTCTACGGCCAATCCGTCTTTCTCGTAGATTTTCGTCGAGATACGCCCTAACACGATTTTGGCAGTGGGCTGTGTCACCATCTTGTTGAAAGTAAACTCTTCCGACTCCATACAAGTCTCGGATGGCAGGTGAAATGGATGTCTCAAGCTTCTGAAGGTTCACCTTACCGGTAACTGAGCCGTCAAAGAAGAATGGCCCAATCAAGCCCCGATAAGACAACCCATACCACACATTTACTGCTGCCAAATTCACGGCTTTGTCTACATGGATGTTCGGATTTTCGGCGGCCCAGTAGACGCAATTGTGGCCATTGAGTTTGAACTGTGCCTCATCAGACCACACAATCATCTCTGCAAACTCTTCATCGTTGCGCACCATGTTAGTAAAACACTCGCAGTACTACATTCTACGATCTGGGTCGTCCTCGTTCATTGAGTGTAGAAATCGTGGGATGTAGCACTTCCACTTTGCTGTCTTCAAAATTCGTCGAACACTTCAGCCACTCCACTTTCACGGGCACAATGTCTCACAGACTTCTGTGGTGAGCGAGTGAATTGTTGTAACACACGACGGTAGTTAGCTGGACTTGTTACTGTTACACGTCGTCCAGATCGTTGTTTGTGTACATCTTTAACACAGGCTTCGGCTTCAAATTTGTCTCGAATGCGACGAGTCGTTAAACGTGTCGGTGGCTCTGTTTGATACTCATTTCGTCATTGCCGTTGAACCTGATTAATGTTTTCGTACTTAAAATACCACTTCAAAACTGACTTCCTTTCATCGAACGTAAGCCTTGCGCCTGCCATGTTTACTCGACTAACTAGGTGCAACTAAGAACAAAACACTGACTATCTGGCGACTGTCATCTGACAAAACAAAATAACGCAATACAAGGCTTGTGTGGCGATTGCCGGAACTACAAGCTATTACACTACCAAAGATGAGACAACTCCGTCAATTAGTTTGACAGTTATAGACTTTTAAACAGTGGATACATTTTTTTGGACCCCTCTGTGTTTGTATATGTGCATATCTCTGTCTCACGACTTTTATCACCTCAGTGTATGTCTTACTGGCAGTTTGCTGTCCATTCCAGGTCTGTACTCTGTGGTGATAGGGTTAGGATATATGTATTTAGGTAACACATCTTGCACTACTCTCTGCGTGCACCTGAATTATAGTACTGGACTGAACTCATTTTCTCCTAGTCACGACCTATCTGTTCACACAAGCATTTCTACCGAGTCGGTGATTTCTAAAAAAAAGTATTGACTATTATAATATATGTCGAGATGAAGAAATTACAACATGAAAAGACAGCATTGCCGGAAAAACTATGCACATGGGAATTAAAATGAATAGTTTCTCGTGCTTCGATAGGGCGCTTGTGTACCGTATTTGTTGGAGTGAGTGTAGTTTATAAAAGCTCTATGCGTACAGAACATAGTTAATAATAATAATAATAAGCAGAGGAAGAAGATGAAGAACAGTAACATTAACATTATCACATGTCACCCTTGTCAAGTGAAACCAACAGCAAAAAATTGGGGCTGCACGCCAAAATTCGTGAAATTCGGTGTCTGACGATAATACAACATGACTAGCGGCACTGCCTCCACTGTAAAGAAAAAATGAACTTCTGTCACCTGATTTGTCTGTAAGCACAACCACTATACACCTTTTACAGTGTGATTCACCCTGTCGCGTGGCGCCCACATCAAACGCATAGGAATCGCCCACTACGACTGGCAGCTGAGCTACACAGATGGAAAAGAAACAATTGTCAGAATACATCTATGAATGCATCAGCAGATATCTTAACCCATACCTAAAGAAGGTTGTTATGGAGAGACACTACACAGCACACAGATGCCACGAAGCCAGCAATTGCTATATTGAAAACAATATTTCACGAGTTGCCGCAGTGTCCCTTCCTCCTTCCCTCCCTCCCCCCACCCTGACCCACATACACCCCACACCCACCGACACACACACACACACACACACACACACACACACACACTTGACAAATAGCCTATATATAACTCTATACGCTCTGAATTATAGACTGGTTCGAACATTTTAGCTAGTTGGGGGTAATGAGGTAAAGAGATCAAATTAAACTCCATGAATGTTCTTAGCTGGAAGATTTGCGAGAAGGATTATAACTAATTAATAAAAACATAAAAGAGGAAGTTTACAGGAAAAACTCTGTTTTGCAATTGAAGCAAAAAAAACTACCAAATAACTGCAAATAATGACACATTAGGGTAGCAAGCGTCTCCCAACCCCATAAGCAAGACTTTAAGATATTGGGACACTGCCTCCACTAGAAAGACAGACGAAATTTTACTACCTACCAAGGGGTCGATAAGAATAGTGTTGAGAAATGGTAACATGAGATTCTCTAACACTATTGTGTGTGTGACATAGTGTAGTGTGCAAAATGGTGGTAAATACCAGCGTAAGATAGTCTGACCTTACTCTGTGTGTGTGGTGGGGGAGGAAGGGGGGGGAGGGGGAAGCGCGAGCGTGCGCTATTCTACAAGAAATGTTAGTCCTCTAGGTGTGTCTGAAGCTAAAAGTAGTGGCCATTGCTACCATAATTAACGTCTTTTCAATCTATCAGCAAAGACCGAGATTTTTTTGCAAGCACTCTGCAAATATCGAAACTATTTATTGCATTTGCACTAAATATTCAGGTTCTGTAAATATGGGTTAGCAGTCAGATGTGTTAGAATATTTGTTCGACACACAGTCGGTTATGCGGCTTCCAATTCTGCTGTCTCAACACATATGCATTTCTATTTAAGTCCCATCTCGTCAGAACGAACGTTCCAAGTGTTACTTTAAAGCAGCAGGATAAACATATTTTTCACCACAGTACCACCATGACACTTACTTGCCCTTATTCTTAATGCTAAGAAAGAAAATGTGTCTGGAATGACATATACCACAGCAAACATGTTACGAACATAGTGATACATTTAGGCAATCTCTGTGGGGAATTCTTGCTTCCCGCTCCATGTGAGCTCTGCATCACGCAAGTTGTAGTGAGGTGCTGATATTTGTTCTATATTTCTGTAGTGATAACTGAAATTACTCCTCCACTATGGAGAGCTGGAAGGAATTCTGTCATTTAGGTGTGTCTTGTCTGCTCTTAAGCCCTAAATCAGGGAATGGACCATGATCTCGCTGGAAGTGGTGAGACCTATGTATGGCATATTGCGGAGGTTGATGCTTTGATCAGCATGACATTGAAACATACATGCAAGCTTTTCTACCGAGTTGCTGGTTGCTAAAAGGTATTGACTAATGTTGGACTTTTCTAGGTGAGGAACTTACATACATAGGGAAGACAGTAAGTCTCTGTCTGAACAGGCCTCAGAAGCCCAATGCTAGCAACCAATTGCCATTTGGTCCTCAGCCAATAGGGATCACTAGATGCAGACATGGATGGCATGTGATTAGCACACCACTGTAGCTGCCGTAGTGAGATTTCGTGATCAGAACCTCTGCTTCTCAAGCAAATAGAACCTCAGTTGGCCTTATGAAGGCTGATTGGACCCCACTTGGAAACAGCACTTGGCAGACCCGTACAGACACTCATCCACATGCTAGTCAAGCCTGACAACATTTAAGTTCGATGATCTGATGAGAATTGGAGTTACTACTGTAACAATGTCATTGGAAGGAAAATCAGTACTCCCAGAATAACATTGTTTTGGGTATAGTGGTAAAAAAGAATTTTCTTCTGCCTTAAAAATAGCGCTTCTGGGCAATTTTTGTTGGAATCAGTGTAGTTTATTAAAGCTGTATGCAGAAAGAACACAATTAATAATAATAATGAAGTTAGCATGACCATATGTCATCCTTGTGAAGTGTATGCAGCGGTAACAAGTGGTGGAATAGACAAACAATTAATTAGAATTACCTACTGTTAAAAAAAGGGCCACTGCTTCCTCTGTAAAAAAAGACAGATTTTTACTGTCTACCAAAGCAAAACTGAAATGTGAGACATCGAAATCATGAAACGAAAACTGAAATATATGCCGTATTCATTTAACATAAAGGAGCGAGAAGAGACATCATGGTCATGTGACCAGTTTATAAGGTCCTAATACATAATGCAGTTAGCCTGCTTGACACACTGCCTCTGCCTGCAAGGCAGTCAGGTGTCTAGAGATAGTCTGAACAGCCAGAACATTATGATGGTTCAAATGGCTCTGAGCACTATGGGACTTAACATCTATGGTCATTAGTCCCCTAGAACTTAGAACTACTTAAACCTAACTAACCTAAGGACATCACACAACACCCAGTCATCACGAGGCAGAGAAAATCCCTGACCCCGCCGGGAATCGAACCCGGGAACCCGGGAGAACATTATGACCACCGACCCACTATCGATATAAACCAATGTAGACGATAGCAGCGTCCCCTGGCGAGGGTTACCTGCTAGTCAGATAGACACACACACAGACAGTGTATGTACACTGAAGCGAGCGCTGAAGAAACTGGTGTAGGCATGCGTATTCAGATACAGAGATATATAAACAGGCTGAATACAGTGCTGCGTCCGACAACGCCTATGTAGGAGAACTAAATGTCTGGCGCAGTTGTTAGATCGGTTACTGCTACTATAACTGCAGGTTATCAAGATTTAAGTGTGTTTGAACGTCGTGTTATAGTCGGCGCACGAGCGATGGTAGGCAGCATCTCCGAGGTAGCGATGAAGTGGAGATTTTCCCATAGACTGTTTCACGAGTGTACTGTGAATATCAGGAATCCGGTAATACATCAAATCTCTGACATCGCTGCGGCCGGAAAAAGATCCTGCAAGAACGGGACTAACGACGACTGCAGAGAATCGTTCAACGTGACAGAAGTGCAACCCTTCCGCTAATTGCTGCAGATTTCAATGCTGGACCATTAACAAGTGTCAGCTTGTGAACTATTCAACGAAACATCATCGATATCGGCTTTCGGAGCCAAAGGCCCACTTGTGTACCCATGATGACTGCACGACGCAAAAATCTACGCCTCGCCTGATCCCGTAATCACCAACATTGGAATTTTGATGACTGGAAACATGTTGTCTGGTCGGATGAGTCTCGTTTCCAATTGTATCGAGCGAATGAGCGTTTACAGGTATGGAGACAACCTCATGACTCCATGTAACCTATATTTTAGCAGGAGACTATTGAAGCTGGTGGATGCTCTGAAATGGTGTGGAGCATGTGTAGTTTGAATGATATGGCACCCCTGATACGTCTAGATACGACTCTGACAGGTGACACATAATGATCACCTGCATCCATTCATGTCCATTGTGTATTTCGACGGACTTGGGAAATTCCAGCAGGATATGTCCAGATTTCCTACAGAGTAGCTCCAGGAACACTCTTCTCACTTTAGACACTTCCGCTGGCAACCAGACTCCCCAGAAATGAACATTGCTGAGCATAACTGGAATGCCTTGCAATGGACAGCCCTGCAAGATTTATGTTGTTAGTTCCTTCCAGCACTACTTCAGACATTAGTCGATTCCATGCCACGTCGTGTTGCAACACTTCTGCGCACTCGCGGGGACCCTATACGATATTAAGCAGGTGCGCCAGTTTCTTTCGCTGTTCAGTAAGCGTGCTATCTATGTGCAGAACGGACAAAGGCGTGCAATCTATCTGAGTTTGACTGAGGACGGATTGTGATGACTTGGAGGCTCGGCACGAGTGTTTCAGAAACTGTACGACCTGTCGGATGTTCGAGGATTGCTGTGGTGAATGTCTTCAACACGTCATGAAACGGAGTTGAAACCACATCCAGACGTCGTGGGGTTGGGCAGCCACCCTTCTCTACAAATGTTACCCAATGAGGAGGCGCAGTGGCAAGCACACTGGACTCGCAGTCGGGAGAACGGCGGTTCAATCTCGCGTCCGGCCACCCTGATCTAGGTTTTCCGTGATTTCCCTAAATCACTTCACGCAAATTCCGGGATGGTTCCTTTGAAAGGGAACGGCCGACTTCCTTCCCCAGCCTTTCCTATTCCGACGAGACTGATGACCTTGTTGTATGGTCTCCTCCCCACTACAGGTGTTGGACGTCATAGGCTAGGCAGACTGATAAGGCAGGACAGACAGAGAACTGTAGCCGAACTAATATCAGACCTTTATCCTGGGGAGAGTAAAAGTGTGTCTGAAGACACAGTGCACTGAACACTCATAACAATGGGCCTCCGCAAGCAACAACTCATGCATGTGTCACTGTTAACATCACGACATCGGCAACTACCACTGAAACGTGCATGTGACTATCGGCACTGGACGTTGGCATAGTGGCAGAGCATTGCATGGTCTGACGAATCCCGACATCTTCTTCATCATGCCGATGGAAGAGCGCGAATCTGTCGTATTTCAGGGGATCACCCCCTTTAAACCCTGTACGGTAGGACAGAGACAAGCTGGCGGTGGATCCATTATGCTCTGGTGCAGCCATGGGTCCAGTGGAGCTCGTGCAAGGCGCCATGATGGCCATGGAGTATCTGCACTTGTTGCAGACCGCGTTCACCCCTTCATGATGATCACCTTTCTCAAAAGTAATGGCATTTTTCAGCAAGATAATGCGCCACGTTACAAGGCCAGGAGCGTGATTGAGTGGTTCGAGGAACACAGTGGCGAATTCCAATTGATGTGGTGGATCCGCCACCCTGCCAGATCTGAACCCGATCGAACACATCTGCGACGGGATTGAAAGTGGTGTCAGAGCTCATCGCCCCCCACTCCGGAATTTACATGAATTAGATGACTTGTGTGTGCAGATGTGATGCCAACTCCCTCCAGCGACCTGTCAAGGCCTCATTGCTTCAGTGCCTTGACGCGTCACCGCTGTGATCCGTGCCATAGGTGGACATAGGGCCATAGGTGGACATACCGTCTATTAGGTTGATGGTCATAATGTTCTGTTTGATCAATGTATATAGCTATTCATTGTCCTTATTCTTAACACTAGCAAAGAAATCGGCTGGAAGATGGTACTTTTACTAGCCATAGTAACCACAAATGATAAATATGCCTCCTAGGCAGTACGACACTGAAGTAGACCCTGTGAATCGTAACGAGTCGTAAAAAGTGGCGGTATAGACGATAATCGGTCGAATTTGCTACCTGACTAAGATAACACGATTAGGGGCACTGTCTTCGCTAGACAGAAAGAAGGATGAATTTTTACTATCCATTACACACAGGTGGCGGCTAAACAGGCAGCGGGAGCTGTGTGGAAGGGACTCGGCGGTTTTTAGGTTAGAGGGTCTCAGGGAACCACAGAAGGGACGTCCGTCTAAAAGTGGGCAGGTAAAACACAGTAAGGTAGTTGTAGAAACGATTGGTATTGTAGTCGTAAATTGTCGTAGCTGTGTTGGGAAAGGACCAGAGCTCCAAGCCCTAACAGAAACCACTGAAGCTCGAATAGTTGTAGGTACAGAGAGCTGGCTAAAGCCGGAAGTAAATTCAGCTTAAATTTTTTCAAACGATCTAACAATGTTCAGAAAGGATAGATTAAATACATTTGGTGGTGGAGTATTTATTGCTGTCAGAGGTAGTTTGCCTTGTAGCGAAACTGAAGTACATAGATAGTTCATGTGAAATAGTATGGGTAGAGGTTATACCTGACAATCGGACTAAACTATTAATTGGATCGTTTTACCGACCCCCCAACTCAGAAGATATAGTTGCTGAACAGTTCAAAGAAAACTTGAGTCTCATTTCAAATAGGTACCCCACTCATACAATTATAGTCGGTGGGGACTTTAACCTACCATCGAAAAGCTGTAAAAATTATACGCTTAAAGCCGGCGGTTGGCATAAAACATCATCCGAAATTGTACTAAATACTTTCTCAGGAAATTATTTTGAACAATTAGTTCATGAGCCCACTCGAAGCGTAAATGGTTGCGAAAGCATACTTGACCTTTTAGCAACAAATAATCCTGGCCAAATAGTGAGTATTGTGACGAATACAGGGATAAGCCACCACAAGGCAGTTGCTGCTAGGCTGAATACCGTAAAACCTACAACCATCAAAAAGAAACGCAAAGTATATCTATTTAAAAAAAAGCTGATAAAAATGCTTTTAACGCCATTTTAAGTGACAGTCTTCACTCCTTCCGATCTGATCATGTAAGTGTAGAAAAGTTGTGGAATGTTTTCAAAGAGATAGTATCGACAGCAATTGAGAGATATATACCACATAAATTAACAAGTTAGGGTACTGATCCCCAAATGGTACACGAAACGGCTCAGATCGCTGTTGCAGAAGCAACGAAAACAGGATGCCAAATTTAAAAGAACACAGAATCCCCAAGATTGGAAAAGTTCTACAGAAGTTCGAAATATGGTGCATACTCCAATGCGAGATGCTTTTAATAATTTCCACAACGAAATTCTGTCTCTAAATCTGGCAGAAAACCCACAGAGATTCTGGTCATTAATAAAGCACACCAGTGGCAAGACGCAATCAACACCTTCACCGCGCGATAACAACGGTGAAGTCACTGATGACAGTGCCACCAAAGCAGAGTTATTAAACATGGTTTTCCGAATCTCCTTCACAAAAGAAGACGAAGTAAATATTCCTGAATTCGAATCAAGAACAACGCCAAGATGAGAAACATAGAAGTGGATATCCTCGGAGTAACGAAACAGCTTAAATCACGTAAAGGCAAGGCCTCCGGTACAGATTGTACACCAGCCAGGTTCCTCTCAGAGCATGCTAATAAAATAGCTCCATATTTAGCAATTACATACAACTACTCGCAAGCTTCTTCATCTCCCAGTACCTACTGCAAACTACATCCTTCTGAATCTGCTTAGTGCATTCATCTCTTGGTCCCCCTCTACGATTTTTCCCTCCGCGCTGCCCTCCAATACTAAACTGGTGACCCCTTGATGCCTCAGAACATGTCCTACCAACCGATCCCTTCTTCTGGTCAAGTTGTGCCACAAACTTCTCTTCTCCCCAATCCTATTCAATACTTCCTCATTAGTTATGTGATCTACCCATCTAATCTTCAGCATTCTTCTGTAGCACCACATTTCGAAACCTTCTATTCTCTTCTTGTCTAAACTATTTATCGTTCATGTTTCACTTCCATACATGGCTACACTCCATACAAATACTTTCAGAAACGACTTCCTGACACTTAAATCAATACTCGATGTTAATAAATTTCTCTTTTCAGAAACGGTTTTCCTTGCCATTGCCAGTCTACGTTTTATATCCTCCCTAATTCGACCATCATGAGTTATTTTGCTCCCCAAACAGCAAAACTCCTTTACTACTTTAAGTGTCTCATTTCCTAATCTAATTCCCTCAGCATCACCTGATATAATTCGATTACATTGCATTATCCTCGTTTTGCTATTGTTAATGTTCATCTTATATTCTCCTTTCAAGACACTGTCCATTCCGTTCAACTGCTCTTCCACGTCCTTTGCTGTCTCTGACAGTATTACAATGTCATCGGCAAAACCTTAGAGTTTTAATTTCTTCTCCATGGATTTTAATAAATACTCCTAATTTGTCTTTTGTTTCCTTTACTGTTTGTTCAATGTACAGATTGAGTAACATCAGGGATAGGCTACAATCCTGTCTCACTCCCTTCCCAACCACTGCTTCCCTTTCATGCTCCTCGACTCTTATATCTGCCATCTGGTTTCTGTACAAATTGTAAATAGCCTTTCGCTCCCTGTATTTTACTCCTGCCACCTTCAGAATTTGAAAGAGAGTATTCCAGTCCACATTATCAAAAGCTTTCTTTAAGTCTACAAATGCTAGAAACGTGGGTTTGGCTTTCCTTAACCCATTTATGCCTGAATTATTTTTTTCTTCTGATTTCTACAAATTATATATTTATATGTTTATTGTCATCAAATAAAAGCAATACAACAAACAAAACAAAAAAAATCAATAACTGAAACAAAAAAGGGTGTACATACGTGTCTTGCTAGGCAGAACATACATTTTAGGCAGAATATATGACAGCAAGTGAAATAATTCACTGTATGTGATTTACATCAAGTTCAGGCGACAGTACTCACTTTCTGTGATATGGCACAAAAAATTCTATGCACAAACCAACATCACATTTGCAGCACATTGTTCTTGGGGTTCCTTTGCAATTTTCTGCCCCACAGCGTCTTCTTTTTTTCTGTGGCACCATGGGTACCAGATGATTTGTTTCACCATATCTATTATCAATGAGCACTCTACCTTGGTTTGAATTACCTGCAGGGCGTCCAGGACCTCTTGGTACAGCAGCATTGGAAGTCAGGTAACATTTCAAAATGTATCGCCGGAAGTGCAGCTGAGACATATTTATACCAGTCTTTCTATGAATAAGCCACCCATTATGTATGGAGATATCTAGAAGCCATGTAATAATTGGCCACCACCATTTCTTTCCTCTGACACTCACTCTGTATAACGCTACATTTTCATCCATTTGGTCAGTTCCTCCCATTTTTTTGTTGTATTCTCCAATTACATTAGGTCGAGGAACAAGTATTATATTCTTCTCTTGTCTAGAGTATCGGGCAACGGTGCTGACTGGACTGATACCATGGCTTGTGCAAGCAATTGTTACTGTAGAATTATCTAGCCATCTGGCAACAATTATTCCACTTTCCTTGCTGCTCTTGTAATCAAAATCTCCTCTCTTATTCCTTTTGGACATAGTGTTAGAGGGTATGAGATGATACTCTGTAGGCAGACGATTATCACGAATAGTCCAAGTTGCACCAAAATCTCGTTGCTTCAGGTAAATCAACAATGTTTGTGATGTAAACAGGTTGCCAAATTATACCTATAGGGAAGATGTTTGTTCTTTTCAGGAAGAGAATCGATCATTTGAATCAAAGCAGCAGCACATTTTCCAAATTCTTTCTCATGTTTTTCATTCCTTTGAGCATCAGCTCCTTGGACTAATTGAAAGTCCACTAGATAACCCATGGTTGTGTTTAGACACCATGCTTTCTACCCAAATCTAATGGGCTTACCTTTCAGAAACTGTTTACATCCATGTCTGCCAAAATACTTTATCATGCTCTCATCGTAAGACAAATCTTGCTCAGGCTGAAAGTGGAGATTTTTTCTTAGCATATTTATTAATGGACGAAGTTTCCACATTCTATAATTAGCATCTATTTTTGTGTTGTCACACGAGTCAATGAATCTCATAATTGTTTCAAACCTGTCCCTTCTCATCATGCTGTGGACTATTTCATTTCTCATCTCCAATCCAGAATCCCAGTAATATCTTCTGCTAGGTAAAGGATTGAAGCCAGAAAGAATTAGAATTCCTAGAAAACCTTTTTATCTCTTCATATGTTATTTTTGGATCCGAGCAGTTCTTGAACAAAGCATACTTCTCGATTCAGTGAGAAGAAGTTCAATTACTTCGTCATTCCAAAATAATTCGAAGCACTGAACTGGAGACAAGCTTCTGTATTTACTATAATCACTCTCAGGAAACACAGAACTAACACTACGCAGATCGTCTTTTTTCCAATCTCTGATTACAGTTTTTAAGATCTGTGACTTTTCCTGTTCATCTGGTTTATCATCAGGAGAGAAATCAATCTCAGGTTCACTACCTAACCTGATTTTACCTGCTAAAACCACTTCTGCACCAGCCTGAAGTTGCCTTGGTCCAAGATTATCGACATTTCCTCCCCCATCTTCCTTCCCAGAATCTTCATCCGAATCCACATTAGCTTCAGGAGGTTCAATAAATATATCTGTTGCATCTTCTTCCTCCCCTTCAAGAATAGCCAGGATCTCATGGAGAGACAGACCTCTAAAGAGAACGAATCGTTATTTTCACTGTTTTGCCTAGCGTGACATATATGCAACAGAAAATTAAAACTGTATTTGGAGCCACAAAAATAAGAATTGCATTTTGTAGATAACCATTAACATAAATTTCAGTACTTTTAACATTATAATCAACCATAATTTAAACAAATTGTATTATAATTTGTGATTAAAAATGATACTTACTTCTTGTTCCAAGACATAATCCCACTGAGAAAAGTCTTCCGTACTTGAAGCAACAGTCACTGACCACTTAATGCTTGCAACTGACTGAAACGTACTTAAACATGAACAATAAAGCCTCCTTATCTGAAAGCCGTACAACAATAGCCACTCCAAACGCAGACATTGTTCCCAATGAGAGAAAACAATGACAGGCTGTTCCGTGACATATATGTTACGCTGGGCAGAAATGGGTTAATCTATCTTCTAAGAAAAGTCGTATAGTCAGTATTGCCTTACGTGTTCCAACATTTCTTCGGAATCCAAACTGATCCTCCTTGAGGTCGGCTTCTACCAGTTTTTCCATTCGTGTGTAATGAATTGGGGTTAGCATTTTGCAGCCGTCACTTATTAAACTGATAGTTCCGTACTTTTCACACCTGTCAACACCTGGTGTCTTTGGGATAGGAACTGGAATTATTATATTCGCAGGATTATCAAATTGTAAGATAGCAACGTCGGTTTACGGACAAAATAATTTTTGCATGAAATAAAAAAGGTGGATTCGTTGCCAGGGCCTCACTGCAAATAAACATGTATCGTTCGATTGCATAGCAAGTGTCCGACTCTAGTGTGTTGACTTTTTCAAAAAATCTGTTCCAACAACACCAGCAGTTATACACTGTCCAGTCACATTAATGTGATGATCTGCCAACAGCGCGAATAACCACCATTTCCTGAGCAGACAGCTGTGAGACATGCAGGAATAGAGTCAGTGAGATTCAGGAAATTACCGAGCCACGCCGATCCAGTGTCGTGGTCGGCTGCGCTAAGTTTGTCAGTGGAGGATGCATGGAGCGAACAGCTCAGTCGAAGTGGCCTGACATGCAGTCGATTGGGTTTAAATCCGAGGCGATTAGCGGCCAGAGGACTACGGTAAACTCATCCTGCTGCTCTTCGAATCAAGTGTGTACACTGCAGGCAGTGCGGCACATTCCGTTGTCTTGCTGCAGAACCATCGTGCCAAGGAAAAGAAAACTGCATATAGGAGTGAAGATGGTTCACAAGGATAAATGCATACTTGTATCCATCCATTGTGCCTTCTAAACTGACTAGATCATTCGGGGGATGCCTCCCGATCTGGCCCCTTCCGACGACTGTACCACGGCGTTTGCTTTCAGATGTTTCACACCGTACTTGCCAACGGGCATCTGTCCAATGGAGCATAAAACGTGATTCATCTAAATAGGCCATCTGTTGCCACTCAGTGGATGACCAATTGCGGCACTTGCGTGCAAATTCCAGCCTCCATCGCCAATGAACAGCAGACAGCATGGGTGCACGAAACAGGCACCAACTGCAGAGGCCCATGACAACAACGTTTACTGATGGTCGTTGAGGAGACACTATCTTTAGTCCCTTGGTTCATCTGGAAGGTCGGTTGCTCAACAGTAGCACGACTAATCGCATGCACACATCTCCGCACCAGTGGATAACCCCTGTCATCTATGGTAAGTGGTGCACCCAGTTGCCTCGGAGCCGGTTTTGGATAGAGCCATTTTTCCATTCACAGTTTACTTTAAACAAGGCGGCATTCGAACAGTTTACAAACCTAGCCATTTCTAAAATGCTTTCATCATTGACTCAAAAACCAATGATCAAGCCCTTTCGGACGTTAGATAAATCGCTCCGTTTCTGCATTACCTCAATGACCGCGTGATTTCCGCGTCCCACCTGTGACGCTTTATATCCCCTCCACTGCTAGTGTTGTGATCTGTCTTCTGTCAGTGGTTATAGTACAAATACGTCAAATTAACGTGACTGGGACGTGTATGTGTGTTTCAGAAAATTTACATATTTAAAGAACTGTGAGCGATGCCCGAACAACAGGGACTTACATGCATTGAGAATAAAAAATTGCGCATTGAGAATGACTAGCTGCTAGCTGAAATCTGAATTTGCATAAAAAAAATCTAAAAAAGGACGACTGATTGCTGCACTTGAAACGTGCGCGCGGGGCACACAATACTCTTTAAAGCCTGTACTATAGTAAATAGCACTTTGGGGCCACACACAAAATGTCAGTTTTGATAAAGATAAAATACTGATAACTTTTGACATATATATTGACTTTAACTTTTGCTAGTCAAATCAATTTAGAGCACTTCAGAATTCAAATGAATAAAAAGAAGGGGGGGGCTGAAACTGTTGTGATCACTGTATAAAAAAAATTAATTACTGACACCGTTATGCGCTCAAGATTTCCAATATATGAGTTACTACTCTCTTTATCTTATTTCCGGCTCATTTAAATACCTCTATATCTGTCTCGAAATAATTAAACTTCATTACTAAATCAATATTAAAGTTATCTTCCAACTTTGTCAGACCTTCGTTATTCATTTACTGGTTCATTAACAAAACAGTTCTTTAAACACCATTCTAACATAGCTAGGTCTGCAGGTAATTATTATTAACACAAAACTTAATTTTTCATTTCGGGACACTCGGATTGCACAACATTTGGAAAGGACTCTATCTAGGTTAGTTGTGAGGATAATTAAATGATAGGAAAGTTCTGGTAAAATTTAAGTTTTTACTGAACAGAAATAGAGAAGGAAAATTGTTGCTGGAATTCTGCAAGAGGAATGGGCTGGCGATCGCAAATTCGTGGTACAAGAAGAGGAGTAGTCACAAAATAACTTGGTACAGTGGGGACTGGTCCCAAACTTCAGTAGTAGACTATGTACTAGTGGATAGGCAGATGATGAGCAGCCTCACAGATGTTAAGGTCATACCATCTGAGGCCTTAGACAGCGACCATCGGCTGTTGGTAGCCACCCTAAGAGAGAAAAAAGATACGAGGGCAACAGATATACAGGAGAAAAGGTTGAAGACATGGATGCTGAAAGAGGATGAACGGAGGACCCAGTACCAGACACTGATCAGGAAGAAGCTGCCAAAGGAAGATCAGAGAACAGTGGAAGAAGAATGGGGCGATTTTAAGAGGGCTCTAGTTGAGGCAGCTGAGACTGTGTGCGGAAGAACTAGCACAAAGAGGAGAAGTAGGGAAACCCCATGGTGGAACAACATATGTAAAGAGGCAGTACTTCGAAAGAACAAAGCCTTCAGAGAATGGTTCCAGACCCGAACAGAGGAAGCTAGGGTAAAATATAAGGAAAGCAAGAAAGCGGCACAGACCATAGTAAGGGCGGAGAAGAAGAAGTGGATGGAAAAATGGACAAGAATGTTAGAAGAGGACAGTGAAGGGAACAAAAAAGTACTTTACACCATGGTAAGAAATAAGAGGAATGACAGAAGCGAGTGCCTGAGGATCATGGATAATAATGGAAGAGTTGTGGAGGAAATGCATGAGCTCAAAAAGATTTGGAAGGAGTACTTTGAAGATCTGTTGAATGCTGCCAAGCAGGTAACTAACAGCGATGGAGAGCCTAAGGCAGCAGACGATTATAATAGTGGGGAAATTGATGATCTAACTTGGAATGAAGTGGAAGAAGCCATAAAGAGGATGAAAGGGGGCAAGGCACCAGGTTGGGACGAAGTAACAGTGGATATGATACGAGCAGCAGGAGAAGTAGGAACCCAGTGGCTATACAGAGTGCTGAGGGTGGTGTGGAAGGAGAACAGAATTCCTGAGGATTGGAAGAAAGGAATTATAGTCCCGATCTTCAAGAAAGGGGATAAAAGGAGATGTGAGAACTACAGAGGAATCACCCTGCTATGCCACTGTGGAAAAATCTATGAAAAGATGCTGGAGAAGAGAATAAGAAGCAGTATTGAAAGTAGACTGCAAGAGGAGCAGTACGGTTTCAGACCGGGAAGATCAACAACGGACCTCATATTTGCGGTAAGGCAACTGCAGGAAAGGCACTATGAGTACGGGAAGGACTTAATCATGGCCTTTTTGGATATTGAGAAGGCGTATGACAGTATCTGTAGGGACAAGCTCTGGGATGTGCTGAACGCAAAAGGGATAGATGAAGAGATTACACGAAAAGTCAGAAAAATGTATGAGGGAAGTGAGAGTTGTGTGAAAGTGGGGAGGGAACGTACTGCATGGTTCAAGCTGGAAAATGGGCTGCGACAGGGAAGTGCACTTTCGCCTTTATTGTTTATTATTGTTATGGATGAAATCCTACAGCAAGTATCAGATGCAATTGGAGATCATAAAATGAAAGCAGTGCTTTTTGCCGATGACCTGATGTTATGGGGAAATTGCGTGAAGGAGGTGCAAGAGCAGTTAGATGCATGGGAGGCAACGGCAGCACAATATGGAATGCATTTCTCTGCAAAGAAAAGTGAAATAATCGTCACAACAAGGAAGAAGAATAGGCCAAATGTGGATATAACTTGTGGAGGGGAAAAACTACAAGTGGTAGAGAACTTCAAGTACCTGGGAAGCGTGATTGAAAGTAAGGGGGGAAACGCAATGGAAATAAATGAAAGATGCAGAAAGGCAGGGCAGTTCTACAAATGCATTAGGGGGCTTATTTGGAGCAAGGAGGTGCCACAGAAATCCAAGGGAATTATATACCGAACCTACTTTGTCCCCATATTGACATACGGAAGTGAGACATGGGTAATGCACAAAAGCGACAAAAGTAGAATACAGGCTAGTGAAATGAAGTTCCAGAGGAGCAGGTTGGGTGTAACAAGACGAGACAGATTGCGAAATTTGTATGTGAGGGAAAGACTAAAGGAGGAACCAGTACAGGACAGGATAGAAAAATCAAGACTGCAGTGGTATGGACACATGAAGAGAATGGATGAGGGAAGAATTCCAAAGAGGATGTTTGATCTGCAACTGGAGGGGAAGAGGCCCAGAGGAAGACCAAGAGATAGATGGGTGAAGGGAGTGAAGGAATGTGTGATGAGAAGAGGAGAGAACTGGACGAAGGTGGAAGAGGGGGAATGGTGGAAAGACAGAACACGGTGGAGAGGCTTGTGTTCCCGACAGACCCAGCCAGTGGCTGGAAACTGTCCAAGATGATGATGATGATGAACAGTATGTAACAAAAGTAACACTGGTCCATACGAATACAGTACTAGAAGTTTCAACCTGTTTGTATCGATGCGGCGGTTGGCAGGCGGCAAGATGGCGAGGCACAAAGCACGCATACAACCACAGCTATGGCTCTTGACGTACCGGCACTTTATTTCTTCATAGCGTCGCAATACTTTTCCATTTAGTGCCTATGGAATTTTGCCATGCTGTATGGGCGTTGGAACGGCATACCCGAGGCTCAATGAAACTACGTCTTCCAGGAGAGCCTCCTCGCTCCAGAACGTGTTGCTCAAACCAATGCCAAACTCCAACTACTACTGCTGAGCCCGTTGTGCCGTACAGTGCCCGCGTGCATTTTCCCGCGCTCGCCTGCCATCCACCTTCTACCGCTCCCTTACCGGCCGGGTATTCACCCGAGGTTTTGCATTATACACATCCTAACACATTGCCTGCGTATGGACCAGACGCACAGTTACAATTTTAAACATCTTGCAACAGTTTCAACATTTGTTACATTTCAATTCTGTTGCAATACTGCTTGACATTTGACATAAATATTAATATTAACATTGAAATTTGTTTACAGTTTTCTTAACACAATGACATGAAACAAGAAAACAAATGAAATCAGAACATCAATTACTCAAGTTTAACGAAAAATCAGATGGAAAAAAAAATTATTTATATACAGCGTTGTTGTTGTTACACACTCTATACTCGCAATTTATAACTTTTATGTTGCATTACGAATAAATACCTTTTTTTAAAAAAAAATAAGAGGTTTGTGATTATTTATTCATTTCATATTTTTTCCCACCTCCTCTCCTTCAGGCTTCAGGTAAGTATTTGACATATACCACCGATCCGGCTCTTGAAGAACTCTGGAAATATGTTTATAAACTTTCTCTTTACGACATTGAAAATGGAGGCAGTCAGCTGACTTATATCAATGCGAGCCTCTGTATATACGGTAAAATGGCAATCGCCCAGTATATGAGTCGCTGTACAAACATCATGAGGGAAACGAACTTTTTTCCAATACTACTCGTTGATAGACCAGATCGCGTGCGTGATTTCTGAACCGGGCGGCCGCTGAAGAGCAACTGCAGTCGCGGACGCATCACCGCCATAAATTGCTTGCGTCACACGAATCCATTTGCCGGCACTGTACCGTGATCGCCTTCACCAAATCGCGCGTAAGCGAACACCTAGCAGTAGTTATCTGTTTAGCAAGAGTAATAGAAGGCAGATTTCAGACTACCTAACAGATCAAAACGGAAATTTCTGTTCCGACACTGACAATGTTGAGTGTTTATGGAAAAAGTTCAAGGCAATCGTAAAATGCGTTTTAGACAGGTACGTGCCGAGTAAAACTGTGAGGGACGGGAAAAACCCACCGTGGTACAACAACAAAGTTAGGAAACTACTGCGAAAGCAAATAGAGCTCCACTCCAAGTTTAAACGCAGCCAAAAGCTCTCAGACAAACAGAAGCTAAACGATGTCAAAGTTAGCGTAAGGAGGGCTATGCGTGAAGCGTTCATTGAATTCGAAAGTGAAATTCTATGTACCGACTTGACAGAAAATCCTAGGAAGTTCTGGTCTTACGTTAAATCAGTAAGTGGCTCGAAACAGCATATCCATACACTACGGGATGATGATGGCATTGAAACAGAGGATGACACGCGTAAAGCTGAAATACTAAACACCTTTTTCCAAAGCTGTTTCACAGAGGAAGACCGCACTGCAGTTCCTTCTCTAAATCCTCGCACAAACGAAAAAATGGCTGACATCGAAATAAGTGTCCAAGGAATAGAAAAGCAACTGGAATCACTCAATAGAGGAAAGTCCACTGGACCTGACGGGATACCAATTCGATTCTACACAGAGTACGCGAAAGAACTTGCCCCCCTTCTAACAGCCGTGTACCGCAAGTCTCTAGAGGAACGGAGGGTTCCAAATGATTGGAAAAGAGCACAGGTAGTCCCAGTCTTCAAGAAGGGTCGTCGAGCAGATGCGCAAAACTATAGACCTATATCTCTGACGTCGATCTCTTGTAGGATTTTAGAACATGTTTTTTGCTCGCGTATCATGTCATTTCTGGAAATCCAGAATCTACTATGTAGGAATCAACATGGATTCCGGAAGCAGCGATCGTGTGAGACCCAACTCGCCTTATTTGTTCATGAGACCCAGAAAATATTAGATGCAGGCTCCCAGGTAGATGCTATTTTTCTTGACTTCCGGAAGGAGTTCGATACAGTTCCGCACTGTCGCCTGATAAACAAAGTAAGAGCCTACGGAATATCAGACCAGCTGTGTGGCTGGGTTGAAGAGTTTTTAGCAAACAGAACACAGCATGTTGTTATCAATGGAGAGACGTCTACAGACGTTAAAGTAACCTCTGGCGTGCCACAGGGGAGTGTTATGGGACCATTGCTTTTCACAATATATATAAATGACTTAGTAGATAGTGTCGGAAGTTCCATGCGGCTTTTCGCGGATGATGCTGTAGTATACAGAGAAGTTGCAGCATTAGAAAATTGTAGCGAAATGCAGGAAGATCTGCAGCGGATAGGCACTTGGTGCAGGGAGTGGCAACTGACCCTTAACATAGACAAATGTAATGTATTGCGAATACATAGAAAGAAGGATCCTTTATTGTATGATTATATGACAGCGGAACAAACACTGGTAGCAGTTACTTCTGTAAAATATCTGGGAGTATGCGTGCGGAACGATTTGAAGTGGAATGATCATATAAAATTAATTGTTGGTAAGGCGGGTACCAGGTTGAGATTCATTGGGAGAGTGCTTAGAAAATGTAGTCCATCAACAAAGGAGGTGGCTTACAAAATACTCGTTCGACCTATACTTGAGTATTGCTCATCAGCGTGGGATCCGTACCAGATCGGTCTGACGGAGGAGATAGAGAAGATCCAAAGAAGGGTTATTTGGTAACCGTGATAGCGTTACGGAGATGTTTAATAAACTCAAGTGGCAGACTCTGCAAGAGTGGCGCTCTGCATCGCGGTGTAGCTTGCTCGCCAGGTTTCGAGAGGGTGCGTTTCTGGATGAGGTATCGAATATATTGCTTCCCCCTACTTATACCTCCCGAGGAGATCACGAATGTAAAATTAGAGAGATTAGAGCGCGCACGGAGGCTTTCAGACAGTCGTTCTTCCCGCGATCCATACGCGACTGGAACAGGAAAGGGAGGTAATGACAGTGGCACGTAAAGTGCCCTCCGCCACACACCGTTGGGTGGCTTGCGGAGTATCAGTGTAGATGTAGATGTAGTGCGAAAACAGAGGAATGTCGAGTACTCACGTATGGCGCCGACTGCTTTCTTTTGCAGGACGTATCGAAATGAAATATGTGGTACCCGTAAGCAGACTCAGGAATAATACTTGCTGTGTAATTTGAGTTCACGAAATTATTGATATGGAACGGGCGGCAGCTCTTTGAACACCATAGTGCTACGAAAAATGACGAGCGCACGACGTGGTCACATTATCATAAATTCTTTTCTCGTTATATGAAGAGTGAACCAAAACATCGTTAACATTTGAAAACGCACTAATTCACACATTAACGCAGGAAGAGAGAGGAAACTTGACACACGTCCCTGAAGTGACATGAAGCTTTCTCAAAACCAAAAACAAGTGCAAAAACCGTTCAACACATGGCGCTGGACAGCAACATGTTAGTGACGCTGCATGAGAACACCCATACCTGCACAGTTTGGGCTACTGAAAGTCTTAGAACTGTTGCGCACACCGTTTGGTGGGGATCACGTGCTGATCAGTCACTTTCGTCATGCTTCGCCTCTCAGCTTTTGTATCATACGAAGTGCCATCTATTGATAATTTTGTGAACTAGTTTTTGGGTTCAATAAAATCTCATGTCATTTCAAGAATGTGAGTCAATTTTGTGTCACCTTGTATTCTGAGGGCTGTCTCGCCACTGTAGTCATTAACAGCACCCATCCATCATCTGCTGACGCCACGGAGGACTTTGTTTTTACGTGTTAGCTACTGGTAAGAAGCAAAAGAAGAAGATGAACTGTTAAATTTGCTCTGTTGTTTTTAAGCACATTTATATACTAACATTACAGTGAAAGAATATATTTTACATTTCAAGATAGGAATCCTTCTTTTCACTGCTAATGGACACAGCGATGCGAAGCCTTTAGCATGGCTTTCATCACTACCTACAAATGAGGAGTTACTCATACTCAAAGTTCAAAAACTAACAATACCTTATGGGCCGTTAGTACTGGTAGTTCTACAGGCTGCGGAACTCGTTTTGCCACCGTGATTTTCAGACCTGTATGAAGGGGACCTGCCGTTTTTAAACAATGGTCATGTGATGCTAGTTTTTAGTGGTCGAGTATACGGCGAGGATACAGTGGGCTTCAGAGCAGAGCAATACGGTTGTTTGTATTAAAAATGGCAAATATGTAAGCACTCTAAGACAAAAAAAAAGACGCACTACGAAGGAACTATGTGAACTGCACGGAAATCGATAGGTGTGATGTACATTTGCATACAAACAAATGATTAGAATGTCAGAAAAATTGCATGATTTATTCAAGAGAAAGAGCTTCACAAGTTGAGCAAGTCAATAACGTTTTGGTCCACCTCTGGTCTTTGTGCACGCTGTTATTAGGCGTGGCACTTATTGGTAACGTTGTTGGATGTTACCCTGGGGGTTATTGTGCTAACTTCCGTTCAGTATGCGTATTACATCGTCAAAATCAGGAACTGGTTGGAGGGCCCTATCAATAATGTTCCAAACGTTCTCAGTTGGGGAAAGATTCGACGTCCTTTCTGGTCAAGGTACGGGTTGACAAGAACGAAGACAAGTAGTAGAAACTCTCGCCCTGTGCTGGCGGGCATTGTCTTGCTGAAATGTAAATCCAGGACGGCTTGCCATGAAGGGTAACAAAATGGGGCGCGGAATATCGCCGACGCACACCCGTGCTGTACGTGTGCCGCGGATGATAACCAAAAGGGTTCTGTTATGAAAAGAAGTGACACCACAGACCATCACCCCCAGGTATCGGGCCGTATGGCAGCCGACAGTCAGGTTAGTATCCCATCACTTTCCGGGGCGCCTTCAGATACATTATGTGATCAAAAGTATCCGGACACCCCAAAAACATACGTTTTCAACATTAGGTGCATTGTGCCGCCATCTACTGCCAGGTACTACATATCAGTGACCTCAGCAGCCATTAGACACCGTGAGAGGGCAGGATGGGGCGCTCCGCGGAACTCACGGACTTCGACCGTGGTTATGTGATTGGGTGTCACTTCTCACTTCTGTCACACGTCTATAAGCGAGTTTTCCGCACTCCTAAACATCCTTAGATCCACTGTTTCCGATCTGATAGTGAAGTAGAAACGGGAAGGGACACGTACAGCACAAAAGCGTACAGGTTTACCTCGTCTGTTGACTGACAGAGACCACCCATAGTTGAAGTGGGTCGTAAGTGTAATAGGCAGACGTCTATACAGACAATCACACAGGAATTCCAAACTGCATCAGGATCTACTGAAAGTACTGTGACAGTTGGGCGGGAGATTAGAAGACTTGGATTTCATGGTCGAGTGGCTGCTCACAAGCCACATATCACGCCGGTAAATGCCAAACGACACCTCGCTTGCTGTAAGGAGCGTAGACATTGGACGATTGAGCACTGGATAACGTTTTTTGGAGTGAAAAATCACGGTACACAATGTGGCGATCCATGGCATGGTGCTGGTATGGCGAATGCCCTGTGAATGTCATCAGCCAGCGTGTGTAGTGCCAACTGTAAAATTCGGAGGCGGTGGTTTTATGGTGTGGTTGTGTTTTTCATGGAGGGGGCTTGCACCCCTGGCTGTTTTGCGTGGCACTGTCACAGCACAGGCCTACACTGATGTTTTAAGCACTTTCTTGCATCCCACTGTTGAACGGTAGTTCGGGGATGGCGATTGCATCTTTCTACACCATCTAGTACGTATTCATAATACACGTCCTGTAGAGGAGTGGTTACACGACAATAACATCCTTGTAATGGACTGGCCTGAACGGAGTCCTGATCTGAATCCTACAGAGCACCTTTGGGATGTTTTGACACACCGACTTCGTGCCAGCCCTCAGCGACCGACATCGATACCTCTCCTCAGTGCAACAATCCGTGATGAATGGGCTGCGATTCCCCAAGAAACCTTCCAGCACCTGATTGATCGTATGCGTGCGAGATTGGAAACTGTCATGAAGGCTAAAGATTGGAAACTGTCATGAAGGCTAAGGGTGGACCAACACCATACTGAATTTGAGCATTACCAGTGGGGGGCCCCACGAACTTGTAAGTCATTCTCAGCCAATTGTCTGGATACTTTTGATCACATAGTGCACATCTTCGGCCGGGAATCTCATGGACTGGAGTGGAATTGTCTTCCGTGATGAGTTCCCCTTCTGAAGCTCTTTCTCCTCGATTTTTTGAAATTATAATCATTTGTTTGACTATACATTTAGATCCCATCAACCATTTTCCGTTCCATTCGGTCAATTCCTTGGTGGTGCATCGTTTTTTTTAGTTCTTCTTCTTCTTCTTCTTCATCTTCTTCTTCTTCTTCTTCTTCTTCTTAGGGTGTATATATTTTTGTTAAACTTTTTATTTATTTCTCAACATGTAACCAGTTTCCTGAATGTGTAACATAGTGTATGTCTGAGGTGCTGAGTCAAATACTGCTGTGTGTATACATTTACTCTCCTCTGTTGGACTGATCGTTCTATTACTCAAAGCATGTAGACATCTGCTGATAACACTATCGTGGGCTAACTTTTATGGAATCTAAGCGTTAGTGAATCACAAATTTAAATGAAATATTTAGATGTGGTACAATAACACATTTCGTTGCTTCCCGTCCTTACTAGTGATCTGATATTAAATGTGGGTGCCTGAAATAGAAAATTGGGTATCTGCAGGTGTTGCTGCTCTTACTAATTCCTCAGTGCAGACAAGCATATGGCCTAGGAAATGATTTGACATGGCAACGCACTCTCGTATGACAGCCAATATTTTCGTAAAGACTATACAGAGGTAGTGGTGCACGGTCAGGAAATCAATTTATGTCTAGGATGGATGCATGCCGTTGCTCTAATTCTCCTTCTAGCACGTTAGTGAACTGCCGGTGTCGGGTCAGTGTTAGATGCAGACGATGGGCAGAGCAACATGTAATCATTTACTGGATGCGCAACATATTATATGTCTGATGGGATGAATCAAATACTGCTGTCTGTCTAGACTTGAACTCACTCTCTGAACTGATCGTTCAGTACAATCCTGCTGAGGTTATTGGTGTTGAGACATCGGCATTGGTTTTACACACTGTGTTTTACATAGAAAAGTCCTGCCAGACAGGGACTTGTAGTTTCCGCTTGCTAGCACCTAATCGACATATTACACAGAACAAATACTATGCAGAACTGTACTCTACATTTTCATACGCAGTAGCTAACGGATATTGGCATGATTCGAATACTCAATGTAAACGCAGAAGACGTATTTACTCGGCCGGCCGGTGTGGCCGTGCGGTTCTAGGCGCTTCAGTCTGGAATCCTGCCTCGGGCATGGATGTGTGTGATGTCCTTAGGTTAGTTAGGTTTAAGTAGCTCTAAGTTCTAGGGGACTGATGACCACAGATATTATGTCCCATAGTGCTCAGAACCATTTTTTTCGTATTTACTCGTAGCAAAAAAATGGCTCTGAGCACTATGGGACTTAACTTCTGAGGTCATCAGTCCCCTAGAACTTAGAACTACTCAACCCTAAGGACATCACACACACACACACACACACACACACACACACACACACACACACACACATGCCCGAGGCAGGATTCGAACCTGCGACCATAGCGGTCGCGCGGTTCCAGACTGTAGCGCCTAGAACCGCTCGGCCACCCCGGCCGCCTACTCGTAGCAGTTGCTAGGAAGTTACACATCTGCAACATTTTGTCACCGGATATAAAGTCCATTAGAACAAATTGTCAAAGACCAGTGGAACAACAGCACATGACTAATAATTAATTGAGATACTTTCTAGTACAGGTTATGTTTTGACAGTGCGATTATTATATGCTGCTGTATTTATTTCTCCCATTTTACCGAGTGTACAACTATATTCCTGGCCCGGTAGACGCTTGAGTCAAATATTGCACTCATTTTCTGGAATTATCGATCTATTACTCGAACCGTTAGCGTTTAGCATAATCTATATCATATCCACTGCCAAAGTGGAAAATTGGAATTACAAAAACACTATCAGTCCAGTGAGAGAAGATATATAATAAATAGAAGTAACTCCACAAGGCACACTTATCAAATGTTACACATCAATTCCGTACGTTGCTTGCTTGTAGCCTCGGTGGAACAGAAATGAGCAGGCATTCATCAATATTCTTGTGCTGATCAATGCAGCACACCATTCATAGGGCTTACCACTTTTAGCAAACTCGTGATACCGCTCTATGATGTAAGGTCAAGAGTGCACAACACATGCCAAAATGACGGAATTCTTCCCACCTCTTCATACTTGGAGAGCAACTTCAGCAATCATTATGGACAAATAGAAGAACTATCAGTTCCTCTCCACAACCTGTCCGCTACATCTACCTCCCTTGGAGCAGGAAGCAGTCGTTCCCCCAACGCATATTGCTTAAATGTAGAGCTGTGGTCGTAACGTGCATGCTGGAACGAAGATCATGTTCCAGACACCGTTTCTTTGCTAGCTTTAAGAATAAGGTAGTTAAGAATGGTGTTAAGAGAAGTACACATTTTAAGAACATTTGCTTGCCTCATTATCTCGGTTGATGGATGGACGAATGGATTTAAAATTATTGGGTGGCAAACAGCGAGGTCTTCAGCACCCTTTCTCACGAACAGTAACTGTTGTACGGGTAGTCACTCTGGTTAAAACGAAAGGCAGAGGGCATGCAACTACAGCCACAGTCAGATAACGTCGTATATATTCTTCTTTATATGTGTTCTTGGCATTGCCACACGTTAATAGTATTAATATAACAGATAATGACATAAATTTGGCTGGTTGATCACGTAAGTGGTAGGATGAATCAGCCACTCAAAAACAACAGCAAAATCTTCGTCCACTTAAATTTGGCAGGAGTCCTGACGACATGGAAAATGTCAACAGTTTTCTTGCCATTGTCTCGCCATCGCCTAAAATTGAGAACAAGTCCCTCGATACAACAAAGGCCTTCCTTCCGCTGGCCTCAAAAACACACGATGTTAAAACATGATGCACCGTGAGAGTGACGCCATAAACACTGCAGACTGGTGAATTCAACTGAATCTTCATGCCGCAAGAGATAAGCATGTGTAACTGGGCAGTATATGATACGAAGGCGACTGAGGGCCACTTCGCCTTTTCTGAGTTCGTAAGGTAGTGCGCCATGGTCGGATAATTGGTTTGACTGACCTCAGCTTCTTGTTCGTCACCTCTAGCCACTGCCTTTGCCACCAAGTCACCACTATGTTACCCACAACACGATATCCTGCGGCGAGAGGAGCGGGCGGGGAGGAGGGGTGATGTAAGGTTAACTGTAGGGTTTTCCTGGCAGACCTCATTCCCCCGAAATCCATTGTACCCAGATTGTCAGCAGAAGACCACCACCTGTTTCTTCTGTCGTTGCAGGTATCTTGGACCATCTGAACTACAAAGGTGGTTTTGGTAAGACTGGAAAATTTCCGTGAAAGAATGGAACAGTTTCGTTGTGCCTTCATGGTTGGTAACCTTGATTATTCCAAGGATAGCACAAAGAATTTCAACAATTTAAAGTGTACAGCTCATTGTTGAAGGCTACCTGACTTGGTCAGTGTGTCAAATAAAACCGAGTTTCGTGCTACTATTAACATTTTCATTTGAAAGCTTGGACTGTCTCACAAATCAGAACAGAACTAGATGAACTTCATGCGAACTCTTCACCACCATTGAAAGCCATCTACTTTT
The DNA here is from genome assembly GCF_021461385.2 of Schistocerca piceifrons. Classification (NCBI taxonomy): domain Eukaryota; kingdom Metazoa; phylum Arthropoda; class Insecta; order Orthoptera; family Acrididae; genus Schistocerca; species Schistocerca piceifrons. Next base: position 329,907,961 of record NC_060140.1, read on the forward strand.
CTATTAATGAATTTAAACGAGATCGGACAAACACTGAAGATGAAACACTCACCGGCCGTCCAGTTTACGCACCACAAAGGAAACCACCGACAAAATCCGTGACATGGTAATGCAAGCCCGCCGAATAAAAACTCTTGAGGTTTCTGAGACTGTAGACATCTCAACTAAGTGCGTAATATCCTGTACGGAGAACTGTCTATGAAAAGAGGGGCTAGACGGATGCCGCGATTGCTTACCGTCAACCAAAAGCGTATCCGGCATAACATTTCAACACAACGTCTGGCGATGCCTGATCGCAATCTGCAAGACTTTTTGCACATGTTTGTGACTGTTGATGAAACCAGGATCCGTCATCACTCACCAGAGTCAAAACTGCAGTCAAAACAATGGACAAAGGCTGGTGACATTTCACCGAAGAAGATAATGACCAGTTTGTCAGCTGGTAAGGGGATGGCCACTGTTTATTTGGATTCAAAAGGAATAATTATCATAGATTACTTGGAAAAGGCAGAAAAACAGCTGGACCCTATTATTCTTCCTTGTTGGATCGTTTGAAACATGCGTTGGCTAAAAAAACACCATCGTTGGTATGCAAAAAGACTCTTTTAGTAGGATAACCTCCCACACATCAGCGATAACAATGGCGAAAGCGGATGAATTGGACTTTGGACTGGTTCTTCATCCACCCTGTTCACCAGAGTTAGCCACAAGGTACTTCTTCCAGTTCCCCAAAATGAAATTTTGCTTGCAGGGAAGAAATTTTCATTAAATGAGAAAGTGATAGTTGCATTCAACGTGTTTTTTGCAGAGTTTGACAGAAACTTTTTCCGATGGGCTGAAAAAGCTGGAGGATCGCTATACCAAATGTCTCACAGGAGAATATTGGGAGACGTAGAGGTGTTTACAAAACACATGTTTTCCGTCGCTTTCTTAACAGTCTTATCGAACCACCCTTGTATTTTGGTTGATACAAAAGTTATGGTTATAACATATAAAAGAAACAATTGAAAGAAAACAGCCCTCGGTCACTATTTTTAACAAATTAACCGGGTTTCAACACCGCTAGGAGTGTCTTCCTCAGTATTTAACTCAAATAATGACTAAAAACGTATGATACAGACTATAAGTACGGAAAGAAAACCCGGTTAATTCGTTAAACACTGCTAGGAGTGTCTTCCTCAGTATTTAAATCAAAGAATGGTCTATAACATGGTCACAGAATTATGACTAAAAGCGTATGATACAGAGTATAAGTACAGAATGAAACCCGGTTAATTCGTTAAAAATAGTGACCGAGGGCTGTTTTCTTTCAGTTGTAACAATTCACGGTCTCTGAACGTGCAGCCATGTACAAAATTTTGATATAAAAGAAAATTACGTGTCCCCCCGCCTCCTATTTGCGCAAAATTTCGGTATTTTGAACTGCACAAAAATAAAAGGGATGTAAGTTTCAGGTGATTCACACTGTATAATAATTTCTTCGTGTATTTGGCGGTGTTCCGATAGTAATATAAGCAATGTTGTTACCTTTATAAAAGCAAATAATCATGTAAAACGTCCACCGCTCGAGATCTAGTGCTTGGCGTCGTCGTCTCTGGATCGTGATGTCATGGGTTCGATTCCTGGCGGTATCAGAGATTTCGCTCATTCGGAGACTGGATGCTTGTATTTTCGTATCATTGCGCCTTATCCTCATCACAAAGACGCAGAAGTCGCCACGTGGCGTCTAACAGGATGACTTGCATTCGGGCTAACAGCCTCGAATGTGGTCTCCAGGCCATTAATACCAGATGATCATTTCATTTGATTACATTAATTTATTTGGGAAACCTGTTATGTGGCGTTACGCGGGGACGGGGTGCCCTTTAAGCTTAGAATCGTTTACCAGCATTACGACAACAAATTGTGTACGAGCGTTCGCGCGTGAGATACCACGGGAAAGGGCTGCGACTACAATCGCCACGACGAATGCAGCCGGACTAGCAGTTAGCTGACTGCCGCAACTTTTCGCGGGACTGTCTGGCGTGGCAGCGCCTGCTGCCGGACTATTTCTGCTGTGCGTGTTTCGCGCGCGTGCGCCGAATTATCGGAGCTGACGTCTGACGGATCCACACACCCCTCCCCCGCTCTGTAAGACGCGTACAGCGTCCTTGGAGCGGGTATTATTTCGGTCTCTCATCTGCCGGCATCGGGGCAGCTTTCAAAACGGTAGCGCCGAATAATAAGAGCCCCAACGTAAAACCGTGCGGGCGCAGAAAACGGAGTGCAAACACTTGCGGTTAGCTCTCGTGGCGTCCGCACGAGATGATTCACGTCTCAGGCAGTACCGGCGCCCGAGAATAGAACGACCGAGCCGTATTTCTAGCACTCGGACGGTTAACTTTGGAAGGGTTTAACTCCAATTTTTTTTTCTCCCGAAACACGACTTAAGTTCACACGACTGGAAAAATAAGCAGTAAAATTTCCGGATTTACGTGCAGTGTAATCTACTTGTTCACGCAAGCGTTGACCTCGCGGTATGATGTTTGCCTCCCCGAAATAAACGAATATCGTTTTGATCTCAAGATGAAAAGTGGAACGGCACTTGCTTTTCGGTCATTCTCTTGGAAGATGCACTAAATTTCGAAATCTAACACGACTAACACCAAAGGGACTCGACGTGTTGAACACGGTGGAGCTGATGATATGTCGGCTTGGTCTGCCTAGCTCCAATCACTGAGAGCCGATGAACTTCTTAAAGACAGAGCATTCGTAATAAAGACACCGCTCGAAATATTGCTCTGGTCTAAAAAGAGAACAATGGCTGTTTTGGAACGCTGAAGTTGCCATAAAACTGGTACCAAGTGGTCATATGACACTTCACCGCTTACGTGAATGAAGCTGTCCAATTTGTTGTATGAACGCCGGCCCCTGTGGCCGAGATGTTCTAGGCGCTTCAGTCTGGAACCGCGCGACCGCTACGGTCGCAGGTTCGAATCCTGCCTCGGGCATGGATGCATGTGATGTCCTTATGATAGTTAGGTTTAAGTAGTTCTAAGTTCTAGGGGACTGATGACCTCAGATGTTAAATCCCATAGTGCTCAGAGCCATTTTAACCATTTTTGTTGTATGAACTCTGACTGCAAACTTTTTTACAAGGAATGTTGTACCATTCGCAACCATTTAATATGTCACAGAGTAGGCCAACTCGCTTCAAAGCCTGGACGTAATAGGAAAGTGGATCTAAAATCCTACGATACTTTTGTGTTCCTTTTTAGATTCTCTGGTTCGTTTGTTAGGTACTCTGTAACACCGCATCTTAATGTTACTTCCGGCTGTAAGGCGCAAATGTTTACATTGCAATGCATTGAGTTCCTGAGCCACCGAGAGAAAGTGCAAACGATACTGCGAGTGCACGGTGACGTACAAGTCACAACACCTTTTGGATTATTTGGGTCGTTTCTTAGGTCGTCTGTAACGTCGCAAGTAAATATTGTAACCGACACCGTGGGAAAGTGTAAACGATGCTGTGGACACATTATACCCAAAAAAGAAAGTAAATACAATATCTGATATGTGACTGCGAGCAAGAAGCTATCAGCTCTGTGGGCCGCAGTGCTTCTCTCTGGACTTCGCGAATAACCTATGAAAGAAACGAAATAATTCCGTCTGGTGTGAAACATCCGACTAGGTAGATGCGTACCAAGTGATGTATGAAGCTATTTGAATCTGTTGTTAGAAGTCAGCCATCTTGAGAATTTTTAGAATTCTTAAAGTTGATGTATTGATAAAGTCAAAATAGGTCCTGTTGTATACGAAAGTTATTGAAAAATACATCGTTGTTTAATTTGGAAAGGCAATTACAATTATTTCTCAGATGATACTGTGTATATGAATCCCGCCGTGTTGAACATCGGTACAGACATTCAGACGGATGGACTTTGGTAGAAAATCCTCGAGCCTGCACACGGTCACAAGTTGTCTGGGATAATTTGTATTCGCCGCAAAAGTGTTTCCCTCGTTTGTTAGGTTTTCCTTGGACCGATAGTACTACCAGATTCAAATCTAGAGTCAAGTCATAGCGTAGACAGCTTTCGGATGTTCCACTGCGTGGTGTCGCATTTATTTTGGAATCATGGCCTATGACAACGACGAGATGTCGGGCATCAGGAGTCTAATTTCGCTGAGCTTCAGAAAGCGAATACCAGAAGGAAGTGCTACTTAGTAAGCACTCTGATAATCAACCAAATATTACGTAACTACTTAAGGCATTATCTTTGATACTGAAATGAAATTCCATGAAGACTAAATAAATTTTCAACTGCCAACGTAACTAAAATAATTTAAAGATTTCGGCAATTCTCTGTAGCCAACTTCGGATCTATGTTTACATTATCCATAGATCCGAGAATGATAGCAGAGAAATGCGAAACCAGCAGTCTATGTGAATGAATGATTTTAGCAATCTTGGGAGATGAAAATTTATTCAGTGTTCATAGTACCACAGATCGCTCCCATGCTGACGGTCTTGGAAGTGTATATTTAATTAAATTCTAGATAACAGAGAATATTATACAGGTAAAAATATGTTTTTTGTCATATAGTAACCCAATGTCGGAATTAGAAAATTCAAAATGGGGAATCCAATTCGGCGGGTCAAAAATTATAAATTTAGCGGATTCGAGTAAACCTTGAGGTATAAAGTATGGCGAGGTCGCTGATAACGAATTATAAATCTAAATTTTCGTAATAAAAGGGCTGCTAACGGGTTGTCCAACGTGAGATGGTCCGAAAAGCATGTCTTTTACTTCAGGTGGCGTCTGTTTATCTTCTTCACTTTTCTGGTCACTCGAGGTGGATGGATTCGAAGATTCAAGAAGCCGTTGGAATACGACATGCACTGTTATCCCACGGGAGTATTTGCATGTAAAACTGTCTTGATAACGTCGGGTATCTTTATTCAGAAGTGGCACCTGTCTTTTAAGAAAAGTACATTTTTTAGAGTTCTAGATAAATATAGAGTTCTTTGTACGAAGTTTGAATTGTTCTGTAACATTACGCTAAAAACAAAATACTACGCTGGATAATTTTGATCTTGTAAAAAAATTATTTGCTAATTTGCGAGAAAAATTATCATAATTTCGAATAGCTCTCCAAGAAGTCTAGAGATGAGCCTAGTGACATTTTTGTGTATATAGTAATTAATGAGATAATTGTAATACCGTAACGACTAATGAGGAACTCATTTATTCCGTGTGGCACTGCCGCCCGGTGGGAAACGACCGTCCACTAAAAACGTGCAAATATGTCCGTGCAAATACATCTGATCTCGTTAACTTCATTATTAAGGTAGTATGAGCTCCATTTACAAAAGTGGAGCCACTCAGAGGAAATTTTGTAGCCAAGGGTTTCGGATAACGTTAGCAGTAGTTTAGTCTTAAGTCGATATACATCTTTACACCGGTTGAAAAAGACATAAACATACCGTCTGGAGTGCTGCCCATTATATTTTATCCTATCAACTTGGTGGTATCGCCGGCATAATTAGACAGGACACACGTACAATATCTGAAAAACGGGTCTTTGTCCGAAATACTGTTTACCGTTGACTGTCACGGCACGTGTCATATCGACTTGAGACTGGAATGACATCGCAGCGTTAGACAACTATGCGCCGGTGCACTCTACTGGCTCTCCATCGCTCATCCACCGGCCCGTTAAGGGAGGACATTCATGAAACCTACAGAAAATGTCAGTTGTCAATTTATTTTTCATTTATTTGCGGAATTCATGGACGATCAGTTCCCGAAGTTTCAGTGATGAAACCTCATTCAAAGTGACAGAAAAATAATTAAATGTGTGATGTGATCTTCCTGTCACACCCAATTTTTGAAGCAACACTTCGATATCTACAGGATCCGCGAGATAACAACTCCTAAATTCCCTAGGAGAGACTTCCAAATTGTATCGTCGATGTTGTCAAGCCCTCTTACAGGTTTCCCGCCCATCCTGAGCTCTTAAAAAAGTGTGTTCATGACAAAACCCAGACTCCAAATGAGTCTCTAATTCACTCATATGGAAACCGTGCCCTAAAGCCACATTTTCATTTGCTACAGTTTTCAGAATTTCGACTTATGATGCAGTTCTTGTATTTAATTATAGGAACATAGGGACGATGAAGGTATCAGAGAGAACGAGCTTTATGGTAGGAAATTTCACCCAAGAAATCTTGAGCAAAATACATATACAGTACTTCTCTGCAGCCAAAGTGTCAGTTGAAGATCTGGCAAAGGAACTAAGGCAGAAAGCAAGGAACCAGAAAGGAAACTAGGGCCTTCTGAAGAGATAACAGAAGAAAAAACGTTAGACTGAACTTAAAATTGCATTTCCTGAAAATTATGGTTTTTTATGTTTATGTACCTCACTCTCAGAACCGATGAACGACAGAATTATGAAATTTTGTACATTTATTCCTATAAAACCATTAAATTTTGCCTCTAGAGTTGAATCTAAAATTCAGGGTGCAAGCTGAGAAATGGGGCAAAGTGATGGGAATTTTGCAAGAATTTTAAATTGTACTTACAGAATTATAATCGAAAAATTATTTAACTTCTCCTGTTCGATATAATCAAAAAAACTTCATGAATGAAGCATATTGCATACAGAGAGATTAAACAAAGAAAAATTTGTAGAAATCTCTTGAATACTTTCTGTGAAAAAGGTACACGTATTACGGTATTTTCTGAAAATAAAAGTTTTAAAGTCCTTTAAAAAAATTAAATTACATATAATTCAAGGAGGTCAACAGTAAATAAGTTAATTGCATGTAAAGCATGGTACAAAATTTCATCACTGTATCTTCAAAATTGTGGATTTGGTGCATCTTTTAAATAGTTTGTATTTTTCATGAGCATCACCCCTCCCCTCCTTAAATCATCCCTAGAAAAAGTCCGCGACTATTTGGAACAGTAGTTGAAAAGGACGTAGTGATTCCCTTACGAAAAGATGAAGGGGATACATCTATTCTAATGTCATTCGATAGCCTAGAATCGCGGCGATACCGTTCAACATTGAAATAAGTATGAATTTATAATTTGTGTCCGGTATAACACGGTACTGAAGGCTAATTAGAAATCTCTTGTAAAAAGTATGATAACCATTACAAAAATCATCACTGGATCCCTAGATTAGCATCTGACTATATCAAAATGTCCGCCGCTCCGACGCTGCTAGCAAAACGATTGAATAAAAATATCACTTCCATGGAATAAAAGATTATCGTAGATTCACGTAGCTATTTAATAACTGCGCTCTGTTCATATTAAACGAAACTGATTTTTTTTCCTAAATTGAATTTCGATCCCCCCCCCCCCCCTCCCACCCCTCCCAGGGGGTTGGGTGTGGGTGGGGGGAGGGGGCTGGAAGCAGCTGAATATGCCCATCTGCAGCCAACAGAAGATATAAAAAACATAACGAGAAGATAACAAACAATAAAAACAGGCGATAAGACGGTGACTTTAAAAAAAACTGTAAAATGGCGAAAAGTTGTGAAAGTTAAAATATAGAAAACACAGGGTTGACGATGCTAATGAAGACACACAGCAAGTAGACAGGCAAAGTGTAGCGGCAGCCGCCGAGCCGAGAGGACGTGCAGCATAGCAACAGCAGCAGCACTTGTGTGATAAACTGTAAATTAATTTAGTCTTTGTTTCTTGTTCACGTGCTTCTGCAAGTAAGTGAACTGTACGTGTGTATTTCACTGTGTAGACTGGTGGTTAGAAAATTAATCCTAGTTTTTGTTGTTGCGTAAGTCTTGTGAATATCCTTGTGTAGGGCGGCTTCCTAGCGTAAATTTTCAGTGTAGAGAAATACTTATTTCTGTGTAATAGCTTGCGGTCTCAGAGTACAGTGAGAAACCTGCACACCAACTTTTAATCTTACTTTACTCTCCTTTGGTATATTTTCAAAGTCAGTAGCGCCATTTGAGGCCTTATATCTATTTTATGGCTGGCTCTGAGCACTATGGGACTTAACATCTTAGGTCATCAGTCCCCTAGAACTTAGAACTACTTAAACCTAACTAACCTAAGTGTGGTGTCACCGCCAGACACCGCACTTGCTAGGTGGTAGCTTTAAATCGGCCGCGGTCCATTAGTACATGTCGGACCCGCGTGTCGCCACTTTCAGTGATAGCAGACCGAGCGCCACCACACGGCAGGTCTAGAGAGACGTACTAGCACTCGCCCAGTTGTACGGACGACTTCGCTAGCGATGCACACTGACGAAGCCTCGCTCATTTGCAGAGCAGATAGTTAGAATAGCCTTCAGCTAAGTCAATGGCTACGACCTAGCAAGGCGCCATAGCAATTGATAGTTATCGTATGAAGCATGTCTCATCAAGAACGATGTATACAAATGATGGATTAAAGTTAAGTATTCCAGAAGCTACGTACTTTTCTTTATAGCATTCATTACGTATCCTGTTGCAGACCTTTCTCTATTCTGCGTGAGCTTAGTGCGTGCCTTTCGGCTACTTCAGAGTGGCGTTGTTGTCTTGTTACGCCACAACACTAAGCACATCACATACATCCATGCCCGAGGCAGGATTCGAACCTGCGACCGTAGCAGTCACGCGGTTCCGGACTGAAGCGCCTAGAAGCGCACGGCCACCGCGGCCGGCTCTATTTTATGCACAGTATGATTTGGCTAGGGATTGTGCCTGTTGTGAGCGGACACAAGGAGAGTTGGCTGGTGTCCGTAAACAGCTGAAAGCTGTGTCAGCTGCCGAAATTTTCCGTATAGAGAAATACGTGTTTCTGTTTAATAGCTTGCGGTCTCAGAGTACAGTGAGAAACCTGCACACCAACTTTTAGTGTTGCTTTATTCTCCTTTGGTATATTTTCATACTCAGTAGCGCCATTTGAGACCTCATATCTATTTTATGCACAATACGATATGATTAGGGATTGTGCTTATTGTGAGCGGACATAAGGAGAGTTGGCTGCTGTCCGTAAACAGCTGGCAGCTGCGTTGGCTATCGTCGATAAGCTTCTAGCTAATGCTCTAAGTTGCGGTGACGTCGGGGCGCCAGTGACGCGACCTGTGACACCTTTGGTACCACTGGCATCCCCTGGTGACCCTGACGTCACTGCAGCTTCTGATACGCAACATCTGACCGGTCTGTCCTGACTCCAGAGTGGGTGGCAGGCAGTGGTGAGTTCGTGTGTCACTGGGCGGAAGGCGAAAGAGGGAGCAGCCCGTGCGGCCGGCTCCGTACGTATTAGCAACAGGTACGAGGTGCTTCCCATTGTTGATGATAACTCTGAGCCAGTACGGGATGCCTCTCCTGTTGGGCCAGCGGTCAATTACCGTGCCCAGTCCGGACAAGTACAGAGGGTGGGTATGCTAGTCATTGGGAGCTTCAATGCTAGGCTGGTGATGGAGTCCCTCAAGGAGATGGCAGGCAAGGCGAGAAGGAATTCCAGTGTCCATTCAGTATGTTTGCCGAGAGGTCCTATCCGTGATGTGGAGGAGGCCCTGCCGGCGACTATCGAGCGCACTAGGCGCAACCGGCTGGATGTAGTGACAGAAGTCGGCGCGAATGACGCCTGCCGCTTGGGTTCTGAGGCCATCCTCAGCTACTTTCGGCGGTTGGCTGATTTGGTAAAGACAACTAGCAACGCACGCGGGGTGCAGGCTAGGCTGTCTATTTACAGCATCGTACCCAGGGATGATCACGGTCCTCTGATCATGCCGTTGTAATTGTGGATTACTTCAACTTGGCAGGTATAGATTGGGAGTGTTATGCCATCGACACTGGTGCCAGAAACAGGGAATCGTGTGGCACTGATTTGGATGTCTTGTCCGAAAATTACCTTTAGCAGACAGTTAGAGAACCAACTCGTGAGGGTAATGCCTTAGACCTGCTGCCAACAAATAGACCTGAACTTACCGAAACAGTTAACGCAGATGAAGGTATCAGTGGTTATAAGGCTGTGACAGCGTCTATGACGATGGGTCCTACAAGGAATGTTAAGAAAGGCAGGAAGATATACTTGCGAGCGGTTTAAGACACTGCAGTCATGGACTGTGCGGCTGGTCCCGGCGGAGGGTCGAGTCCTCCCTCGGGCATGGGTGTGTGTGTTTGTCCTCAGGATAATTTAGGTTAAGTAGTATGTAAGCTTAGGGACTGATGACCTTAGCAGTGAAGTCCCATAAGATTTCACACACACACAATATATATTTGCTCAGCAACGGTGACAGAATACAAATTTCAGAATATCTAAGTAGTCAGCATCAAATATTCGGTGATGAGGACGAAGATGTGAAGAAAAAATGGAAAAAATTCAAAGGCATTGTTCAATATGCCCTAGACAAGTATGTCCTGAGTAATGTTTTAAGGCATAGGAAAGATCCACCATGGTTTAATAGCCTTTGTTAGGAAAGCGCTTCGTAAACAAAGAGCATTTCATCTCAGATTCAAGAGAAGTAAAAAACTAGCTGACAAGCTAAAGCTGAACGAAGCGAAAATGAGCGTAAGGAGAGCAATGAGAGAAGCGTTCAGTGATTTTGAAAGTAAGTCGTCAGTCGATCCGAGTAAAAACCCTAAGAGATTTTGGTCCTATGTAAAATCAGTAAGTGGGTCAAAATCTATTCATTCTCTCAGAGTCTACACCGCTACCGAAACGGAAGATAACAGAGAGAAGGCCGAAATACCATATTCGGTCTTCCGAAGTTGTTTCACCGCGGAAGATCGTAACACTGTACCTCCTTTCAATCGTCGTGCGTACGTCGAAATTACAGATATTGAGATAGTAGATCGTGGAATTGAAATGTAGCTAAAATCGCTTAACAGCGGAAAGGCTTCAGGACCGGATGAGGTACCTATAAGATTCTATAAAGATTATGCGAAAGAATTTGCTCCCCTTCTAGCAGTAATTTATCGTAGATAGCCAGAGAAACGAAAGGTACCTAACGACTGGAAAAAAGCGCAGATCATTCCCGTTTGTAAGAAATGGCGTAAAGCAGATCCACACAGTTATAGACCTATATCGTTGACGTCAATCTGTTGTAGAATTATGTAACATGTTTTATGCTCAAGAATTATGACGTTCTTGGAAAAATGAACATCTCCTCTATAAGAATCAACATGGATTCCGCAAACAGAGATTTTCAACGCATCGACATGAGATGTCGGATTATTCCAGTAGCAGGTCTTGTTTATATCTGCTTCAAAATAGTTTCTTTGCCCCAGGAATTTTGGATGATATTATAATGGGTTGAATACCTCTCGTCTTAATCTCTCGTGGATAGGTTCAAATGGTTCAAATGGCTCTGAGCACTATGGGACTTAACATCTATGGTCATCAGTCCCCTAGAACTTAGAACTACTTAAACCTAACTAACCTAAGGACATCACACAACACCCAGTCATCACGAGGCAGAGAAAATCCCTGACATCGCCGGGAATCGAACCCGGGAACCCGGGCGCGGGAAGAGAGAACGCCACCACGAGCTGCGAACTCGTCCATAGGTGTTGACCAGCATTTATCTAACAATGCGTTCTCTTAAGCCCACAAAAGGGTGTCATCTTCTGTGTGTCCTACCACATATTTGATCTTTTGAGCTTCTGTCCCAGTCCTAGGCAGTACATTCCTAAAGGCTCGGGACAAACACTACTGGAAGCGTTTGCTTTGTTTCATTTGAAAATACAGAAACTGTCGGTGTTTTATTAAAGTCTCGCCCATTAATAACGCTAACCAACAAGACGGAACAGCATTTTCATGCGGTTATCTGTCTCATAAAAGTTTTGCTCGTTACTCGCGTAGCGTGTCGGCATGCGCTCGCGCGGCGTGGGTTGGGTGTTGTTGTCCGCACCACTGATTTCTCACACCAGAGGACGGTTGTTTATAGCTCCGCTTACCGCCTCCGGCGATGATATTACCTTACTTTGTTTGCTAACTATTTCGTCCATTAATCTTTGTTCTACCTGTTTGATACCGTGTTCTGCGCGTTTTAAAATATCTTGTTCCTTGTCTCCCATTACTTCCTTTACGGCTTCCTCATAAGTACGCTGTTCGCGTACGCATTTTTCCGCATACGTTGTGTTTTCATCTTTTATATTATCCTTTACTGTTTCGTAAAGTTGCAGAATATCTGAGTTGATTTTTTTTTTGTTCTAACTTAAGTAATCCTATCTCCACTGTGATATTCTCTACATTTTCTGGTAAGTCGTCACAGAACGAATGCAGCTTCGCCACTTCTGATTGTACATTATGTATGTTAACCTGCGTATTCTGTTGCATTACCTGTAAATTACCCTGCGTTTCTCTGATACTGGATAGCTCCTGTCCCTGCGGCGTGTGAATGTTTCAAATTTTCCTTCGACTGTGCCTTTTAATTTCTCATTCATATCTTGAACTAAGTTTGTACCCGTTCGTTAATTTACCTATCCAACTCCGTGGAGATTTGCGAAATCTGCTGCGTGAACTTCGTATCCAGATTATTGAGTTCTGTGCGGAAATTTTTTACTTTGCCTGATATGTATATCATGTCTGATTATACCTTACCGATCTCGGACTTTACTGTAGTCATGCCTACTTCTATATTAGTCATGTCTGCCGGCCGAAGTGGCCGAGCGGTTCTAGGTGCTTCAGTCAGGAAACGAGCCATCGCTACGGTCGCAGGTTCGAATCCTGCCTCGGGCATGGATGTATGTGATGTCCTTAGGTTAGTTAGGTTTAAGTAGTTCTAAATTCTGGGGGACTGATGACCTCAGAAGTTAAGTCCCATAGTGCTCAGAGCCATTTGAACCATTAGTCATATCTGTTTGTATTGTGTCTAAACTCGACATCTTCGAATTGATTGTATTCATGTCGGCTTGTATTGTTTCTAAATTCGACATTTTTTATTTTACTTTGTTCAAATTGGTCTCTGAACTCGACATTTTCGAATTCATGTCTGTTTACATTGCGTTCATGTCTGTATTGTTTCTCTTAAGGCTGCATATATTCCCTGCGGCTGTCAGCATCTCCGTCTGTACTACGCTCACTGCTTCCATTTAGAATATTCCTTTATCTTGAGGTGTCATTAATTTCGTCTGCTGTAATCAACATATTGCTTGTAATGAAATGTTCCGTATTCACGGGCGTCGAATACAATAATGGCATGTCGCGCCCAGCCTCCAGATAATCACCGGTTGACGGTTGCAAACCACTCATTGTAACGTTTTGCAAATGCAAATGTACAACATTGGTATTTTGATTTTGAAATGACATTTCATTGTCGTTCCGTCCATCCATTATGAAAATCTTTACGTATCTGCAGTTACAAAAATTAATATTTTCTCTGATTGGATTTTACTTCCGCACTATTCCTCATGCGACAGAATGCAAGTACAGTTACACGTAATTGTAATCTCAATTGTTGTTCGATCAATATGCTTCTCGTACTGACAAAGAAACATCATTCTCTCTACTTGATTGCAATTGCGTTAGCCTCTGAAGCTTTAGGTTCTGGGTTTTAGGAAATAGGTGCTTGGATTTTGTAATAGGTCTACTTGGAACGTATTCGCTACATACATTGCTTCGTCCTACCTTATCGTTCTCTTGTAACTGGTACTTCCCACTATCGTAGTTTTAGTTGTCCACTATTCGTATTGTTGTCTTCTTCCTTCTAATTTATTTATTTATTTTTCTCAGTTAGTATTTTTCCCGTCTTACATTATTGTCTCCATCATGTCATCAGGGTACATGGAACACAAAGAAATTATTAACGCATATGTATATTCATTATCTTAACAATACTAGTGCTCACCGTTTCACCCACTACGTATCACGCCTGACACGGTCGCCCCTTTACAATATAATAAAAAATAATATTTAGATACATGGAAATAATGAAATTAATTAATGACAGATAAGAAAATAATAAAGAGGTGATCCGTAATTGGAATTTTGATTACTGTCTCTTATGAAATTATCTGGCATGTCGCACTAGCACAATACGCTGTGCTATGCCTGTAAATGAGTAAGAAATCTTTTCATATTAGTTTCACATAAACGAAATAGTCTTTCTCTTGTTGTATATTTATGTTTACCAATTAATAATAACTACGTTCGATCGCCGTACCCACGTACAAAGTCTTGACCGTGTTTTTTATATTGTTGTAATCGGATGTTTGTGATAACTCCAAGGTACGCAAGTGAGCTACTTTGTATTCTACATATTGCAGTACGACTTGGAATAATGACTCATACAACTTTTCACTGGTAAAATAATATTATATTCTTCTTTTGATGCACATAAAAGCTGGCCGGGGTGGCCTAGCGGTTGTAGGCGCTACAGTATGGAAACCGCTGCGGTCGCAGGCTCGAATCCTGCGTTGGGCATGGCTGTGTGTAATGTCCTTAGGTTAGTTAGGGTTAAGTTGTTCTACGTTCTAGGGGACTGATGACCTCGGAAGTTAAGTCGCATAGTGCTCAGAGCCATTTGAACCACTTTTTGCACATAAAAAATACAAACTTTTTACTTATTCTCACAACCAAAATGGCTACCGCCGATTATGCACTAAAACAACTTCCGTCTATCGTCGTTCATTGGCAGAGACCGAGTCCTTCCTCATACCGAGGAACTGGAAAAATATCTTTTTCTTTTTAACATTTGAAAATCAAAAATACATGATGGTAGGCATAGGCTCTATGCTGGGCTACCGCTTCACATTTTCTCTTTGCCTTTGAAGAAAACGAAAACATAAAAGCAAGAAACGCAAAGCGTACATTACAACAGGCTATATATTTTTTAAAAACATACAATAAATACACATGTATGTAGTGCATAAAGGGGAAGCGTAGTTGTTACAAATCTCGAAAAGTTCTTGATCGATTTGCTTTCAATATTTCCATGAAGCTCTAATGAATATGCTGACGGACAAAGGCTATACATTTTTGTAACTTATTACATGCACAAGTATATGTGTACTGTATAAAGAAGAAACGTTGTTAGCAAACATCTCAGAAAGACCTTGACAGATTTACTTCAGATTTTTACACGATACTCGACTGAACATTGAGACGGAAATGAACATAGAGAGGGGTAGGAGGAGATGGACAGGTAGAAGCTGGAGGAGGCTATGCACAGAGAGATGGGCAGAGAATGAGGTGTACAGAAATACTGAACATTCGGACGGAAATGGACATAGAGAGGATGGAGGAGAAGATAGACAGAGAGAGGGGAAGAGGTTATGCACAAAGCGATTGGGGGAAGAGGAGTGTACAGGGAGAGGGGCAAGGAATTTATGAAGTATGCGCGATTCCCACACATACTTAGCAGCTGCGAATCCGCTAATAGCTATGGGGTTCTGTATACTTCCTCGAATTGCGTTTCTCAGTGTCTCTAGGAGTAAAGTAACAGTATCTTTGTAGATTACTTGTAGTCAACCATGGTAGACTGCAGGCTCCCAAAATTTTCTTTAGGACTCACAGCTACAAACACAGCTATGAAGCGAGGGCAATGATGGTGGCAAACCCAGTATTCATGCAAGCTCATGGCGCCCTCACCTAGCGAGGTGGCGCAGTGGTTAGCGTGCTAGACTGGCATTCGGGAGGAAAACGGTTCAACCCCGCGTCTGGCCATCCTGATTTAGGTTTTCTGTGATATCCCTAAATCACTTCAAACAAATGCCCGGGTAGTTCCTTTCAAAGGGCACGGACGACTTCCTTCCCCACCGTTCCCTAATACGATGAGACCGATGACTTCGCTGT
The DNA here is from genome assembly GCF_021461385.2 of Schistocerca piceifrons. Taxonomy (NCBI): domain Eukaryota; kingdom Metazoa; phylum Arthropoda; class Insecta; order Orthoptera; family Acrididae; genus Schistocerca; species Schistocerca piceifrons. The sequence goes on from NC_060140.1 coordinate 329,923,701, forward strand.
TTGGTCTCCTCCCAAAAATCAACCCAACTCCCAACCCAACGGCGCCCCTTGTCACAGCAGCGATAGTTGCTGGGACTCCTTCCACAGAGCTTCAAAATCTGCTTCTTTGTTCCATACTTCAGTTTATTGAAGCTCGCTGTCCGATGAGACAGTTCGTTACAGACTATAATTTCGTTCTTTGCGATGTTTCGCAACTATACGCACAAAATAACTCGACCCATTTCTGGGAGCGAAGGAATCGGGAAAGTCGTTCGATTTCGGTCGTATACTGAATGTATTTCGTCCGTTGCCAACCATAGCTGCTAAACAGTTCAACACGCCTTGGCTCTGTAGTAAGCAGTATGGTTGCAATGTTGATTCCCGTGTGCTGACAGTTCCGCAGCCTGCCGCCACATCTCTCCTCCTTCTGCAGAAGCTCCCAGCGTCCACTGCAAAAGGGCCAATCTATATTGCGCGTATGGTACATGTTCGACATATTACGCTGCCACCATACGTTATCACATAAAAGAACGTCATAGTTGCAACGCTGAAACACAAGGATAGTTTCTACGCCTTGTCTAAAATAAAATGTTTCACATTTTATGTTCTATGTTGGACATACAGTTATGAATACCTACTATTGACTAGTTCCATTTTAATGGTCATTTTCAAGTGTACAGAAATACGTACTACGATGTAGGAAAACCGTCGGCGTTCGAAGCAGCTTCCAGGTAGTCTCTGAAAGCATAAATAGAGACCCCATCACCAGATGCGAAATAGTGGAAATTTCAGGTAACGATGACGGAGGCAAATAGCGATCACGTACCCTTTTCCTACGTAGACCACAGGGGCTCGATGATATTGAGATCTGTTGACTGCGGCGGTCAGGGAACATGCTCGAGCTAACTAAACCAGTCTGGAACGAAGCGATCAGTGTGACCTACGATCCTGTAGCCTTGGAACACAGCATCACCATTTGGGAACAAACAATGTACTATGGGATGGACCTGTTCAGCCAAAACAGCCACATAATCCTTGGAATTAAAGCGACCTTGGAGAGTAACCATGGGGGTCACGGAATATCACCATATGGTAGCCCAAATCTTTATCGAACCCTCGCCATAATTCACTCTTGGTTTTTAAACTCAATCAGAATTCAGGTTCCATAGTCCGGGTTTTATGGGATCAGCACCACGTTTTCCCGTTACGGGAATTTGCATCACTGATGGAGTGGTTTTGGAACTCAAGCTCGCCCTCCATTTCCCTGCGTATGGAGATGACATAGTGTTATTTTGGTGCAGACGGGGTTCGCGTGTGCAGCGTTCAGTTCCGCAGTGACTTTTGCAGCAGTCGTCGTCTTACTTTTCGTCACAGTCCTCTTCAATGACAGTCTGTCACGATCACTCAACACGCGGTTTTGTCCGCGTAGTGACTTAGTAGATGGTGTTTTTTTTCACTTTCCGTGTAAGCGGTATAAATCTATCTTGATTTCGGACGCACCCACCATACTGACACCAACAATTTGCCCAAGTTCGAATTCACTTAGCTGCAGCACACTGCAGATTGCCCTGCCTACATCTGACAATCGCAACATATTCAGTACTCTCCACAGGTGGTATTTGTGGTCAGTTACAACAACGCAACCTGGAGGCTTGGTTAGAATCTGCAGTTATGTTCAGGCATGCATTTCTCGCAGTGTTTCGGTATTTTTGTCCGACCTCTGTACCTAGGAAATAAAAAAACGGACATACATAAGAACATCAACAAGGAGAAATACGTACATACGAAGTATCAATCGATATTGTTATAGTATCAGAAACGTGCTAAATGGGAATAAAGATAAAAGAATAGTTAAAACCTTTTTTTTACATGTTCATATGATCACATAGTTGTTTTAATTTCTTTAAACAGTACTTTCCTTTAGTATACTCCTGACCATGTCGGCCAGTTTCACATTCTCCTTCTTCTTGTTCTCAAGTAAACCCGCAGTTATGTTTACTATGTACGATTAAAAATTGCTGTTTTTTTAACGGGTCATTAGCGGTGAATACAGCATGTTTAAAATATCTGCAGCCTCAGCGGAACCATGAATGCCTCATCTCCACGTTTAATGCATGTTTGTCCCCAGCATTAAGGAAATGCATTTGTGTATATTTATACCATATTGTGTTAAAAAAACTTTTAGGGGGAATGAAATGAAAGTGAGGACATAGTTCAACTCTTCCACAACACTCTGGCACTAGTTACATGGTTGTAGACTTCATAGTCTACGAGTTTCAATGACAAGAACAATAAGAAACATCAAGAACGGGTTCTGTTCGGGAAATGGCAACTCTGTTCCAGGCTACGGTGTGCTTCTATCGAGGAGTCAGTGCATCGGTAATTTGAACACACACTTGAGCGGAAATCCGCTAGGCGAATCGATGGACTACAAGAAGAGACTACACGCAGTCAGCTCTGCGGCGTTGTTCTTTCGTTTCTGATGGGATATGAACCCGTCTGGTGACAATTCTGCGCCTGCGATAACCACCCCTGCGGGTGTGTTGTGCGGGACGGCGTCGTGGTCAGAAACAGGCGTTACGTCAGCTCGTTAACGTGGCTTCTTCGCTGCCAAAGGAATCCATTTACAAGTTATTCGTCCAGAATTTCGCTCAAGGAAAGTCACTAGTATCGCACCCTGCGCTCTTACTCAGGGAAAAATTTTAATACTGTCATTCTGTTGTTCAAGTAATAGTATGAAGTCACCAGCATGAGTACTAAAAGGAATCCGTTAAATTTCGGTTACACAATAAATCGCATATATCTATAGGCTGTCAATTTAACTAAATACTAAGGATAATAATTACGAGCAACTTAAACAGGAACGGTCACATAGACAATATGGTGGGAAGGTGAATCAAAGACTGAGACTTATACTGAGATTTACTGGCAGAATACTTACTTGCAACACATGCACCAAAAGAGACTGCTTACACTGCCCCTGCCCGTCCTCTGCTATTGTGCTGCTATTATGTAGGGGATTCTTACCAGACAGGATTGACAGAGGACATCGAAAAAGTTCAAAGAAGGGAAGCTCCTTTTCTATTATCTCCAAACAAATTCATCTCATGGATGGGGTGACAATCATTAAAACAATGGGGATTCTCACTGCGGCGAGATTTTTTCACGAAATTTTGATCTCAAACTTTCTCCACCGAATGCGAAAGTATTTTGTTGACACCCACCTACATAGGAAGAAATGATCATTGTAACAAAATAAATAAGAATTCGTACGCGAAGATTTAAGTGTTCGTTTTTCCCGCGCGCTGTTATGAAGTTAAACGTTAGAGAAATAGAGTGGAAGTGGTTTGATGGACACTCTGCCAGGCACTTAATTGTACTATTCATGTAGATTCGATGACAAATGTCGTCACAAATGAAAAAAGCACCAGGGCGAGAATGAATCTCTATCAGAATGTACTCATAATTTATGGATCAGTTAGCCTCTACTTTAACCATGGTACACCGTAGATCACGTGAACAAAAACTGTGCCCAGTAGTGGCAAGGAAGCACAGCACACATCCACAAACAAGAACAGTAGCAGCTGTGATCCGAAAAATTGCCGTAGTGTATCAGTGAACTCTGTCTGTTCCAGAATGCGGAATACACACTATGTGATCAAAAGTATCCGGACACCTGGCTGAAAATGACTTGCAAGTTCGCGGCGCCCTCCATTGGTAATGCTGGAATCCAATATGGTTTTGGCCCACCCTTAACCTTCGTGAGAGATTCCACTCTCGCAAGCATATGTTTAGTCAGTTGCTGGAAGGTTTCCTAGGGAATTGCAGCTCATTCTTCACAAAGTGCTTCACTGAGGAGAGGTATCGATGTCGGTCGGTGAGGCCTGGCACGAAGTTGGCGTACCGAAACATCCCAAAGGTGTTCTATAGGATGGAGGTCAGGACTCTGTGTAGGACAGTCCATTACAGAGATGTTATTGTCGTGTAAGCACTCCGCCACAGGTCGTGCATTATGAACAACTGCTCGATCGTGATGAAAGAGGCAATCCCCTTCCCCCAAATTGCTCTTCAACAGTGGGAAGCAAGAAGGTGGTTAAAACATCAATTTAGGTCTGTGCTGTGATAGTGCAACGCAAAAGAGCAAGGGGTGCAAGCCCCCTCAATGAAAATCACGACCACAGCAAAATACTACCGCCTCCGAATTTTACTGTTGGCACTACACATGCTGGCAGATGACATTCACAGGGCATTCGCCATACCCACACCCTGCTATGGATCGCCACATTGTGTACCGTGATTCGTCACTCCACACAACGTTTTTCCACTGTTCAATCGTCCCACGTTTACACTCCTTCCACCAAGCGAGGCGTCGTTTAACATTTAGCGGCGTGATGTGTGGCTTATAAGCAGCCGCTCGACCATGAAATCCGATTTCTCACCTCCCACCTAACTGTCGTAGACTTCCAGAGGATCCTGATGCAGTTTGGAATTCCTGTGTGATGCTCTGGATAGATGTCTGCCTATTATACCTTACGATCCTCTCCAACTGTCTGTGCTCTCTGTCATTCAACAGACGAGGCGGCCTGTACACTTTTGTGCTGTACGTGTCCCTTCACGTTTCCACTTCACTATCACATCGGAAACAGTGGACCTAGGGATGTTTAGGAGAGTGGAAATCTCGCATACAGACGTATGACGCAAGTGATACCCAAACACCTGTTCACGTACGAAGTCCGTGAGTTCCGCGGAGCGCCCCATTCTGCTCTCTCACCATATCTAATGGCTACTGAGGTCGCCGATATGGATTACTTGGCAGCAGGTGGCAGCACAATGCCCCTAGTATGAAAAACGTATGTTTTGGGAGTGTTAGGATACTTTTGATCTCATAGTGTATTCTCAACTCAGACGTAATGAGGAGCCTGAGATAGAATATCAGCGAGCATAGATTTGGATGCCATGGGTCACACGAAACTCTAGTGGTACATTTCTCACATCACATCTTAGAAGCCATGAATTAAAAAGAAGTCACTAAACTGCAGCATTTCCTGACTTCTAAGAAGCATTTAACCACAACAGCGCTTATTAACGAAAGTACGATTACATGAAATGTTTGATTGTATTGAAGACTTCTTGGTAGAGAGGACGTAACATACAGAGATGGAAAACCGAAAAAATAACTAATGTAGAGTAACGAAATTTCGGAAATACATTTGTCTTGGTAACGTATTTAAGTGATTATCATTACAAGATCACAGGTTAATGAAAGCGCGAGATAAACAGTCCATATGAAATGCTGGTACATTAATGACGGGTGTATCCACCAGAATGTTCAACACAAGCATGCAACCGTGCATGCATTGTGTTGTACAGCTGCCTGATGACAGTTGGTAGGATGGAGTTCCCCGCCCGCTCCAGTTGTTCGGTCAATACACAGACAGTTAATGCTCTTTGTGTATGACACTGGAGTGAGGGTCCTATGATGTTCTATATGTGCTCATCTGGAGACAGATCTGGTAATCAAGCAGCCAAAACAATATGTCGACACTCTGAGAAAATGTTGGGCCTACAACAGTGGTATGTGGCTGATCGTTATCCTATTGGAAAATACCACCTGAAACCTGCAGGGCAACAGGTGTAATCACCAGACTGACGTACAATGTTGCAGTTCTGGTGCGTGGAATAGCCACGAGAGTGCTTCTGCTGTCAGACGAAATCTCACTCCTGCCCACAACTCGAGGTGTAGGTCCAGTGTGACTAGCGCGCAGACGGGTTGGTTGCAGGCCTTCAGCTGTCTTCCTTCTAACCAGTACACGGCGGTCACTGGCACCGGTGCAGAACAAGCTTTCATCAGAAAACACAGTAGACCTCCACCCTGCCCGCCAGTAAGCTCTCCCTTGGCATCATTTAAGTCACAAACGGCAGTGGTTTGTTGTCAGTGGAGTGCCTGCTGCAGGGTGTCTGGTTCGCAGCTGTCCTTGAAGTAACAGATTTGTAACAGTTCGTTGTGTCACTGTGGTGCCAACTGCTGCTCAGATTTCTGCAGCAGATGCAACATGATGCGCCACAGGCATATGTCGAACACGATTCAGCCAAGTGGCTGAACGAAGTCCGGCCTTTTTGCAACCGTACATTCTCGTGAATGTGTGCCAGCAACCACATACAGTGGCTACATGCCTGCCAAGCCTTTCTGCAACAACGCAGTAGGAGGAGCCAGCTTCTCGTAGCCCTGTTACAGACCTCTGTCAAACCCGGTGAGGTGTTGATAGTGATATTTTTGTCGCCTTAAAAGCATTCTTGACTAACATCAACTCACCACGTCCAATCTCACAGGTAACTAACGCTCACGGCCGTTACAGCGAGTATTTAAAGCAAGCCTGGTTTGCATCCTCATAGTGGTGCTACTAGCGCCACTCTTATGTGACTGGCGGGAAATGTGCACACACATCATCTTTCACATGTAGAAACACGCCTATCAACCTTTTTTATGTCGCACAACTGCATATTGCTGTTGCGATTTTTCTCCGTCAGTCTATTATCCTGGCTGGAGAGTTATCGACAAAATTGGTAATAACTTCAAGCATACACCACGGAAGTGTGTTGGGATGCTTGTCGTTCATGCTCCTTGTTAATGACCTGTCAGACAACGTTATTGCCACCTCTGTCTTTTGCATGCAGTGGCGCATGATTGGCAACATTAATTGTTTGGATTTGTTATATTGCGCAATTCACAAAAGTCAAAAATATGATATTCTACAGAACGTGAATGAGTCAAATTTCGAATCAGTTCATACAAATTCCTGGGTGTAACAGTTTGTTGGGGGAAGAAATGGAATTACCACAAAGGTTCTGTCGAGGGTAAAGCAAGCGGTAGAGTTCAGTCTGTTTGTAGGATACTGGGAAAATGCAATCTCTACACAAAGGCGACTGTTTACAAGACACCCGTGTCACCCATACTAGAATATTGCGCAAGTGCGTGGGATCCATCCCAAATACGACCACAGAGTTGTTTGTCCCACAGAGGAACACCACGGAAATATTGATGGCAGACTCTTGAAAATGAACGCAGACTATATCGCGAAAGCTTACTTACAATATTTCAGGAACCAATATTTAGTGAGAACTATAGCTGTATGCTACAACATTTACGTGTAGCCACCCGAGGGAATGAGAAGACAGGATTAGATTAATTACAACGTGTGCAGAGTCATTTCAGTACTCGCTCTTCCAGCGGTCCGTAGAAAATAGGAACGAACTGAATTCATTCAAAATCAAACGGGGTTACCCTCTGCCAATCACTCCTCAACGGTTTTAAATTCAAAGAAATGGTATCGGCAGCAATTTAGAGATTTATACCAAATAAATTAACAAACGACGGAGCTGATCCTCCTTGGTTCACAAAACGGGTTAGAACATTGTTGCAGAAACAACGAAACAAACATGCCAAATTTAAACAGACGCAAAATCCCCAAGATTGGCGATCTCTTACAGAAGCTCGAAATTTAGCGCGGACTTCAATGAGAGATGCTTATAACAGTTTCCACAACGAAACTTTGTCTCGAAATCTGGCAGAAAATCCAAAGCGATTCTGGTCGTATGTGAAGTCTGTTAGCGGCAAGAAACAATCAATGCCTTCTCTGCGCGATAGCAATGGAGATACTATCGAAGACAGTGCTGCCAAAGCAGAGTTACTGAACACAGCCTTCCTAAATGCCTTCACAAAAGAAGACGAAGTGAATATTCGAGAATTCCAATCGAGAATAGCTGCCAACATGAGTAACGTAGAAGTAAATATCCTCGGAGTAGTGAAGCAACTTAAATCACGTAATAAAAGCAAGTCTTCTGGCCCAGACTGTATACCAAACAGGTTCGTTTTGAGTATGCTGATGCATTATCTCCATACTTAACAATCATATACAACCATTTGCTCGACGAAATATCCGTACCCAAAGACTGGAAAGTTGCGCAGATCACACCATTATTCAAGAAAAGTAGTAGGAGTAATAAAAAAGCATGGCTCTGAGCACTATGGGACTTAACATCTGTGGTCATCAGTCCCCTAGAACTTAGAACTACTTAAACCTAACTAACCTAAGGACATCACACACATCCATGCCCGAGGCAGGATTCGAACCTGCGACCGTAGCAGTCGCGCGGCTCCGGACTGAGCGCCTAGAACCGCTAGACCACCGCGGCCGGCCTAGGAGTAATCCACTAAATTACAGGCCCATATCGTTAACGTCGATATGCAGCAGGATTTTAGAACATATATTGTGTTCGAACGTAATGAATTTTCGTAGATGTAGCTTTCAAAATGCTTTATTGGTACTTCAAAAGAAAAGAAAAGAAAAGAAAAACTTTCACCAACTAAAAAAATGGCCCTGAGCACTATGGGACTCAACTGCTGAGGTCATTAGTCCCCTAGAACTTAGAACTAGTTAAACCTAACTAACCTAAGGACATCACAAACATTCATGCCCGGGGCAGGATTCGAACCTGCGACCGTAGCGGTCTTGCGGTCTTTCACCAACTGTTTCATCCCCCCAAAACTTAAATTTCAAAAAATGTTGAAGCAACTATTTTTTTACTTCTGACTGACGCCAGGTATCGTAGTTCTAGCTTCAAAATTGAATTAAGAGACAACATTTTTCCTAGAACCTTCCATTCTCTATTTAGCTCCCATAGGGGCGGAATTTCAAATAATCCCTTCTGAAACGGTGACTATAGTATAACATCAACACTCTCTCCAAATTTTATGTTTGTATACATAACGATTTGGGCTGGCTGAATATGAGTCAGTCAGTCAGGAAATTGTCTTTTATATATAGAGATTCATAAAAAGAAGCCATCTAGACAATTGTGTGTATAAAAGTCAACAGATTTTGTCGATCTAGCGGGAGAATGAGGCAGGGCAAGAGAGTAATGATACTGGCAGCAGAATTACTCTACACCACACTTCGTAAAATGTTTTGTGGAGTATAGATGTAGATGTAGATATTTTCTTGCACCAATTGTTGTGGATTGGCAAGACAGCCAACCCACTATGAGAGGAAGCCGAAAGGCACGCGTTTTAGCTCACGCAGGCTGGCGTGAGGTCTGGAACAGGTCAAGGAAATTATACTAGCAAAAAACGTACGTAACTGCTGGAATACTCAACTTTAATCCATACTTAGTGAACATCGCTCTTGACGGTACATGTTTTACAGCATCAATAGTAACTGGTAATGGCGCTTTGCTAGGTCGTAGCAAATGACGTAGCTGAAGGCTATGCTAACTATCGTCTCGGCAAATGAGAGCGTAATTTGTCAGTGAACCATCGCTAGCAAAGTCGGCTGTACAATTTGGGCGAGTGCTAGGAAGTCTCTCTAGACCAGCCGTGTGGCGGCGCTCGGTCTGCAATCACTGATAGTGGCGACACGCGGGTCCGACGTATACTAACGGACCGCGGCCAATTTAAAGACTACCACCTAGCAAGTGTGGCGTCTGGCGGTGACACCACACCAATATTCTGGACTATTTCGTGCATCTAATTCTAAAGTCTCTTTTCTTTTAGTTACTTCTATGAAGTAAAATGTGCAAAGGTGTGCGACGGTAGCAGACGCTGTATAACGGAGATGCAGTCCGCCTAAAGTGGAGATGGCGAGAATGGAGGCTCAGCTGGTGCCGGAAGCACAGGTAGCTGCCCAGCTTCTTAACCCTTGCTGGAGCCGCGGTGAGCGACAGAAGAGCAGATTACGGGTGCTTAGCGCTGTGAGGTCAAGAGGGGGTGCGGGGAATACCGCCGGTCGCTTAGAGAGGCGCTTAGAGACAGCGACAGGAAGCAGGAATGAAGAAGTGCTCGCAAAGGGACAACAACAGAGCCAGAACCGTTAAGTGGCCTGAAGGCAAGCGGGAGCGAGAGGCGGCGTCCGCGATCCACTGCAGCCAGGAAGAGAGGAACAAGACAACAATAACAACCCAGTATTACAGCTACATCTATACTCTGCAAACCGAAGTTTAGTGCCTGGCAGAAGGTGCTGTACTCTGTGCCAGTTATTAGGACTTTCTCTCCTTCCATTCACGTAAGGCGAGCAGGAATAATGACTGCTTTAAATGCCTTTTGTGTGCACTGTAATTAACGTACTCTCGTCCTCGCCTTCTCTACGGGAACGATATGTAGCGGATTATGGTATATTTCCAGACTCATCATTTAAGGCTGGTTCAAATGGCTCTGAGCACTATGGGAGTAACCTCTGAGGTCATCAGGACTTAGAACTACTTAAACCTAACTAATCTAAGGACATCACACACATCCATGCCCGAGGCAGGATTCGAACCTGCGATCGTACCGGTCGCACGGTTTCAGACTGTAGCGCCTAGAGCCGCTCGGCCACCCCAGCCGGCATTTAAGGCTGGTCCGTGAAACTTTGTAAGTAGACTTCATTGGGATAATAAATGAAAAGCACCAGTTTGCTTTTGTTCTACAATATTATTTTTATCGCTAACCGGTTTTCGGCTTACAAGGCCATCTTCAGACATTTACTGAGTATTATCACCAAAGAAGTTAAATGTTAGCAGACAACATTGGAAGAGAAGTAACACATCTAGAGTGAAGTAGAAGCATACAGTGAGTAACATCTTTGCAATGAAATAGTAAAAACTGAACAGTACATAAATAACAGTGGAGTTGACAGGAAAACCTTTAGCACAAAATGGAATGGCATGCCTACATAACAGTTTCTATTAATAAACAAAACTAGTAACATAAGATAAAATTAGTACTAGACAAGGCTGCATCAAGAGGTATGAAACACGGAGAGTGATACACAGATACACAACCATTTAAAAAAGAAGAGACAGTTGTCAATGTAAATACAGAATACACGAGGAACTTAAGCAATATCAATAAGATACACAGAAATTAGTAAATGCAGGAAAATTGAGGTGTTTGAGGGAACCTACAGTTTGAGAGTGTGGTGGTACTGCATTTCAACATTAACATTATAATCAAAGCAGTGGCTGTATACCAGTTTTCATTAAATAAATGAGCCAAAGTAAAATATGAACAGTATTTGATGAGACAACTACAAGGGGAGTTAAACATGGACAGTAATACAAGTACAAGTTAAAAGCAAACCCTTAACTATTGAAACTACAGCATATGTGGAATACAAAGACAACTGCAACAAATGAAAGAAATTAATGACTACAGGAAAATGGGAATATGTAGGAAGAGAGAGTGTGGGAAGTAATGAATACCAAAGATGATTATGTGAAGTTTAGGAGAGGGGAAGTGTTGAGTTGTGTCTGGTCATTTAGGATGAGATCTGGACTGTGAGTAAGATGTTTGTTAATTTCCAGGGCTTCCAGCAGGTTGAGTTTATGGCCTTTGTTTGCTAAGTGAAGTACATGGGACACTGGCTGGTAGTTGTGACCCTCATTCAGTACATGCTCAGCAAATGCAGAGTCTGAATTCGGCAACCTCCAGCTGCGTTGATGTTCAGCCAGCCTAGTTGATATGTCTCTGCCTGACTGACCAATGTAAAATTTGTCACAATCAGAACAGGTGATTTTGTATACCCCACTGTTGGCTAATAACTGGATCTTGTCTTTGCTATTAAAAACACACTGGGCTGTAGTGTTCCTGACATGGTAGGAAACCATATACTTGCAGGATTTCAGTGCTATGGCTACAGTCTGTGATACCTGACCTAGAAATGGTAGAGTACACCATTTCTTGCAGACAGTGGATGGGGAAGCAGGTGGGGCATAGAGGAGGGGTATAATTTTCCGTTTTTGTTTCCTGTGCAAGATGTGGTCAATAAGAAGTGAATTGTAGCAATTGGCTGAGGCAATAAATTTTATTGTATCTAACTCTGCTTTAAAATCATCTCTGGACATGGGGATGGATATGAGACGGTGTACCATTGAGTGGAAAGCTACATGTTTGTGAGCTATGGGGTGTTGTGAGCAAGAAGGTATTACTGTGTCTGTAGTTGTGGTTTTTCTGTAAGTTTTGAAACAATGTGTGTGTGTGTACTTATGTCAATGGTGAGATCTAAGAAGTTTATGGATTTGTTGCCAATTTCCATAGTGAACTGGATATTTTTATGTTGACTGTTTAGGTTTTTCAAGAATGTGTTGAGTTGTCTTGTAGTACCAGTACACATACACAGGACATCATCTACATATCTAAACCAGTATTTGATGTTTGCACTCAAAGGTTCTGTTTTTAGAAAATTTTGTTCAAAATGGTCCATAAATATTTCAGCCAACAGTGGACTAAGAGGGGAACCCATAGCTAAGCCATCTAATTGTTTATAAAGAGTGCCTTGGAACTGGAAATAGTTCTGTGCAAGGCAGGTCTGTGTGGCCAGTCTCAAGTCATTCAATTCCACAGGATTGACATTAGACTTGTGCATCAGCTCTGTCAGAATGTCAATACATTCTACTACTGGTATGTTAGAAAACAAACCGCTGACATCAAGGGATACTAATTTATCACTGTGTGAGACAGATATACCTTTTAACTTGTTTACTAGGTCCACAGAGTTTGAAATACCATGCTTTGGTTTGAATTTAGTCTTGCTCTTAATTAGAACATCAAGTTTACTGGCTAGTTTGTAAGATCATTGGGATAGTTTCAACTAGTCTTCAAGTGTCTGCCAGAACTGTTTCTACAGAATCTCTGTAACACTCTCTATTGGGTCAGCCGGCCGCGGTGGCCGTGCGGTTCTAGGCGCTTTAGTCCGGAACCGCGGGACTGCTACGGTCGCTGGTTCGAATCCTGCATTGGGCGTGGATGTGTGTGATGTCCTTAGGTTAGTTAGGTTTAAGTAGTTCTAAGTTCTAGGGGACCTAAGATGTTAAGTCCCATAGTGCTCAGAGCCATTTTTACTGTTGGCTCAAACAAACCAGTAACTATTTATCCTGCCCTTCTCTGTAGCTGGCCCGGGTGGCCGAGCGGTTCTAGGCGCTGCAGTCTGGAACCGCGTGACCGCTACTGTCGCAGGTTCGAATCCTGCCTCGGGCATGGATGCGTGTGATGTCCTTAGGTTAGTTAGGTTCAAGTAGTTCTAAGTTCTAGGGGACTGATGACCTCAGAAGTTAAGTCCCATAGTCGTCAGAGCCATTTTTTTAACCTTCTCTGTAAACGTTAAATACCCCCTATCAGTCTTGTCTGGTATGGGTACCACACGCTTGAACAATATTGTACGGTAGGTCACATGAGTGACTTGCTAGTAATCTCTCATGCCATCTGATTCTACTTTCCTACTATTCTACTAATAAACCGAAACGTTCCATCTGCTTTATCCACGACTGATCGTTCCATTTCATATCCTTATAACGCGTTACAGCCAGATACATGTAAGAGTTAACAGATTCCAGCTGTAGCTCACTGAGACTGTAGTCGTAGGATACTACATTGTCCAATCATTTGAACGCGACCACATGTCAAAAGCGTGAATAACCACCTAAAGCAGCGCGGACCGCTGCAAGATGTTCAGAAAGAGTGCCAAAGAGATTCTGATAGTTACCGACAGTGATGTCAGCTCCAGTGCCGTGGCCATCTTGTTAGTTTTGTTGGTTGAGGAACCACGGTGTGAACCACCCGACTGAGATCCTTCCGAAAATTCTCAATTGCGTTTAAATCCGGCGAGTTTTCTAGCCAGGCATGTACGGTAAACTCACTTTGGTGCTCTTTGAACAGCGCACGTACATTGTGAGCTGTGCGACACGTTGCATTGTCCTGCTGGTAGATGCTATCGTCCAGGGGAAAAACGAGCTGCATGTAGGGGCAGACACGGTCCCCAAGAATAGAAGCCTAGTCTTGTTGATCCATTCTGCTTTTCCGAATAACGAGATCGCCCAGGCATTGCCACGAAAACATTCCCCACACCACAACGATCCCTCCACCAGCCTGGACCCTTTCGCCGATTGCAGGAGGAAGTTTGCTTTCAGACGTTTCACTCCATATCAACAACGGCCATCTGTCCGATAGAGCGTAAAACGTGATTCATCTTAAAATGACATCTCTCGCCACTCAGTGGATGTCCAGTTGCGGTATTGGCAGGCAAATTCCAGCCTTAGTCGCCTTCGATCAGCTGTCAACATAGGTACAGGTACCAGACGCCTGCTGCTGAGGCCCGTACGTATCAGCATTTTCTGAGGCACTGTTGGTAGCTGCCGGCTGCTGTGACCGAGCGGTTCTAGGTGCTTCAGTCTGGAGCCGCGCGACTGCTACAGTCGCAGGTTTGAATCCTGCCTCGGGCATAGATGTGTGCGATGTCTCTTGGTTAGTTAGGTTTAAGTAGTTCTAAGTTCTAGGGGGCTGATGACCTCAGATGTTAAGTCCCATAGTGCTCAGAGCCATCTTAACTTTTTTTTTTAAAGTATTACCAATGAAATCAAGTCTGAATAAGCTCTAAATATAGAAAAATGTCTCGTACATACAATGTTTAGACTCATAGAACAAACTAGTAACGCCACCTCACTGTACAACTGTTGTAGAATATTTCCTGGACTGAGAACGCCTTCTCCGCGCGACGATATTTCTAAAGAGCATCTCAAGAGAAATTTGAATTTACGTGACTCTGAGTAATTGTAGTTAGTTACTATTTCACCAAGCATGGAAGTGTGTAATGCAACGACTACTACTAAAAGTAGACTACTAGTATCAAACTTAGGACTCAGTTTTAGTACGAAATATCTGAGAACACAGCATTGTACGGAGGTGGATCATGAGCTGTGGGGAACCAGGAAACAAGAGAACTGTGACATTTTCGATGTGACGCTACGTTAGTATACTGGAGATTAAGCGAACTTATGAAATAAAAAATGGGTAGATTGTCCGCTAAATATGCGGAGAAAGGTACAATTGGTGAACACTAACTATGAGCAAGATGGCCGAGTGGTTCTAGGCGTTTCAGTTCGGAACCGCGCGACTGCTACGGTCGCAGGTTCGAATCCTGCCTCGGGCATGGATTTGTGTGATGTCCTTAGGTTAGTTAGGTTTAAGTAGTTCTAAGTTCTCAGATGTTAAGTCCCATAGTGCTCAGAGCCATTTGAACCGTATGCAGCCAGTACACTGAGCCTGTTCTTCTAATTTGCATCCCACTGCACATAACCCCAGGACCATCAGCAGGTCTCCCACTGGAGTTCTTTGCTTGGACGCTGTCAGTTTCACGAGCAGGCCTCTACGAAGAAAGAGCACGCACTGGGTTTATCGGGGTTTGTGGTTTAAGAACTTGCCCCAAAGGATGTGATAGATGTCAGAATATTTGGGCTTCCTGCTCGCTGCTGGTATGATGATCACTGGCCTTGAGCAAAGATAGTGGGAGACTTTCCTGTAGTGCTAAGCAGTCAGGGAAGATGTGAGCCAGTACTGGCGGGTAAAATCTGTAGGGGGGAGACAGTGCTTGGAGCATACCCAACAAATAATTGAGGTCGCTGTGCACAAGTGCTGCTCTTGAGATGAAGATGTGGGCACAGAAGACTGATGGATCAAGAAAATGTAAGTCTTAAACTTCAAGGGAACCCAGTCAGTAATTTCCGAGCCGAATAAATGGAGCTTTTTTGTGATTTGAAGTATGTTGCGAACAGTAGCTATAAATTATTCATCATTTGGTTCTGAAGCTCTTGCAGTAGCCGTGTTTGCAACAAACAATTACACAGTAATACGAATCAACTACGGATTTCAAGCTACCAACATACAGTAATGTATGAATGGTGCCAACAGCGTAGAAAAAAATTATCGTAATGACAGCAATAGACAGAATCTGTTTTAGGCTCGATTTCGGCAGAGTAATTATTACTTAAAACATGTGCACATTTTACAGAACTGAATGCAGAATACCCCCTGATTGTGGTACAGAGGTGCTGAAGTATGAGTGGGTTTATATGACCAAAAGTTGTTTGAATAACAGATGGATCCAAAATCGAGTCACTAAGCAACGATAAACTTAAAACTAGTGTGACACGTGTAATAGTGTCCTCAAAGACATTTCAAAATTTGTTTCTTATTTTCAAAATTATGAAGAAAAACGTAAAATTTGGCAGTAAAACTGACAAATTTCGAGGCCAAATACTCACCCAATGCCTATTAAAAACTTCAGTTGCCTATATTTATTGACGCAGGGGTTTAAACTTATACCAGCCTCACTGTAGATGTACCCTCTAGCATGACAAACATTAACCCCTGTTTAAATTCCCAGTGGGATGCGATACACACGACTGCTCCCTCTGTTGTCCTCGCCTGCGAATTTCGTTGAGAACGTTCCTGCGCAGCGTTAAATCGTCGGCACTAGGGCCATACTTTTGAACGTCACCGTTGGGCGAGCTGAATTCAACGTGCTGCTGACGCATACAAACAATGCGACTTGTTCATACGGTACGTGCGCCCCAACGTGTAATTAGCGATTGCAGCGAGCTCCAGCGGCATTGTCGGCTGTATCTGGCTCGAATATCACACCGTTTACGAAAAGGACTGGCGTAAAATTGTAATGTTAGCTCTATTAAAACTCACATTTCCTCCGTTATCCATATGTTAGGCACGTTGTTCTCCTTGTAGTATATAAAAACAACAACTTCAGTTCCCTGAACATGTTAAAACGCATAAAGAAAAGTACAGTACCTTGTCTAGTCAATAAAGACATCAGCTTATGGTAGTTCCATTACAAGTAGTGTGGTACTATTTCGCAGTACTTTTTCACATAAGAGGAAATTTATTTCATCATTCTCATTTGATCACTCTACCTATTATGTAGCACTCTTTGCAACACATAAAGTACAAAACTTAAAACAAGAAAGTGCAAAACATCTTACTGCAAGCTGTGTTATCTTGCAGATCAAGCCAATCGGAACCGACCGATGTGGCGCAGTGCTTAGCACAATGGACTCGCATTCGGGAGGACGACGGTTCAGGTCCGCGTCCGGCCATCCTGGTTTAGGTTTACCGTGATTTCACTAAATCGCTTCAGGCAAATGCCGGTATACTTCCTTTGTAAGTGCATGGCCGACTTCCTTCCCCATCCTTCCCTAATCCGATGGGACCGATGACCTCGCTGTTTGGTTCGCTACCCCCAAATCAACCAATCAACCAACCAACCAACCAAGTCAATCGACAAAGTCGCTCCTCAGAAAGATAACTCTTATGTTCACATAAGAATAATTATAGAATATACTTTTATTCAGTTAATAAGGAACTACCAGAACGTATTAGAAAACACGAATTAGCAAAAAAATATTTGGATGTATTGAGAAGCAAACCAGTAACACATCAAATGTTACCGATGATTCCATGACACTAGTCATTGCTCTACGCTGATCACTTATGAATCATCCTACATGTCCAACATGCATATTACTGTCTCCTGAAAGCTGTAATCGTATATTTGTTACTAACTTACATTTAGTTATAATAAATTGTTCCAAGAACAATATGTTGTTGAAGGATCCTCAATGTGCTACTGCCCTGAAGCGGCACACCCACATAATACGCAAGGTACGATAATTCTTTAAGCAGGAACATGACTATTTCCCGTCATTTTATTACAACGAATCATACAATTAACGACGGATTTTTCAGAGATCCTCAGTTACTTGGTGCTCAGTATCGGAATACATACGTATAGGCTTCAACTGATAGCCAATACGGCGCCTCAGGACTTTGTACTGATGAGAGATGGCGTGCATATGACATAGGTGACATAGCTGACGTTCACACACACATTCAGAATGAAGAAGATCTCACAGAATCCAAATATTTTGGCGCTTGCGCGAAATATGCGTTTCCGAGCGTCCACAAGATTACCATATCTGCTGGTTGGTAACGTCAGCTACCTCAAGATGAAACACTAAACGCATCAACGAGAAAACAAACCAACAGTGAAGTTCACCACAGACAGAAAAAAAAATGAGCGCACAGCCCCACACAAAATGCAACACTACCACAGTGACCCGGCGTACTACCAGAACCACCAGGCAGTAAACCAAAATCGTACTAAGCCAAAACAGGGACCGACTTTTAAAATAACGAGACCTATCCCGGGCCGGACAAGAGACCAAATGCCGGAAAATCCATAAGAAACCTCAGCCAACTTAATACCAAAACAACAATTTATGAACAATATGCAAAACACAAGACCTCTCAGTCCAAAGGCTTCCGTTTAGTCGTGAAGGTGGCTCCCACGCGCCTGTTGAGGTGCCAAGCGTCATACGGAGTGCCGAATCAAGCTTAACCTTCGTTAACGAAAAGCGGAAGCACCACAAGACAAAATAAACTCCAATCTAACTGCGCAAGGCAAACTCGAAGGAGTGCCACTCGAAGACTATACACTTGACGATCAAACATAAAGCATCCAGACTAACGTGCAGCTGAACGACGCACTTCCATCACCAGCGTCTATTAGAGTACGGAGAGCACCGTACCCCATCGATATATATCCACGGGACGGTAAACGAGGATAGCAATCCGAGCGAGGGGAGAGAGGAGGAGGAAATGACATCCCGCCGCACATAGAAGGTATTTCAAACTCAGGCTCGACAAACTACAACAGGCGAGGTTTTGCTCCCCTTGCGAATCAACTTAAACGGCACACCACGCCGTTGTCCACACTGTTAACCGTAAAATCACGGTCCGGTCTTCCCATCGGGACCCACTCGGCGTCTAGACGCACGTGACCCCAGTCGAGCCGAACTGTCTCCACGCCAAGGCAGCCACCTCTCTCCTCCTCACACGCCTCCAGCTAAGCTGCGGACAGCGATCACACACGGAAACAACCGCCTAACGCCAAAGCACCGTCTGAGTGAAAACTCAGCACTAAGATCGATACGGACTTGGAAATAAGAGAACACCGTAACAAGAGGAGAAAACCTCAAGGTTAAGACTATGGAAAACAAGAGAGAAGAAGACGCTCCAGTGAAGATTTGCTCGTCACAGTCATTGATGACTCGTATTGGAGCGACAATGCGTTGAACTGGACGAGCACCGCCTGATGCAGCCAGCGTTACAGTCGTCAGTCGCTGTGTTAGTTTATGATTTAGGTTGATGCATAAGTTCATAGCATTTTTGTTTTGCATATCTGTATTCCGGTTGCTATGGGTTTATTTATCGACTGTTATGTTTTGTTTGTAGTTCACTGTTGCTATTTCAGTTTGCATATTGTTCAAATGGCTCTGAACATTATGGGACTAAACGTCTGAGGTGATCAGTCCCCTAGAACTTAGAACTACTTAAACCTAACTAACCTAAGGACATCACACACATCCATGCCCGAGGCAGGATTCGAGCCTGCGACCGTAGCGGTCGCGTGGTTCCAGACTGAATCGCCTAGAACCGCTTGGCTACATCAGCCGGCTTGCATATTGTCATTTTGTCATTTGTAGATAGTGAGTGAAGATGTGGACGCTAGAAAATCGAATGCCAAGTGGAGAAATCGGAACATTTCCGACCCTTCTGTTTGAGTACAACATAGGGCTGACAGCAGCGGAGGAAACCAGGAACATTTGCGTCGTGTATGGGTATAATGCCATTGAATAGAGCACGTCAAGCAAATGGTTTTCTCGTTCTAAGGAGAGTCTTTCTGCCGTTAATGACTCTCCACGTTCAGGAAGAGCTTCGGGATTTGATGAAGATCGCTTGCACGCACCAACCCACGGCGATTCACGTCAGCGTCATCGAGATTTGGCAAATGTGATGAACTGTTATCGTTCCACCATCCTGCGAGATTCGTATGCAATGTGGAAGGTTCAAAAACCGGGTGTATAGCTACCGCATGCTCTAAGCCAAATTCACAAAAATGGGCGTATTTGCATCGCTGCTTGGTCGTTATCAACTGGCTGGTGAGCAACACCGACCATTCCTGTCCCTTATCGTCACTGGTGACGAGAAATAATGTCTTTATCCTGATATAAGGAAAAGAAAGCAACGGTTGAGCCCAAACAAAGCAGCAACTCCCCATATGAAGACTTGCGCGCATCGACAAAAGAAAATGTTATGCACCAGGTGGAACAGTGACGGTGTAGTGTACTAGGAACTGCTTCCCCGAGGTGTAACCGTCATTACTGTTGACATTTATTATCAAAAACTGAGACATCTTGCATACGCACTGCAAGAACAGTGACTAGGAAGACTGCGTGAAGAGATGATACTCGACGGCAACGCCCGCCCGCATTCTTCTGAACTGACAAAGATCGTTTTACAAGAGCTGCGTTGGGAAGTCACACCGTACACACCTTATTCACCTGGTCTAGGAGCCTCAGATTGTCGCCTTTTCACTATCTAACAACCTCTAAAAATCTTCCTTTTCAGACGGAAATGAGCTCCGAACATGGCTCGCCGAGTTCTCCTCCTCAAAACCACGTGATTTCTACAGTAGCGGAATTGAAAAGTTACACCAGCGTTGGCAGACTGTAGTAAAGAGTGAAGGAGATTATGTTACTGATGGCTACTGTCTCCGTTATCTTTATCTATTGTATTATTAAACTTACGGATATTATGCACAAAACGATTAATAATAGATATTAGGTACTTCGCGTGATTACATTTTTAAAGTATCATATCGGGGATGGAGCTACATTGTCGTTTATTGATTTTCGTAGTTAACTTGTGGTTTACCGTCTAAATGAAACCTGAAGTAATAATCTAACACTGTTTATAGTGAAAGGCGTCTCAGTCTCACAAACGTAAGTAGTCTTGCAAGATTCTTCTGGCTACACGCATGATAAAGACCATTACTACTTAGAACACGAGCTTCGTCGTAAACCTAACACCTAGAAGAAGACCAGACAATATGGATCCTCCTGCAAAAGTAAAGCCGATGCCTTCAGTTTTCCACCACACCAGGCTGTATTACTTCGAGTTCAGTTAGGTACAAAAGGTCGGAAACGCCCCGATAACGTTGAACAACTCTAAGCTACACGAATTCTTGATCGAATCTTATCTGAGTCGTAAGCTGACAAGTAGTGAAGGAACTTGTGTATTCCGAGAAGCTCCGATAATCATGTACTGAAACAGTGTAGCAAAATGTACACGTAGGTGACGAACATTATGGGATAGCGACATACATGTATACAGATATCAGTAGCATCGCGTACACAATGTATGAAGGGCATTGCATTGGCAGTGCTGTCATTTGTACTCAGGCGATTCATGTGAAAAGATTTCGGTCTTGATTGTGGCAGCACGACGAGAATTAACAAACTTTGAAGGCGGAATAGTAGTTGGAGCTAGACGCATGGGACAGTCCGTTTCGTAAATCGTTAGGGAATTCAATATTCCGAGATCCGCAGTGTCGAAGACTGTGTCGAGAAGACTACATTTCAGGCATTACCTCTCACGACGGACAGCACAATGGCCGATGGCTTTCACCTAACTACCGAGAACAGCGGCGTTTGCATAGAGTTGTCAGTATTAATAGACAAGCAACACCTCGTCAAATAATCACAGAAATCAATGTGGGACGTACGACGAACGAATCCGTTAGCATGACGAAATTTGCGAAAGTGGGCTATGATAGCAGACGACCGAAGCGAGTGCCTTTGTTAACACCACGACATCCCCTGCAGCGCCTTTCCTGGGCTCGTGACTATGTCGGTTGGACCATAGACGACTGGAGAACGATGGCCTACTCAGATGAGCCTCGATTTCAGTTGGTAATAGCTGATGGTAGCGTTCCAGTGTGGCGCAGACTCCACGACGCCATAGACGCAAGATGTGAACAAGGCCCTATGTAAGCTGCTGTTGGCTGTGTTTACATGGAGTAGACTGGGTCCTCTGGTCCACCTGAACAGATCATTTACTGAAAATGGTTATATTCGGCTATTTGGAGACCATTTTCAGCCATTCGAGGATTTCATGTTCCCAAGCAACGATGGAATTTTTTAAGAATGGCAATGCTTCATGTCACAAGGCCAGAATTGTTCGCGATTGGTTTGAAGAATATTCTGGACATTTCGAGCGAATGGTTTCGCCTTCCAGAAAACTCGACGTGAATCATATTGTACGTTTATGGAACATAATCGTCAGGTCAGTTCGTGGACAAACCCCTGCACCGGCAACACTTTCGCAGTTATGTACGGCTATAGAGGCAGCAAGGCTCAATATTCCTGCAGGAGACTTCCAACGACTTATTGAGTCCATACCACTTCGAACTGCTGCACTACGCCTGGTAGCAGGAGGTCCGACACGACTTTAGGAGGCGTCCCATGAGTTTGTCACTTCATTGCATTCTAAGACATACACTGCTTTACGGATAATGGACGCACAGCACGCTAGTTTGCGACACAGAAAAGTGTGCTAGGCCAAGATCAAATCCACGCCGCAGATTAACGACAGTGGATAGTGCACCGACCAGCCTGAGTGTGGTTTCTAGGTCGTTTTTCACGCTCCTTTGGGCAACCTAAGAACTGCATTTTCTCAAGGTATCCAGAAACTTCCACAATTAAATAACAGACTTTGCAGGAACAAGTTCTGAACTCATTTTCTTAATGAAAAATTCTAATGTACTGCTAAAACTATAATTAGGTTTCCTCTGTACTGCATGTTATCTGTAAAATAAATGCTGTTGCTTTATTGAAAAAATAAATACATTTCAGCTTTGGATAGTTTACTTGAGTTTGGTAATTAATTTAGAGATATCCGCTTCAGTTGTACTAATTGTTTATTCAAACAATGAGCGGCTTCAGGATTTTGAAATCCCGTCTTCAGGCCTATGAAATTGTTGTATTTGGTAGGAATGCCAGCTTCGATAGTGAGTAGTGGTTGGCTTTCCTACCGTACGGCTGCCCTGCAGAGACAGTTTCCGCCAACATGCAGTAATTGGAGGTCTTGCACTGACTGGCCCGACTGTATGTCATGTGTTGCCAAATAAAATAATCTGATACACCCGAAGATGAGATTTTGAAACTGGTCATGGTTTGAATAAATAATTAGTACAACTGAAGTGGATCCCTCTCAATTAATTATCATGCCTCTCAGTATCTGATGCCTTTACGTATTAAATCTTGGCTAGAACTCGGTCTGCTGCTTTCTTGGAATACCATATGGCGACTGGAACTCCACAAAAACTTTAGGGTAGGTAAAATAACATACATGTGAACGGTTAACAACAAATAAAATTTTTAGTGATGAAATATGCAAGTAAAGTTGACTTTCGGATAATAATAAATGTTCCTCATACTGTGATAAAACAAACTTTAAGGGGCTAGCTTTTAAGGTGGACGTGTTATGAACAATATATAAAATTTATAGCAGAATAGAATAACTTAAAAGATAGCAGTTTTACTTTAATCCATACCTCACTGCAATAATCATCAAAATAGGGAAGTATTCATCTCAGGGGAGGCGGGTGACGACAGAAGGGGTATCCGTTCGTCAGCCATACCGACCCTTGCAGATGCGGGAGAAATACTAGGAAAAAGAACTGCAGTCAGGACTCAGTGATTCTATTTTTCAAATACGAAAGTTTACAAGAATCGAGAAGTGCGTTCCCAAGAACAGGCGTAGAAACTTTTGCCTTTGTAGGTGACTGTTCTCTTTTAGTCAGCGTGCAAGTGCTCGCTAGGCAAGTTGTATCGGAGTGTAGAGTTATCAGCTAGCTGGAGGAGCGTTCACTGAGCGACGTATAACTGAAGCGAATAAACTATTCGTTTCCATGGAAATTTGAGTGATATGGTTTCGTGTGAATTTTTTCAACTATTGGCTTCGAACTGTATTCCTGTTTTCTGGTTTCGAAGGTTACTGGCGTTAAGTCGCTGGGAACCAGTTAGCGGTGTTCCTGTTCCATCCCAGTAATCCATCTGAAAGAAGGTGGATCGCTACAGAGCCTTAATTATTGACTCTGGAGTAAAACGTTTTTAATCCTGTCTTGCTGGTCAAAGAGAGTTTGGTGACCTTTATTTCGACTGGTTTCATATGTATGGTATCGAAGGAAATGAACCGTGCCCGCCAACATAGGTATCCGGTTAAATATGCGGATTTTTGGAGCGATCGTGATTGGAAACGAAAAATCCGCGAACGAACAAAAGGAACGTTCCTGTACCACTAAAGATCGTACACAACAGGAGGAAGCCATCGGGAAATCCACCAATGTGTTGAATTCTGTGTAACAGTAAGAATCTCTACCCTACAACATTGAGCAGAATGACTGGATTTTTATATTATCAAGTACTTTCTCGCTGATTTACAACCCTACAGGTTGAAGACCGTTCGAAAAGTATTGTAAGAGGGCTACGACGTTATTAGTGGCAACAACTGACACAACTGATACATGTATCACTGTATTACTGTACTTTACAATTAGTTACCAGCATTGTTTATAATCCGTTGCCAGGGATGTAGGAGTCGTGGCATACCTTTAACAGTACCAGGCCTGTTGACAGAATGGCGCAGTCTTGTGTCCGAAGAATCTCTGTAAGAATTCTGAAGCGAATGCCACAAAGGATTTTGGGATTCAAGTAAAAGTCATAAGGACCAGTCAGAAGAGTATGGTGGATGCTTCCGTAATTGCCAGTCATATCAATCGAACAAATCAGTCACAGCTTCTTCTATTTGCTCCTGAACATTTTCCTGAAGAACGGTGGATGGGTTCTGCAGAAGATGTCGCTATTTCTTAATAAAAGCTGACCGCAGGTTGTGTTCCAGAAATCAGCGAGTCAGTGACGGGGGTTCGTTGACACCGTTATGGATGTCTTGTCCGAAAATTACTTTGAGCAGATAGAGCCAACTCGTGAGGGTAACGTCTTAGACCTCCTGGCAAAAGCGGACCTGAAATTATCGAATCAGCTAACGTAGAGGAAGGTATCAGTGATCATAATGCTCTGATAGAATCTATGACAGCCGGCCGTTGTGGCCGAGCGGTTCTAGGCGCTTCAGTCCGGAACCGCTATGCTGCTACGGTCGCAGGTTCGAATCCTGTCTTGGACATGGATGTGTGTGATGTCCTTAGGTTACAGTAGTTCTAAGTCGAGGGGACTGATGACCTCAGATGTTAAGTTTCATAGCGCTTAGAGCCAAGAATCTATGACAACGGGTTTGACAAAGACTGGTAAGAAAGGTAGGAAGATATTTTTGCTTAGCAAGAGTGACAGCACAGAAATGTCAGAGTGTCTGAGCAGTCAGCATCAAATATTCAGTGATGAGGACGAAGATTTGGAAAACAAATGGAAAAAATTGTAAGCAATCATGCAGTATGCCGTAGACAAATATGTTCCGAGTAAGGTCTTAAGGAATGGGAAAGACCCGTCATGGTTTAACAGCCGTGTCAGAAACTGTCACTTAAACAAAGATTCAACAGAAGAAAACACAAAAGCTGAACTAAGCGAAAATGAGCGTAAGGAGAGCAATGATAGAAGTGATCAATGACTTTGGTTCAAATGGCTCTGAGCACTATGGGACTTAACTTCTGTGGTCATCAGTCCCCTAGAACTTAGAACTACTTAAACCTAACTAACCTAAGGACATCACACACATCCATGCCCGAGGCAGGATTCGAACCTGCGACCGTAGCGGTCACGCGGTCCCAGACTGAAGCGCCTAGAACCGCACGGCCACACCGGCCGGCCTCAATGACTTTGAAAGTAAAATTTTGTCAATCTCTAAAAGGTTTTGGTCGTAAGTAAAATCAGTTAGTCGATCGAAATCATCTATTCATTCACTTGGTGACAATACTGGCACCAAAACGCAAGATAACAGAGAGAAGGGAGAAACACTGAATTCGGTCTTCCGAAATTGTTTCACCTCGGAAGATGGTAACACGACCCCTCCTTTCGATCATCGTACGAACGTCGAAATGGCAGATATTTAGACACCCGATCGTGGAACAGAAAAGCAGCGCCAATCACTTATTAGTGGAAAGGAATCAGGACCAGATGAGATATCTATAAGATTCTACAAAGTTTATGCGGATGTACTTGTTCCCCTTCTAGCAGCAGTTTAGCGTAGATCGATTGAGCAAAGGAAGGTACGTAGCGACTGGAAGAGAGCGCAGGTCATTCCCGATTTTAAGAAGAGCCGTAGGACATGCATAGAACTATGGACAAATTTCGTTGACGTCAATTTTCTGTAGAATTATGGAACATATTTTACGCTAAAAAATTACGACGTTCTTGGAGAAGGAAAGTTTTCTCTATAAACATCAACATGGATTCCGCAAACAGAGACCATGCGAAACTCAGCTCGCTCTGTTCCTCCATATGATCCACAGCGCCTTAGACATTGGCGCTCAAGTTGATGTCGTGTTGCTTGACGTCAGGAAGGCATTTGACACCTTCTCGCATTACCGTTTAGTGAAAAAATACGAGCTTTTCGAGTATCGAAACAGATTTACAACTGCATTCAAGACTTCCTTGCAAACAGAACTCAGCACGTCACTCTGTACGGAACAAAACCGACAGATGTAAAAGTAATTTCCGATGTATCACAAGACAGTCGATAGGACCGTTACTGTTTACAGTATACGTACATAAAAGACCTAGTAGAAAGCGACGGATGGTCTCCAAGGTCGTTCGCAGGTGATGCGGTTGTCTATAACAGAGTAGCAAAGACAGAAAATAGTAACGATTTGCAGAATGACCTCCAGAGAATTGATGAATCGTGCAGGCTCTGGCATAGACCCTGAACGTAAATAAATGTAACATATTGCGCATACAAGGGAGAAGAAACCTACTACTATATAGCTACACTACTGATGACAACCACTGGAAACAGTATCTGCCGTAAAATATCTACGAGTAGCTATTCCAGAGCGACCTTAAGTGGAATGACCACATCAAACAAATATTGGGGAAAAGCAGATGCCAGACACAGATTCATAGGAAGACTCTTAAGAAAACGTAACTCATCCACAAGGGATGTGGCTTATAAGGCGCTTATTCGACCGGTTCTTGAGTATTGTTCATCTATATGGGACCTCTACCAGATAGGACTGATAGAAAAGATAGAGAAGATGCAACGAAGAGCGGCACATTTCTCAAGGGATAGTTTAGTCGGCACGAGAGCATTACGGAGTTGCTCAACAAACTCCATTGGCAGACATTAAAAGAGAGGCGTTGTGAGTCACGGAGAGATTTACTATTGAAATTTCGAGAGAGTACTTTCCGGGAAGAGTCGGCAGCATATTATTTCCCCCCCCCACACACACACACATACGCGTCACACGTAATGTCCACAAGAAACTAGAGCCAATACAGAGTCTTACCGACAATTATTCTTCCCACGCGATATCCGCGAGTGGAACAGGGTTTTAGGGCTCAGTTAGTGGCACAAAAAGTACCCTCTGCCACACACCATTAGGCGGCTTGCGGAATACGATGTAGATGTAGATGAAATCAATGCATTGGCCCCAGGATAACTCCATTGCAGCCGTATACGACAGTCACTAAAGCTTTCACATCGATGGGGTTCTAACTAACTTTCGATCGCAATGGTCACTCTCAGTGACGCCCTTCGATACATTGTCATTTCAGGTGTGATCCGTACGAGTTGGATCGTGTCTGATCGGGCGTAATGATATGACGAACAAAGCCTCATCTTCGCATCCGTAGCGTTCCAAGTGGACACGAGCATCGTCGTATAGTAGCCACGTCTGGATTCTCATTTGTAAGTTCGCCGGCAGTTTTAATTTTGGTCCAACACCCTTGTTCTTGCTTCGAAAACTGTGTAATGCAGTACTGATCACTAGATGTCACGAGAGGTAGAGCCGCCAGTGTAAAATGCGATGCGCAGTATTGTGTCGTCAGTAGAGATGTGGTACCAGCAGAATAGGTAAGTCAGGAGAGCGTCGTGACTTCGTACGTGTACTTATTGGATGTTAGCTGCGTACCAAATCCACAAATACATTTCAGCCCTTCTCAAGCCGCCCATGTCGACTTCTGGTGATGGGATTACGGTCTGGAAACGCCAAGGAACAATCACATCTGAACCCTGATCAGGCACACCTCTTACTGATGGACAGAGACGGTCATCATTGTGGAAATAAAAAATCACATGATATCAGCTGAAGGAACCACTCGTGAGTTCCAAAGTGCTACCAGCAGTCCAGCTATTGGAATGGCTGTGCTTAGGTAGTTAAAAATAATGGGGTGCAATCGTTGGGCAGCTCTTCATAAGCGACAAATTTGTGTAGCCAGTGCTAGGCGACGGTGGTGTAAAGAGGGACGCCACTGGACAGCGTATGAAGAAAGAAGTGATTTGGAGTGATGACTTACGCTTTCCCCGCTGGCAACACGAAGGAAGGGCTTACGAACGTTACTTGCCATCATTTTCATCAGTGGAGTGCGGAGGAGCTAGGGTTACACAGTGGGGAAGGGGGCGGGGAATTCGTGATTAAGACGGCGTGGTCCCCTTATACCGCTTAAAAGTTCTAAATGCTGAAGAATATGAACACATTTTACAGCAGTGTGTAATGTGTACAGTGGAGGAACAGTTCGAGGATGATAACTTTCTATCAGTGTTGGCCATGCATCCTGTTATGTAGCAGAATGTGTGAGGTAATGGTTTGTGGACAATAACAATCCTGCAATGGACTGGGTTGCCCATAGACCAACCTGAACCCAATGGAATACCTTCTCTAGAGACCCTAGCGCTCTGTGTCAGTAGAGAGGTATCATAGATCGATACTACCCCACTGGCGCTCCACACCAGTTAAAAGGAACGTAAGTTTCCGATAGGTGCCGTAGCGGTCGTGAGGGATAGAGCAGACCCAACGGAGCACGTTCACTGAGCCACACTTGCACCAGCTCCGTACCACGAGCACCGTCTGCTGCCATGGTACAGGGTGGTCTGTGGCAGCCACACGGCCCACTTGCTATAAGGCGCGGCCCAGTCACAACAGATGCTCCACGGCGACACAGTCCACGCATTAGTTAAGAGAGCCTCTCCTTTCAACGTCCTGATACTGTTTTATTAGCTAGACATTATCAAAAAATGGCTCTGAGCAGAGCACTATGGGACTTAACATTGAGGTCATTAGTCCCCTAGAACTTAGAACTACTTATACCTAACTAACCTGAGGACATCACACACATCCATGCCCGAGGCAGGATTCGAACCTGCGACCGTAGCAGTCCCGCGGTTCCGGACAGAAGCGCCTAGAACAACTCGGCCACCGTGGCCAGCTTACACTTTATCGCTGCAGGTTCATTTGTAAAGAGACTTCATTCACTTGGAGGAAGCTACAAGTTAAGATTCTGATTACTGTATTTACGTGTTTGCTAACCATTCCCACTCTTGTCCAGCTTTCCTACAACGACAGCTGCTACACTGGTCTCTAGCCCACCCTCTCTAGTTTCGGGTCTTGAGGAACAATGGGTTGCTATTCCTCTACAGACATTCAGACGCCTCAATGAAAGTACCCGCAGGACATGTGAAGCAGCCGGTAAGGCGAAGGGTGGACACACCCCATATTAATGGCCACTAATGGGTACACTGAAGCGCCAAAGAAACTGGTATAGTCATGTGTATTCAAACACAGATATATATAAACAGGCAGAACACGGCGCTGCGGTCGGCAACGCCTGTATAAGGCAAGAAGTGTCTGGAGCAGTTGTTAGATCGGTTACTGCTGCTACAATGGCAAGTTACCGAGATTGAAGAGCGTCTGAACATGGTTTTAGTCGGCGCGCGAGCGACGAGGCACAGCATCTCCGATGTCGCGATGGTGTGGGGGTTTTCCCGTACGACCATTTCACGAGTGTGCTGTCAATATTAAGAAGCCACTAAAACATCAAATCTCCGATATCGCTGCGACCGGAAA
This sequence comes from Schistocerca piceifrons, assembly GCF_021461385.2. Classification (NCBI taxonomy): domain Eukaryota; kingdom Metazoa; phylum Arthropoda; class Insecta; order Orthoptera; family Acrididae; genus Schistocerca; species Schistocerca piceifrons. The sequence goes on from NC_060140.1 coordinate 329,953,409, forward strand.
AAAATCCTGCAAGAATGGGACTAACGACAACTGAAGACAATCGTTCAACGTGACACATGTTCAAACCTTCTGAAAATTCCTGCACATTTCGATGCACAAGTGTCAGCTTGCGAACCATTCAACGAAACATGGGCTTTCGGAGCCGAAGGCCCACTCGTGTATCCTTGAGGACTGCACGACAGAAAGATTTACGCCTCGCCTGGGCCCGTCAACACCGACATTACACTGTTGATGACTGGAAACATCTTGCCTGGTCGGACGAGTCTCGTTTCAAATTATATCGAGTGGATAGACGTGAACGGATATGGGGACAACCTCATGAATCAATGGACCCTGCATGTCAACGGAGGACTGTTAAAGCTGATGGGGGCTCTGTAATGGTGTGGGGCGTGTGCAGTTGGAGTGATATGGGACCCCTGATACGTTTAGAAACGACTCCGACAGGCGACACGTGTCAGCCGCTAGGCGCTTCAGTCCGGAACCACGCGGCTGCTACGGTTGCAGGTTCGAATCCTGCCTCGGGCATGGATGTGTGTGATGTCCTTACGTTAGTTAGGTTTACGTAGTTCTAAGTCTAGGGGACTGGTTTTCTCAGATGTTAAGTCCCATAGTGCTTAGAGCCATCTGAACCATTTGAAAGCGACACGAACGTAAGCATCCTGCCTGATCACCTGCATCCATTCATGTCCATTGCGCATTCCGTCCGACTGACTTGCAACACTCCATACGTCCAGAATTCCTACAGAATGGCTCCAGGAACACTTCCGCTGCCCACCAGATCCCTCAGACATGCACATTATTGAGAGTGCCTAGGATGCCTTGCAAGGTAATGTTCAGAAGAGATTTCCGCCCCTTCGTACTCTTACGGATTTATGGAGTGCCCTGCAGGATTCAAGGTGACAGTTCCCTCCAGCACTACTTCAGACATTAGTCGGGTTCACGCCACGTCGTGTTGCGGCACTTCTACGTGCTGGAGGGAGCCCTACACGATGTTAGGCAGTTGTAACAGTTTCTTTGCCTCTTTAGTGTAGTTGTACAGATGGTTTTGATCAGATACTGTACGTCGCTTTGTTCTTCTTGTAACTGTACATGAGCGCGAAGTTAGAACGGAAAGTGCACTTTAATCTGAGGTAACGTAGGTGTATGTAACAAACGCATGATGCAAGTGACATTATTCGATTCCGCTGTATTGCTGCTCTACGCCTGTGTTGCCATTTTTAAAGTTGCAGCCCTCGTAAAACAAACAGGTGTGGTTTGTAATCAGTATACCCACACACTGCAGAGGATGAGACTCACAGCTGCGACTAGAGTTTTCTCAGAGCTAGTGGCGACAATGGCTGACGTCTCAATTAGGCAGCCCGGCAAAGGCGAGGTGTGAGCGATGCGGCAGCCGGCAGGCGGCGGGCACATGACTGGCTGCCCTTCCCACGGCCCACCGAGCTTCTCCGCCATTAAACACGGCCAACGAAAATATGGCGCATTGTGCGGGAAGGGCGGGCGTCGCGACGCCGCAGCGCCAGACACTCTGCCGGGTCGCTGTGGGCGGCGCAGAACGCCGCGACTCGTCCCGGCCCGTCTGTACTGGCGTCGTGTGGGCCGCGAGCGCTGCCCACGGCGCGGCGCACCCTGGCCGGGCCGTATAAACACGCGCAGCGCAGATCCTCCGCATTCCCGATCCTCTGGTTACAGCAGGTCGCGGAGGGTTTACTGCCAAGCAGGTGCAACTCAGCGCGTCTTTATTGCGATTACAGACTTCAGTCCGATGCCTGATTGTTATAGCTCTCCACGCTAATCTACTCTGTGCAGACCTTTCCATCTCCAATAGCTTCTGCAGTCTACATGCATTTGAAGCTCCTGGTACACATACATAATATCGAGTAAGGACCCCGCGAGCAAGCAGAAGTGTCGCAACACGACGTGGCATGGACTCGACTAACGTCTGAAGTAGTGCTGGAGGGAACTGACACCATGAATCCTGCAGGGCTGTCGATAAATCCGTAAAAGTACCATGTGGTGGAGACCTCTTCTAGACAGCACTTTGCAAGACATTCCAGATACGCTCAATAATGTTCATGTCTGGGGAGTTTGGTGTCCAGTGAAAGTGTTTAAACTCACAAAAGTGTTTCTGGACCTACCCTGTAGCAATTAAGGACATGTGGAGTGTCGCATTCAGATGGTTCAAATGGCTCTAAGCACTGTGGAATTTAACATCTGAGGTCATCTCTCCCCTAGACTTAGAACTACTTAAGCCTAACTAACCTAAGGACATCACACACGCCGGCCGGAGTGCCCGTGCGGTCTAGACGCTACAGTCTGGAACCGAGCGACCGCTACGGTCGCAGGTTCGAATTCTACCTCGGGCATTGATGTGTGTGATGTCCTTAGGTTAGTTAGGTTTAATTAGTTCTGAGTTCTAGGCGAATGATGACCTCAGAAGTCTACTCGCATAGTGCTCAGAGCCATTTCACAACACACACACCGATGCCCAAGGCAAGATTCGAACCTGCGACCGTAGCAACAGCGCGGTTCGGGACGAAAGCGCCTAGAACCGCTCGGCCACAGCCGCCGGTGCTGTCGTGTTGTCCTTCTGGCATTTCCCAAGTCCTTCGGAATGCACAGTGAATATGAAAAGATTCAGATGATCAGACAGGATTCTTATGTACGTGTCATCTGTCAGAGTCGCATCTAGAGGTATCAGGGCCCTATATCACTCCAACCTCACATGCCCCACACCATTACAGAGCCTCCATCAACTTGAACAGTCCCCTGCTGACATGCAGGGTCCATGGATTCGTGTGGGTGTCTCCGTACCAGTACACGTCCATCCGGTCGATGGAATTTGAACCGAGGCTCGTCCGACCAGGCAAAATGTTTCCAGTCGACAACAGTCCAATGTCGGCGTTGACGGGCCCAGGCGAGGCGTAAATCTTTCTGTCGTGCAGTCATCAAGGGTACACTTGTGGGCCTTCGGCTCTGAAAGCCATATCGATGATGTTTTGTTGAAAGGTTCACACGCTGACAGTTGTTGATGGCCCAGCGTTGATATCTGCAGCAATTTGCGGAACTGCTGCACTTATGTCACGTTGAACGATTCTCTTGAATGGTCATTGGTCGAGTTATTGCAGATTCTTTTTCCGGCCGCAGCAATATCGGAGATTTGGTGTTTCACCGGATTCCTGATATTTACGGCACACTCGTGAAATGGTCGCCGAGGAAATCCCCACTTTATCGGTACATCTGAGATGCCGTGTCTCAACGCTCGTGCACCGAATATAACACCATGTTCAGGCTCACTTAAATCTTGATAACCTGCCGTTGTAGCAGTATTAAGCGATGTAGCAATTGCGCCAGACACATGTTGTCTTATATATGCATTGCCGATCCCAGCGCGGTATTCTGCCTGGTTACGTATCTCTGTATTTGAATATGCATTCCTACACCAGTTTCTTTGGCGCTTCAGTGTATTCGAGTCTTATTCTCTGTCTTTAATTTTTATCCTCTCCCCCCCCCCCCCCTAACCCACTTCTCTCCATTACCAAACTTAAGATTTCTTGGTGCCTCGGTACTTCTTCTATAAACGTATCCCTTCTTTTTTTCAGCTGTTTATATTACGTAAATTGAACGTGGAAAGTGAAGGAAAGGAACAATTGGTTTAAGTTGCATCGGGACTGTATGCGGAATCAGCGGCGACGAGTGAAGATGTTTCTCGGACCGGAAAAGGAACTCGGGATCTCCTGGTTACTAGGCAGCTGCGTTAACCACTACACCACCCAGACACAGTGTTTTCCGCGGGTGCGTGGACTATCTCAGCACGCGTGCCGCCGACCCCATTCCCACCTGGTTCCACCTGTCCACTGTCACCGTCCATGTCCTCCCTGCTTGCAACCTTGAGATTCCCACAGGCGATCGAACGGAATTGTGCATCTGCACTGAAGATGATTGATTCATTGCCCATCGAGGCAAATCAATTACCGTATATGAATTGTTGGACCTGGCCTCCCGTGGCCGCTGTAAGAAGTACGCGATGACATTACAGTAAACAAAAATACATCTTTTTTATGTATACACTGCGGAAGTCTGAATAGCCTCACTGGCAGGTTGTCTGCTTGTTAAAATAGCATAGCACATTCTGATCGGCTTGAAGTGCACAGGTTAACACACGAACCGACCCAAGCACCGCCACTCCCAGGTGCAATAATACCTTTATAGCTATTGCCAGATCGCTTTTTATAATCTCTCCACTTCTGCCATCATCAGTTATCTTCTGCCCCAAATAGGAGAATTTGTCTACTAGTTTAACCGTGTTACTTCCTGATCTAATTCACTCAGCAAAGCCTGATGCGACTACACTCCATAACCACATTTTATTTGCATTTTATGGCCTCTTTTGAGGACACTCGCAATTCCATTGGACTGTTCTTATTAATCCTATGCAATCTTAGGCAATAGCATTATGTCATCAGAAAACGTCAATATTACTTATTCTCCCTCAGTTTTAATTCACATTCCGTGTTTTACCTACGATTATTTAATTTCGTGCTCATGAACAGACGTTGACGATAAGCTAAAACCCTGTCTCATTCCTTCTCAACTGCTTTTCTTTCACTTACTTTCACATAAATAATCGCAGTGTACTTTCTGTACAAGTTGTAGATAAGGTTTAGATCTCTGTGTTTTACCCTGTAACCTTCAGAATTTCAAGGTGTGTTTCCCATTCACTTTGTCACAGCCTGCCTCTAAATATACAAAAACTTCAAGCTGGGAAATCGTATCATGTACAAGTACCGGGTTGTTATAATTAATGTGCAGCAACTCATGGACGTCCAATGTGGGCTGTAATTATTGTATAGCAGTGAAACTTGGTAGATATACTAATGCGTTAATGTGGAAGTTATTTACGCTGGAAAACTAATTAACTGCAGTTGTGGCGACCAGGTGGAAATGTGGCGCTGCACACTGTTTGTATGACGGTGTGACATCCACGCTGTCTTTTTAACAAGCCATAACGTGAGTGAGCAGTATGGTTACCGAGAAAAGAGACGGTGCGCTGTTAGTGAAACTGTTATGTGAACGACAGTAATTGCAGTGCTGCATTGAGAGAGTTTCGGCCCGATCTCATTAAACGCTTTAAAGGAGATGATAATTAAAATTCCAAAACACGCCTGATCTCTGTGTGGTACCTGGAAGAGGAAGACGTTCTATCCTGCAGGAAATTATTCTCGAGGTTGCTGTTGCTGTAACCGACCATGCAGCACGTGCACCGGATAGTGCCAGTGCTCCTGCAGTGTCAGCAGAAGGCCGAGCGGTTCTACGCGCTGCAGTCTGGAACCGCGAGACCGCTACGGTCGCAGGTTCGAATCCTGCCTCGGGCATGGATGTGTGTGATGTTAGGTTTAAGTACTTCTAAGTTGTAGGGGCCACATGGCCACATTTAGTCTGTGCCTGATCTGAAGGCTGAAGGCCATTATATAGAAAAGCGTTGCTCGGATTCCACCGCCAATACTGCGAGCAACTGTTCGTCATGTCGTTTTACGGATGCAGCATCTCGTCGATGCTGATACGGAACAAATTGTGTGAGCGGTGGTTAGTAATAAAATTAACATGCTGCCGTTCTTGCTTATTTGAGGTTTTCTGCACACGTCCCATTCGTATTCTTACGTATGGAAACCTTCCTGAACGTCTTTCTTGCATCCACAGCGCCAGACTACCATTTTTTTCCAGCGTCAACCGGTTCCGTATTGTTGTGTTACAGTATCTACCAAGTTTCACAGCTATACGATAATTACAGGCCACATTGTACCTCTGTGGGTAGCTGCTCTTTAATAATAAGCATCCGGCGCTTTCGGATGTATCCCAAGAAGGAGTTACAAGGTCGTTATTGTCTGTGGTATAAAGGGTGTTTCAAAAAAATTCATCCAGTTTCACGCCTTTATACCTTCTACGTAAAACGTGGGATACACTTTAAGTTAGGCATCGAAACTTAAACTTAAACTTGACGCCAGTTGAAAGCTGCCAGCAGAGAGCTCCCTGGCTCATCTAGTTCACATGTTCTTTTGTCCAAAGTGCGAAGAGTCTGGACGGCGATGAGACAGCAACGAATTACGTTTTGTGTTTTCTGTTTCGACAGGTGGAATTCAGACTGTAGCCGACATATTCGACGAGAGAGAAAATCCACTAAATGGATATTTAAAACAATTTAAACGCATCGTTTATTTTTCAGCACCAGTTTATTAAAAACAGTGTGCACTCGTACCGAAAAACGAACGACATGTAAGTTTTGTTTTAGGAGCAATTGAGTTAGAACTGTACTGTGTGATTTTCGTCGGGAGTACGACAGTGCTCAACGTTTCCGGCCATGGCCCCAGCTGTTCAAGAGGATGGGTGTTTATGTATGATGAAATCCACAAGCCGCTTCCGTGTCTTCGTTCAAGCTACAGGGCGCTTCCAACAGTTTTACACGTAGTCGACAAAAGACAAACCATCGTGCCGGCCGAGAATTAGCAACTCCTGAAGTGTCCGTTTTGAGCCAATGTTTGTGTTTCAAACCATACAAGATTCAATTACTACGAACTCTTCATGATTGTGATAAACAACTTGGAGTGTTTTGTGAATTCATCCAAGCCGTATAAATGGAAAATAACTACTTTGTTTTATGTCCAGTGTTAAATGGCGATGCTAAGTTCCATTTAGGTAGAAATGTGAGCCTCCAAGTGTATGGAGAACCCAGCAGCCACACACCAAAATCGAAGACGAAAGAAAGTGTCCAAGAATTCCTGTGTTTTTCGCCGTTTCCCGAGAAAAGATTTACTGAACTTTCTCTTTTTTTTCAGAAAATACGATTGCAGCAGTCACGTACACTACCTGGATTTGCTGGAGCTCTAGCTCTTCCCCCAATTCCGGGAACACGCCGAATTTGGTTTCTTCACTGTACGGACTACCACCGCTCTGGCACCAACATTTAAGAGCACTTCTAGACGTAAAGTTGTCTCAGCGATGCTTCGGCCCTAAGGGCCGTACGGATCTGACATTACGCTGTTGGCCTCCAAGTTTAAACGCAGCCAAAACCTCGCAGACAAACAGAAGCTAAACGATGTCAAAGTTAGCGTAAGGAGGGCTATGCGTGAAGCGTTCAGTGAATTCGAAAGTAAAATTCTATGTACCGACTTGACAGAAAATCCTAGGAAGTTCTGGTCTTACGTTAAATCAGTAAGTGGCTCGAAACAGCATATCCAGACACTACGGGATGATGATGGCATTGAAACAGAGGATGACACGCGTAAAGCTGAAATACTAAACACCTTTTTCCAAAGCTGTTTCACAGAGGAAGACCGCACTGCAGTTCCTTCTCTAAATCCTCGCACAAACGAAAAAATGGCTGACATCGAAATAAGTGTCCAAGGAATAGAAAAGCAACTGGAATCACTCAACAGAGGAAAGTCCACTGGACCTGACGGGATACCAATTCGATTCTACACAGAGTACGCGAAAGAACTTGCCCCCCTTCTAACAGCCGTGTACCGCAAGTCTCTAGAGGAACGGAGGGTTCCAAATGATTGGAAAAGAGCACAGGTAGTCCCAGTCTTCAAGAAGGGTCGTCGAGCGGATGCGCAAAACTATAGACCTATATCTCTGACGTCGATCTGTTGTAGAATTTTAGAACATGTTTTCTGCTCGAGTATCATGTCGTTTTTGGAAACCCAGAATCTACTATGTCGGAATCAACATGGATTCCGGGAACAGCGATCGTGTGAGACCCAACTCGCTTTATTTGTTCATGAGACCCAGAAAATATTAGATACAGGCTCCCAGGTAGATGCTATTTTTCTTGACTTCCGGAAGGCGTCCGATACAGTTCCGCACTGTCGCCTGATAAACAAAGTAAGAGCCTACGGAATATCAGACCAGCTGTGTGGCTGGATTGAAGAGTTTTTAGCAAACAGACCACAGCATGTTGTTGTCAATGGAGAGGCGTCTACAGACGTTAAAGTAACCTCTGGCGTGCCACAGGGGAGTGTTATGGGACCATTGCTTTTCACAATATATATAAATGACCTAGTAGATAGTGTCGGAAGTTCCATGCGGTTTTTCGCGGATGATGCTGTAGTATACAGAGAAGTTGCAGCATTAGAAAATTGTAGCGAAATGCAGGAAGATCTGCAGCGGATAGGCACATGGTGCAGGGAGTGGCAACTGTCCCTTAACATAGACAAATGTAATGTATTGCGAATACATAGAAAGAAGGATCCTTTATTGTATGATTATATGATAGCGGAACAAACACTGGTAGCAGTTACTTCTGTAAAATATCTGGGAGTATGCGTGCGGAACGATTTGAAGTGGAATGATCATATAAAATTAATTGTTGGTAAGGCGGGTGCCAGGTTGAGATTCATTGGGAGAGTGATTAGAAAATGTAGTCCATCAACAAAGGAGGTGGCTTACAAAACACTCGTTCGACCTATACTTGAGTATTGCTCATCAGTGTGGGATCCGTACCAGATCGGGTTGACGGAGGAGGTAGAGAAGATCCAAAGAAGAGGGCCGCGTTTCGTCACAGGGTAATTTGGTACCGTGATAGCGTTACGGAGATGTTTAATAAACTCAAGTGGCAGACTCTGCAAGAGAGGCGCTGTGCATCGCGGTGTAGCTTGCTCGCCAGGTTTCGAGAGGGTGCGTTTCTGGATGAGGTATCGAATATATTGCTTCCCCCTACTTATACCTCCCGAGGAGATCACGAATGTAAAATTAGAGGGATTAGAGAGCGCACGGAGGCTTTCAGACAGTCGTTCTTCCCGCGAACCATACGCGACTGGAACAGGAAAGGGAGGTAATGACAGTGGCACGTAAAGTGCCCTCCGCCACACACCGTTGGGTGGCTTGCGGAGTATAAATGTAGATGTAGATGTAGATGTAGGTCGCCTGACCCCACGGTGCGTGGTTTTGGTTAACGTTGTTGTAGATCATGAGAGACGCCCTCTATATGCCTTCCCCTTCAACAACTTTGCGTGAATCACGATGCTGCATTCCTGCAGCAGTGACTGTGGAAACTCCAGACATGCTGTGAGATGAGCTGGACAGTCATGTAGATGTTCATTGTGCGACCATTGGAGGTCGCACTGAACATTTGTGGAACGTGATGAAAACTCTGATCCAACGATTAGCTACAAAATGTGCTCTAAAGTTTTATGTGTAAGAAACTTAAAGACATACCCTTTGTAGTCGGGTAAATACAACTCTGGTGCTCCAGTTCCCGAAGAGTTTACTCGATTACGCGGTCCACAGTAGTACATAAGGCTGCTGGAAATTCTCGCAGCTACCGCTCACCCTCATCGTGCCCCTTTCATCCGTTGCCATCCACCCTCCCCACACTTCAAGAACTTACCCTAATGTCACAAAAATATTTCCTTCAGTAGTGTATTCAGGTGTACGATGATGAATTCGAGGCTGATAATTGTGAAGATGATGTTCCTAAATACCTCGCAATTATAATGTTTTTCAAACCGTATTGTTGTGAAATACTCCATTTGGTGCCATGATAAATTCGAGGCTGATAATTGTGAAGATGATGTTCCTAAATACCTCGCAATTATAATGTCTTTCAAACCGTATTGTTGTGGAATACTCCATTTGGCGCCATATATCACCGAAATTCGCTCAAACATATTTGTTGTTTAAGGATAAGTTACTTCAGACTTATCTCAAGCAAGAGCTGCAGGGTAGTTCAAAATGGCTCTGAGCACTATGCGACTTAACATCTGTGGTCATCAGTCCCCTAAAACTTAAAACTAATTAAACCTAACTAACCTAATGACATCACACACATCCATGCCCGAGGCAGGATTCGAACCTGCGACCGTAGCAGTCGCGCGGCTCCGGACTGCGCGCCTAGAACCGCTATACCACCGCGGCCGGCTGCAGGGTAGTTGTTGTTCAAGATATATGTAAAGTACTTGGTGAAAAACGTCTAAAGCTCCATGAGACAGCGAAAAAATATGTTACTGTTTGTCCACTTTGGAAAATAAATCACTGAAAAAGGAAAGAAAAGTCTAAGTTATCTAGCTGCAACCATCCGGACGTACCCAAATCGGATCAACAATATAAAACAAGTGGTAGACTGAGACTCAGTGGAAAGATTCCAAGTAAAAATAATCAACCATGGAAGAGGTAGTTTACAGACCCTTGTTCGACAAATACTTGACAATCAGATCTTTTGCATATGTCAGATAAATAGACGAGATACAAAATACCCGAAGAAGAACAGTAAGTTTCGCCAGATCTTCGCTCAATAAGCACGATACCATCACGGAGATGTTCATCGGGTGCCAGTGGTGATCGCTACAAGAACCGTGTTCCTTATTACACAGGGGTTTATTGTTAAAATTCCAAGAGCGAACGTTCCAGAAATAACCTGGTAACATATTACACCCTCCTGCATACGTTTTATTCAGTCATATTGCAGTGTGTCCATGCATTCATAGCGTGAATGTTGCACTACGCACTTGTAGCAGTCAGAAACATTCGCGAACCCAAGAAACCCTCCGACAAATTGTCAATCACTATGGCGGAGGGATGAGAGTCTGCAGTCGTCCCTTCCGCAACAGAATTAGCAGCAAACAGCAGGTAAAAGATATGCTGTACGAACAAGTCCCAGAAAATACAGAGAAAATGGTTCAAATGGCTCTGAGCACTATGGGACTTAACATCGGTGGTCATCAGTCGCCTAGAACTTTGAACTAATTAAATATGACTAACCTAAGGGCATCACACACACCCATGCCCGAGGCAGGATTCGAACCTGCGACCGTAGCAGTTCCGCGGTTCCAGACTGCAGCGCCAGAACCGCACGGCCACCACGGCCGGCATAATACAGAGAAAAGAAGATAGTGTAACAACATGTAAAAACTTCGTAATTCTATTTTGCATTATACGCAAATGAAACACATTATAGAAAACAGTTTATTTCTTGTTGTACTGAAGTTCTAGATATAATACAGCTGGATAATTTTGTCAGGTCGACAACACTTCCAATGAGATGTTTGAGTGTCTGAGGAGGAAGGACAACCCATTCTTCCTCAAGAGCGGAAACCAAAGAAGGCAGTGATGTTGGACGCTCGGATGTGGAACGAAATCGACCTTATGCTGACACTGGAAGATCGCTGATATGATGCGACTGTCTTTTACCTTACCTTTCTGATGAGGCAGCAAGCAGTCAACCCAATAAAGTCTTTGATCCAGCTCACTGTTAACTGTTGTCGTTGTTCAGAAACATGAAGATACTTGCTATTGTTATTGTGACTAAATCCGCTCAAAATTGACTTCTCTCCGCGTCTCACGTATCACGAATCCATTGTTCTCAAACACAGAAGGCGTACACTGTGCATAACGTTATTTCAAGGCAGGAACAGCGTATCCACAGCTCATGTTCAATAAAGTTTCCTTTTCTGACATTAATACAGCTCTACAACAGACAAAGCGTAAATGCGAGACGGAAATAAGGGACAAATTATTTTAATTACGAGCTTGAATTCCTGAAAAAATTTTTCATGCCCACTTTACTACGACGCGTTGCGAATTTATTGGCAGAGCTGTGACACAACTATTAATATTAAATGCATTCTGCCGAGCATTATAAATATTGTATGAATGTGTGGTGTCTGTTCTGTTGCACATTATATGTAAATTGAAGGTGGACAGGTGAAGAATGGAAAGGAGAGGGATCACTGCTGTAAGCTGCATTGGAACACTACGCGTAACCGGCGCACACACGACAAAATGAGCACTTTAGGCGGCCAAAAATCCATTTTCACACTTACAGATTAGGTCTAAACGTCCTTGTATTCTTCACCTCAAGTAACTGGTCCATCGCACTGCCGTAAGATATCCTTAGTTATGTTGATAATAAAGGCGTGTGAGGGTCTGACAGGCAAGTTGTATTCGAAACTCCAAAGTATTATAACGTGAATGTTTTGATCATCTCATGCGAAAATCTCAATATTTATCATGGAGGGGGAAGCCAAAGGTGTATTCATTAAATAGACAGCGTTACAATTGATTTTTTTATCCTTGTTAATAGTAAATGACGATTTTATAAAAAATATTTTTAATTAGACTTTCAAAACAAGTTCAGGTTAGTACTGCTTTCTGTCCTAAATATTTACACTTGTGCATTTGTTGACTATTAGTATTGTAAATTCTAGGAACTCAAACCAACGCATTGTGACACCAGACTCTTTTCTTTACAGGTAGTAGGAGTGGACCAAGTCACTCTGAATTAAATATGAGTAAAATTGGTTTTAGTGTTAAAAAAGGAGAACTTTTACAAACAATCACCGTCTAAGTGTGTAGAATGATTAACGACTCACATATTGGATTAATTTAGTGAATATAAACAGTCAAATGCAGTATATATAAAATTAAGTCAATTTTAAAAGTGTTTGTCTCAAAATTGCTACAAAAGTGGAAAAAAATGCAATTGGAATATGGAAAGATTTACCAAACCCAATCCAGAATGGTTAAAAACCGACTTGGTCTTGCCAGTTCTAAGCACTACAAACACGAACGAAGATTTACATTTGAAAAAACCCAGAGGAGGACCTGCAAAATATTTTGAAGAGAGCTCTCAACGATCAAAACGAAGAATAGTGCAACCAATTATTGCTGAGTCAACCCCAGTGCTTTTGTGTACTGCTGCTCAAAGCAGCCTTAATAAGAGTGGAAAAATAACAGCTGCACAAGTAGTAAACTTAGCTCTAACCACAAGCCCTCGCAGATACAAACGCAGGAAACACATTCACGAAAAGCCGTCATATTCGGTTATGAAGCCTTACTCACCCGAAGAAGCCTTAGCGCTCATTATTGACTCTGACAGGGGAAAAGAATATTATATTCATTGGCAAAAAGGGGCGAAATCTCGAGGCGCGAACATCTATCCACCTTATAATGTCATAGCACAAAAAAAGAAGCAGTGTTACCCGAGTAACATAACAATCACGGAGACCGAAGTTCAAATTGCAGTTCAAAATATTTTGGACCACACAATCAAAAGACTTGCTCATGTACAGCAGGATGTACTTCTGTTACACCACGGCCACACTGCAAACTCAGCGACTGAAGTCATCCACAAGTAGGGCCTTGCCGGTAGAGGTGGACGTTCCATTTACAAACAATGCGTTGCCAACAACTCACTGTATGGAGATACCAACATAATTCTATGTACTATAGTTTCATTGTAAATGTCAGAGGTCACAACGAATGGTAAACAGATTTTCTGGCAAAACCCAAGTCCTTCTGCGTCGAGATATGATCGCATCATTCGCCTGCAGATTGAAAAGGAGACAAAGGAATCAGTAAAACTCCATTACGAAGCAATTGAGAAACAAATATCAAGTTTGCAGCCTACTGAGGTGACCCTTGTGGATAAATCTTACACATTTATGCATCGTGCTGTATGTACAATGATGGACGGAAAAAAGTGTAATGTGCTCACAGACACTTCGTCAACACAAGATAAGTGTGCTAAGCAACACGCAAAGAACTCAACAACCTTGACTTACTTTTGCAAAAGCAATATTCTACGGCTAGTTCATTTAAGTTTAGGATATCTGTTTTACACTCATACCTTAGATGTTACGAGTACTTGTTACATATGTCATATAAACTGGAACTGAATCAGTGGCAAGCAAGAGGTAAAGAAGCCAAAGAAAATATAAAAAGAAGAAAAGAAGAAATAATCACTAAATTCTATCGTTAAATGGGATTAGTGGTAGACCAGCCCATGCATGGAGGAGGTAACTCCAATGAAGGGAATACTGCAAGAAAATTTTTTGCAGAGTCCACGAAATCTGCGACTATAACAGGTCTAGAGCCCAAAATTATACAAAGATTTGCAAACATCCTAAGCGTTTTGTCTTGTGAATTTAATGTTAATTACAGTAATTTTAAAAATTATTGCCTCGAAACAGCAAAAATCTGTTTAGAAATTTACAAGTTGTACAAAATGAGAGCATCTGTGCACAAGCTGCTAACAAATGGTGCAGACATAATAAAGGAACTACCTTTGCCTGTGGGGCTTTTTACAGAAGAAGTCTTGGGATCTAGTCACAAAGAATATAAAGGTTCAAGACTTTTCCATGCATAGAAAACTTCAAGAATACATACCAATACGGATATTGTCCACTGGATGCTGATAGCTTCAGATCCTATCATTGCCTCCAAGAGGAGGAGTCACATTAAAAAAACGAAAACCCTTTCCTAAGGAGGTACTGTTAATGTTAGAAGAACCTGTTGTGAAAATGCTTGAAGATAATGGTGACGAAGAAACAATGGATGCTGCTGCTGCTGATGATGATGATGACGACGACGGAACAATGGATGATCATGATGAGAGATACTAATCTTGTCAAGTCAGAATACACATTAACCCTAAGGTCAGAAGCCTTTCTAAGTATAAATGCACATATTACTTAACATATTTGAATTTTGGCCGCCTAAAGTGGTCATTTTGCCGTGTGTGCGGTGGTCGGAGGGCGGACGTATTTGTGTCCATTCTCATTGAAGAAGTGGGAATCATTGCCAACTAAGCCTATAGAAATGTGTGGTGTCTGTTCTTTCGGACATGTGCGAATGCACAAATACGACCGATCTCCTGCGGGAATCTCGGAAGAGCGAGTATGGAGGAAATGGACAATACGTATCCTGTACTTAACGTGGTGCGCTAAGTGCGTATAGAACTTAAGAACCACGTTCCATCATATGTTTTCGTTGGCGGCTGCCGCGCAGTTGTTATATATGATAACCAGCCGAGGACCTGCTCGGGCTGCGGCCAGAAGGGCCATGCTAGAACTGAGTGTCTGCAGCGCCGCCTCGTTCAGGTGCCCCGCAATGAACTTCCCCAACGATATACTATGACCTCTCTCACGCTAACGTATGTGGAGGCGGCACGACATGATGTGACGAATGACCAAAACCTGCTATCATTTCAAGGCGCTGCAGGCTCCGCTGGAGAGTCGGGATCGACGACGACGACACCCCAGCCAAACGGTACAGACGTTCCTGCAGCCTCTGCCCTTCGCGGCGTCGGGGGCACCCAGACGCCGTGACTATCGGAATCGGACATAGGGATTCCCGGTGGCCGAGACCGTATCGAGCCCCGCCTTCTAGTGGGCGTCGAGCCTCTGTCTCGCAAGCAAAAATCACCCAAGCGACACAAGAAGAGACGATTGTCAGCTGAAGAACGAGACAGGGATGTGTGACTGATGGAAGACATAGACTCCGTGGCCGTGTCTGCAGTTGCAATGGGATGCAGCGGCCTCATTCACCAGAAGGCGCCTGACGATAACGAACACTCTCCTACACCTGGTGGCCCTGAAAATGAGGCGCATCGGGTCGACTCCCAAAGTGGGGTTCCTGTGAAAGTGTCCATTCACCACTGATCTCTCAATCCTCTCCTGGTGACTGAGCGGACGACATGGAGGCATATGATCCACAGCACACATCGTCAACTCTTCCAGAGTCCATGGCTGACATTGCGCCCAGAGGGCCCTGCCAGTCAGGGGATCATAGTAATGCACGTCATGTGGCCGGAAGGCTGTGTAGTGTGCGAGCTCATCATGGGCTTGCACCCGTACATTGCCTCCACCACTTGATATGTCTCAGTCATACCGTGTGGGAACAGTCGATGTCAATGTTGTCCATTCCACTGTCAAGACCCGTATGTTACACGACATGATCAGAGCAGCAGACTTGGACATTGCCCTTCTCCAGCAGGTCCGTCCCGAGCTGCGTTTAGACCTATATGGCTACATCACCTACAGCCTACCATCTGGTGGTGGCGCAGAAGGAACGGCTATCCATCTCCGTGATGACATGGAAGCGACGGACGTAACATACTTGCCGAACGCGCGAGCCATCGGTCTCGCCCTTGACGTTAACGTCTATGCTCCCTCCGGTACTTCAAACCGCGGTGACAGGGACGTCTTCTATTCGGAGATGGTCGCCGTACTTTTGCAAGGAAATGTGGACCATTACATAGTGTGCGGCGATTTTAACACTGTTCTGTGGCCCAAGGACCAGATACCGCATTACGTCCCATACCCGTCTCTATAAGCACTGGTATGTGACCTCGCGCTCCACGACACATGAATCTTACATCATGGGAACCAGAGCGGATATATGCATTTTACTGGCCACTCTGCCAGTCGTCTGGACCGGATATACGTCCGCGTGACATCCGCACAGCGACGCGTGATGCAGAACTCTGGCCGACGGCCTTCACGGATCATCTCGCGTTTATCTGCACTGTCACCTTACCCCGACCACTCATCAGACGCAGCAGAGGCCCACGGACACAAAACGTCACCGTTCTTCGCGAGGAAGCGCGTCGGCAAGCAGTTACTGACACGTTGCATCGTTGTTTCAGGCGCCAACCCATGTACGCTTCCACGTTGCTGTTGTGGCTGGGATGTGTCAAACCTGCACTCAGAAAGACCCTGATGGCCTACGGGCGAGACAGAACGAACTGGCAAAGAACGACATCGGAATTTTACTACACTGCGTTGCGTGAGCTGGCGACGCAACTGCCGTCTCCCAAACGTCGGATGTCCGTAAAACGCATCAAAGCTCGTCTGCTTCGCATCAGGGCAGAGCTGCTGGAAGGTGTCCGCATCCGCGCTCGAGTGCAACACTGAATCCCAAACGAAACGGCATCAGTCTATCACATTGTGCGCGAGAGGCGCCACCGCAAACGTCAGCTCATTAGGGCCATAAACACAGAGGCAGGCGGCCGCGCAGTGACGCAAACGGACATAGCGCACACGCTCGCCCGATACTATATGACCTTGTACATGGAAGATCCGCGAAACGTACGTAATTATGACGAGATGCTGCACGATTTTTCCGCGCCTAAGGACGTGGCACCGGATGACACTCTGCTGTTGCCCATCACACCCGACGAGTTGACATCGGCCTTAGCACGTGGAGCACCGAACACATCGCCAAGGCTGGACAGTTAACCCCTGGAATTCTACTGCACTTTTTATGACCTTGTGGGTGACAAGTGGCTCCAAATGTTTTAAGAACTGATCCGCCCTGATTTCACTGTCGCCAAGGAATTCACAGAAGGCATCTCGATCCCAGTACATAAACCGAATGGTGGTTGTAGGTGGCAAGACTTTCACCCATTCACACTCCTCAACAACGACTACAAGATCTTCACCTCCACGCGCGTCTCCTCACTGCTATCGGGAAAGCCATCCACACCGATCAGACATGTTTAGGTGGTGTCAGCAACATTCATACAGCGTTAGAAACATACAGCGACGTAATTACTTTTATGGCGGCCTGCAAAATACGAGGTACCCTTCTCGCTGTCGATTTTGATCACGCATTCGACTGAGTCCATCACATCATCCTAGGTGCAACATTGGAATGCATGGGCCTCTCTCCACAGTCTGCACAGGTGGTCCTTCGTCTGATCCACGGAGCGCGTTCCCCTATGATGGTGAACTGTTACCAGTCTGGTCGCATTGTTGTTGGACGGTCCGTGCGGCAAGGATGCCCTTTGTCGGGTATATTATTTGCGGCAGCGCTTGAACCAGCCTTGCATGGTCTACAGAGGCGATTAGCAGGCATTTCCATGCGGGACGTGACCTCTGTTGTGGTCCACTCGCCGATGATGTGGTGTACCTGGCCAGATCAGATGATGAAATGCGCATAGCGCTTCAGTGGCTACGCCAGTACGGGACTGTCGCTGGGAGCGTCATCAACGTGAAGAAGACAAAATACAAGGATGTCGGGGGGGGGGGGGGGGGGGGCTTTTCCACTTAACGGCGGTGTCCTTTGACAGGGTGCCCGTACTCAAATGCTTAGGAGTGCAGTTCTATAGCAATGTTCGCCTCACGGCTGTGGCCACGTACCGCCGGCTATTAAACCAGACACGTGCTCTGATACAGGACAACAAATTACGTCGAATGGACATGTTTATTTATTTATTGCCAAATTATAGACCTGTTACCTGATTTTTTTGAAAAAGGTCGTACATCTTACAATTTTCGTTGTTCATCTTTCTGCAGTTTTCCTTTCTTTTGTTTCATCTATAACATTTATGAAGAATAATACTTTTCAAAATAACAATAATTTAAGCTTGAAATATAAATAAAATTTTGTTGTTTTTAAGAAGGATATAAAAAGTTTATAGGATAGAGGAGAGATTTGTTAGTACCATCACCGAATGTGACTGATGATGAATACCTCGGAATGATTTCTTCGAGCCGTTGACCGCCAGTCTCTCTCTCTGACACACACACACACACACACACACACACACACACACTCACACACAAATGGCTGTCAATAGAGAAATAGTATTGCTTATCCTGTTTTTATTAAACGTATGTTTTAACTTGAGGTACCCATCCGTGTACAGCATTCGGTGATTTCTTGGCTAGATCGCCAACACCTTATGCTTATTTACTGTCACATCTCGGCACAGTTTACGCTTTTACTGTGGGTATCGCTGTCCACCCTCTGGAGATTGTTGTTACGTTGCACACAGGCATGTCTGTTATGTCGTGTCCGCATGTACTCCTCATTTGCTGTTTTCGAAATACTGTTTGTCAATACGTTTAATTGCGCCCGTTGTTCTTCGTCTCTTATTACTGTGTATATATCTACGTCTCTATCTGTGTAGTCTAAGTGTAGTGTATGTCAATTGTTCGCGTATTGCCCGCAGGAAAAGGCAGTGTGTTCTGAGGGACCATCTTCCCCGTATGTGCATATAGGTGTCTGCCTCAGACTGACACGGCTTAAGTGCGTGGTATAAGGTCCTTGTCCGGTTAAGAAATGTACAATACTGCGGCTGGGATCGATATGTTTCATTCTCAACTGCTCCCT
The DNA here is from genome assembly GCF_021461385.2 of Schistocerca piceifrons. Classification (NCBI taxonomy): domain Eukaryota; kingdom Metazoa; phylum Arthropoda; class Insecta; order Orthoptera; family Acrididae; genus Schistocerca; species Schistocerca piceifrons. The sequence goes on from NC_060140.1 coordinate 329,972,297, forward strand.
TAAGTAAGGGAGGAAGTCGTGCAGTCTACGTCCCTTATCACTTACATCCCACTCACCGTGCCGTGTATCCAAACGCCAACTTTTAAAGTGACATAGCATCTCTATCGGCACACGTTATTGTGTGTACCTTATCTAGTCTCACCATCTTTAACCAGTACCCTGCAGCTCTGTATTTGATCGTGATATCTATGGGGCATATTCCGTGCACAACACATTGCATCGGTTGAGGTGGTGCCGAAGGCTCCAGAGAGGCTAAGTAGGACACTTCTCTGCCCTCGTCTGATCGATGCTTTGTTGGTGATCACGTTCAGTTATGTGCCCATGTGCTAGCTGTGAAGCTGAGTACTGATTCGAACAGCGCACGGTGGTATGTCAGTACGACTGGTAGAGGTAATCTTTACAGTTTTGAATTTAGCCTCACCAGTTTGTGTAGTATTTTTTTCTGCTTTCTCTGTTGTTAGACTTATGTGTTCGTGGAAATTCAATTTTTCATCTATGTGTGTCCCAAGATAGCGCTTAATATGTGCTCGTTTGATGTTTGTGTCCCCAATTTTAACCGAAGGATTCCTTTGGATTGATCATTTCAGTAATGTGTATATTGTTTTGTTTCGGCTATCCTGAGTGTATCGTTCTGACACCATTGTGTAATTGTTTGTAGTATTCCACTGGCTTCTGACTGGGCTCTGTTGTTTGAAGTGATTACAACTAATAGGTCATCTGCGTAGGCAACAATTCGGCTTAGATACTGCTCGTAAAAGCTTTATAGAAACTCCTCGCCGGTAAGTGTATCTGCACGTGACATACTGCCACGAGTGGCTTGCGTTTTCGTGGTCCTTCACAGACAGTGGCGTGCAGTTCTTTAGTCTTTTCTATTATTTATCGAAAATCCTCCTGTGTTTCCGTTTCTACTATAGCTTCACTCTGGGTGATTCTGATTGACTTGATATGTATATTATCTTTCCTGGGATTTATGTTCTTTGTGATAGTCTGCCTAACAGCTTTGGCGTCTTGATTTGCTATCGATTTGATGTATAGGGTTGTGGCCTGTTTTGTTTTAGCCTGTTCTATTCTTCGAGCCTCTTTGGTTTTGGGCTCTATTGTTAAGACGGCAGCATATGTCAGTGACTGTGCTTGTGTTTGTGTTTGTGGTTGTTGTGTTGTTGTGTGACTTTATTGGTTAACCCTCCAATTTGTTGTAGCAAATCTTGGTTTGCTACACTGAGTTCCCTATCTTCGTCCTCTAATTTCTCAGCCTTCTCTTGCAACGTTTGTATTTGTAAGTCTTTGACTGGATTCGATGATCTCTTTAATTCAAGTCTTAATCGCCTATTTTCCTCGTTTAGGCAGGACTGCTTAGCTTCAAGGCTAGTTATTTGGAAAGCTGAGGGAAACACTTTGTCTCTAATGACGGTTAACAGAGCAGATGAAGCATGCTTTAGCTTTTAACCAAGCTCCTACGAACATGTCATGTCAAGACCTATCTTATCTCCAAACTGAACTATTTTTCGCATGCCCTTCCCTTGACGGTTACCATGACCGACAAATTTCAGGCAGCATCCGGACGTTTCCTGAGCACCGGTCCTGTTTTTAAAGTCCGATACGCCACCCTGACTCTGCCGCAGCTGACGGGCGGTATCGGTTTAATTCATGTCTATAACCGTGCGCGATCGCTTTATCTCAATACTGTGCGTCACATGTGGACCTCTCCCCACGCTAATCTGACGACCACCTTGTTATCTGAAGTGGCACCACACTCTCTGCATTCCCCGGTTTCTGTAGGACACATGGCACCAGCACTCGCCCACATCAGAGTTCTTTATTGCCCACAGCTACTTAAGATGAGACCTTCCGCTGACACGGATGCCCAGCACAAAAGACTATTATCGCCTTTATCAACAGCAGCAGCCTGTCAATACAGGCCGGCCGCTGTGGCCGAGCAGTTCTAGGCGCTTCAGTCCGGAACCGCGCTGCTGCTACGGTGGTTCGGATCCCGTCTCGGGTGTGGATGTGTGTGTTGTCCTTAGGTTAGTTAGGTTTAAGTAGTTCTAAGTCTAGGGGACTGATGAGCTCAGATGTTAAGTCCCACAGTACGGAGAGCCATTTTGTCAATACGGTTGCAAACGGACATCCCGAAGTTGGCTGGAACACAGTGTGACGAGCAGTACACACGCCCTTTCTACCTACGACGGTGCGTTCATTGTGGTACGTGGTTGTGAATGGGAAGTTCGCTACTCGTCAGAGGCTACATTCCATTCACCTGACGGACGGCCTCTAGTGTCCGACATGCTCAGTCGTTGACTCGGATGCACACCGCCTGACTTGAGCCACGACCAACGACTGCTGGCTACTCACGCAGCGCGTGCTGGCATTATTCATATGGCGATTGCTGGAGTCTATCTCCCCTGATGATATATTGCGCCCTGACGGCGTATACTTTCCACAGACCAGGACGAACGCTCTTAACTGGCTAAAAGGTATTGCCCTTTACCACATATTTCGTGATGCTCACAAAGGCACACTCGACTTTTGGTCCCTACTGATGTCGACACATACATTCTTCAGCCGCCACTCGAAGTACAGACCCCACTTCGCTAATTATTTAGGTTCGTTATTTGTGGACATTCCTGCTCACTGGGGCGTGCCGGATACGAGATGCTGCAACTGAAGAAGAATACTAGAGCATAATGATCCACCACGGACGGAATAGGGGGGGAACCCCTACCAACAAACGAGAAGACGACTCGGACGCTCAGCTAAGGCAGTTGTAGGACCTTTTCTTGATAAAACAAAATTAATTCCATAGATAAATTTAAAAAATAAAATAAAAATAAATAAAACAACATAGACAAAACCGCTATATCCTCTACCTGATCCTTCGATCCTAAAACTCGTTGCGTGGGTATGGCGACGGGATGGCCAGGCCTCGGGTTTCCACCCCTGTCCTACCCATAGGCCTACTCCTGCAGCGGTTCCTTAAGGAAAAAAAAAAAAAGAAAAGGAAGAGGTCCCAGATTCGAATCCTGGTCCGATACATACCGGGTGATCAAAAAGTCAGTATAAATTTGAAAACTGAATAAATCACGGAATAATGTAGATAGAGAGGTACAAATTGACACACATGCTTGGAATGACATGGGATTTTATTAGAACCAAAAAAATACAAAAGTTCAAACAATGTCCGACAGATGGTGCTTCATTTGATCAGGACAGCAGTAATTAGCATTACAAAGTAAGACAAAGCAAAGGTGATGTTCTTTAGAGGAAATGCTCAATATGTCCACCATCATTCCTCAACAATAGCTGTAGTCGAGGAATAATGTTGTGAACAGCACTGTAAAGCATGTCTGGAGTTACGGTGAGGCATTGGCGTCGGATGTTGTCTTTCAGCATCCCTACAGATGTCGGTCGATCACGATACACTTGCGACTTCAGGTAACCCCAAAGCCAACAATCGCTCGGACTTAGGTCTAGGGACCTGGGAGGCCAAGCATGACGGAAGTGGCGGCTGAGCACACGATCATCACCAAACGACACGCGCAAGAGGTCTTTTCAGCGTCTGGCAATATGGGGTGGAGCGCCATCCTGCATAAACATCGTACGTTCCAGCAGGTCTTTATCAGCCGGGCAGGGGATGATGCGATTCTGTAACATATCGGCGTACCTCTCACGCGTCACGGTAGCAGTTACGTTTTGCTGTCCAGCGCCATCTGTCGGACATTTTGTGAACTTCTTTTTTTTTTTGTTCTAATAAAACCCCTTGTCATTCCAAGCATGTGTGTCAATTTTTACCTCTCTATCTACATTATTCCGTGGTTTATTAAGTTTTCAAATTTATATAGACTTTTTGATCACCCGGTATTTTCACTCGTCGCCATCGAGTCCGCTTAACTTCCCAATGCAACTGATAGCAATGATCCCTCTCCTTTCCTTTCTTCCCCCTTCTCCACTTTCAATTTACATACAATTATAAATATTCTCGACGTTGTAATAGCTCTGTGTGGCTCAATGGGCGTATACATGTTTTTCAACTGATGGCCGTTTCGGGGAGTTGCTTGTCCGTAACCTACTCTACTTATCCAACATTGGAAAGGGGGCCTATAGTTTAACGTGGAATCCGATCCATGAGTCGTTTCTGAGGGCTCCTCACGTCATTGAGAGGTGGAGGCTAGATTAAAGGTAGCTGAAAATTTCTGTGATCCGACAGGGCTTCAATTCCACGACATCTCGGTTTGCAAACAAGCGCTGTACCTCGACACGGGCGTATTCGACTTCCTTGCTATTTATTGCTGGCTAATTCAATAAAATTTGCTGTATACTGTCTGGCTCGGGGTGCCCGAAACATACTACTCAGAATGGAGGCACCAATTCTCCTTTTCTTATCTTGTCTTACACAGTTTTAACTATCACTACGCCGACAAAATTTCTTATTTTGTTGAGGAATATTCTCAAAGTATTTTGTTTCAGCAGACCTATGGTCTCCGCCTCATTACAGAGTAATTACATTTTGTTTCATTTCTTACACCCATTTATTTTTGTAGCTGTATCGCACTGAAAATACCTTCATGACAGAGAAAATGTTGACGGCATGTGCGGTGTGTTTGGACACGAAATTGTTCCGTTCACTCTCAGTACTTCGTGTTGACAACAGTAATGCACACTTGACTCTTTACCCTCAAACTTGCATTCAGTACTGGTCCGTTCTGTCTCGAATTTGTTTTTCCGACAGTGTTGTACGTTAACTGTCTCTGCACACACTACCGCGATCATGGCAATCGACGTTTAGAGCAATAGCTATGAAGCACCAGCTCAGAATTTGTTGTGTACTCTTTTGTGTTTTATGTTTTCGTGATTACATGTTACAGACATTTGCTGATGTGAAGGTATTTGCACAGAAACAAATGTAATTGGAGCAACACACGGAATAAATAATAATTACGTTGTTACTCCGTAACGAGCCACCGGCCACACGGCTCTCTTGTAATGAAATACTCAGAAAATGCGACGTGGCACAGTAATTAGCACACTGGATTCACATTCGGGAGGACGACGGTTGAAATCCCCGTCCGGCCATTCAGATTTAGGTTTTCTGTGATTTCTCTGAATCGCTGCAGGCAAATGCTGGGATGGTACCTGTGAAAAGGGCACGCCCGATTTCCTTCCCCATCCTTTCGTAATCCGAGCTTATGCTCCTTCTCAAGTGACTACGCTATCGACGATACGTTAAACCCTAATCTTCCTTCCTTACTAATAAAATATTCCTGAACAACCTTTGAAATTTTGTCGGTAGAGATTAGGTTCACACTGTAGACTGTTATTTTCAAAGATAGTAACGTATGGCCATAGCTTTCGTCACGTACTGTTCCATAATATTTGAAATACAATCATCCCGTTTCTTTCTTTGTAGATAAAATACGGTAAAAGTTGGCAAAAGCACTTCACTCCATCATAGTGTCAGTGGTATTTCAGCGCTGTAACATGTGGGGTCACTTAAAGCAGATACACTTTGTGACGATTCTGCTTACATCACAAAAACGTTTTTGCTATTGAATATGAATTCGTGCAGCAGAAAGATGAATTAAGGAATCGTAGAGAAAGTACCTCAGTACACACTGCACTGTCTGACAGTATAAAAAATGCTAACATTAGAGAAGAACTTGAAGTGGTAAATTTAAATGAATATATTAAGGAATACAATAACAATATGCAGAACCAAGTCACAAGAACAGAAAGCGATACATTGCTAAAATTAATGATGAATTATTAAACAAAGAGCAGAAGATGTCTATGTAGTCGTAGGAAAATCTGAATAATTTCAACCAACAGGCAACTGCCTAAATACAAAAAGAGGAATAAGAAGAACTTTTGTCAGAAAAGCAGTTAAGTTATGCTAGATATTGTGAGAAACAGGATATGCATAAGCTCACACCATACGTGTGAAGATCAAGAGGTGAAGTTCGTTTCTTTTACATTTTGTAACAATTTAAACTTTCCGCTGACAGTTCGTGGAAGTAATTTTTTCAATGTCTATGACTATATAAACATGTCCACTGTTATCAGCCATTGGCAAAAAGAGAGAGCGAAAAAATTAGTGAGACACGATTTGTTGTACCTATCTTCTTCCACCATATCGTACCTTCTGATAGGTGTGCGAATAATATGCTGCATACTTCCTTTGGAGTGTAAACAGTTAACAAAAAGATCTACAGTTATTTCTTGAAGGGCAATGTAGGAGCACAAATCGCCAATTCCTCTACTCCACTATTACGATGTGATGTTGATCATAAAATAATTCCTATTATAGGAGGGCTTGATCATACCGTTGTTGAACAATCGCTAGAATCAATCATAACATCTAAAGTCTAGGGACATCCATTCGAGACTCTGTTAGGAGCAACGAGTTCTTTTATCTAGATGTAGTGTATTGTATATCGGACTGCACTTCACCGAAAAAGTACTGAAGCAGCATAGTTCGACGACGAAGGATGTGGATTACAAAGTGGTTCAAAGGGCACTGAGCAGTATGGGACTTAACTTCTGAGGTCATCAGTCCCCTAGAACTTAGAACTATTTAAACCTAACTAACCTAAGGACATCACACACATCCATGCCCGAGGCAGGATTCGAAACTGCGACCGTAGCGGTAGCGCGGTTCGAGACTGACGCGCCTAGAACCGCTCGACCACACCAGCTAGCGATGTGGATTACACAAAACTTGTTCTACTACCTCTTGAGTATTGTTTATCAGGGACCTTTATCAGCTTAGATAATCTGAGGAGGTTGGAAGTATCAAAATAATGGTTTCACAATTTGTCACGGATCTGCTTAGTCACAGAAATGTTAACAATCTTCAGTGTCTGACGCTACTGAAAAGGTGAAGTGCATTGCATAAATAAGTAGTACTAAAAGACCTAGAACCTACTTTTAAGACGAATCAATATATTGTTTGCCGCACACTTCTCAAAAACGACCACGATATAAAATTTGAGAAATTCGGTTTGATAAGTGGGCGTGCCGTCTTTGAGAGTAATTTGAAAGGTGGTAAATGATACTACAGGACACCCTTAACCATACACTATATGGTGGCCTCTGGAACCAGCTAGCTCCCGTTATTATTCCGCTCAAAGGAACCCCCCCCCCCCCACCCCCCTCAACCCAATAATTTTGTTCGCGTCATCTATAGTACAGGTAAGAAAAGTGGTAATGTGCTGAATTGGTTTTGTACGTTTGTACCTATTTATGTTTTATTGTGTTACATGTTTGTTAATTATGCGACATCCAAAGCAAAAGAAGACGTCTTAATAAGCCGAGGCGTCCACCAACAGCAGTTAAAAGGCTGGTTGAAGCATCTGGTGGGAAACTCAGAAATCAATTGAGCAAATGCGTCCCGGAGAATATCCAAGAAGAAATGAATGATTATAATACTTACTAATCATTAAAGGTACTGATAAAAGGTCATTCAACGATGCTGGTGGTTATTGGAAAGGGGCCAAATTAAACGAATTGAGAGATGTTTAGTGTTTGCTTTTCTGACCGGACGTGTCTATTGGTAGGAAGCGCATATTTTAGAATTACGTGAGGGTACTAGCGAACAGCAGAACATGTTTTGCCCTAAGTTTTGTGTGACTAGCTACTGAACATTTGTATTTGTAATTTATCCAAAATATTGGTAAGACTTAGTTCAGACAGACAGCACCTAAAGTGGTAGAGAACCATTATTTTTATTTTGAGGGCAAAAAGTGGTCTCTTCAGCTAAATACTATTTCTTTAATACTTTTCCTAGAGAACAAACGAGGCAAAGACAGTAAGAACAGCGGGAAGAGTACAGGATTTCAGAAGTACAGTCCACTGTAATGGGGATGTATTAAAACTGTAAGTGTTGTGTGTTTTTTAAATGAAACTTGAGAGATGAATATTTGCTGAGTCACACGTTAAAGTAATTTTAATTAAACTGCATGGTCAGTAAATTGCATTGAAAGCTGGTGCAATCGATGAAGTTGAGATTTAAGACCTCTACACCAATTAAAATAATTTGTACGAATTTTAAGTGACCAAAAGAATTTCAGCCAAATGGCAAAGATTAGTTTGAGTATTGTGTTGTCATTTATTAATTTATTTTAAGACAAGGTCAGCCTAAGTTCTTCATTTTACTTCATTTGTTGTAAGTGCTGCGATGTTGTAAGGTGTCCTATTTTAGGATAGTACTCTAATCCGGGATAGATGGATATTTGTCCTCTGGATAGTGCTTCCGCCGTTTTAGTATCCTGTTAATCAAAAAGCACACCACTCGCGCACCGTGCTTGTAGTTCATTATTTAATATATCTTGCATTTCAACGTAATGCTTTGTACATAATATGTAAGAAGCTGCATGGAAATTAGTTTGATATATTATTATTATTTAGTAGTGATATATCACATTTAATAGCAATAATTCATTACATGATTCGGTAGTACAGCCTCGTTTGGCAAGTAGCACTGATGCCTGATCTCGAATACTGCTACAGCGCCTGATTTCGACCATACAAAAACTGGGCCCCTGTAAAGATTTCAGAAGGTCTGGCAAGAGAAGGAAGTGTTGGACAGAGAAAAAATACGAAGAAGGCACTGCTGCGACAGAGAAACATGGCTGGAGAACTACAAATGTGAAAACTGTAAATGATAGCCTCAGTGTAGTTGCAAGGTTACTAATAATATAATCAAACTTATACTATCTCAACATCACTTTTTTGTAATAAAACAATATTCCTATAGCTCTACAGTCTTGAATTTTCCTTATGGTATAACCCTACCCGAAATTAGGAACGCCACTGTCCTAAACTGCGCACCCTTTTAGTACAATCTCAAAAATGCCCAAGTTTCTTTGATAAAAATTATGAAACACACTGAAGAGCAAAAGAAACTGGTGTAGGAATGCGTATTCAAATACAGAGATGTGTAAACAGGCATAATACGGCGCTGCTGTCGGAACACCTATATAAGACAACAAGTGTCTGCCACAGTTGTTAGATCGGTTACTGCTGCTTCATCTCCGAGGTAGTGATGAAGTGGGGATTTTCTCCTACGACAATTTCACTAGTATATCGTGAATCCAGTACAACATCAAATCTCTGACATCGCTGCGGCCGGAAAAAGATTCTACAAGAACGGGACCAACGACGACTGAAGAGAATCGTTCAAAGTGACAGAAGTGCAACCCTTCCGCGGATGGCTGCAGATTTGAACGCTGGGCCATCAACAAGTGTCAGCGTCCGTACCATTCAACAAAATTTCATCGATGTGGGCTTTCGGAGCCGAAGACCCACTCTTATACCCTTGCTGACTGCACGACACAAAGCTTTACGCCTGGTCTGTGCCCGCCAACACCGACATTTGACTGTTGTTGTCTGGAAACATGTTAACTGGTCTGACGGGTCTCGTTACGCTTTGCATCGAGCGGATGGACGAGTACGGGTATGGAGACAGCCTCATGAATTCATGCACCCTGCATGTCAGCAGGAGACTGTTCAAGCCGGTGGAGGCCCTGTAATGGTGTGGACCGTGTGCAGTTGGAGTTATATGGGACCTCTCATACATCTAGATACGACTCTGACAGGTGACACATACGTAAGCATCCCGTCTGGTCACCTACATCCATTCATGTCCATTGTGTATTCTGACGGACTTGGGAAATTCCAGCAGGGCAATGCGACGCCCCACACTTTCAGAATTGCTACATAGTGTCTCCAGGAATACTCCTCTTCTGAGTTTAAACACTTCCGCTGTCCGAAACTCTCCAGAGATGAAAATTATTGAGCATATCTGGGATGCCTTGTGACATGCGGTTCTGAACAGATCTCCACTACACTCGTACTCTTACGGATTTATTGAAGGCCCTACATGATTCATGGTGTCAATTCCTCCAGCACTACTTCTGACACTAGTCGAGTCCATCCCTCACCGAGTTATCGCTCTTCTGTGTGCTTGCGGGAGCCATGCACGATAATAGGCTGGTGTACCAGTTTCTTCGTCTCTTCAGTGAATAATCTGTTGACTCTCGCTATAAAAGGTTATATAATAATCAAAATCAATTACGTTTTACTTACATCAGTAATTTTCGGAGAACTTCCAGCTGATTTTTAACCAACCATATCCTCATATTTCCTTAACTCTCCAAAAATAAGTGATATTACTCTACGGACGTGATTTTAGAGAAGGGTAATGATTGTCCTCACATTATTAAAATTTCTACCAGCACACTCTAAGTCGTTCTTGGATTTAGCTTGAAACTGTTCGTCCAGATGCGTTCAATTTGGGCTGAGTGATGGCAAATGCGCAAATTAATTTTACACAATTGTAGCTGCTCGCTAGCAGCATCGCTGGTTTGTTGAAAACAAAAAAGAAACCAGTAGTGATACTTGAACAGGCGACAATAAGGTCTCACGCCCCTCGTAATACCAATAAACGATCGGTTATTAATAAAGATATTTTATTAATTCTGATACGTCAAGAAACGCTATCAGTGATTAAACAGCTGCTTAGTCACACATCTGCTAGCGTAAAAGACGATCACATTACCGATAACTCTGTTACTACCCGAAGCTGTATTCGTTATCGGTTTAAAACCGTTGAGTTGGCCTTCTTGGCGTGATAGGCCGCGTTGTACGATTCTAAAGAGATGTGGGACCCTGCAAGCTCCAGAGAAGTAGTACAATTAGGACTGAAAAATACGACGTATTTTCACAGGAGACCTCGCAAGCTGCATTACATAATAGTTATGGAGAAATCAGGATCGTTCTAGAGAATATCAATGTGCTATTGTAGTTAAAAGATACAAGAAAATAAATATAATATTATAGCCAAGTTTCATCCGCTTTAGTGGAACACACAGAAAGGTGCGGTGCAAGAATACCAGTATGAACATAATTCAATGTAATTTCAGTATCGTGCAATAAATTTTAATAATAGTGCTTAGGGCAACATTACCTTAATAACAAGTATTTTACTGGCTATTTACGTATCTATCTTAGATAAACGTTTAGAAGATAAACAATAGTCCCGAAAAGCAACTTTCCCTCGTTCTGCATACATTTATTCATGTCGTGCGGTATTCGTTCCAGGTATAGTAAGTAATGCGGCAGAGAAGATGTGTTCCGGTAAATGGCAACGAGAAGAAAACAGGCAAGATTTAAATGAGTGCTCCTCTGTCCTCCATTCGCCGTAACCGTAGCTGTGCGTCATCGAATGTCGGCCAAGGAAAGATCCTCTTAACCGCTATTAAGAGCTATTACGTATGTAAATCACTTGCATGCAAATTTTCCTAAACGCGCTTTACGTAACAATAAATAAAAATCTCTTAGCTACTGGGTCTCGTCTCTTTTCGTGACATTCATAAACAGCAGCACACCCTTTTTCTGAATGATCTCACGTGACATCGTTCGAAACGTCAGAGACAGGCGTTAAATTGCTGCATACAACGTAGGCACATGGCTTACGTCAATGTGGGGACACATCCGACGGCGAAAAAATTAGTTGTCAAGCAGATGTGGCTAATCCCTTCTATTTTACATACCGTTATTGAGAAAAACGTTTTTCTCTTGCGACAGTGACTTATTCTCTCTGGAGGTGGGAAGACGGCCACTGCTAATACCGGAAAACATTCGATAATAAATAAGAAATTTTCTTCCACGAAATATTACTTTATTCAGTAAGTGTTACAAACTTACTACTTATGATTTATAATACTAACAAAAGGATGTTGCACATTAAGGCAAATATCACCCAATCACGCCTGTTACAACGTATTATTAAATACCAATCTAAAGATGAATTAAGCTCTGCATTCACAGCACAGGTACCCTTAAAATGTATGAACGACCACAACAATACCTCCCACCTAAAGAGGTAGTACTTTCTAAAGTTTGTTACAGTATTACCAGCCACTTATCACGTCTTCTTATCAAAGTATCCCCATCTGGATTGGAATCTCCATACCTTCCCCTTCCTTCACTTACTTACATCACTTGTTTTCTCCAGTCCTCTCTCTGGCTCCCTCTTCACTTTATCTTTCGTGGCTGCAGTTCTCATCCTCTCCTTGGTCAATTATCTTGTCTGGTTCTCCGTATGTGTCCATACAAAGGGAGAATGTTTTCCCGAACCTTTCAGGGAAAGAAGAATGAAATGCTGAACTAGGATCTGAAACCTGCTTTACAGAATGCAAGACTTAGCCATTGAGCCGACTCGGGCGATTCAAATCCTTCAAAAAATGGTTCAAATGTCTGTGAACACTATGGGACTTACCATCTGATGTCATCAGTCCCCTAGAACTTAGAACTACTTAAACCTAAGTAACCTAAGGACATCACACACATCCATGCCCGAGGCAGGATTCGAACATGCGATCGTAGCCACGCGGGATTAGCCGAGCGGTCTAAGGCGCTGCAGTCATGGACTGTGCGGTTGGTCCCGGCGGAGGTTCGAGTCCTCCGTCGGGCATGGGTGTGTGTGTTTGTCCTTAGGATAGTTTAGGTAAAGTAGTGTGTAAGCTTAGGAACTGATGACCTTAGCAGTTAAGTCCCATAAGATTTCACACACATTCGAACATTTTTCTGCAAACGTAGCGGCCTCGCGGTTCCAGAATGAAGCGCCTAGAAGCGTTCGGCCACAACGGCCGGCCCAAATCCTTCAGTCAACAGATAATACATATCTGTTATCTTCAGCATCTCCTGAAACCTGTTTTAATAATGAACTGTTCAATCTGCAGGCATTAAATTTCTTCTGATGCCACCATCTGAAAACATACCTTATTATTTCTTAAACCTACAGGCAATCTAGACTATCTAATCTATAAAATACTAGTCTTTACCCAAATAAAAAATGGATTGTAAGTGTTTTATGACAAAAATATTTTCACTAAATGAACAGTGGTAATGTCTGATTTCTTAAACGGTTGGTTAACTTCATCAATTAGTGTTGAAAGAGTAAAATATTCTATTTAACTAAATCACTGGACAGCCGATTCTTATTTCCTCGCTCGAAACCAGCGAATAGTTTGGTAGGTCTTCCTGTAACTACTAGCTAATTTTTTCTGCCATTCATTAAAGCAAAGTTCAAAATAATAATCCATGTCTCTAACAATAAATAAAGTAATTATATATAAAATTATCAATATTGTGGCGGAATTAGTTCAGATCTTAGTCCGTCTTACAAAACGGCATATTTTTTTTTTTTTTTTTTTTTTTTGATACAGTCATTTTTATGACCGAAACTAGTTGTTCCTATCCACAAGTCGCTGTGGTTCTGTCTGGTTAAATGAAAAGAAAGAAGGGAAACAGAAAGCACACGTATTGGATATATGTCCTAATCTCCTTCGCCCTCCTGTCTCTGTCCATCTCCTCTTCCATCTCTCTTTATCCATCTCCTCCTCCCACCTCCTCTATCTGTCCGTGACCTCCTCCCCACTCTCTCTTTCCATCTTCTCCTTTACGCACTCTGTATCCATTTCCTCCCACCCATCTTTCCTTCTCCTAATCCTCCCTCCCTCTCTCTGACTTTCAGCCTTGTCCATTGGTACTACAAACTCAGCAGTTATGATCATAAACCAGTAAGATGTAAATATAAATTTCCTGTTTGGTAGCTTATATGTGTCCACATGTTTATTACAGCAACGTGTAAGACTTTGAAGTAATTCGTTCGAGTCCTTTCCGAGGTTTCCAGTAACAATATATATATATATATATATATATATATATATATATATATATATATACAGGGTGATTCACCTAACGTTATCGCTGGATATATTTCGTAAACCACATCAAATACTGACGAACCGATTCCACAGACCGAACGTGAGGAGAGGGGCTAGTGTAATTGTTTAATACAAACCATACAAAAATGCACGGAAGTATGTTTTTTAACACAAACCTACTTTTTTTTTTAAATGGAGCCACGTTAGTTTTGTTAGCACATCTGAACATATAAACAAATACGTAATCAGTGCCGTTTGTTGCATTGTAAAATGTTAATTACATTCGGAGAACCGAGCGAGGTGGCGCAGTGGTTAGACACTGGATTCGCATTCGGGAGGACGACGGTTCAATCCCGCGTCCGGCCATCCTGATTTAGGTTTTCCGTGATTTCCCTAAATCACTCCAGGCAAATGCCGGGAAGGTTCCTCTGAAAGGGCACGGCCGACTTCCTTCCCCATCCTTCCCTAATCCGATGAGACCGATGATCGCGCTGTCTGGTCTCCTTCCCCAAAAACAACCAACCAACCAACAACATCCGGAGATATTGTAACCTAAAGTTGACGCTTGAAACCTCCGACGTTCAGTTGCGTGTTGTAACAAACACGGGCAACGGACGGCGAGCAGCATCTGAAGGGACATGTTTACGATGACGACCGTGTTTACGAGTGTGGCTGTAGTGCACTGTTGTGGTTTGGTCTAGCTGTCGCAGTGTCCGCATGTAGCGCTTGCTGCTATTGTTATTCTGCATTCGTCTCCACACGCAGACCAATTGTAGTACACCGTGTTACCTGACGTCTGTGATAGTGTAGCGTTGTAGGAACTGTGACCATGGTGTATTCGAACTCTGGAAAGGCGGAGATGACACTCATCTATGGCGAGTGTCGACGAAATGCAGCTGAAGCCTGCAGGGTGTATGGAGAACGGTACCCGGACAGAGAGCATCCAACGTGCCGCACATTGCAAAACATCTACCGCCAACTGTATGCAACAGGTATGGTCGTAGCACGCAAACGGGTCCGTAACAGGCCCGTCACAGGAGAAGCGGGTGCAGTTGGTGTGTTAGCTGCTGTTGCCATGAACCCACACATGAGTACACGGGACATTGCGAGAGCCGGTGGACTGAGTCAAAGTAGTGTCATGCGCATACTGCATCGTCAACGCTTTCACCAGTTTCATGTGTCGCTACATCAACAATTAAATCGTGATGACTTTAATCATCGAGTGCAATTCTGTCAATGGGCATTAACAGAGAATGCGTTGCACTTCAACCTGTTTACCGATGAAGCGGGTTTCACAAACCACGGGGCAGTGAATCTACGGATCATGCATTACTGGTCCGTGGACAATCCTCGCTGGCTCAGACAGGTAGAGCGACAGCGACCGTGGACTGTAAATATATGGTTCGGAATCATTGGCGACCACCTCATTGGTCCTCACTTCATTGCAGGGGCCCAAACAGCTGCAACATACATCGCGTTTCTACAGAATGATCTGCCAACGTTGCTCGAAAATGTCCCACTGGAAACGCGTCGACGTATGTGGTATCAGCATGATGGTGCACCTGCACATTCCGCAATTAACACTAGGCTGACCCTTGACAGGATGTTCGACGGGCGTTTCATAGGACGTGCAGGACGCATTAATTGGCCAGCCCGTGCTCCTGATCTTACACCTCTGGACTTCTTTCTGTGGGGTACGTTAAAGGAGTATGTGTACCGTGATGAGCCTAGAACCCCAGAGGATATGAAACAACGTATTGTGGCAGCCTGCGGCGACATTACATCAGATGTACTGCGGCGTCTACGACATTCATTACGCCAGAGATTGCAGTTGCCTGCAGCAAATGATGGCCACCACATTGAACATCTATTGGGCTGGCATGTCGGGACACACACTATTCCACTCCGTAATTGAAAACGGAAACCACGTGTGCACGTGCACCTCACCCCTCATGGTAATGTACATGTGCGTCAGTGAAAAAGACCAATAAAAAGGTGTTAGCATGTGGACGTAATGTGCTGTTCCAGTCTCTTCTGTACCTAAGGTCCATTGCTTTCTTGTTGCTAGGTGGGGTCGCTTCAGAGATATGAAGGTCGACTTTGTTTTTTTTAAATGGGATGTTATAGTTTGGAACTTATTTTCTGATAGCGCCTATCGAGGCGAATCGAATGATGTTCAACATTAAGGTCATTGAAGGTCAACGAAGGTCACAAAGGTGGCATGAACGTCAATTTACTGAAGGTGGTCGAAGTAATGACCATTGGTATCACTACAATGCTGCAATCTTCTTATCATGGATTGAGTGGTATTCTATATCACTTCGGCACTTATCGAAGCACACGCTCTGACAATTCTCTCTCGCATATCTTCAGTTGTCGTTGGAAAATCTTTAGAAACAATGTCTTTTACGAAACCCTACTAGAAATAATCCAGGGGCGTCAAATCTGACGAACGAACCGGCCACGACACATCTCCTCCGGGTCCAATCGAACGATTTGGGAATTGTCTCTGCAACTCATTTCTACCCGTCAGCGAGAAATGTGCCAGACACCCATCGTGTTGACACCACGTTCTGTTCCTTGTTCCTAAAGGTATTTCTTCCAATAACAGACCTAATGTTTCTCCCAGGAATGTGGTGTACTTCCCACCATTAACATTTCCTTCGATGGAATAGGGACCTATAATTCTATCCTCCAGAATCCCACGGTTTTTGGAGTGCAACTTTCTGCGATCAACGCGGATTTGTAGTTCTCCGATAGTGCATGTTATGCAAATTAACATTTCCATAGTTTGTGAATGTAGCCTAAAACTAATAAATGTGTCATCCCTCTAATTATGAAGATGAGCCCATCTGCAGAATTCAATGTGACAGATACAATCTGTACCAGTGGATGCTGATATGGTAAGGATGATATTTATGGCGATGCAGAACACGAACAACACTACTCTGGCTCATGCCATATTCCCTTGTGATTTGACGCGAACTAATGCAAGGATCTCGAACCACAGTGGCAAGAGTACCAATGTTCATTTCCTCGTTAGTAACTTTCCTTTGCCGGATATGTTTTCGATGCGTTACAGATCCAGTTGTTCTCATTTTGTCATACACATATTTAAATGTACGACATGTAGGTGAGTACGTTGAGGATATCTTTCAGCATTTCAGTCTCTAGCTCTCACTAAATTTCGTTGACTTTCTCCGTACATGAGAAACATATCGACTTGTTCTTCCAAGGAATACATCATTCACATTCGGTTAATTCGACGATACTAGTCGTACCACTTCTATTAGTGTTGTATTGTGAAACCGTCGAATGGTGTTTACATGCCAATGGCACTTTACATGGATACGCCGTATTCGGCAAATATTTACTATTTGCATGATATACTAGAGAGAATTGTCAGAGCATGTGCTACGATAAGTACCGAAGTGCTAAGGTATAGCTCTCAATCCATGATAAGAAGATTGCAGCACTGCATTGATACCAATGGTCATCACTTCGAACACCTTCTGTTAATATACGTACGCCCGAGGGAGGACTCGAACCTCCGACGAGGGGAGCAGCACGAACCGTGGCGAAGGGCCTCAAACGGCACGGCTACCGCTCTCCGGTGGGAGATTTAAGATTTTGAACAAATGCATATTTACAGTTTTGTTTATCTAGATGAAAATGTATGTTTGCACAAAGTCTTAAATCTCCGAATATTCCTCACCGATTCCTCTGAAATTTTTACTCAGCGTTGCATTCAAAAACGCCCGTATTTTTATGCACTTACGGGAGCGCCATATGTATATCACATGGCACTCTAGCAGGTATGTAAAAACATGTGCATATTCGAATGGATCGTTGTTTCAAAATTTCAAAGGAATAGGTGAAGATACACGATTTTGAAAATACGAACATTTACATTTTTATTTATATACATGAGGTACGACGCGCTGCGACAGCCTGTTGTTTCCTGCACTTACCATCTTGTTAATAATTACCTTGAATGACACCCATTTCTTTGAGACATTGTTATTTTGTTCGCTGTGCCATCTCGTTTGTGTGGGCAAATGACATTTTTCTTTGACCCCAACCCGTGAAATAATTTTATTTGTACTGTGATCGGTACCTCTGTGTACTTGCGGAGTAGAAACTCATCGAACTGCGGTTCATGTTTATTGTTTTTTCGTATATGAATTAACACCATCGATCAAATTCCGTATTAAGCTACAATACAAAAAAAGTGCTAAAATTATTAGACAAATACAGCTACAAAGTGCATGTTGCATGACTCTTCATGGAACATACGGTTTTGGAATTTTAACAGTAAACTTCTGGGTGATGCACAACGCTTCTGTGGTAACGTTTGCCACTGAATGTGAACACCCATCTCTGTGACGCTCAAGCGCTTAGTATATGAAAACATGATGAAACACTCAACTCATCTTTGAATCTTCTTTACCTCTTCAGGTAATCCTACATTACAAGTATCCACAGTGACGAGCAGTATTCAAGAAGGTGTCGAGTGCAGTGTTTTTAAGCTGCCGCCTTCGTCAGTAAACTAAATTTCCTTAGAATAATTCTAATAAACTGCAGGCTGGTATTTTTACTTTCTACAACAATTTTACGGTATTCGTTCCACTGTATGCCAGTCTGAACTCATACTCTCTGATATTTTACGTTAGTTTCTGTTTTCCGTGACTCAACTGGGTAACCGAGCACTAACAGTTATTTCAGCCTACTTGTGAGGTTGCAAAAGAGTATGCAAACACCGCGAGAAATGTATGCCTAAACATACACTATGTGATCAAAAGTCGCGCGGTTCCAGACTGTAGCGCCTAGAACCGCTCGGTCACCCCGTCCGGCGATTATATAGTCATCTTCAGTGCATGTAATAACAAGTGACAATAGTCCAAAGAGTCACTTAGTAAACAATATTGGTGTAGAGCTTATAGAAGTCAGCTGACAGGTCTTCTGTAACCTCTAATCAAATGTTATTTACTTGTGACTCTTTGGACCAATATCACCTGTTATTATATGCGCTGGAGATGAGTATGTAATCGTTGAAATATAGATCTGCTGTAATAAGATGACAGATTTAGTAATCGATTGCTGTTATTTTCTCCAACGATCGCTGCGCAAAACAGGATTACATGAATTCCAGTCTGATTAAGACCACTGTCGAGCGCGAAACTGAATACCGCCTGATAGTGTTGGCATGCGATGTGGTAAGAAAGGAATGAAATCAGAGCAGAGACGAAAGGAAGAATTGTTCTAGTGACGATACGGGCCGCTAAAGGAGAAATCCACTAACATAAGCGACTCTGATTAAGGACCCCGGTGCCTGGGGATAAGCATATCGTAAACGGCAAAGCTGGTCGGCGATCGCGTACAGCTGCCGTGAGCCTCTATGGGAAGTCTTCGTTCATCCATATTTAAACTGGCTGAAGGTGGGACACAGATGGTATAATTTTTACTAAAAATGAAACTCCTCCAGCTATACTTAAGATTTGATATTTATTTGGCTACTAGTTTCGACGTTGCGTCAACGCCATCTTCAGGCCCGTACACTTTGATTAAATCATTTGCGTGTGGCTCAGTACTAGAAGTCCGCGGTGAGACCAACACGTGCTCCACATGGATGGCGGGCAGTAACTCGTGGGAAGTGGTTGAAGGAGGGGAAACCACGAGTAGGCTACAATGCGTTCGATGTTTACATTAGGACCATTGACAATTTAAAAAATATCGAGAACCTGATATATCGATACTTTAAAAAAATATAATTATCAGCCGTATATAAATCGGAAAGAAGTATCTAAACATCGACGAAAAATATTTCGAAGTACCGGCCTATAAAAATACCGGCTACACACTGTAACTATACTGCCAGTTTTAGAGCTGTATATAGCTGTATATTTAAGTATTGATTTATTATTACAGTGAAGCGCCAGAGAAACTGTTATAGACATGCGTATTCAAATACAGGTATATGTAAACAGGCAGAATACGGCGCTGGGGTCGGAAACGCCTATATAATACAAGTGACTGGCACATTTATTAGATCGGTTACTGCTGCTACAATGGCAGCTTATCAAGTGAGTTTGAACGAGGTGCTATAGTCGGCGCACATTGTTGAACCTGGGGATCCGCAGCGGACGGTCGTTACATATTCCCTTGCTGACCCAATGACATCGTCACTTACGGTTTCAGTGAACCGTAGATCAGTGAGAATGTAGTCGGACGAATCAACTTTATTGTTACATCAGTTTGATGGTCCTTTCCGGATACGCCGTCACCCAGTCGAACGGTTGCTCGAAACAAGCGTCGCGCCATGAACACAGGCCGTTTGGGGCATTATTATGCTATGGGATACATTCACATGGATACGCATGCGGTCTGTCACAGTATTCAAAGGCACGATGACAGCTGTGGGCGATGTGAACGTTATTGCGCATCACCTGCATCGCCTCATGCTTGATGACTTCCCCGAAGGCAACAGCGTAATTGTCAGTGTCACAAGGCCATAATCGTGCCACAATGAATTGAGGATAATACCAGTGAACTCATGTTGAGGTCTTGATTACCAAATTCGCCTGTTTTGAAACAGAAGGAACACATCTGCCAATGCTATCGGGCGCCAGCTACGCGTCCACAAACCGACGGCCCGAAATCCACAAGAGTTGCATGACCTGGGCGAAGTAATCTGCACCTCGCACATCCGGAAGCCTACCAAGGATTTTCCGAATCCATGCCGCGGAAAATCGCTGTTGTAATTCTTCTCGAAGGTGGCCCAACATGCTGTATCAGCGTATGTTGTTGGCACCAGCTCATTTGAGACAAGGTCGCTGATTGGAGCCAGTTAAACTTTACAATATTGGGAATATTACCAAAGAACTGAAACCAGTTTCATTGTACATGCTGCTTACAGGACTAACGTCGCAGGAGGCCCTGTTTCTGTAGGTCGTAGGAGGAAAAGCAGGAATCGCATGTACCAAATACGGAGCTCTCTTTGAATGATAATAAATTATTTGTGAAATACACTGCCGGAAATGGAAAGTGGTACAAAATGAACACTTTCACCAAATGTTGCAAAACAGATACTCCTGTATTTCTGAGCCTGTGGTATTATTTATTAAATCTCCATCCTTATGCCAGCTCTTGTTTAGTGTTTTTAGTACTCAGAAATCCGTGATGGCTCTTGGTTGTGACTAACATTATTGGAACTTTTCAGGTGGAGATAGCAACACAGCATGCCCGGTATTACACATTCGGGCTACCGCTGTCTTTAGGACTTTGAGAAAAGCCAGATCGTCGCCATCAGAGACGTGGGAGCATCATATCGGCAGGTAAAATCATTGTCATAAGGCACGTGGTGGGGAGGGGGCGGGGGCACCATATCGACAGGTAAAATCGGCAGTTGTATCGCAATGACTACAGAACTGGTGGTGAGGAGATAGACCCAGAACAACAGCGTAACGACGCTTGTCCTTATACAAGGACTACTCCATGAGCAGATCGCAGCATTGTATGACCAGCTCTTACAATAGATCTGTATCAGCTACTTACCTGCGTTAATAACTTCAACAACTGCTCCATGTGCTATCACACATGTGACTGTACGTAAAGGACTGTCTCATTCACGTAGGTCCACAGGGAAACTTCAATATGTGGACTAGTTATATAGTATTGTATGTAGTGTAGCTGCTCTGGACACAATTTTTGTGGCGATATGAGATTCGTATATATCAATATTCTCCTTACAAATTAGGCTACTAACTATGAAGGTAGGTAGTCCATCATACAACTATATTTGCAATGTTTAAGCCTTTTAGTTTCTTTATTAAAACTGAGTCTTGATACCTTTATAAGCACCTGCTATGTGTATGAAGAGGTTATGTGGGTATCCGTTTTTTATGAATGATCTTGAAATATTTTAACCAATAAAGTCAGAAAAAAATTGAAAATTTGTGTGTTTTGGGTGTGTAGAATATAATTACTCAGTGTAGCTTAAGTTAACACATAGGCTCTCATTTCTGAGATACTAATTTTATCGTACGTTTGTTTCAAGTAAAAATGAAAAAGGAAATTAATTTAGGGAGTCTCTTTTCGGCTTCTGATAGTGTATCCACAAACAATTGCCTTTTTACCTTTAATTCAACAAACGTCTTGATAAAAGCACTCATCTTATTCGCCGCTCCCATCATCAAAGCTCACATTGCACTGTAGCTGTTGTTACGAGCGAATCAGTTTATCCACAAGTTCTTTGAAATTATACACCTTCAGTTTTTCCAAAAAATCATGTCACAGAATTTTGATGACTTTTATTCTTGACGTTTAACGCTGATTGAAGGTGAATGGCTTTAAAAAGTTTTATGATATATCCTACATTGTACTCACCTGCATTGCTGTATCTAATCAGATCCTAGGCTTATTTTGATTTGAACAACTGATTGCATAGGATTCTGCAGCTAACTGTTCGACAAAGTTTTTCATAGGTTACAATTTTATACGTAGTGGTGAAACAAAGCTTTCTCATTGCTTTATTAATGTTTGTGGTAATTTTTTTGTTAGAAGAAGTTATTAGTGCTTAGTTTCGATGAATATTGTTTGTCTGTAGCACCGCTGTCCGAATCATACAGGATCCAGCAGTATTTTGTGTAGCTGGTTTGTCGTCTACATAAAATGGCAGTTAATTTAAAATGCTTTCAGGCTTTATACCAATGTGCCGTACAGTCTACTGCTATGAGGATGTTTCTTAAAAACTGTTGAAAATACTTTTGCAATACCTGCGTATCTGCAGACGTTGGCTCTGAGCACTATGGGACTTAACATCTAAGGTCATCAGTCCCCTAGAACTTAGAACTACTTAAACCTAACTAACCTAAGGACATCACACACATCCATGCCCGAGGCAGGATTCGAACCTGCGACCGTAGTGGTCACGCGGTTCCAGACTGAAGTGCCTTTAACCGCTTGGCCACAATGGCCGGCTCTGCAGACGTCTGTGGGCTTACATTGGAGGAGCAGAATAAAGCTAAAAATACGATCTGTTAGATAAAAACATAAAAAATAAAGTCTGTCTACTCGAAAGTAATGACAAGTTTATGGAATCGTAACCTGCTGCTGAATTGCGCTCAATGCCGTTTTGCTGGTCCCTGTTCGTTGTATAAAGTGGCTTCAAAACGTACGTTATCCACCATTATCGCAGGCCAAGTAACTTTTATTGATTGTTGCACCGCACATCACATACCACTGACACACGGCACAGTTTTTCACCATTGGCTCCATGTCTCCGTAAACTACAGTCGGAATATTTTACCGGTTGTTCAGTTTCTCCTGCGAAGGCTCAGTCTATATATTGTGGGGTCGGTTAAGTGAAATGGAAAGCAGATAAGGGTTTCTTCTCAGACGAATATAGGGTCATATCTACAACAGCAGAAAATGGTATAACGGCAATAGAATTCATTATGAACAGGAAAGTAGGTCAAAGAGTGAGCTACTGTGTGAAGTTCAGTGATAGGATTGTTCTCATCAGACTCCAGAGAAAACCAACTTCGACGACGATAAAGCAGGTATACAAGACGACGTCGCAAGCAGAACCTGAAGAGACAGAGGACTGTGAGCATACTGAACTAATAATTCAGTCTATAAAGGGAGATGAAATTCTAACAATATGTGCTAAGTAGTAAGAATGAGAGAGGAGATAGACTAATTGAGTTCTGCAATAAATTTCAGATGGTATTAGCCAGCATTCTGTTCAAAAATCACAAGAGGAGGAGGTATACTTGGAAAAGACCCGGAGACACGGAAAGTTTCCAGCTGAATTATATTATGGTCAGACAGAGGTTGCGAAATCAGATACTGGATTGTAAGGCGTATCCAGGTGCAGATACAGAATCAGATCAGAATTTACTAATGATGAAGAGCAAATTCAAATTTAAGGGAACCATCCGGAAGAATCAACTTGGAAGGAAGTAGGGTACTGAAGTACTGCGGAATAACGGAACGCATTAGAAGTTCTCCAAGGATGTGGATAGTGCGATAGAGATTACCAATGTAGACAAATCGGTTGAAGAGGAGTGGACATTTCTGAAAAGGGCAGTCACATACGATGTACATTTAGGCATAGCTACAAGGAAAGTAACTCCAAACAAACCACGGGGAACAGAAGAAATACTTCAGTTGATCGACGGAAAGAGGAGTACAAAATTGCTCAGGGGAAGACAAGAATAGAGCAGTATAAATCACTTAGGAATGAAATAAATAGGGATCACAGGGCAGCCAAGGCGAAAAGGCTGCAAGAAAAATGTGAAGGAATAGTAAATGGCTCTGAGCACTATGGGACTTAACATCTATGGTCATCAGTCCCCTAGAACTTAGAACTACTTAAACCGAACTAACCTAAGGACATCACACAACACCCGAAGGAATAGTAAAAGAAACGATAATCTGAAGGACAAACTCAGCATCTAGAAATTTCAAAGCAACCTACGATTAAATTAACAGCAACACTGATGACATTAAGAGTGCAATGGCAATTCCACTGTCAAACGCAGAGGAAGGGGTCCACGGGTGGGAAGAGTCCAAGGTTGGAAAGAGTATATTGAAGGCTTTTCTGAGGGGGAGGGCTCTAATGACTTGATAGAAGAAGACACTGGAGTCGATAAGGAATACATAGAGGATCCAATATTAGAGTCAGAATTTAAAAGAAGTGTGGAAGATATGAGACTAAATAAAGCAGAATGTATAAATAACACTCAATTTGAGTTTCTAAAATCATTTTGACCAACGGCAACTGAACGACTGTTCAGTTTGTGTAGAATCAATGAGACTGGCCCAGTACCATCAAACTTTTAGAAAAATATCACCCTAATAATTCCGAAGATAGCCAGGACAGGTAGGTGCGTAAACTATTGTACATCTCATGCGTCCAAGTTGCTGACAGGAATAGTGTACAGAAGAATTGAAAAGAAAATTGAGGATTTGGTAGATGACGCTCGGTTTGGCTTTAGGAAATGTAAAGGTGCCAGAAAGGTTGTTGATGTTTGGTAACGGACGCAAGATTGAAGGAAAATCAAAATACACTACTAGGATTTGCCGATCTATAAAAGCGTTCGAGAGTGTGCAGTGGTGTAAGATGCTCGAAATTCTGTGGAAAAGAGGATTAAGCTACAGAGAAAGACGGGCAATACCCAATATAACCAAGAACCAGAAGGGAACAATAGAATGAAAGACCAAGAATGAAGTGCTCCGATTAAAAATGGTGAAAGGCGGGAAAGCGATCTTTCTCCCATACTGATAAATCAATTCACCGAGGAAGTAATAAAGGAAATAAAAAAAGTTCAAGATTGGGACTGAAATTTGGGGTGAAAGGAAATCAATGATAAGATACGTTGATGATATTGCTACTGTTAGTGAAGAGGAAGAAGAAAAACAGCACCTGTTATGTGGATCGAGGGTAAACCGGAAAAAGACAAAAGTAAAGAGAAATAGTAGAAATATGTACAGCGAGAAACTTAACATCAAAGTTGTTGGTCACGAAGTAGACGAAATTAAGCAATTCTTCTATCTTGGAAGCAAAATAATACGTGGCAGACGAAGGAAGGTGGACATAAAAATCAGAATAGCACAGGCAAAGAGTGTATTCCTGAGCAAGAAATCTCTACAGATATCATACATGTGATTTAATTTAAGGAAGAAATCTCTGAGAATGCTCGAGAGGCATCCAAAAATTAAGTTCCCCGATCTTGTTACCTTTAAAGTAGACGTATTTAACCGGGAAAATCGCACAATTGCAACAGATTTACGACGTGACAATCAAATGCCGGCCGGATAGCTCCCGCCTAGTGCCAGCAGCGCGGCGGTAGTGCCCCGAAGAGGCATCTCTTATTCGTTTCGCCGCCGCCTGCAAGGTTCGGTCAGTGATAAGGATCCTTAATGCACAAAACATAGCCCAGGTCTAAGTGCAGAAGATTATGAGCAAACAGAGTGTGTGTCGCTGGTGTAGGCTTTTCTCTGAAGGTCGTCATAGCGTCCACGATCGCAATGGACGACAATCCCTCATCAATGATCACCTATTTGAGCTGAGGCGGCAACGCAACTTGGAGAACCGTCGCTTCACTATTACAGAGCACATCAGCCATTTTTCGCACATATCACGGTCTTTGTTGCATGAAATTGTCACTCTGTACGTGCCGTTCAAGAAATTGTGTGCCACGTGGGTGCTGAAAAATCTGACACCTGAGTAAGAAACGAAACGCTTTGGAGCAGCACTGCCATTTCTGCGGCGGTGTCACGATGACGGTGACCAGTTACTCGACAGGATCGTCACGCGCTATGCACTAGTATCACAGTGGATTCCCGGTCAAGACGAAATTAAAACAGAATGTCTCGGTGCAGAAAGTGATGTGCACGGTGTTCTGGGACAGGAAAGGCATTCTGCTTTTTGACTTCCTGCCCAGAGGTGAACGCTGACCGTTACTGTGAAACAATGCGGAAAATGCGACGTGCTATTCAGAATAAGAGATGTGGAATGCTTACTGCAGATGCGGTGCTGCGCCATAACAATGGTCATTCCCTTACGACTCGGTGCACAGAACTTCGGCTGGGATGTGTTAGATCATGCAGCATACAGTCCTGACCTTACTCCCAGCGATTCCCATTTTTCTTGAACCCTTCAGAAATTCCTGTTCTCCAGCCAACGTTTTGACAACGACGAAGAGCTGAAGGCGACTGTCACACGCTGGTTCCATTCATAGGTGGAGGACGACTACGACACAGGAGCACAAAAGTTGATCTCACGGTAAGACAAGTGTCTCAGTTCTTTTGGTGACTATATCGAAAAATAGCTCAAACATTCCTGTACCTGTTGCCAATAAAGTTCTTCATGTAACTATTTCGTCTTTGTTTTTTAAAAATTAGGGAAACTTACTTTTTGGTTGCACCTCGTACCTTTGGAGCACAGCATTGCATGGTAGCGAATCATGAACAGAGGGAAGCCAGAGTAGAAGAGAATCGAAGCGTTGAGACATGATGCTACAGACGAATGCTGCAAATCAGGTGGACTGATAAGGAATGAGAAGTTATTCCGAAAAATCAACGAAGATAGGAAAACATGGAAAACATTGACAAGAAGAAGAGTTGCTTAATAAGACACGTATTAAGACATCAACATCAACTTGGCACTAGAAGGAACTGTAGTTGCTAAGAACTGTAGGGAAGGAATACATTCAGCAAATAATTGAGGGCGTAGGGTATTAAGTGCAACTCCGAAATAAAGAAATTGGTGCAGGATAGGAATTCGTGGTGGGCTGTATCAAACAAGTCAGAAAAAAAACGATTTTTGTAGTGATAAGTTGCCATTAAAGTATTTTGCTCTTTGTGTTTGTGGACAAAAGTTTCGGCGACAGTTAATGGATCTAAAGTGTCACCGGCGTTATAATTCCACGTTTTATGTTTTAGGGTTTTGTCGAGTTGCCATTCATCTATCGTCTGTATGAGGAAGGGGCAGATTTTGATTTCTCATTTTTTGCTCCACCATTCAGCTACCCTCATTTGCAAACGATACGTGTAGGATCAGCCACGCCGAAGCGATGCAATTGCATACGTTTTTCTGTTACTTATATTCCTCTAGAGGAGACTGCATTTCGATATGTAACCTCAGTTTCAGTGTTCTCGCTCAAATTGAGTGTAAGTGGTTCCATCTTTGACAGAATCCTATTTTACTGTTCCCAGTTTATTTAAGTCAGCGACGTGCGTGTGGACGGAGGTGTTATTCTCACAAGTGTAGCGATCTGGTAACACGTTGTTAAATTAAATTCTCAAACAATACGTTTTGTGAGGACGATACCAACCCTACCTGGAGTTTGTCTCCTGTGGAACAGTAAGCAAACGTCTCAGGTTCTAGACCTGGTCCACCGTAGGGTTTTAAGCTGCCAGAAAGTTTCATATTAGCGTACACTCCACTGCAGAGTGAAATATCATTTTGGAAACAGCTCCCTTGGAGGAGCGAATCTTGCCAGCCACTCGAAACGTCAGAAAAATCATTAAAGAAGTGGCAGCCGGAGATACCGAAACGACAGCCAACAGGCAATACGACAACAAACGCTCACAAATTCGGTAAAAATTTTAAACGCCTGATTACCATTTTGGAACACAATCTTTCGGGTTTTTGTCTTTCTCTATTTATTCGTGTTGTCCAAATGAAACTTAACTACGTAATATTGCCTGAGTGGCCTGAGAATTTCTCTTCGATTGATTTCTTCAATTGTAAGAAGCTTAAGTTCTGCAACTAGTAATCTGATCTTCTCATGCAGTTTATTGATATTATCAGAACATGGCTGTAAATTCATTAGTTTCCTGTTGTCAAGGGCCACGTCTAATTTTTAAAAGATATTTTCAGTTTCTATGTTGTGATCTATTTCTTCAAAAATACGAAGAATTTCATTTTAATTGTGTTCGTATCACTACAGTGTCTAGAGTTAATCCCATTGCTATTTCCGTTTTTGTTTCATGCCTTTAATAATGTGAAGTCGTTTTTGGCTCAAATCTTGTTTGTGGCATGGATTGAATTGGTCGCACGCCCCCCCCCCCCCCAACCGCCCCCAGGTACTCCCACAATTCAACCTTCCTTGACGAGACCTACACAGTTCTGTCTTCCTTTGTAGATCCTTAAAAATGTTACTGTCGCTATCGGTTTCCTAAGTCTTTGGATTCTCATGTTGCAGCAGAAACCTCCGGACTGGCTTCAAGGACCCCCCACCCTCCCCTACGATACTCCTTCCTTTGACGAGACCTATACAAATCAGTCTTCCTTTATTGTTCCTTAAAGCTATTACAGTTCCTTTATTGTTCCTTAAAGCTATTGCAATGTCGTTATGGGTTGTCCTAGTTTTTGGATTCGTATGTTGCAGCAGAAACTGCCGAAATGGCTTCACGGACCCCTTCTTTGACACTTTTTCATTGGAATTCGAAGCCGTTGTTTGGAGAGATGACATTTGGGAAGGGGCGGATGCAGAGCGCATTCATATTCATCTTCTGCCAATCCACGATTGGACCTAGAGGCGCTGCCTCTGCTTCACTACTTTCACCTCTGTGTTCCCCCCCCCCCCCCCTTCCCTCATAGTTTTGAAAGGGTACAGTACCGCCCGACATTGAAAATAGGTACAACATACTTCATTATTCTTGTCGGAACAACATATTTTTTCTAATAATAACTCAATTTCAATTAATACAGCGAAGCCGGATACCAGTGTGGGAAAGAATGACAATTTATTTATTTAATTGATCACATGTGCACTCCCACAAAATAAATCCCTACATCCAGTTTGGTGAGATCTGTGAAATGAATGAATGTATGGTCGTCTGCTAACTGCAGGTAGTGAATGTGAATATATGATCATCTTTGAGACGATCCTTTGGCCACCTTTGGTGGGACCAAAGAGATGAAACTTACCGGCGCTTTGAGCGCCTGAAATGTGGCTGACCAATACGGTAGCATGGTCTTCCCCCACCTCGACAGAGGTGCGAGATGACCTGAAGAACGGCCATTTTTCAGCACTCTGCCGCTGGATCTAGTGTTGGTAAGACCTGGCTTAGGCATGCTCCGTAAGGACAAAAGAGTGGAGACATGGTATGCATGTGGAACACTTAAGAGTAGTTTGAAATAATAATTTCTCTATTTCAGGAACTTTTGTGGGGAGAATTAAATGTCAGGCAGGTAATATTAATGGGATCATAGTAATCTTCGGAAGTGACGAACGGTCACAATGAAACCACGTGTAGCAATAAGTTGAAATACTTCCGTGTGCTTAAGTTAAGCTGAATTACTAGCGTGTGTACTATAAGTTGAAATATTTAAGAAATAGCGTGTGCAGGACTTGAAATTAGAGGCGAGTACTTCCACGTGGTGAGTACTGTGTGAGTCTCAATCTGTGTATGAGACAAAGGATAAAGAGAAGTACTCGTCCATGGTATCAGTTGAGGACTCGCGTGTGAGATGAATATGTTCTTAATATTACTTTGCGTGATATGGAAAAATGGAAATGAGCGTTTGGCGTCATTGGCCGGGAGGCCCCTCGCGGGGCAGGTCCGGCCGCCTTGGTACAGGTCTTATTACATTCGGCGCCACATTGGGCGACCTGCACGCCGGATGGGGATGAAATGATGATGAACACAACACAACACCCAGTCCCTGAGCGGAGAAAATCTCCGACCCAGCCGGGAATCGAACCCGGGCCCAGAGGACGGCAATCCGTCACGCTGACCACGCAGCTACTGGGGCGGACTTTGCGTGATATGATTCCGTGTGACGCTAGATTCAAACTCTGAGAGAGAAGCAAGGTGAGTCGGCCGTCTATCCAGCAACGCCACTTGGCTTGCATTGCACAGGAAGACGTGCATATATCTTCAGAGTTCATAGTAGGAAAGTAGAATTACAAAGTGGAGCAGTGTCGTGTGAAACTGGGATAAATACTAATTGAAGTGGGAAAGCTGAAAGTGATAGTGTTGTGACTCTTTATTGTATTGTATTTCATGTTGTAGTGTGGTGTATGTCATGTAATTTAAGTATGTGTGGTTTGCATGGGAGAGTAGCAAGGTAGTTTCAGAGGTAGTGGGTTATGCGTGTTCCTTTTGTACCGCTCGGTCTGGAGGAAAGTTTCGTGATGATGGTTGTGAGAGTCGAAGTGTGAGATACAGAAAAAGATCCACCATCCTATCCAGAAAGTGCACTGTAGCGTTGAATAATTACGAGACCATAAGGTAGGGAATTACCAATGTAAAGCCATGCCCACTGGGCGGAATTTCTCATGTGTTATTGTTGTAGGTTATAGAATTTGTGTGTTTAGGTTATAGAATTTATCGGAATAAATAAGATAGTGAAAAGAAAAAGATTGGTGGCCTTTTCCTTCGAATTGTATGTTGTCATGATATCCAGAATTTATAATGTGTACGCCACTCATATTCAGTGCGATGGCCAGGTGTTGATAAAAGCCGTTAATAAAAAAAGAAAATGTGGTATTACCAGTGCGTAGTGAACAGTCAGAGATCTGTAAATTACTGATAGTCAGAAGTGCGTTTCCGTTGCGTATTATTCATATAGGAGGATAATTTGTAACTTAATTGTGAGTACGAGAGTTCATGTTACTCGATATATAAGAATGAATCCACTCGCTTGGCAGACCACTCATCTTGCAGGCCTGACTGCTTGATGCCACAGTATGAGCAAGGCATGTGGGTGCCTCTCAGTTTATAATCCATAGTTTAGGATGTTTTTGTGCTGGTACACGAAGTAATTGTCCCCCCCCCCCAATTTCTTTTTGTAATGGATTGCTTTTTGGCTTATTTTTTGCACCCATAACTCTTCCCCTGTTAGTTAGTTTCTAATTTTTTCTCGCTAGTGCAGCCTTTCGCAGTTCTTAGAAGATCTTTATTTCTCAGCCTCCAACCTTCCACCCCATGTACTAAAGTGGAGACCGCGATGAGTTTATAAAATTTCAGATATGTCTGTTTCCTAATCCAAACAAGTGTTCTGTTTATTGTGCCACAAGTTCGCTGGTAATAATTTTTGTGTGTATTTACATCTTGTTCACATTATGTATTACATCCTAAGCATTTGAAATGGACAGGTGTTCTGTCAGTTTTTTGCCAACGACTATTTTTGTTAGTAGTAGGCGAATGCCGAAAAAGGCCATGACTTTAGTTACATCTCACATTGTAGCTTACAGTTTTCTCATTAATGTCGTCCGTAATTTATCTTTGCTGTTTTGTACGATAACTCGACCATCCATGAATAACATCGTGTCAAGATGTTTATTCCTCCCAATATTTATGGCTGATGGTGCTCTACCTCTATTTCATTCTCTGATTATGTCATCTTTATAGACACTGTTGCTGAAAAGCTACACCCTCATTTTACTCCTTGATTAAATTCTCATCTCTTTTACATGATCGCTTTCAGTGTGAAAACATGCATGACATTCCTGTTCGAAAATCTGCGTGTTCTTCCATTAAAACTACATCCGCGACATGTCTTTCATTTATTATTTTGCTGTAGATTCCATAAGGGTTATTGAGAATACTTATACCCTTGTAGTCGGATGTACCTCTCCTTTCGCCTTTCTTTTATATACCGGGTGTCGCATTTATCTTGACCATCCTAAATAGCTGTTTGGCCAGATGCAAATTAGAAAATGTTTTAAGCAAATGTTCTTTAGTCGTCAGGGGGACGTCAATCAGCATGATTGCCTTCGTTGTAGCTTTGTTTTCTGCCAAGATATGAACAACGGGATAGCTTTTTTGAATGGCACCCTGAATTTTTTGTTCGGTAATTCGTTTCCTCTCCTAAAAGACCTATTCAAAAACGTATCTCATTGTGCCATTCACTGAAACACAACGTTAACACGCCCGAAACCACTGCAAAGGCGTTGTAAGTTGGGCTCCCTTTCTGTGAACCAATTATTAGTGGCCCTAACGGTAACTGAAGCACGAGTAGTATGTCGGATCGATGATAATGATGAATCAGGGGCTGTGAGTGCCTCTCCGACGATTGCTCGATCCTCAAGTTCTGTCTTCTCCCTATGTCAACCGCTCCCTTCTTGATGCGATGGTTCACCCAATACGACCAACATCGTCGAATAGTGGCATCGCCCCTATTCAAATGTCGAGCGACTCGCCGATTACTCAAACTGTCTTCATTGACCGCAAATAAACGTCTTCTTTCAAATGCAGAAACGGTGCGTATTGTTCATGTCCCTATCCGCTAGGCCTAGTTACTGTTCAGCTGAGTGCACGGAACGAAATTCGCAATAATGCCTAGTATTGACACGTCCTCTGTTTACTGTCCTTGCCAGCTGCCGGTGAAATTGGGCTGCAACGTCACATAGTCATTCACAGTCCTCCAAAATTTACAGTCTTGCTTTTTCTGTCTATACATGTACGAATATCAATTTCTGATCTACTTGCGTACGCATAGAAATTTTCCGGTTCACTTGCCACATCAGATTCGGGTAAAATTCCAAGCTTTCGATGATATACACCATCACCGTTGTCAAGGACTACAACTAATTGTAGTGAGCTGGCAAGGTTCCCTCTCTTATAACATCAGAGCGGCATCCGATTTGCTAGATTTGCGTATATCTATACGCTGTACTTTGAAGGCAGTACCTGTATGACCAATTCTGGGTCAACACATTTGAGATCAGAGCTAGCGTGCCCGCGTTGACTGAGAAACAAAACACTGATGTTGTGCTTCCGCTGACCGTTGGGATAGTCGCATCACATAGGCAAAGCCTGGTCTCCTTAAGGCCCTCCAAGCGGTTCTATGCGCTACAGTCTGGAGCCGCACGACCGCTACGGTCGCAGGCTCGAATCCTGCCTCGGGCATGGATGTGTGTGATGTCCTTAGGTTAGTTGGGTTTAAGTAATTCTAAGTTCTAGGAGACTGATGACCTCAGAAGTTAAGTCCCATAGTGCTCAGAGTCATTTGAAAGATTTTGAATCTTAAGGCTCCATTGGTTGTAATTTGATGACTTTGTTTAATGTTACATTTCGATGTCCGTTTCTACACTGCAACATACAGAAATTTGTAGTGAGAAGGTTTCTCGCTAGTGTGCTTTGGGGTCAACAGTCTA
Organism: Schistocerca piceifrons; assembly: GCF_021461385.2. Lineage (NCBI taxonomy): Eukaryota > Metazoa > Arthropoda > Insecta > Orthoptera > Acrididae > Schistocerca > Schistocerca piceifrons. Next base: position 330,005,640 of record NC_060140.1, read on the forward strand.
TTCGCGTAACTTTCAACTTTATAGATTACTTCCTTTACGATCAAGGTTAAACTCATTGCTCCAAGCGAGAGACTTTGTTCCGTGTTTAAGGATCAATATCGGTCTTTTATTATCTCATACGTGAACACAGGTCACGGCAAACGTAACTACCGCGCAGTTTGAGGCGCCATGTCACGGATTGCACGGTCCCTTCCACCGGAGGTTCGAGTCCTCCCTCTCGCATGGGTGTACGTGTTGTTCTTAGCAGAAGTTAGTTTAAGTAGTGTGTAACTCTAGGGAGTTTGGTTCCTTAGGTATTCACACAAATCTGAACATTTGAACACGTAAATATTCCACTTATTTACTATTACTAAGGAGATTAGAAATTATATGGGGTTCATTTTGTTCTAAATTTAATGAGGTTTGCTCCCATGGAGGACACCTGTCATTTCACTGCTGGGCTGTCGTGTTGATTTTCTTGAGTAATAATCTTAATTGTCTCAGTTTCTCTTCAATCATATCTCATCCCGAAGCCACTTACAATTTATCATACTTTCATAGATCAGATGCGCTCATTTGCTCTCTGCGTAAAATCATAGCTGAGGTGAGCACAGTTAACTCAATATGCTCTGTCCTCAGAGGGATAGTTATTTAGACAAACAGTCATCGGCAGATTACATACGCTACCTGATAAGCAAACAGAAGCACCCACAAGAAGAGGGGGAAACGAAATGAAACGTCACATGTTGAGACGTTATGATTACAAAATTATTTATAAAACAGATTTATAAATAATGACCCGACTCATTAGTTCACAGTGTGTCCGAGTTCCTTTAGGTCTGTGGCTACGAAAAATAAAGTCATGGATCATGTCCACAAAATCAATGTATTCAAAATAGTTTGCCCCAGAATCAAAACACAGCTGAGATCGTTTTAAAAGTGTTTTGAAACAGTCACTGTAGTCATTTTTTGACCGTGAATTTTGTACTGCAGTATAATTTTCTTTTATGTCCTTAACTGCGTCGCAACGGTATCTTGTCACTGCCAACTGCAATTTGGGGAACAACCAGAAGTCGGCTGGGGCCAAATCCGGCGAATACGATTGGTGAACCAGGACTGCGATCCATTTGCTGTCCAAAATCTCTTGCACAATCTTATCTTTGTCGGCTTGGTTGTCGTCATGGAAAAGCAACCAGTAACTTCCTCTCGGTACTCAGGCCGAATTCGACTAATTCTCGCCCGCAAACGGTGGAGATCTCACTGCTCCAATCCCATTTTCCGACGAGTGTCAGACAAACACTGTTACATACGCGGCCAGGATGCCTGCTGCAGCGATGCTAGCATTTTAACCTTCTATACGACTGTTTTTTGAAAATTCAAGCATCGTAACGCCTCAACTCGTCACGAGACACCATTTCAGTTAGAAATTTCGCACAAGCAATCCTAACGGAACTAGTATTCAGTGTGTATAACGTCGCACCCCTGTAGTTTCGGTGCTTGCTCTGATTCGTTTGGAAAGGGTGTAGAAAAGGTGTTGCAATCTCTCCTGAGGCAAACTGGGTCCCAACTGTCGTAGCTCCTCCCTGTTATCCAGGGTAACGGTACTGGGACGCAACTGACGTTACCGTCGCATAAGGAGTAACAGATGAGGAAGCAAGACGTCCCTGACCTACCAATCCGCCGCCAGAGTTCCTACTATCACTACCAGGCATAGCCTTGTGTCATTCCTGATGGCTCCTTATACCACGAAGCTTGTTTAAATAAAGTGATTACTGCTGATCATCTACAAGAACTAAAAGTCACCTGCATACTCGGGTAGCACTAGCGATTCCTACTGACAATGTGCGTGATCTCGGCGCGAGTAGTGGATTTTGGTTATATCCGTAAACGATGGCGTGAACAAAAGGTAATTATTAAAAAGAATCAAGTTTAGCTGCTCAGGCTTCGTTGAATCTGAATATTTCCTTTCCTGTCCAGGAAACGATAATTCTTTCTTCGCATCTCTACAGTTGTGAATTAACCAGGGAAAAATCAAAGACTGAGAAAGATGGAATATGACATGTTCATATATGTTATTCTGTTCCTGTGCAAGTGAAGTGGAGAGGCAAATTATCGAATGATAAGATATTCAGCCGCGCGGGATTATCCGAGCGGTCTAAGGCGCTGCAGTCATGGACTGTGCGGCTGGTCCCGGTGGAGGTTCGAGTCCTCCCTTGGGCATGGGCGTGTGTGTTTGTCCTTAGGGTAATTTAGGTTAATTAGTGTGTAAGCTTAGGGACTGATGACCTTAGCAGTTAAGTCCCATAGGATTTCACACACATTTGAACATAAGATATTCAAAACAACAAGTGAGGAATGAAATCTGTCGACCAGAGCACCGTAGACAACGGCGCCCAAGTTGATCCCGTTTTCGTTGATTTCCTGAAACCATTGGATACAGTTCGCCACTATTTCTTAGTGAACCAAACAGGAGTTTACCAAGCGTTGGAGCAGATCTGTAGCTTGATTCAGAAATTTCTTGCATATAGAACTCTACTCCTCGTTCTCAATGGGACGTATGTAAGAGTAATTTCGACGGTACGTCAAGGAAGTTTTATAGGACTGTTACTGTTTACAGTAAACGAGTAGCGTTAGATTAGTAATGTAACACTTTTTTCTTCGCCAATGTCTGTTAAAAAATGCAGACTTTGTTGTGGGACACCATAGAAGATTCTAGTTCCATCCTCAATAGTTGGATGAGGTTCCGATAAATGGCGGCGCTATAAATACCCTTCGAAATGGTCTCTGTAACAGAGGTGCTTTCCAAGCAGAGAGTTGTCATTGGCTTTATTTTGCTGGAAAAGGTGAGCACCGTAGATATTCACAGGCGCTTGCAGGATGTCTACGGAGACCTAGCAGCGAACTGCAGTACGGCGAGTCATTGGGCGAAGCGTCATCAACGTCACAACGTCGTGCTAACCTGTCCCATCTCCCGCCTTCTGGTCCGCGCACACATCTGTGACTCCTGCAATGTTGTAACGTGTGGATACTGTTATTCGAGGTGATCACTATCAAACACCTCACAGCTCAACCTGACGATTCTGCTGGTGGTACCGAAGTTCTCGTCCATCAATTGCGGTACTCAAAGGTGTACAGCCCGGATCTTTCATCTTATGACTTTTGTTTGGCCCAAGGATGCACTCCACGGGAAACAGTGCGTGGATGACGGAGGACTACTGATGCACCAAGGGGGTGGCTCCGACGTCGAGCAGTGAAGTGCTACCAAGCGGAAATACATGCCCTCCCGAAAAGGTGACGTAAGGTCCTCGCATTGAACAGAGACAAAAAATATGGTTTTGTAGCCGAAACATTGTATTGCGTTGCTTACTGAACGCCTCTCGTGCATTAATGATCTAATGCAGAGGCCTTCAGACTATGGCCTGGCCGGACGGAGTGGCCGTGCGGTACAGTCTGGAACCAAGCAACTGCTACGGTCGCAGGTTCGAATCCTGCGTCGGGTATGGATGTGTGTGATGTCCTTAGGTTAGGTTTAAGTAGTTCTAGGGGACTGATGACCTCAGAAGTTAAGTCCCATAGTGCTCAGACCCATTTGAACCATTTTTGAACTGTGGCCTTTGGGGCACATACGAGTGAAGTACTCGTGCGGTCCCCAGATGGTAACCGCATATTATGACAATACGCGTCTAGCAGCTAACAGCTGAATCCGAAAATGTTATTTACCGTTAAGCGCTTCTAAAGAGTGCAGCTTCTCTGCTCAGTAACATACAAAAGTACTCACAGAGACAGAAATACACTCCTGGAAATGGAAAAAAGAACACATTGAAACCGGTGTGTCAGACCCACCATACTTGCTCCGGACACTGCGAGAGGGCTGTACAAGCAATGATCACACGCACGGCACAGCGGACACACCAGGAACCGCGGTGTTGGCCGTCGAATGGCGCTAGCTGCGCAGCATTTGTGCACCGCCGCCGTCAGTGTCAGCCAGTTTGCCGTGGCATACGGAGCTCCATCGCAGTCTTTAACACTGGTAGCATGCCGCGACAGCGTGGACGTGAACTGTATGTGCAGTTGACGGACTTTGAGCGAGGGCGTATAGTGGGCATGCGGGAGGCCGGGTGGACGTACTGCCGAATTGCTCAACACGTGGGGCGTGAGGTCTCCACAGTACATCGATGTTGTCGCCAGTGTTCGGTGGAAGGTGCACGTGCCCGTCGACCTGGGACCGGACCGCAGCGCCGCACGGATGCACGCCAAGACCGTAGGATCCTACGCAGTGCCGTAGGGGACCGCACCGCCACTTCCCAGCAAATTAGGGACACTGTTGCTCCTGGGGTATCGGCGAGGACCATTCGCAACCGTCTCCATGAAACTGGGCTACGGTCCCGCACACCGTTAGGCCGTCTTCCGCTCACGCCCCAGCATTGTGCAGCCCGCCTCCAGTGGTGTCGCGACAGGCGTGAATGGAGGGACGAATGGAGACGTGTCGTCTTCAGCGATGAGAGTCGCTTCTGCCCTGGTGCCAATGATGGTCGTATGCGTGTTTAGCGCCGTGCAGCTGAGCGCCACAATTAGGACTGCATACGACCGAGGCACACAGGGCCAACACCCGGCATCATGGTGTGGGGAGCGATCTCCTACACTGGCCGTACACCACTGGTGATCGTCGAGGGGACACTGAATAGTGCACGGTACATCCAAACCGTCATCGAACCCATCGTTCTACCATTCCTAGACCGGCAAGGGAACTTGCTGTTAAAACGGGACAATGCACGTCCGCATGTATCCCGTGCCACCCAACGTGCTCTAGAAGGTATAAGTCAACTACCCTGGCCAGCAAGATCTCCGGATCTGTCCCCCATTGAGCATGTTTGGGACTGGATGAAGCGTCGTCTCACGCGGTCTGCACGTCCAGTACGAACGTTGGTCCAAATGAGGCGCCAGGAGGAAATGGCATGGCAAGCCGTTCCACAGGACTACATCCAGCATCTCTACGATCGTCTCCATGGGAGAATAGCAGCCTGCATTGCTGCGAAAGGTGGATATACACTGTACTAGTGCCGACATTGTGCATGCTCTGTTGCCTGTGTCTATGTGCCTGTGGTTCTGTCAGTGTGATCATGAGATGTATCTGACCCCAGGAATGTGTCAATAAAGTTTCCCCTTCCTGGGACAATGAATTCACGGTGTTCTTATTTCAATTTCCAGGAGTGTAGTTTAACATGAGCGTTATTTTTTTTACGTTGGGGAATTCCTCCGTTAGCTAAGAAAAGTTAATGGCTTGCCAGGAGGAGAGGGATAGTAGCGCAGCCACTGTAGGGTTAGAGGATATGAGAGGGGGAATGATTTATTGCCTTCGAGTACTGGCAACTCACGGACATGAGCTACTTCTAGAGATCAGCGACTATGGTATAAATTTTGACAAAGAAGTAACTTGGATTGGTGACTGCGCTTTATAGAAAGGGCCATCTTCAAATGTGTTTCATATTTGTAGCAAAGAATATGAAAATGCAATGCAGTGAGTAGAGGGAAAATGACATTGAAAAGATTTAGTAAACATACAGTATGTGATGGTGTCCCATTCTGCATAACGCATTTAAATGCAAGTGGGCTACAATTACTGTTATTAATCAGTTAATCATACGGTCATACGGCCAACACAACATAATCTCGCCGCGTAATTACATAGTCATAACTTGGCGGTCGCTGATGGCGGCAGCAATCTGAAACAGAACAGTCGACACGAAGTGTTCCGAATGGTGCCAACTTTTAATGGTCAGTAGTTGGGGGCCAGTTGGTAACTCATCAGGCCCTTACTTTAGTTAGTGTCTTGGCGGATCATAACATACTGACTTACAGGTTACCAATCAGTAGTACGACCGGTACATATGCAGCCTGAGGTGTCACTCCACGATGTCAGAATCGGCTCTTGAGCAAAAATGTCCGACGACCACTGGCATAGTGGAAAATGGATTCTCCGTAAGGTAATTCCAGGTAGATCCCGTCGCCTGCTGGAAAACTGCAACGTGGGAAGATTATAGCGAAATTAAGGAAGATCTGTATAAAGGATCGATAGATCGGCGCTAAATACAGCGACCGGCACCTGACCGCAAACGTGAACAAAAGTATAGTGTAGCACATAAATTGACGAAGAGACCCGCTACTGTTCGATTACATTGCTGCCGACGGAACAATGGAAACAGTAATCATCATAAAATACCTAGGTGTAACCATACGGAGTGATCTAGGGCGAGACGCATCAAACTAACTGCAGGAAAAGCAAATATAAGACTGAGATTCATTCGACGAATTTCAAAGAAATGTGATTCATCGACGAAAGAAGTAGCTTACGAATGGCTTGCAGACCGATTCTTGAGTATCGTTTATCAGTGTGGGAACCTATAATGTTGAATTAATAAAAGTTATATAGAAGAAGTTCCAACGAAGAGCGGCGAATTTCGGCAAGAGATCGTATAGTGAGCTTTAGTGCGTAACTGAGATGCTCAACAAACTCCAGACGCTACAAGAGAGGCGTTGCACATCACGGAGAAGTTTACTGTTGAGATTCCGAGAGTTTTCGTCCGAAGAAGAGTCGGACAACATATTAATTTCTCCCACATAAACCCGATTACGGCGAGAAAATTAAAGAGAGTTCATACGGAGATTTATCGCTAGTCATTTTTCCAAAACATCATTCGCAGTGGAAGAGGAAAGATGGGAAGAAGATAGTAGTACCAGGTGTACCATCTGCCCCACACTGTAATGTGAATTGCGTAGCATAGATATACAGGGTCCGACAGAAAAATTTCCCTTATTTGGAGAGGCCTTTGTGTGACTTGTGATGGGGACTCTAATGCAGAGGGGGTATCAATCGATTGCTGTGTAAGTGCCGTTATCAGAGACACAATGGCTTTTCTAGATGGCGTCGTGCGTTTGTTGTGGAGGAGTGTATTCGTAATACGTTCTGCTATTACTACTCAGGATGAATTTCGCTTTAGATTCGAAATTGGTCGATATGATTCTGTTCCTGATAATAAAACTACTCGAGTTTGGGTAACCAACTTCACAGCATCAGATTCTGCGCTGAGAGTAGAATCTACTGTCAGACCTCGGACTGTGACAACGCCGAAAGATGTGGTACTTGTGAAAGCGTCTGTTCAGCTACCTCCCAAATATTCGGTATTTAAATATGTGGCTGTTCTCGGATTGTCTGATCGGAGTGCAAGAAAATGATATGCAGTGATCTTTACATGCACCCATACAAAATACGGTTACCCAAAAATTAAGTGTGAGTGAGTTTGGAGCTCACAGACTTGAGAGGCAGGAAATTCTTCAGAACATTCTTCCTGGCGCTGTTTTGATTTCTTGTGATGAGCCCCATCTCGACTTGTCGGGTGCTGTAAACAAACGAAATTTCTGCTTCTGGATAGCAGAAAACTCTCAGGAACTTCACCAACGAACGCTCCACAGCCATCGTGTAACAGTTTGGTGCGTGCAGTCCTTACTCCTTCGAATAACGGTTAGTTCAAATCGCTCCTGTTACATGACAGATACATTCCTCCGACGTAAAGTTCAACCAGTTTCTAGGGGACCACGAAGAGTGAGAAGTCTGCTTCCAACAAGACGGAGCCACAGTTCACACGTCTCGATGTTCTCTAGAAATTTTCAGAGATTGTTTCTTAGACGTCATCTCTCCTTGCGAGGTGATATCGCCTGGTCCCCTAAGGTCACCTGATTTGTCGTACACTCCTGAAAATGGAAAAAAGAACACATTGACACCGGTGTGTCAGACCCACCATACTTGATCCGGACACTGCGAGAGGGCTGTACAAGCAATGATCACACGCACGGCACAGCGAACACACCAGGAACCGCGGTGTTGGCCGTCGAATGGCGCTAGCTGCGCAGCATTTGTGCACCGCCGCCGTCAGTGTCAGCCAGTTTGCCGTGGCATACGGAGCTCCATTGCAGTCTTTAACACTGGTAGCATGCCGCGACAGCGTGGACGTGAACCGTATGTGCAGTTGACGGACTTTGAGCGAGGGCGTATAGTGGGCATGCGGGAGGCCGGGTGGACGTACCGCCGAATTGCTCAACACGTGGGGCGTGAGGTCTCCACAGTACATCGATGTTGTCGCCAGTGGTCGGCGGAAGGTGCACGTGCCCGTCGACCTGGGACCGGACCGCAGCGACGCACGGATGCACGCCAAAACCGTAGGATCCTACGCAGTGCCGTAGGGGACCGCACCGCCACTTCCCAGCAAATTAGGGACACTGTTGCTCCTGGGGTATCGGCGAGGACCATTTGCAACCGTCTCCATGAAGCTGGGCTACGGTCCCGCACATCGTTAGGCCGTCTTCCGCTCACGCCCCAACATCGTGCAGCCCGCCTCCAGTGGTGTCGCGACAGGTGTGAATGGAGGGACGAATGGAGACGTGTCGTCTTCAGCGATGAGAGTCGCTTCTGCCTTGGTGCCAATGATGGTCGTATGCGTGTTTGGCGCCGTGCAGGTGAGCGCCACAATCAGGACTGCATACGACCGAGGCACACAGGGCCAACACCCGGCATCATGGTGTGGGGAGCGATCTCCTACACTGGCCGTACACCACTGGTGATCGTCGAGGGGACACTGAATAGTGCACGGTACATCCAAACCGTCATCGAACCCATCGTTCTACCATTCCTAGACCGGCAAGGGAACTTGCTGTTCCAACAGGACAATGCACGTCCGCATGTATCCCGTGCCACCCAACGTGCTCTAGAAGGTGTAAGTCAACTACCCTGGCCAGCAAGATCTCCGGATCTGTCCCCCATTGAGCATGTTTGGGACTGGATGAAGCGTCGTCTCACGCGGTCTGCACGTCCAGCACGAACGCTGGTCCAACTGAGGCGCCAGGTGGAAATGGCATGGCAAGCCGTTCCACAGGACTACATCCAGCATCTCTACGATCGTCTCCATGGGAGAATAGCAGCCTGCATTGCTGCGAAAGGTGGATATACACTGTACTAGTGCCGACATTGTGCATGCTCTGTTGCCTGTGTCTATGTGCCTGTGGTTCTGTCAGTGTGATCATGTGATGTATCTGACCCCAGGAATGTGTCAATAAAGTTTCCCCTTCCTGGGACAATGAATTCACGGTGTTCTTATTTCAATTTCCAGGAGTGTATTTTCTTTGGCTACACTTATCGGGTCAAGTGTACAAAAATTGCCCCACAACCCTGCAAGCACTAAGGTGGCAGTTTCGCAGGAAGAGATTGCCATGCCACCGGAAATTACACAAAACAATTATAGGCAGCTTCCGGTAAAGGCTTCGTCAATGTTTCTGCAATGGAAGACCCCATTTACCGCTCATAATTCTTAAAACCACGTAACGTAAAATGGCGTATTGTTTGTTGCTCACAAATAAAATATATTCTCTGTACATTTCTTTGCTTTCTTGGAGCTATCTTTTGAAATACGGAAGGTCTTTTTCCCGGACTCTGGAGTTGCAAAGTTTCAGAAGAAGAAACAGGTTAGCGGCGCAACCGTTAAAGTAGCGACAAACAGCTCGACTTGGCACTGAAAGGAACGTAAGAGGGGGAAAATTGTACGCAGACGAAGATTAGAATATGTAAAACAGATAATCAGGTGTGTTCGGTGCTACAAATATGTAGATATCAAAAGATTAGAGCAAGCTCGGAAGAGATCAGATCTGTAGAAAGACTGATGACTTAATAAAAAAGAGATGAATAATATGCTTTGCTAATCTTTGCCCGACCTCACTGGCTGATTTCATGTCCTTGGCGCTAATAGATTTATTATGCTGACTTTTATATTCTGTCAACCGAAGGGGATATTATGTTTCCCAAGCGGCATCCAAACGTCAATGTGTTTCTCATTTTCTGTGTCTAATCCGTATCCGTTCTGTTATGTAGTTTAATGCTCACGCGTAAAATTACAGGCAAGGTTGTGTGTAGGAGGAGACATGATTGTTCGTAGCTTTGTGTACGAGAATTTGACTTTTCAAAGTTTCCTTTCACTCTCTAGCTAACAATAAATCCGAAAGAACTATAAAATTTTGATCCTCACATTTCTCATTACAGACTGCTCTGTAATTGCGAGCTTTCTACCGTATTATAAATGTAACGTGTAAAGTTAGGAATAAACACGATTTTTCGACAGTAACTGACATTTGGGAATAAAATTATAGTTCCAGCTGAGACATTTCAATTACAATTAGTCTCATCTTGCAGTTTTCGGTGTTACAGGACTATGAATTATGTTTACCATTAATACCTTATAGCAGCATATTGTACTTCACTGTCTGAAGACAGTGTGGACTCTGCAGCCACATGTAGCTTGATAGATATATACTACATGTCAAAAGAAAACGACCGATACACGGTTCAGTTATATGGTTCCGATTCCCTTAATAATTTCAGTACTGCACTCCACCCGCAATTAACAAAGCGATTCAAATGCATAGATATATAGACTGTCCAATGAATGGGGGATAGAGGATGCTAAGCTAACGGCTACGTTGGTTTGGAACCCATTAAGGAACTATTAAACTTTACAACTACTTTGACATTCATAACAAATATCACGAATGTGTTAAAAAAATTAGTGTGAGTGGTGCTTGTCAGTCTAAAAGACGCCGATTCAGCTAATTCTGCGTCAAGTTTCTTAAGTGTGTCTTGTTTAGATGTCGGTTACTGAAAGCGTGAACAGTGCAGCGTCATATTTGTGTTGTCGAAGATTATGGGAAAGAAGGAAGTGGGCGACACTCGGTTCCGACACGTGGCCTCCAGCTCTCCTATAACAGCAAGCGTGTGGCCGTGATGGAGCCGGGACCATCAACACTATCACACGTTCTCGCTCCACGAGACATCTTACTCATTAGTGCAACGTTCTGTGATCACAAACTGTGTTCCATGCCTTATCTTCCCTCGTCCGCTATGAAAATATTGTCTCGAAACCTGGCAGAAAATCCAAAGAGATTCTGGTCGTATGTGAGATATCCTAGCTGCAAGACACAATCAATTCCCTTTCTGCGCGATAGCAATAGAAATACTAGTACTAAACGACAGTGCTGTCAAAGCGGAGTTACTAAACACAGCCTTCCGAAATTCCTTCACCAAAGAAGTCGATGTAAATATTCCAGAATTCGAATCAAGAATAGCTGCCAACATGAGTAACGTAGAAGTAGATGTCCTCGGAGTCGTGAAGCAACATAAATCACTTAACAAAAGCAAGTCTTCCGGTCCAGTCAGTATACCAGCTAGGTTCCTTTCAGAGTACAGCGTACAATAGCTCCATACTTAAGGGGGGACGTGATGAAAAACATACACTATTTCAAAAAATGCACCAAATCCACAGTTTTGGAGATATGGCAATGAAATTTTGTTCCACGCTTTACAAGAAAGTAACAAATTCACATATAAAATCCTTTGATTGATTACATATATTCAACTTTTTAAATGAAATTTGAAGTTTTATTTTCAAAAAATAATGTATGTTTTTTTTCTCAGAAAGTATTCAAGACATTTCTGGAAAAATTTCTCTGTTTCATCTCTTCATATTTTGAAAGTTTCTCTCATGAGGTTTTTGGAATAGGTCAAACAGGAGAATTTTCATAATTTTTTAATTATAATCCCACAAGTACAATCTTAAATTCACACAAAATTCCTATCACTTTGCCCCACATCTCAGCTTGCAATCAGCATTTCAAAATTTGCTCTTGAGACACCGTTTATTAGGTTCACAGAAATATGTGTGCAAAATTTCATAACTCTAGCATTCATAGAATCTGAGGAAAAGGTACATAAACTTCAAAAAACAAACTTTTCTGGAAACGCAATTCTAAGTTCAACCTAACTTTTTTCCTTATGTCACTTCTTCAGAAGGCACCACATTTGTACTCTGGATCGTCTTTTCCTTCAAGGCTTCTCTTCTGGTTTCTTGTTGTCTGTCTTCTTTCCTATACCAGGCCTTCAACTGACTTTTCAGCTGCAGAGATGTGCTGTAAATCTATTTTTCTCAGCATGTCTTGAGTAAAATTTCCTATCTTGATGACCATTCTTTCTAATACCTTCATCCTCCCGACGTTCCCATCATTAAATACAAAAACTGCTTCATAAGTTGCAATTCTGACAACTGTAGCAGATGCAAATGTGTTTTTACGGCATCGTTTCCATATGAGTGAATTTAGAGACATTTGGATTTTGAGATTTGCCATAAATACGCTTTTTGAGAAGTGCAGGATCGGCCAAAGACGATCTATAAAACCAAAGAATATGTATTACGACCTTCTAGATGTATCCCGCACATGCCTGGTTGAAAGTAATCCACAAAATCGTTGTTCACTGAGCTAGTATTGAAGTGCTGCTTCAGAACGTGGGCGTTGCAAGGAGGCCGCGTCACACTTTTAATTAATTTTCAGGCACTTCGGATGCGATTTCAACATTGATACTTATTGTCCACGAGTTGTACTAAGAAAATAAAAAATAAATCGAAAATTGACATTTTTGGTCAATTTCATCGACGTCATATCATATACAACCGTTCGCTCTACGAAACATCCGTACCGAAAGACTGGACAGTTGAACAGGTCACACCGATTTCAAGAATGGCAGTAGGTAACGTCGACATGCTGCAGGATTTTGGAAATACACGTTGTATGCGAACATTACGCATTACCTCGAAGAAAACGGTCTGTTGACACGCAGTCAACACGGATTTAGAAAACATTGTTCGTTTGAAAGAAAACTAGCTTTTTACTCACAGGAAGTGTTGAGTGCTATTGACAAGGGATTTCAAATTGATTCCATATTTACAGATTTCGAAAGGGTTTTAACACTGTACCACATAAGCGGCTTGAAGTGAAACTGAGTGCTTGTGGAATATAGTTTCAGTTATGTGACTGGATTCGTAATTTCCTGTCAGAGAAATCACAGTTTGTAGTAATTGACGGAAAGTCATCGAGTAAAACAGAAGTGATTTCTGGCGTTCCTCAAGTTAGTGTTATATGCCCTTTGCTATTCCTTATCTGTATAAACGATTTGGGAGACAATCTGAGCAGCCGTCTTAGGTTGTTTTCAAGTGATGCAGTCGTTTAACGACTAGTAAAGTCATCAGAAGATCAAAACAAATTGCAAAACGATTTAGAAAACATATCTGTATGGTGAAATAATTGGCAATTGACCGTAAGTGTGAGGTCATCCACATGAGTGCTAAAAGGAATCCGTTAAACTTCGGTTACACGATAAGTCTAAAGGCCGTAAATTCAACTACATACGTAGAAATTACAATTACGAACAACTTAAATTGGAAAGAACACATATAAAATGTTGTGGGGAAGGCTAACCAAAGAAAGCGTTTTATTGGCAGAACACTTAGGAAATGTAACAGATCTACTACTGAGACCGCCTACACTACGCTTGTCCGTCCTCTTTTAGAATACTGCTGCGCGATGTGGGATCCTTACCAGATAGTACTGACGGAGTAAATCGAAAAAGTTCAAAGAAGGGCAGCACGTTTTGTATTATCGCGAAATAGGGGAGGGATTGTCGCTGAAATGATACGGGATTTGGGATGTACGTCATTAAAACAAAGGCGTTTTTCATTGCGGCGGAATCTTCTCACGAAATTCGAATCACTCACTTTCCCCTCCGACTGCGAAAATATGTTGTTGACGCCGACCTAAACAGGGAGAAAGGACCATCATAATAAAATAAGGGAAATCAGAGCTCGTACGTAACGATATAGGTGTTCGTTTTTTCAGCGTGCTGTACGAGACTGGAATAATAGAGAATGAAGACGGTTCGATGAACCCTCTGCCAAGCACTTAAATGTGATTTGCATAGTATTGATGTAGGTGCAGATGTGCCCACCAATACCACTAGGAAACAAAATTTTACACATTTCTGTAATTGGCATGAAAGCAGCTAACCTTTACGTTTTCGGGAGTGCTGATAACGAAAATGTTAATGAAAACGTAAAATTAGCTCTCGTTTTGAAATTATTATAACTTTACGTTATTGCCTAAATAATCTTATGCATGTATTTACCTTGGCTTTATCCCTCGGACGAAGGTCATTGAAGGCCCAAACACTTGCGTTTTCTGCTGGTGCTTCGCTGATTAGCATCCCGCAGTAATCAGTTCACACTGATGCAGTCCAATTTCTCTGGTATCTCATTTCCATGTCCGAAATTTGCTGGTGGTAGGCTTCTCCGAGCTTGGCGGTTACAGCACCACAGTTGTCAGGAAAGAAGTCCAAGTGGGAACCTAGGAAATATAGCTTTAAGGACATGTTGCACCGCAGTCTGCTGTAGCAGTGCAGAAGATTTACCACGAGATCGCTTTAGTTTTCTGTTCTCTTATTTCCTAGAAAGTTTGTTCATACTTGAACAGTGGCATCCGAATCTAACTTTTCATCACCTCTCAGGATGGTGTTTAAATGCTCATCTGTGTACAGTTTGCGTATCTGGGGGCGCACAAAAATCTCCTCGTTTATTTTCGCCTCACGAAAACGCGGAAATTTTTCGCGCAAATAGAGAAATGCTCATCCAGTTTTGTCCATGGTCTTAACGAAGCCTTTCATTAGGCCTAAGTTTATGTGAAGAGCAGGGAGAATTATGTTCTTGGATTCGACAAGTGCTTCGTGTATAACATTCTGAGATCCTGGTTCACCTGAATGATGCTTAGACCAATCTTTCTTTTTATAATGAAGTGCTTTGACGTGGCTATCCCAAAGGCACAGGAAGCAACAGAATTTGGTGTAGCCGTTATGTAGCCGATTAAACTGGCCATTGTTCAGTCGCAATAACTATCGTTTCATGTTATAATATGTTTCTTTGAAGTAAGGTGCAAAGCCAATCAGTATCGGTGGTAATACGTTGCCATTCTGAAGTAGCACACACTTGAGACTTAATTTCGGGGAGTCGATGAACAACCTCCACTGATCACTTTTATAGTTAATGGCCATAGTTACCATTAGTCCCTGTACATCACTGCAAAATACCAAGTCCTTTTCACTTTCGAAAAATGGATGGAGTGGCATATGGCTGTTACGGAACGCAGTCACATTTACCGTCTTATCAAGACAATTTCACTTTCGTAGTCTTGACGCCAACAGTTCAGCTTTACCTTTCGGCAATTCCCGATCTCTCACTACGTCATTAAGTACACACTGTGTTATTTTGTCAGTCTCTATACACTCCTGGCCCAACAAAAATTCAGGAGCTTTCGAAGAACTGCATTTTGAAGATGATGGTGCAGTACTGATTTCACTACCGCTCTCAGCACTATGACTATGAGGTGAGACAGGAACGGGCAGTCTCTCTCCCTGAGGCACTCGTCGCATGGCCGACAATATGTTAGGATACGTCAAGGAACACGGTTTCTCCTTGGAAATACTATGTGTTAATGGAATTGTCATACGAAAGTAACAATCATTCACATGGTTTGATGGCTCTCGCCAGATCTTTTACAATTCAACCACGGATGAAGACTCGAGACACAAGACGTGCAACATACATGAGGAGCCCAGGGCTTACCTGGTCCCCGATTTCACAGCCAGAGTACAGTCTGTACTCCTTCCTAATATACACCATTACTGGCCATCTTCGCGATTTCAGTGTGGTCAGTCCGCACATTTAGCAAACATTCGCAGCTCTGTTCGAATAACTTACGAGAATGCAGCCAGGGGATAACGTCGATAACCGCCGATATTTCGACATTTTCAAGGCACAACTGCTGAAAATTGCAGGATGCGCTGCTGTCGAAATATCGGCGATTGTGGATGACGTCATCGGAGTGCATTGCTGTAAGTTATTTGAACATTGTATACGCCGGGAGAAACTAAGGTCTCTCATTATCAGCACTGTTCACGCATTTTCGAGGAGTATAGTATCACAGGAATAACAATGACCACACGATCTATAATTCAGTAACAGTTCTTCCAGTACACGAATGGAACACAGCTTCTAACAGACAGAAGCTATGCTTAAATGAAACATACCCCGCTCCTCCCTTCCTCTACTCCTCCCCGTGTTGCTGCCGGACCGGGCTAAAAACAGCTACAAAATACATACAGCTATTGTTACTTGGAACTTCATCATTCTGTCTACCATCATCGGGATTTCGGAGCTATATTGGAACGGATTGACAATGAATGCTAATAAAATATAGTTATAATTAAATGCGCCCTCCTTTAGCTTGGAAACGAGAGCTAAATCGAGATTTTCACTGTAGCTTTCGTTATCAGAGAGGACGGTATAATTAACAAACATTTATTTCATCCCAGTTAAATATTCACCGTTGGATAGTGCATTCTAAGGGTGTGCCTACACCGATATCACAGCTTCTTCTTCCTGTGGGTTAAATTTCGCGTCTTCAGCACGTCATCTTCGTGGTGTAGCAATTTTAATGGCCAGTAGTGTATTTATTCAATATCGATACAAAAGAGTTACATGTTTGCCCCTGTTACTGTCCTTCAAAGTAGTCACCAGCGTTGTGTAGAACCCGTTGCCAGCGATGTGGAAGGCGTAGTGTACGTTAGCAGAGCCGGTTTTGTTGATGGTGCGAATGTAGCGGTCTACTGTCTGTTGAATCTCTGGAACAGTTCTGAAGCGAATGCCACGAAGTGGTTCCTTCATCTTCGGAATCAAATCAAAGTCCGGGGAGTATGGTGGATGGTACAGTATTTCCAAGTCCCATCGATCCAACAGAACAGCCACAGCTTGAGCAGTATACGCCCGCGCATTGTCGTGCAAAATGATGGGTGGGTTGCGCAGAAAGTGCCGCCGCTTCTTTCGCAAAGCTGGTCGCAGGTGATGCTCCAAAAACGAACAGTAATACTGTGCATTGACGGTCTGCCGTGGAGGAACGTAATGCGTTAGGATAACACCATCACAGTCGTGCATGAGAATCACCATAACTTTAGACCGCTCCATTAGCACCATCAACAGAACAGGCTCTCCTAACAGTGTGCTACGGCTTCCACATCGCTGGCAACGGGTTCTACACAACACTGGTGACTACTTTGAAGGACAGTAACAGGTGTAAACATGTAACTCTTTTGTATCGGTTGTGAATAAATAGTTGCCACTATTTAAGTTCCAATCCTCGTAATTCAGTGCCGTCGTGGTGCCTTCGATTACCACCCAATTCAGTGTACCCCATAGCATAATTCTGTCTCCACCAGCCGCATATGAGTGCGGTGTACATTTCGTGCAGCCATTCGACTGGATGATGGCGTGTGAGGACCCAGCCATCGACCTTGTGTAACAAGAAATGCGATTCATTCGACGGGAGGACCTTTTTTGCCGATCCACGGTGAAAACTCTGTGATGCTGTGCCCACTGCAATCATTGGGTCAACACAGGAACAAGTAAGAGTCGTGTGATGTGGAGCTCCATGTTCAACAATGGTCATTGAACGGTGTGCTCCGAAACACTTGTGTCTGCACCAACATTGTATTTTGTCGTCTGATCTGCAACAGATCGTTGCCTGTTCTGGATAACAAAGTCGGGAATCTCCGACCTCTACGTTTCGTGATGAGACATGGTAATCCAATACCATATGGTCTACTCGTTATTTTACCATCCTTCAACCACTTTCAGTAGGTGCTCACGACTGTAATACGCCCAGAGGCTACCAACTCCTCCGTTTCAGTTCAGAGACTGTCGTTTCCATCCGCAGGGCCTTAACAATGTTCCCTTTATCAAAACCGCTTATATCAGTGGATTTCCGTATTTCCTGACAGTATCGTCGCTGCAAGGACTCCTCATTTGTCTCTCTTCGCATTACATTCTTTCCTTATTGCGTCAAGTGCCCGCAACAGCACCAGGAGGCATTCAGCCTCGCGGTGGGCAGTGGTCATAATGTATTGGCTCATCAACGTATACGGTTCCCGTCAGATCAACGACGTTAAGCGCTATCTGGCTCGGCTAGCACTTGGGTGGGTGACCATCTGGTCTGCCGAACGCTGTTGGTAAACGGGTTGCACTCAGCCCTTGTAAGGCAAACTGAAGAGCTACTTGAAACTTCCTGGCAGATCAAATCTATATGCCGGACCGAGACTCGAGCTCGGGACCTTTACCTTTCGCTGGCAGGTGCTCTACGGGACGAGCGTGAGTCGTGCCTGGATAGCTCAGATGTTAGAGCACTTGTCCACGAAAGGCAAAGGTCCCGAGTTCAGTCTCGGCCTGGTACACAGTTTTGATCTGCCAGGAAGTTTCATATCAGCGCACACTCCGCTGCAGAGTGAGAATCTCATTCTGAAGAACTACTTGATTGAGAAGTAGCGGCGCCAGTCTCGTAGACCGACATACGGCCGGGAGAGCGGTGTGCTGACCACATGCCCCTCCATATCCGCATCCAGTGACGCCTGTGGACTGAGGATGACGCGGCCGCCAGTCGGTACCATTGAGCCTTCATGGCTTCGGACGGAGTTTAGTTTAGTTTTCATCAGTGTATGCAACAAGTGCCACTGCAAATTGTGAGCATTAACGGCCTTGTTCATGCGTACTTGAAGTTCATGTTCAGATCCAAACAGCTGTGGTGTCAGCTGAAATAAAGGTTAATTATCTTGTTCTTTCTTTTGTTTTCTCCCCCCCCCCTCTCTCTCTCCCTCTCACCCACTCACACACACACAAACACACTCACACACACACACACACACACACACACACACACACACACACACACACACACACACACACAAAGTATTATAGTTCAAATATAATTTTTATTATATTTCATTCACCACTGTTGGCAGCATTCTTAGTGGAATATATTAGCAAGTGTCACTTTTCAGCAAGCAGTGTCTCCAAATAACAGATTATCAACAGTAAAGCGTTTAGTGTGCTTTATTTTGGAAATGCAGTCTCTTCTATCAATGGAAAAACTGAGAGAACTAAATCAGTCAGCTTACACGTAATCGTTTTATTATTCATCCATCATAAAAGCTGAAAAGTTACGTCGAAACGGCAGTCGAACGTTGATCTCGGCGACATTGTGGATTTAAGGCTACTGAGCGTGGGAAGGAAGTCATCCAGCTTCAAACATCGACGGGATACAAATTTTCAGTTGGCTTCAGCTGCCAGAGACTGTGGTCATGTGTGTCTGAGTTGCGTTTGCGCGCATGTGTGTGTGTGTGTGTGTGTGTGTGTGTGTGTGTGTGTGTGTGTGTGTGATCTATTTTTGACAAAGGACTTGTTGGCCGAAAGCTTATTTTGAGACAGTCTTTCTGTTGTGCCTATCTGCAACTCAGGATCTCCACTATATGGTGAGTAGAAACTATTCTTTTCATAATATTGTCACATTCCATCCTGGATTATCCATTGTATGATTTTCAGTTGGCATGAGAGATGAGCAGCATCGCTGTCAGTCTGTCAGTGAACTGATGTAATGGATTTTAGCGTATCTCAGTGGACACGAAAATCTCTCGGCCTTGTATATAATTAGCTCCTCCCGTGGTGTTGTTCACTTATAATCTGCAGTGAAATCTCTGGTAGTAGCGGTCATGGAAACATCTAATTGTTTGCTTGATACAGCCTTGGCACATATCATTTGTTATTGATTTCTTCCGTGTTCCTTTATTGAGTGTGTTGTCGGAAAAATGTAAGGCATTGAACTCCGATTAGGGATGATTGAACTTCAGATACCCGTATGGCTTTTCTTATCTGGTGAATTACAAAATGGTTCCTTGAACAAAGAATGAACACTTCCATTCCAGATCGTCTCCAAAATTACTGACACTTCACTCACAATTAATGCACTGTTGTCGTGAAACGCTTCCCGCTGGAATTTATAGTACAAGAGAAACACCTAGGTCATTACTATTATAAAAACTTATCCTACTACGTCACGGCAAATGAAAAATACCGATTACTATGCAATTCCCTGACAGGCGAGAGAAACTTTCAAAGCCGGAAAACCTGAGCAAAAAGCATAGGTAGCTGACGTTAATGATTACTGTCAAAGATGTAAATTACATATTCACGTAAATACCAGGCTACCGCCTGTTGCTATCAAGCCAGCAAAGCGTCTGCCGACGTCATTATTCGACGAACCTAACTTGATTCTTACGTGAAAAATATACATAAGAAAGGAAAAAAATGATCAGTAGCTCGATCTCAGGGCCGTTCTGATTAGCAATATTGAATAGGTAACGAGAGACCACGCAATATGTTCAGTCGTTCCACTCTCGAACAATTCGTCACCAATCCTTTCTTTAGGGTCTCTGAAAAGAAAGATACATAATTTCATACAAAGTTACGGTTTTTATCATGGGATATGATCAGGTCTGATACGACAGTTAAATTCCACTTACATATCTCGAAAAAAATCTTATATTTTATCTAAAGATAAGGTACATAGAAACGTGTGTGCTTACTCTGCAACAACCAGCCAGAAAAGAAGCCACGGAATGGCGGGAAGAAATGAAATTCCATATCTTTTGTTTTACAGCAAAAGATGTACAGAGTTGGTTTCAGTGTGGCCAAATGTTTTTAGTATAATTTTAATTACAAGAAGTATTTTTACATAGAAAAACAGAAAAAAGAACAAATTCACAACATATCAGAGTATTAACATGTTTTTATTGATATTTTTTATCTCGGTCTTTACATTGTTATGAAGTCACATCGGGTCAATGCATATATACCTGTATTTCATGATTAGCTATATAATGTTATAGTCGGGACAAGATACTCTTCACTTTTCTTCCATTTCCAGATGTGTTAACAGCAAAACGGGTGATATATTAGTGTGGTGTCATGTTGCTGCTGACGTGCAGGAATCTGTAATTTAAGATTGATGAAGGCATATTTCCTCATCTACTCGAATCGCGTACGGGAAAACCGACGATTAGAAAGTTACTAGGTTACGCAGTCAGAACGACAGAGGCAAAGAATGGCAGCTGAACCTCAACACAAAAAAGATTAATATCATTGATGTAAACTGGGGAAAAATTCCGACATTGTTCGAACAAACCATCGCTGATGAATCTCAGAAACCAGCAGTCACCTATCAATTGCTGCCTTTTTTTAGAGAAATTTAGGATGGAATGACTACACAGGTCTTTTGAAACGCAGACAAGAGATTACGAATTGAATGAATCCTAATGAGGGGCGGTACTTTCACTAAGGAAGTCATTTACAAGAGGTCCTGTCCGTCCGATTATTATTTTACGTTAGTTTGGCATCCTTAACAATACGAGCCAGTAGAAGACACCGATGGTTCACAGTAGACTTGTGTTGTTCGTCGTGGATTTGTTTAGTAGGCTTTGAATAATTATTCTGATATCTTCATGGGTCAGCTGCATAAGACATTCCTCCTCCATATTGAGAAAGGTTTCCTTTAAAACGTAGGAGGCAGACATTCCCCGACGAGTAGTGAGATACATTTTTACCTTTCCCATGCACCTCGCATAATATTTATGAGTCTACTTGTGCTCTTTCAGAACCGTACTGATCGTTCTTTGTCATACATTTAATTAAAGGAGGCAGTAGGCAGCAAATGGAACAGTTGAACAATACAATCTCCACTAAACACTATACAGTAGCCGGGAGAGTGCAAATCTACTTATAAAGATATTAATTTTATTAAGGTATCTGCCTAGCTTAGAAATTTGTTTTCTGTGGGAAAATACGAATAAATATCAACAGTTTCCTAACAGAACACTGTAAGACATCACTGACAAAATACCTGCTCCTAGAGCCGTGACAGAGAGGGTTATACAGCTGGGTGGAGAGACAATGACCTTGCTGCCGTTTAGAGCCCTTTTCTATGGTTCAGGTCTGCATGGTACCAGGTTATAGTCATGTTCAATGCATCATGTTCAAAAAATTCCTTCTTACGTGAAACGTGAAATTTGTTTCATAAAAAGTCATATATTTCGACACTAAAACAGATGGTACATCTTGACTTCTAACACGTATGATTTAAAATTATTTAAACCGACGTAGACAGTGAGATAGAGCATAATTTACTTCAAATTATCTAAAGTTCGACAACTGATTCAATTAGTTTTCTGGTGTTTTTGTTATTACTGTTTGTCAACATTTTTATCTTGATAAAGACATTCGAATATCTTTATGACTGTGTAATTTGTTATTAATTGCGCATGTCATTTTCATACTCTGTGTCATTTACTAGATGCTTCTGTACAGCCGATCTATGATAGCTCAACATTGCTGGGAAGCTGTTATGAAAGATACGTCTTCAAGCTTTTTAGTTAAAAATCTTATTACTCAGATCTATATTTGCTTGCACATTATAATATATTTGTGGGTCCGGTTGGTGTAAAAACCCAATGAGACAATCCCAGACGGATATGGAAATCGCAGTATTAGTAACCAATAAAACGGTACAAAAACGTCGTAATAGGCAGTAGCAAAGCAGCTCGGCTGCTAGTAATTCTACTTACAGAGTAAAGACTGAGATAAGAAATACCTATAAAAACATATTAATACTCTGATATGTTGTGAGTTTCTGTTCTCTTTCCTGTTTTTTATGTAAAAATACTTCTTGTGATTAAAATTATGTTACAGACATTTGGCCACACTGAAACGAACTCTGTACATCAAGCCACAGTAATTATAACAACTGCTGTTGTTGCGTATATGATGTAGTAACGTTGTTTGAGGCGAACTATGGTGATTATGACATGAAATGTTTCTATAGGGGAGAATGTTTTACCTAAAAGTTAGTGTACCTAAAAACAAATGATATGTACTGGTCGGTGGTCGATTTCAGAATCTCATGAAGGAATGCGCACTGGACACCATCATAAACAGTTTTCGGCACTTTATACTGTTTTTATTGCCGTGAGAGATGAGGTTGTGTTTTGGACAGCGTTTATAAAATATTAAAAGTTCTGCATATTTAAGTTCTGTATAACATATTAAAAGTCTTTGGAGGATGTTGTCAATTCTTCAGTTACACAGTTTTATGGTGACTAAAATTCTGTACATTTTCAATAACGTGTCGACGTTTAGGCTATATTTCGTAGGTCGTGCGCCATCTTGTACCTTGAAACGAAAGATGGTCTTCTGCCATGGAACACGCCGCATTTGCTACAGAACTGAATTTCTTTAATGTCTGAACTACTCACCCTGCCTTGAAAATAAATGTTAGTAGACAATAACTTCTATTTCAAAATGTTTTTAACTTGTAACTAGTTTTCGGCAATACTTCTTCTTAATTGGATTTCACTAACTGATTAATGGTGTGCTATAGGTTAATAATGTAGCATACAGATTGTGAAATACAGTACTGACAAAATTTCCTCGACTGGAATACTTTCAAAATTTAATAGAATATTGATGTATCTTGGAACTGTTCCCCACGTTTAGAAAAACCTTACACTTGCAGAGTAACTTTTATAATTTCAGAAAAAGACTGCAACACACATAAAGCGAAATGTATCATTTCGAAATGAAATAAGATACTACATTAACCTTGTATTATGAGGCTTGCTAGACTCTGCAAACTCTTCCAACGTATAACTCTTTCCCTATATGAGATGAAGCATAAATTGCTTTTACATGTGTTTATGCGCGTAATTTTCATCATGAAAGTGTTTTGAGGACGAAACTGCAACCTTGGTAATTAGTAAAAATGCCAATGGTCAAAAGAGGGAATATTATCCTTAAAAATACAGCACAAAGAGAATCATCGGTAGACAAATTGTTTGATTCGAAGAATAACTACTGGATGGTGCACGGAAATGATTTTGAAAGCTACTTGAGATAGACAGAATCATGATGTCTTTTGACATGAAAAGTCGTTCTACAAGGCTCATTCCTGTTCTCATCATACGTAAATGACAAGTCGTCCGTGTTTCTTCCTGTGAAGCTTTTTGTATGTCGATGACCTTACTTACAAGTAAGACCTGAATATCGATAGTGTCATTGTCCTGAATATTGACAATATGTCTTGAATGTTTAGAAAGGAGCGAAACATGGGACTTAAACCAAATGCGACGAATTCCCGACTAATATTAGTATCTCATCAGAAAGTAACTATTTTTTGAAAGAAATCTCTGTCATTTGACTGTTAAGTGTTCATTTATTTTACACCATCATGAGTTCGGTCTCTGTCTGTGACATGTTATTGTCAAAAAAGCACATATCTGGTCTTACAGAACAGTTGTCGTATTACAGGATACGAGTACATATCGAGGATATACAATATAGCTGACTACGTACACAATGAGAAACCATTAACATACAGTATGTTGTAGTTATCAGCTAATATATTCCCGTGACTTGTATTCATCACTAACTTCTACTCGTCAACTGACATCATCATGTCAATAATGCCGGTCACAGGAATAATATACTAGCTGTTAAATACGCATAGGGTATGTTAATGGTTTTCACTTGTGCATAATGTCACCCATATTATGTATCTTCGATATGTACTAGTATCCTGTAATACGACAACTGATCTACAAGACCAGAAATACGTTTTTCCGACGATGACACGTCAGAGATAGGTCAGACATATTTTTACATCCCAGCGTGCACTTGAGAACGGCTACAAGGTGTGAAATAAATGAACAATTAACTGTCCATTCTGTATGACTGTGGTCCCACGCGGAGGAAAAATGAGAAAGTAATTATCGTATCTGGTATGCTAATGCGCCGATCCAAAAAAAAAGTAAAAAAAAAGGATTTCGGGAACTCTTTCTCTCTGAACTCGCGAAATCTGCGAGTCGGCCGTGGACCCCCTGGAGGATGGAAGACAAGTTCAGCAAGGCCAGACTGGATTGTTATCGGCAGCTGCCGTCTTTCATAGGCGGAATTATCAGTTTACCATAGGCGTCAGATATTTTACGGCAGCATTTTTGCTATCGTAATAGCTGATCGGCAGTTGTTACTTCCAAAATATAGTGCGTACGGTGTCATTACTTTGCGGCACGTTTACTTTAGATCAGTCAGCTAAAAGTTAGCGGAGGAGTTGCTGAGGGAAGAAAGGGACTTATCGTATTTGTAATTTCAGTGTTATAATTCCTCCTCACTCTAGGATAAATGAGTAAATGTTATTTGTTACATATGATTAGAAAAAAGAAGAGGAGATAGAATAAATCTTAGCGAAGAGAACAAATTTTCTTTGGATTAACGCAATCTCCAATTGCTTGTCTACTGATAATAAAGTGATGAGTGTCCATGAAATGAAATGTAAATATTTCAACACTAGTATTGGCGAAGAAGAGGAGTATTTATTTAAATGGGCCGGGCTTTGAAAACCAAATTCTGAAAATGACGCAGGTTCTTTTTTTGTTGATCATGCCGTATGTATATATGGCCGCAGCGATTGAGCCGATCAGTAGCATCACCGTATTAGTAACACAAAGTCGGTTTCACTCCCGATTACACTGGAAGAGTGCAGGACCATTAATAGTGAATCGAGAACGTAATGAACGAGTGACAGAGTCTTCTTATCTACTGCACTTCGAGGTACTTCATAATGTTCGAATACATTATATGTTCTAAAACCCTACTGCAAATTGACGTTAGTGATATAGGCCTGTAATTCACTTCCCTTTTTGGGTATTGGTGTGACTTGAGCAATTTTCCAGTCTTTGGGTACGTACATTTCTGTGAGCGAGTGGTTGTATATAATTGCTAAATATGGAGCTATTTTATCAGCACACTCTGAGAAGAACCTGACTGGTATATATTCTGGACCGGAGGAATTGCCTTTATTACGTGATTTAAGCTGCTTTGTTACACCGAGGATATCTACTTCTGTGTTTCTCATCTTTGCAGTTGTTCTTGATTGGAATTCAGGAATATTTACTTCGTCTTCTTTGGTGAAAGAGTTTCGGAAAACCGTGTTTAATAACTCTGCTTTAGTGCCACTGTCATCAGTGCCTTCACTGTTGTTATCGCGCAGAGAAGGTATTGATTGCGTCTTGCCACTGGTGTGCTTTATGTATGACCAGAATGTTATTGGGTTTTCTGCCAGATTTCGAGACAGAATTTCGTTGTGGAAATTATTAAAAGCATCTCGCATTGAAGTACGCGCCATATTTCGAACTTCTGTAAAACTTTGCCAATCTTGGGGAATTTGCGTTCTTTTAAATCTGGCATGCTTTTTTCCTTGCTTCTGCAACAACGATCTGACCCGTCTTGTATACCATGGGGGATCAGTACCATCACTTATTGATTTATGTGGTATATATCTCTCAATTGCTGTTGATACTATCCCTGCCGGCAGGAGTGGTCGAGCGGTTCTGGGCGCTACAGTCTGGAACCGCGCGACCGCTACGGTCGCAGGTTCGAATCCTGCCTCGGGCATGGGTGTGTGTGTTGTTCTTAGGTTAGTTAGGTTTAAGTATTTCTGAGTTCTAGGGGACTGATGGCCTAAGAAGTTGAGTCCCATAGTGCTCAGAGCCATTTGAACCATTTGATACTAACCCTCTGACAACATTCCACAACTTTTCTACACTTACATGCTCAGATCGGAAGGAGTGAAGACTGTCTTTTAAAAAGGCGTTAAGAGCATTTTTATCTGCTTTTTTAAATAGATATACTTTGCGTTCTTCTTGCGACGTCGGCGTGTATACCTGAACTATTGTTCTTGCCGTCGATGTGCTATCGATTCCGATCTTATAACTGAACTGTTCACAGTATCTCTCCTCTTCCTTATCTTCTTATTCATAGCCAATCCTATTCATGTTATACCATTTTCTACATCTGTAGATTTTACCACACGAGGCCATACTGAAATGTAACGCCTTCGAATTTTCAATGTAAAACCCTTAAGGCTTTTTAAATAAACGAATGTTATTAACATCCTACATCTTTATTCTTCATGTCTACATATTTATTCCTCGACACAGTCATGCTGGCGACGAACATATTTCTTCCAGTGAAAGACGAGTTGTTGATATCGTCACTGTAGATTGTTTCAGTTTGCTGTCGAAGTCATAACCTTACCCCTGCTTACACCGCTTCTTCACTACCAAACTGAAGTCCTCGAAGGTGCTCTTAAGTTTTGGAAACAAATGAAAATCAAAGGGGGACAAGTCGGGATGACGAATGATCCATGACAACGAACCCGAGGCGTCTTTTTGGATTAGACGGCAGCACTAATCGAGGAGGCCAATTCAAGCTCCCTAAAGTTGCGTCCATACTCATTGCAAAACTCATAGGGACTTAAACACGCAACAGAAGTTCAAGAAGAAACATTCATAGCTTTATTGCAGTTACGCTCAGCATTAATGCTGTTAAAATACTACCACGTCAACAGTAACAAAATATTTTTAGTATCATTATAGAGGCAATACAGGTGCTTTATCATCTAAATAAGACACACCGCCGAACAAAAGGACTTGAAAAAGTAGACATCCTGGCCAAGGAAGCTGTATGCATTGGTTCAGTGAAATATGATGAAAGGACACCTGAAGACACTCTTCACAACAAAAGGATTATAATCAGGGCTCGATGGAATGAAGATCTCCAACAGTCTCAAGAAATTAAAGGGAGACACTATGCCGCGGTGGTGCCTAATTTCCCAAACCCTCCTCGGCACCAAAACTGCAGATGCAACATAAAAATATAGTAACAACGGCACGACTTGGCTTCAATCACGGAAAAATCTCTACCGCCTCAGCGTGGTCACATCACCTTCAAGTGAATGCGGCACTGAGGAAGATGATAATCACATTTACTTAGGCTGCCACAGAAGGTTTCAAGAAACCACGAAACTATTACAGCGTCTGATGATCCTTGGAAATGCCTTGCATACAAACATTCAAACCTTTTTAGCAACAAAAACTAAAAAGTGCATAAACTGCTATACTATTTTATCATAAAGGACAAATAATAACAGAGAAACACAGTTTTTTGTGCATTGTAGTATATTAATATTGTTTAACCGTATGCACCAAAATTTAGCTTATGCCGATGGTGTGTGTATACTCTCTAGAAGTTTGAAAGAAATGGGCCGGCCGCATTGACCGAGCGGTTCTAGGCGCTACAGTCTGGAACTGCGCTACCGCTACGGTAGCAGGTTCGAATCCTGCCTCGGGCATGGATGTGTGTGATGTCCTTAGGTTAGTTAGGGTTAACTAGTTCTAAGTTCTAGGGGACTTATGAGCTCAGAAGTTAAGCCCCATAGTGCTCAGAGCCATTTGAACTATTTTTTTGAAAGAAATGGAAGAAGGATTTGGCAGACTGGAAAAGGAGGCATAACAGTTGGGGCTTAGAGTAAACAACACGAAAACATAGTATTTCTTTGCTTCCAGGAAAAATGCTGTTGTTAAAGAGAAATTTATTGAGTTGAACAGAGGCACTTATGAGAGATGTGAGAAGTTCCAATACCTGGCAGTGCTGGTTACGAAGGATAGCAGAATAAGAGAAGATATAAAATCTAGGATTGCTGCAGGAAATAGAGCTTATTGGGCTCTGGTCAAGATCTTTTAGTCGCGTAGCTTGAGTAGAGAATCGAAGGTGACTATCTAACGAACAGTCATAAGACCAGTGGTAATGTATGGCTCAGAAACATGGACAATGACTGTAGCAGAAGAAGAGCTCTTGAGAAGATGGGAGAGGAAAATATTAAGAAAGACTTTAGGAGCCATGTATGAGGCGGAGCAATGGACCAATGAACTATTGAGAAGATGGGAGAAGAAAATATTAAGGAAGATTTTAGGAGCCGTGTATGAGGCGGAGCAGTGGTGGATAAGGAGAAACGAGGAATTGAAAGAACTGTATGGAAATCCTGACTTGGTGACTGAAATTAAGTGTAACAGATTGAGATGGCTGGGCCATGTAGAGCGAATGTCGGAGCATCGAGCTGTCAAGAAGATTTACACAGGAAATCCATGTGGCAAAAGGAGCAAAGGGAGACCCCGGAAACGATGGCGGGAAGATATGGAAAATGATTTGAGAAAGATTAGAGTCAGGAGATGGAGGAAACGAGCAGAAAATCGTCAGGATTGGGCTGTGATCATCAGAGACACCAAGGCCCTACATGAGCTTGTAATGGTACTTGAATTACGTAACCATTACGGCACTTCACCTGAACCTCTCGATACCAGTAATATTCTACTGTGCTTCTGTTAACTACTTAACATATTTCTGAGACAACATTCAGATTTGATTTCATCTGTGATACATCGATATGTTTATATTGCAATGATATTATTGTTATGTGTATTCTTTCTTTTGTCACTATGATCTTTGATGTACTTGTAACTCTGATTTTTGGGCGCGTAAGCGATTATTAGTTAGTTGTTAGAGAGTCGAACCTTGAAAAAAGTCAAGTCTAGGACGTCATGTTGGAAAGACACATATTGTAGTCAGCTTATAAAATGTGAACTTTAACAGTGACTGTGAGGAAGATGTTTTCAGTTATGTTTGGTATTGTGAAGTGATGTTTTATGTGTTACGTGATATTGCAATAAAAGCAATTAAAAGGAAGTGTAACTTAAATTCGGAATGCTGATTATTTTTTTACGTCACCATTGTCCTGCAAAAGTGTAATCTTCAGGAATGGTTTGTGAAGCGCATCTACAAAACTTTTGAATATAGCAGAATAAAACCTAGGCCTCTTTGCATCCGAGCTTGGAATCATCACCACCTAGATTTTCGACGATTGAGTCATGATTTTACAACGAGACCAGCGTTGGAAACACGAAAAGATGAGTGCCTAGTTTATTTATTATTACATTAAATTACTTTATTAACTGTGCTCTAATGACACCTGCCACATAATAACTTTGTTGTTGCCCGATAATGCAGTATTTAACAGCGTGAGTAACACCAAAATCATTATTAAATTTTGACCTTTGTTGTGGTAGGGTTGTTCGAGGCTGTAGCGCCAAGGAGTAAGTATACTAATATGTTAATTTGCTTATATCGTTTACTTAAGTTCAGTTTAAATGGATGTCACATATAATTGTAGCTATTTATAATCTGAGGCTGGATGTATAGGTGATAACCACAAGCCGTTAATGAATTTAAAAAACCCAAGGCGTCTGGCTGTCGCAGATGTCGAAGCGATCTGTCGTAGTCTGCCATTGACTTGCTGTAGGAGTGGGTGCCCCGCGTGTGAATGAACTCGTCGAATTCGAATCTCGATTACAGCATGCTGTTTCTCACGCACCGACATAGTTACGTTGCACACCGCCATGTTACACGCAACAATGCGCAGCCCTCTAGCGGTAGAGGGCTGCAAATATGTAGACACGAAGAATAAAGATGTAGAATGTTAATAACGTTCGTTTAGTTTAAAAAGATTTAAGGGGTTTGACATGAAAAATTCTAAGGCGTTACATTTCTATACGACCTCGTAGGGTAAAATCTACAGATGTGGAAGTGATGTAACAGTAGTAGGATTCGTTATGCATAGAAAGATAGGGCAGAGGGGAGGTACTGCGAACAGTTCAGTTACAACGTTGTTGTCATCAGAAAAGAAAACACATCGACGGTGGCAATAGCTCAGGTACACACGCCGACATCACAGGCAAAAGATGAAGAGATAGAGGAAACAGACGAAGATACTGAAAGGGTAATTCACTATGTGAAGAGAGATAATAACCTAATAATCAGTGGGGATTGGGACGCTGTTGTAGGGATAGGAATAGATCAGAGAGTTACCAGAGAATGTGAGCTTGGATGTACGGATGGGAGAGGCGAGCGGTCGATGACTTCTACGAGAAATGTAGGACGTCACAGAACGACGTGACCAGCCTAAGGCCCAGGGTGCAGCCCACAACGCCTCCAAGTGACCACTCCTGCAGGCAGAATAACGAGTTCTTGGTATCACATTGTTTTTGTCTTCAGTCCGAAGGCTTATCTGCACTAATCTAACCTCTGCAAGTCTCTTCATTTCTACTTATCTGCTGCAACCTCCATGCATTTGAATTTGCTTGCTGTTGGCAAGCCTTGTTCTCGATAAACACTTCTTCCATTCCACACTTCCCTGCATTACGAAACCCCCTGCCTCAGGATGCGTCCTATCAATCGATCCCTTGTTTTAACTGGTTGTTCCATAATTCTTCCTCCCTAATAACGTTCAGTATCTCTTTAATTGTACAGTTTATCTTCAGCATTCCTCTGTTGCACGACGCTTCAAACGTTTCTTTCCTCTTCTTGTTTCAGCCGCTTATAGTCCACCTTTCACTCCCGTGTTAAGCTACAATCCAGACACATACTTTCAGAAAATCCTGACATTTAAATTTACGTTCGATGTAAACAGATTTCTCTTTTTCAGAAACGCTTTTCTTGCTACTGTCAGTCCGCATTTCGTAATCCTTCTACTACGGTCATCATTAGTTACGTTACTGCCCAAATAGCAAAACTCATTTATTATTTTTACTGTCTCATTTCTTACTGAAATTCCCTCGGTATCACCTAAACTAATTTGAGTACATTCCGTTACCCTTGTTTTACTTTTCTTCCTGCCTCGCGATGACTGGGTGTTGTGTGATGTCCTTAGGTTAGTTAGGTTTAAGTAGTTCTAAGTTCTAGGGGACTGATGACCATAGATGTTAAGTCCCATAGTGCTCAGAGCCATTTGAACCTTTTTTTTTTTTTTTTTTTACTTTTCTTCATTCTCATCTTACGGCTTTTCAAGACACTATCTACTCCGTTAAATTGTTCTTCTAAATTCTTTACTAGGTGCATTTTATCCCCTAACATTAAAATTTCGAAGTTTGTAAACTAATGTATTTTTTCTTGTGTCTCGGATCGATACCAGAAGGAACATCCGAAGAAGAAAAGCAAACAGAAATGGACATCACACAAGTGAAAGAACCGCCCTTAATGCTAGGTCTTTGCCGAAGTTTGGGAGAAGAGGTATTCACTTTAAGGAGATTGGAC
Organism: Schistocerca piceifrons; assembly: GCF_021461385.2. NCBI lineage: Eukaryota > Metazoa > Arthropoda > Insecta > Orthoptera > Acrididae > Schistocerca > Schistocerca piceifrons. The sequence goes on from NC_060140.1 coordinate 330,037,448, forward strand.
TGTGTCCTATAAAATGCGGCAAGTGAAATTTGCGCCCAGAAAAGATTGAGGGCAAGTTCACTAATCCCCGTGTCCGAACTCACAGCTGTTGCGTAGACAGCAGAGTTCCTACGCTTCTCCTATCACTTTGTATATCACGATTTTGATGTTAAGCATCTTGCTTTTCTTTTTCGTCATGTTCTTCATCATTTTCGACTTCGTTAATTCTTAACCCATATTCAGTAATAAGTAAATCGCACGTTCCATTCAACAGAAGTATTCCATACTCCTGGTCAGGATTGTTGTCAGTTAATATCAGCATTGGTATCCGCTGAAATTGCGCTTTTATACCCCCTACGAAATTATCTTCTTAGTTGTTTCTTCAACGTGCGAGGTAAACTACATTTTAACAAGAAGCTGTCATTCTTAGACATCCTCTGTCAGAGTTCAAGTGTAGTAGCTGACTTCGTCTATTTGAACTATAAAAATAGTTATAGCAGAAGTTAATCGTCATCATTGTGTGTCTTAGCACTAAGAAATGTGAAGTAATCTCAAGTTTAAATCAATGATGTCATGTCCATCACTGAAACAGACTACATCTTCAACCAATTTCAAAGTACCGGATGTGCTCCTAGTGTAACATGGCACTGGCTAAATGATGTGTACACCAAGCGCCACTAAAACAAAAACAAGCTCCCGGCTCTGATATGGATAAAAAAGTAGACGGCTAGCCATGGTACTGCGGCAATGTAGGCTGGTCACGACGGAGGGCTCACTGGGGATAACAGTCGCCATAATTCTGCATGAGGATTCCGCCAACAGGCCGGACGTAAATTACGCGGCTGATGTTGGAAGGGGACGGAGGAAACAGAAATGGACATCACACAAGTGAAAGAACCGTCCGTAATGCTAGGCCTTTGCCGAAGTTTGGGAGAAGAGGTGCTCACTTTAAGGAGATTGGACTGTGCCCTATAAAATGCGGCAAGTGAAATTCGCACCCAGAAAAGATCGAGGGTAAGTCCACTGATCCCCTTGTCCGAACTCTGTAATTTGCGCGGCAGATAGAAGATCCGGAGGCTCTCACGTGGTGTTCTGCTGAAGAGGACCGGATATGCTCAAACAAGAATTGTAATGCCAAAACTTTTGCTATGTGAAGTGATCATAATCTATTTTATTTTCGCTCAGATGCAGTCATAGAAACTTTACTTACGATCAAGTCTTAAAAAAAAATTAAAATTAAATAAAAAATGTTAAAGTGTGTGTGAAATCTTAAGGGACTTAACTGCTAAGGTCATCAGTCCCTAAGCTTAAACACTACTTAACCTAAATTATCCTAAGGACAAACACACACACCCATGCCCGAGGGAGGACTCGAACCTCCGCCGTAACCAGCCGCCCAGTCCATGACTGCAGCGCCCTGGACCGCGCTGGCAGTCTTCAAAAACTACAATGCTTCCAAATAAGAACCAAATTTGAAATCAGAATTTTAGAACTGTTTCTCTTCAACTCGACAAAGGATACTTTAAAATAAATATAAAATAAGATACAGTCCGCACCCGTGGATCAGCATACGATTCATGTAATGCACGTAAGATGCGTTGACATAGTAACTACAATGGTTGGTCAATAAGTAATTCAACACATTTTTTTCTCGTCCTATTTTGGTTGAAAAAAAGGCGGAATTCGTTATGGGACATCGTGCAATATTCCCGCTTCAGCCCGTACAGTTTCATGAAGTTCCGATTGGTGGCGGCACCTTCAAAATGGCCCCTGTAACAGACGTGCGTTTCAAGCAGAGAACTGTGATTGTATTTCTTTTGGTGGAAAACTAGAGCATCGCAGATATTCATAGGCGCTTCAAGAGTGCCTAGCTAGCCTGGGGAGGTAACCAAAGCAAGGTGAGTCGTTGGGCGAGGGTCTGTCATCAACGCAACAAGGTTGTGCAAACCTGTCCGATGGCCTGCGTGCAGGCCGACCGCACACAGCTGTGTTGGAACGTGCTGACACTCTCATTCCAGGTGATTGATGGATCACAATTAAAGACTTCGCTGCACAAAAGGACGTCTGTGTCGCCAGTGCTGACACACTCGTCCACCATTTGTGTTACTCAAAAGTGAGTGCGCGCTGGTTTCCTCGCCGCCTATCAGATGATAATAAAGACCATGTGAATAACAACCAAGCCCTCACGCACATCTGTGCAACCGAGAGGAGCTCACAAAATTTCATTGAACTGTTGTTCGTCAACCACTGTACTTCCCGTGTCTCGCTCCCTCTGGCTTTCATCTGTTTGGAATAATGAAGGATGCACTTAGCAGGAACCAGCTCGTGGATGATGGCGGGATTAGTGAGGCACGTTGGCTCCGACGTCGACCATTAGATTGGTGCCATACGGCATACAGGCCCTCCCAGCAAGATGGCGTAAGGCCATCGCATTGAACGGAGATTATGGTGAAAAACTGGGTTTTGTAGCCAAAATAATGGGGAATAATATGGTGTAGTGCAATCTTGAATAAAACCAACATGCTTTCAGAAAAAAATTGATGCATCATTTATTCAATGCCCCTCGTGAAAGGCCAGGATTGGGGAAGCATGTAGGTTACTTAAGACAGACATAGCCTTCCTCCTCCTCTTCCTGGCGCTACATGGACGTATACACTATATGTAACTTCAAAATATGTAAACACTCTTTTTTATATTCATTATTCCGCATACCTTTGTCATCATTGCCAAGTGGAGGACAATGAGCGTTATAAATTTTTGTATTAAATAAGAAATGCTTTAAAAGGAGATAGTATGCATCATGAAATAATTTAGATGATGGCAAACAAAAAACTTTTCGAGATGACAATGCATAAATTAATTTTTCGTATTAGGACAGAGATCCTAAAGGCAGGGAAGGCATGATTTAAATATTAAAACAAATAGTATCAGTGCAATATGTATACATGAGAGTGAATATTGCAAATGTTATCTCAGTCACTCGTGGTGCTCTTCTTCCGGCTGTATATGTTTACGTTGCTGGTCATTTTAATGGCGGCTTCGACGGGACACAGCACCTCGCTGCGGGTATATGGAACATCTCTATGTTACGAGGAAGCTCGAGGAGGAGGTGCCGCAGCCTTAACACGTCTGGACATTTGTCCGTGTCGTTTTGAAGGTCTGGTGGACTTTTACTACTGTCTTCTGTATAAGGTATGGCTGGAGAATGAGAGTTTTGTTTTTTGGTATGTTTTTGAATTTTATTCTTAGTACCCTATTAAGAGTATTGTATGTGTTATTTTTGGAGTTAGTGAGTGGTAATATTATAATTATGCTTTTAGTTAACATGATTGTGGTCTGTATTTATAATGAGATCAGATGAAATGGTGAAGTGTCTGTTTTGTTGTAGAGTGGTTGTGTGTGTTTTTGTAGGACAGATGTGATGGATGGCATGTTTGTGTCTTGGTGTACGTGTGTGTAATGGGATCAGATGAAATGGTGAAGTGTCTGTTTTGTTGTAGAGTTGTTGTGCGTGTTTTTGTAGGACAGATGTGATGAATGGCATGTTTGTGTCATGGTGTACGTGTGTGTCCGAAACGAACCAGGGTGCATCTGTAATGAGTCTAAGTGCTTTGGTCTGAAGCGCTTGTAGTCCGCGCAGGTGAGTATCAAAAGCCATATCCCAGACTTCACAGCCATACAAGACAGTGCGAAGTACTATGATCTTCTAAATTAACAGTTTGGCTTTGGTTATGGACCCTTGCCGCTGAGTGATGGGTACAACTAATGAAGCCATGGAAAACGCTGATGAATGCATCGGAAATATGTAAGTTCCAAAGTAGTTTGTGGTCAATTTAGTGGCCCAAATATTTTACCGATTAACACCAGGGGAGGTGTCGCTCTTCTAGAGAGGACTGACGATTACGAGGTCGTCTCCTATTAGTGAATATGATAGCGTTGCATTTCTCGTGATTAATTTTAATTTTCCAGAAGATGCACCACAGCGTAATTTGCTCAAGGTGCTGCTGTAGGAGCATGACGGTGTAATTGTAATTTGGATGACTGGAATAGATAGAAGTATCATCTGCGAAAGGTGCGAGATGAGTGTTGTCTTGTTTGGGAGTGTCATTAGTGCGGCTGTTGTTAAAATATCGATATATCGATACCTCACACAGGAAATATGGATAAATGTATGTATTTCCTCTCCCGTTACATCGATATGTCGATATAAAAATGGGAATATCAAACAGCGATATTTGTATTTTATGTTTATTTTTTCGCAATTTTTGGTAATGTTTGACACTGTTCTTTTGAAATTGTAGTAGAACATAATTTACCTTCCCTATGTGAAGGAGTGTTCGTACCTTTTGAGCTTTCATCACGTCCAGTATTTCTCTTTGTGTGAAGGAACTACACGTGACGCAAAATAAGAAATCCGATTGGACTTGGGGGTGGCGGTGTGAATGGAATAACGTGTTAGGAAATAGTACACCAGTTGCATTTAAAAAAAAATTTTAACGCAACTAGTGTGCTAATTCCTCACATCGGCAATTTCAAACACAGTTACTGAAAATGATGAACAAAAATCCTTATGACGAGATTGGTCTTTGCGGCAGCTGGAGGCGTGAGAGGGGAAAGCTGACGTAAGCGGCGCTCGGCGCTACCAACAAAAACCGCAACGTTTAGCATCACCTCGCAGTTTTCCTACATCAGCGTACAAAAAGGTACAGAAAGTCTAATAATGAATCAATATTTAAATATACAGATTTAAAACCGTCAGTATATTTACAATGTGCACCCGATATTTTTATTGGCCAATATGTCGATTCTTTTTTCTTCGATATAGCGATAAGTTTTGTCGATATATCGATGGTGGTAATGATATTTTTTTTAAATATAGGTACATTGGATTCCTGATACCTTTAAAAATATCATCAATCCTAGCCATTAGTATAAATACTATATAGATGGGGCCCAGAACAGAACCCTGGGGTACCCCTACTTTTATTGGTTTAATGTTACTTTTTCAGTTGTCTAAGCTAACAAAACATTTCATACTGCCTAAGAAAAATGCAAGAACTTTGGTTATGTGGAGGGGTTACTCGATCTCATTATGTTTGTGTATTATGCCGTCATGCGATATCCAAGAAAACAGTTCACGTTCTGTGTTGTTCTGCCTTGGCATTACAGATTTGCTCAATCACCCACGTGGCCTGGGCTGCTGTGCCATGACCGACACGAAAGCCAAATTGCTCAGGGATGGTGATTTGCCTGTCGTTGAGGAAGGATTGCAATGACATGAGGATTTAGTGTTTCAGGATTTTACTGAGGAAGTTTAGAATGGATACGGGTCTTCGGGGTAAAGGTGGCTCACTCCGAGTAGGTAGTTTCCTGGAATACTGGATCCAAACTTTCCTGAGTGCAGTTTTCGCACAGCCAGAGAGAGCTGCTCCTCCACTCGCAGGCACCGCGCCGAGCCCCTGCTGCGGCTGTGCTCCCACCACGTGGCTCGGCCTGGCCTCTCCTCGCCTCGCCTCCTCCCTTCCTCCCCCCCTTTCCCTCCCCCGCAGCACTGTGCGGCGCCGTGCGGTGGGTCGCTCCCGCGCCGCGGCGCCCGCCTTCGTTAGCCGTAATTGCCCTGTTTATTACTGACGGCAGTAAAACTGTTCCGATAATGCCGGCCCCCTTTACCGACTCGCCGATTATTATTCGCCATAAAGTAATTTCCCCAGATGGCGGCGCGATATGCTAATGCCATGCAAATCGGCGCGCCTCGCTGCGGCGCCGCCCTTGAATGGTCGCTTCCTGGACACACCTCCCACTCCACTCCCGGTCCGCTCCCACTACGCCGCTGGAACGCTCGCGATATCGTCCCCGTGGCCTGCGCCATTGTATCACTTTCTCAAAAACTCACTAAGTCGTCCCTTTAAAAGGGCACGCTGGTCACTTTGGACCGCTATAGATCATTTCGAATTGAACCAAGCAGTTACGTGGCTCTCCACCAGTGACATAAATTATAACGGTCAAGCGGTTTGATAAATCTGGTAAAAAAGCGTGAAAAAATATTTGTTCAGTAAACAGCTCCACGTACTTTTCGACATAGCCCCGTCTGAGTGATATACACTTGACCCAGCCATCCTTCCGATTTTTCATCGATCGCAGAAACAGATTCAGCCAAACTCTGCAAAATACTCATTGACTGCGCCTATCACTTCCTCATTTGGAGAAAATTTCTCCCCACAAACCAAAGTTTCAAGTTAGGGAACACGAAGAAGTCATTTGGGGTTTAGCCTGGTGAATAGAGTGGATGAGGAACCCATTCAGAAGGCCGGAGTGGCCGAGCGGTTCTAGGCTCTACAGTCTGGAGCTGCGCGACCGCTACGGTCGCAGGTTCGAATTCTGCCTCGGGAATGGATATGCATGATGTCCTTACGTTAGTTCGGTTTAAGTAGTTCTAATTTCTAGCGGACTGATGACCTCGGAAGTTAAGTCCCATAGTGCTCAGAGCCATTTGAACCATTTTTGAACCCATTCAAACACCAATTCCTGCACTTCTGCCATTGTTATCGCTTATGTGTGGGATGGTGCAGTATCCTGGCATAAGAGAACTGTTTTGCGTGCCAACCTTCTTCTTTTTTCAGCGAACGCAACTTTGAACCGATCCAACAACGAAGCTTAATAGGGTCTACTTATGATTTGGCTTCTTTCCGAGTGATGAGGACTATTCCTTAAGTATGTCAAAAAACAGTGACATCACCATATTAACTTAAAAAATGGTCTTTGCCTTCTTCAGTGCGCTTTCGTCATAGTTTCATTGTTTGAGTAGCGTATTGACTATGGTGTGTAATGATGGATCTAGGTTTCATCAACAGTTACAAATCGGCGCAAGAAGTCTTGCAGATTGCCATTACACGTTGCCAGACAATGTATTGAAGCGTCGAGCTGTATGTCTTCAGTCGTCTGTGAGCAATCGCGGCACGCATCTCGCTCACAGCTTTTTCATAGCCAATTATCCATGCAAGATATTACGCACACGCTCATTTGAGATGCTTACCGTCTCAGCAGTGTCACACATTGGTTTTCTTTGTGGTGACCTCAACCAGATGGCCATAGTCCGCTTCGTCTTCGGTACTTGTTCGACCATTTTTAAATTCATTAAATCGGAAGTGAATGATCTTCAGTGATTCTGTAGAGTCCGTTTTGTTATGACTTGTGGGGCAGTCCAGACTTTCAAATGAAAAAGGTTTAATAACAGCAAGAAATTCCGTTTCCTCCAGTTTCAATGGCAGTCGGCACACTGACCAATTCAGATGGCAGTCAACAATGAACTGTTGATTAAGTTTTATATTAGATCCTTGGAATAATCAAGATTACTAACCATGATGATGCAACAAAAATGTTACATTATTTCATGGAAATTTACCAGACTTACCAAACCCCCCTCGTATGTGGCAGCCAGTTGTGTGAAGTCACCGCAGTAAGATGGTTGCATGTGGAGATATGACAAAATACCACCGGTCGCTGTGGCCGAGCGGTTCTAGGCGCTTCAGTCCGGAACTGAGCTGCTGCTACGGTCGCAGGTTCGAATCCTGCCTCGGGCTTGGATGTATATGATGTCCTTAGGTTAGTTACGTTTAAGTAGTTCTAAGTCTAGGGGACTGATGACCGCAGATGTTAAGTCCCATAGTGCTTAGAGCCATCTGAACCATTTGACAAAATACCGGGAAAGAGCTGTCGTATTTGGACGTGCCCATGACCACACCGTGAATGTAGGTTTCAGGTTTATTGGTCTATCAACGTGGTCTGTCCAACTGTCCAAAGTGTAGACAAAGAATGGTGTGCCAGTGTTAGCCATGCAACAAGGCCTAAGAACAGTGTTCGAGAAAACGTCCTAACCTACACGGAATGGACACAAGTGTCAGGTTGTCAGTGACAGTTGTGAAGCTACATCAACTGCTGCCATCAGTGAATGCGCATCTCGACCAGTCTCCGAGCGAACATTGTTACGGAAACTGCAGGCAATAGACATTTGTAGTCAGGAACGTAGAAAAAAGGTTTTAGCTCAAAATGCCACCTAAAGCTGCCCGTCTTCAGTGGGCGAAACAACACAGAAAGTAGACAGTAGCTGACCGGAGAAGTGCACTGTGGTACAACGAATCTCGATTCGAAGGGCTGAAGCGGTCGAATGCACCGACGGCCCAATGGGGTGTTTAACCCGCAACGTACAGAGGGTAAAGTTCAGACAGCACTTTCGTCCATTCACTCAAGACTAGCGTCAACACGAACCCGAATTTTTACCCGGACATTCTCGCTGACCAAGTGCTGTCATTTCTTGTACATCTCCATGATGAGTACGAGGTGTGGCTACAAAACAGCGGGGCTGTTGCTGTCGCAAAGTACGCAAGCGTCGAAGATGAACGACCAATAGCTGTGATCTCTGAACCTGTAGACAAATCAGCGTTGCCTTGGCCTTCCTTTGTGTAAGAGATGTTATTTTGTTTTACCAAAGAAATGAAAAGTAAATAATAGAGAAAAGAACTGTTGTGATTTTCATACCAAATTTGAAAAAAAACTGCTACTGAAACCTATATTTTACTAAAATTTTTGAGTGGTTCAAGCGTTTGCTGGCGGGAAAACCGCGAAGATGACGCACGCCCTGGACCCTTTCAGCATAAAAACGGATGAAAGTATCAATAAAGTAGGTAATCTGATTTTATTTGACCGTCGGTTTAGTATGCGGCCGAGCGAGTAGTCGGAAGTGTCAGAGAATGGGTTAGGCAAATTTTGCGTAACGAATTTAACATGAGAAAAGTGTGTGCGAAAGTAGTGCCGAAAATTCTAAAGATCGAACAAAAATAAGCTTGTGAAAGGTGCTTGTACTGACACTATAAATACCGCTGAAAATGACCCAAATTTATTCGAAGTGTGAGAACTTGTGACGGACCTTGGTTCCTTTCACTCATGATCCGGAAACTAAGGGCCAATCCATGCACTGGAAGGGACCGAAAACAGCTCGAATAAGCAAATCAAGATTCAAAACGATGATGATTACTTTTTCTCGATATTCATGGAATTGTGTGTCTTCACTGGATTCCGGAACTATTAACTATCATTATTATCTTGAGCAAGAACAAGTCATGGATTCTGCATCAAGACAACGCACCGGCTCACACCACATATTCTGTTAAGAGGTTTCTAGCGAAGTACAACATCCCAGTGTTCCACCACCCACATTATTCGCCTTATCCAGCACTATGTGACTTGTATTTCTTCTCCAAGGTAAACTGTGCATTTAAAGGAAAATATTTCAGTCCGTTGAAACAGTGAAAGAAACAGCGGCACGTGTCATCAAGGGCTCACAGAGGAAGACTTCAGCATTGTTCCTATCAACGGAAAATTCCATGGATCATTAGGAGGATAGGGAAATGGAGTATATTGAGGGTGACAATAACTAAATAGACATGTTTTTGAAATAAAATGTTTTACAGCAACAGATCCGGTATTTTATAGCCACATCTCTTATACTGTTAGCACTCCTGCCTTCCAAGATGACAACAGTCGCATTCACAGGGCTGCGTACATACATTCCTGAGTTGACGAATAATCACACACCCTATTAGACCCCGGCTGTCCCTCTCTTAACCCCGTAGAAAATGTCTGTGGTGTCACCGCCAGACACCACACTTGCTAGGTGGTAGCCTTTAAATCGGCCGCGGTCCATTAGTATACGCCGGACCCGCGTGTCGCCACTGTCAGTGATAGCAGACCGAGCGCCACCACACGGCAGGTCTAGAGAGACGTACTGGCACTCGCCCCAGTTGTACAGCCGACTTTGCAAGGAAAGGTTCACTGACAACTACGCTCTCATTTGCCGAGGCGATAGTTAGCATAGCCTTCAGCTACATTTGCTACGACCTAGCAAGGCGCCGTATTCAATTGATAATTAATATTATGAAGCATGTACCGTAACGAGAGATGTTCTACAATTGTGGATTAAAGTTAAGTATTACATTATCTACGTACTTTATTTACAATTCTAAAGATATTGTCCTGTTCCAGACCTCACGCCAGTCAGCGTGTAATTAAACGCGTGCATTTCGGCCTCCTCTAGAAAAACAGTGTTGGCTCTTCTGCCAACACTACAATGTCCAGCGCTATATGGAACTCCAGATACTACAGCGATCAGCATTCCTGGCAATTTGTAACTTTAGGAGATCTAATCATCAACGAGTGGCTTCAGCTGGATATGGCATATTAGAAGAAACTTGTGGATTCTCTTCCTCGCCATACTGAGGTTATTATTACATCTAGAGATGGTTTTACATGGTAGTAGCTCAATGTCTGTGTTAAGAGAGTAGTGTGGTATTTGTGTTGCTGAGAGTAGGAAAGATGTCGATGCCGACATAGCCTACACCTCTCAAGAAGGACATAGAAAGCAACAAAGCTAAACAAATAAAAAAGCATTTCAACGACGGAATCATAACATCACTCTCACCATTTAGACACTACAAAAACATCAGTACGATCGTCAAAGATAAAACCATTCTTCGTTTCCACTGCCCTCTAAAGTCTTGGTCTTACCGTCTCTTCCTCAGTCATCCAACCACTGGACGACATTTCGACAACCGGTGTGCGCGACCTAACAGATTGTGTCAGTGACTGGTGTGTATGGGAAGCTTATTTCCTTATCTGAGTTAATGATAGTTACGATGGAGAAGTTAGTCTCGGTACAAATGCATAATCCAGGCTTTATATCTGCGTTCAAGAATCGCAAAGCAAATTACGCCCAAAATTAAAAGGAAAGACTGTTTAGTAATCGACGTAGCAAGCTCTGGAAAGATGGAAGAGAATAGTTTTCCATATTACATCCGAAACGTCCTTTTACCAGTTGCAGAAAATCACTCATTGTTTCTCTTGGACGCTTGGCCTGGACGTAACAACTCTGTCTTGAGAAGGACGACGACAAGACTGTAAATATAATTCAGATTCCGCCCCTCGATAAAGGCTTGTTTCGACAATGTGGAGAATTTTTTTCAAAAAATTATCGGACAATATAATTTCAAGTTTTTCCCCAGAATACTATTATCAAACTCCAACCATTGGCGCATTTTCAATTTGCATCATCAAACTAAAATTAAATTCCGAATGGACAGACCATGAAGGCCCAACGGTACCGGCGTAAATTCGTAAAACGTGATCACGTCGGTACCGTTGGGTACCGACGAGATCATGTTCTACGAATTTACTATATATGCCTGGTACGGAGCAAAATATGCAGAAAATCGTCCTCGTTTAATTCTTTCTACATACTAATTTGTCTAAATAAAATTAGTTATTATCGTGAAATGCTTGTGTGCCTTATTTAAGGAAAGTATTTGTTTCTGTCATCTGTGAGTTAAGGAGCATTTCGCTCTCATTTAAGTATATGGCCGAAAGAGTCTGCCTACAGGAATTGTGAAACGAAACCCGTCGTCCAAGACCGTGTGCCACAAAGGGCGCAGATTCATGACGAGACGGGTAAACTCACAGACGTCTATTGTCTATTGAGGCCTATGCGCTGTAGTGTACGAGTGAGACAGACGAGAACCTACGTCATAGGGAAACCCAGTAAAAGCCTTTTGTGGCCAAGGAGACGTAGCAGTGTTAAATATGGCGGACCTAAGATCGGCCATAAAGGGAAACATTTATGAAAACTATTTAATTCTGTAGTAATCAAGGGAATCAAGCCACAGTAATTTTAATGTACCATCCATCGTAAATTTTCGTGGTGATCCCAATAAAAATTGTATATTGATAATATCTATAACAGTTTAGGGTTTACTGTTAAAGTGAAATTCACAAGTTTTGTAACAAAGACCTGAATGCTAAAATCTGCACGCTTTAGTCGATCTTAACGGTCGACATTTCATATAGAAGCTCATGATTAAAATGACAAACGTTGTAAATATCAACTCTGTAACATCATTTGTTTAAAATATATAGTAAATTTAAATTATCAGTATTTTCAGTTAAGCATCAGATCATCATTTCCTCCATATAAAACACTTTGAACGATGACAGCATGACGCCTTATTGAGCCATTAGGTAATAGAATATGTGTTGTAAAGTTTAGTGCATAATAGTTACTTTTGTTCTTTATTTATTTATCAGAGAGCACATTGGTGCAAGGCTACTGGCCGTGACATTCAAAGTTAAGAAGGAAACTGTATTGGTTTCATGTAAAAGAATTTAACGTTTATTGTGTAATGGATATTATTGTTACTTTATTTAAAGTGGCCAAGCTTTGAGTATTTAAATATGTTGAAATCTAAAGTAATGTAGAATAAGCTGCACCCAACCAGATGGACTGCTTCAGGAAAGGGAACTGCGCTAGTCAGTTGAGCGAAGATATTCGGAGCGCGGGAAACGCTGTCGGGGACGGGCAGAGGCAGTTCTAGTCGAGACACCAAAGGGAACAATTCGGCTGGGGACACCAAAGGGTACAGTGCTGGTGGAGACGCGGAAGCGGACAGTCGGTCTTCAGGCAGCTAGAGAGTGAAACGACTTAGAAAATTTCGCGTGTGGTACCACGGGACTCTGAGCGGTGAGCAGCCTCGCGCCTGATGTGAACTCTAACTTTTCGCATAGTTAACGAGATGGAGTATCGAACTTGTATTTTTCAATGAGATTATGCATGACCGAACTTTGTCAAATGGACATGTGCTCGAGTGTAACAGTAACTCTAAATACGACCACTTTCGCAATTAGTTTGCTTTGTGAATAAACATTATTCTAACCAATTTGCAACTGCATGACTTATATCATTTATGGGTCGTTAATTTAGTTCCAGATATTATTATTACTGTTATTATATGTTACAGTAACTCTGTATTTCACAAACTTACTATCAGCCAGACAATTTAACCAAAGGATCACAAGTGTCTACTTTAGGGCGTGTAATGCGACACGTGCGGTTCAACCCCTAGACTAGTTTGAGCCAAGACATTCCGACGGAGAGGAACCGCATGTGTACCCGAACATCTTTGGGATGTTAACTCGCACATCCAATTGACACTTCGTGTTTTTGTAATTGCTACAGGAACTGTAGTACTAGTTAGTAAAATGTGCATTATTCAGATATTATGATAAGAACTGTGTTGCAGGAATTGTTATAAATTTTTCATTAGTTCCGATTCAAGAAAGTAGTCTGTAATGAAATTTCATACACTGCCTTGATTCTGTTTCCTCTGGTAGTCACTTGTGTAATAATTACATTTGCAGCAGTTCAGCTGTCAGTATGAACTGCAACTTATTCAAAAAGTTAATGATGTGAGACATTTTAGATATGGCTTAAGTGCTTAAAATTAGCCTGTCAGTATTTTGGACTTCTCGCTGCGCGCCACTATGTTGGTTTCTACCCGCTGTGTCTGCTTATTCGCCGATGTGCGCACTAGACAGGAAGGGCTGTACAAACCGCTGTCATAACTGGGTCTTCATACGGTAAAACTGAGTAATTTTAACACAGTTTTAATAATTGCACAGCGCCTTAGCAGCTAAAATTTTAAGAGTGTATTTCTTTCGGTGTATATTTTCAGTGTGAAAAGTTTAAGGGTAGGTTTCGACACGTCGAACTGGACTATTGCCTTAACATACGATAGTTTTCAGTTACTTATTAGGGCCTGCCCACTTGGATTCTCTAGCGGGCTGACCGGTTATAGTCCAGGCTGGAATAGACACGCTTTCCCGGATTGATCCTATCTGCTTTCAATAACAAATCGGACACGATTCGTGGTTCCCCACGTAGAACCGGCAAACCACAGAGAGGGGAAACACTCTCCACTAGGGAAAAACAAACATAACGGGAAGACTGACTTTCCGAACGTAGGCGGAAACAACTGGAAACAACAGCATTCCTCTCATTTACTCATCAGCATAACTGTAGTCTGCAAACCTTTTGTTTGTATCAGCAATGTTTAATGAAATACTGATAATGTAGAGCGCATGCTTCGACTTTATACTGCGTAAGTTCTGACGCTATCAAATTTATGAGACGTTGGTGCTATTATAATTCTTAAAGTAATAGCGTGTCACATTGACTTTGTAGTTGAACTCATCATGGGTCATGTTGTACTTGTCGACACACTCAAGGAAATGGGTGATTCGATCCACTCCATAAATTTACTATATGATGCAGAGATGTTAAAAAAATCGTAATCTCGCACTTCGTATGGTTTTAATCAGTTCTGTACACTTATATACAGAATTTGTGTTCAGACATGACTAACATGAATAATATTGGTTATATTATTATTCGTATCCATTTTTAATTTTATTTGAAATCATTGACATTAAGATTGTTTATTATAAATTCTATGAATAACTTCAGAAAAGATTGTCGGCAAGTAATTCATTTCTTATGCAATACATAACCATCATGGATTTAACCATTCTTGCTTTATTCGACCGTCAGAAGTCTTATTCCGGCCATCTCTTCCTCGTTCGTGTAACGTTCCTTATTCTGCGTTTCCGCTTGTGGTGTAGCAACGTTTATAGAATTCTGATCCATCCATTCTTGTCAGATGTTTCTTTTCCATCCTCTTGTATTTTATTACGTCTTCTTAAAGGTATGTTTCTTTGACTCCTTATCGAAGTCTTCAGTAACGAAGGACTCGCATTCGGGAGGATGACGGTTCAAATCTCTGATAGGCCAAACAGATTTAGGTTTTCCGTGATTTCCGTAAATCGCTTAAACCAAATACGGGTTTCTTTCTTTTGAAAGGGCACAGGCGATGTCCTTTCCCATCCCTCCGTAATCTAAGCTTGTGCTCCGTCCCTAATGATCCCGTTGTCGACGGGACGTTAATCTTCCTTCCTTATTTCTATCCAGTAACGTACAGTTCACGGCACTCATGAAAAATCTGATTTCTACACAGTCTCCTCTCCTGGTTTATCCGTTTTGCGTCCAGTACACACTTTCGTAAGGCAATGATGGCGTTGGCATTATTTTGTAGAATTTTAGACGTTCTTCCCATTAGTAATTTGCAAAGTTCCTCCAGACTGTGACTGTGACAAATTTTTGTATCTTTGAAGGGATAACTGACCTGTTTTCTTGTTCTGGTGTTAATAACTACCATCGTCAAGAGTAGCGCTCTCTCTCTCTCTCTCCTCTCTCTCTCTCTCTCTCTCTCTCTCTCCACACAGCATTAAGGAGAGGGTTTGGGATTGGACCCAGGCCATTGAGGATAAGTCTGGTGACCGTAAACTTCATACTATCGTTCCTCTCTTACAATTAAAGGTGGTGCAGTGCTTCAGGCAATGGACTCGCATTCTGGACGGCGCCTTACCTATCCAGTGACACAAGTAACTGCTGAAAGTAAGATGAAAGCAATGGTGCTAGCAGACGATTTGAGGAAACAAGGAGGCGGAAGTGCAGGAGCAATTGGTCACATGTCAACGAACAGCACAAGAACATGGGATGAAATTTACCATAAACAAGTGTGAAATGATGAAAACTAGGAAATTTTTGAAGTTTTGTGGTAAGGACCTAAGGGACCAAACTGCTGAGGTTCAAAAAATAGTTCAAATGGCTGAGAGCACTATGGGACTTAACGTCTGAGGTCATCAGTTCCCTAGAACTTAAAACTACTTAAACCTAACCTAACCTAAGAACATCACACACATCCATGCCCGAGGCAGGATTCGAACCTGCGACCGTAGCGGTCGCGCGGTTCCGGACTGTAGCACCTAGAACCTCCCGGCCACATCGGCCGGCTTTTGTTCGTGCTAAGCTGATTTTTATGACACTTTGCTATGTCCATCATGTCTTTTTTGTTTCACTGTATCAGAATTATTTAATGGAAAGAGGAATTCCGCCTTATGCAAGACACATTTTATCAGCTTTGTTTCACCCGGACATGTTTCAGCGCATTTTGTGCTATCTTCAGTGGGTTCTTATTCACTTTTTAACTGTAAAATAGTTGTTGCATAT